>NC_137282.1:40625000-41250000 GCF_054371585.1 Giraffa tippelskirchi | reverse complement strand
CCTGATGTCCAAGGGCAAAGGAGAAGACTGTAGGAGAGGTGACATTGCATTTAGAATCAAAGCCCATACACACCAGAGATGCTCAGAGAGCCCCCCAAAAAACTGTGTGCACCAGGACCCAGAGACCCCCCAAGAGACTAGCCAGACCTGCCTTTGAGTGTTTGAGGATCTCCTGTGGGTGGAGGGATGGGTCAGCAGTAGCCTGCCACTGAGACAGGAGCTCTGGCTGCAGCAGACCTGGAAGACACTGTGTGTGAGCCCCACCATAGAGCCACCAAGCAGACAACCCACACCTGGAGAACAATTATACCAAAGAAGCTCTCCCACTGTTGTGATAGTTCTAGGGCCCACAGCAGATTTCCCAGCCTGGGAATCTGCAAAGGGACTGAGAACCCTTAGGGAATTTGACTTTGAAGGCCAGTGGGATTTGATTGCAGAACTTCCACAGGCCTGGGAAAACAGACTCTTGGAGGGCACAAACAAAGCCTTGTGTGCACCAGGACCCAGGAGAAAGGAGCAGTGACCCCACAAAAGACTGAGCCAGACTTGCCTGTGAGTGTCCAGGAGTCTCCTGTGGAGGCTTGGGTCTACAGTGGCCTGCTGCAGGATCAGGGACACTGACTACAACAGTCCTGGCAGAACCCCTTTTGAAGGAGGTTTCCATTACCTCCATTACCCCTACCATAGTTTGGGCTCAGGCCAAACTACAGGGAGGGAAGACAGCCTCACCCATCAACAGAAAATTGGATTAAAGATTTACTGAGTATGGCCTCACCCATCAGAACAAGAAGCAGATTCTCCCAGAGCCAGTCCCTCCCATATGGAAGCTTCCACAAACTTCTTATCCTTACCCATCAGAGGATAGACAGAATGGAAACTACAATTACTGAAAACTAATCAAACTGATCACTTGGAACACAGCATAGTCTAACTCAATGAAACTATGAGCCATGCCGTGTAGGGTCACCCAAAATGGATGGGTTATGGTGAAGGGTTCTGATAAAACGTGGTCCACTGGAGAAGGAGATGACAAATCACTTCAGTATTCTTGCCTTGAAAACCCAATGAATAGTATGAAAAGGCAAAAAGATATGACACTGAAAGATGAACTCCCCAGGTCAGTAGGTGCCCAACATGCTACTAGAGAAGAGTGGAGAAATAGCTCCAGAAAAAATAAAGATGCTGAACCAAGGTGAAAACAATGCCCGGTTGTGAATGTGACTGGTGATGGAAATAAACTCCAATGTTGTAAAGAGCAATATTGCCTTGGAACCTGTAATGTTAGGTCCATAAAACAAGGTAAATTGGAAGCAGTCAAACAGGAGATGGCAAGAGTGAACACTGACATTTTAGGAATCAGTGAACTAGAATGTACTGAGATGTGCGAATTTAATTCAGATGACCATTATATCTACTATTGTGAAAATAATCCCTCAGAAGAAATGAAGTAGCCCTCATAGTCATCAAAAGAGTCTGAAATGCAGTACTTCAGTGCTATCTCAAAAAAGATAAAATGACCTCTGTTCATTTCCAAGGCAAACCATTCTTTACCAAAATAATGCAACCACTAATGCCAAAGAAGCTGAAGTGGAATGGTTCTATGAAGACCAACAAGACCTTCTAGAAGTAACACACACACACACATACACACACATAAAAAGATGTCCTTTTCATTATAGGGGACTGGAATGCAAAAGTAGGAAGTCAAGAGATACCTTGAGTAAAGGCAAGTTTGGCCGTGGAATAAAAAATGAAGCATGGCAAAGGCTAACAGAGTATTTCAAAGAGAACACACTGGCATAGCAAACACGCTCTTCCAACAACATGAGAGACAACTCTACACATGGACATCACCATATGGTAAATACCCAAATCAGATAGATCATATTCTTTGCAGTCAGAGATGGAGAAGCTCTATACGTTCAGCAAAAACAAAACCAGGAGCACCTGTGGCTCATATCATAAACGCATTATTGCAAAATTCAGACTTGAATTGAAGAAACTAGGGAAAGCCACTAGGTCATTCAGGTATGATATAAATCAAATGGAAATGACAAATAGATTCAGAGGATTAGATCTGATAGACAGAGTGCCTGAAGAACCATGGACAAAGGTTTATAACATCGGACAAGAGGTGGTTACCAAAAACATCTCTAAGAAGAAGAAATGCAAAAAGGCAAAATGGTTTTCTGAGGAGACTTTACAAATAGTTGAGAAGAGAAGAGAAGTGAAAGGCAGAGGAGAAAACGAAAGATATATCCATCCAAATGCAGTGTTCCAAAGAATACCAAGGAGAGAGATGAAAGCTTTCCTAAGTGATCAATGCAAAAAAATAGAAGGAAACAGTAGAATGGGCAACACTAGAGATGTTTTCAAGAAAATTAGAGATACCAAGGTAACATTTCATACAAAAATGAGCACAACAAAAGACAGAAACTGTATGGACCTAAAGAAACAGAAGATATTAAGAAGAGGTGGCAAGAATACATGGAACAACTACACAAAAAAAGATCTTCATGACCCAGATAACCAGTATGGTGTGATCACTCACCTAGAGCCAGACATCCTGGAGTGTGAAGTCAAGTGGGCCTTAGGAAACATCACTATGAACAAAGCTAGTGGAAGTGATGGAATTCCAGTTGAGCTATTTCAAATCGTAAAAGATGATGCTGTGAAAGTGTTGTACTCCATATGCCAGCAAATTTGGAAAACTCAGCAGTGGCCACAGGACTGGAAAAGGTCAGTTTTCATTCCAATCCCAAAAGAAAGCTAATGCCAAAGAATGTTCACACTACACGCACAATTGCACTAATTTCACACTCTAGGAAAGTAATGCTCAAGATTCAACAAGCCAGGCTTCAACAGTACATGAACTGAGAACTTCCAGATGTTCAAGCTGGTTTTAGAAAAGGCAGAGGAGCCAGAGATCAAATTGCCAACATCTGCTGGATCATAGAAAAAGCAAGAGAATTCCAGAAAAAACATTTACTTCTGCTTCATTGGCTACACTAAAGCCTTTGACTGTGTGGATCACAACAATCTGTGGCAAATTCTTAAAGAGATGAGAATACCAGACCACCTTACTTGCCTCCTGAGAAGTCTGTGTGCAGGTCAAGATGCAATAGTTAGAGCCGAACAAAGAACAATGGACTGGTTCCAAATTAGGAAAGGAGTATGTCAAGGCTGTATATCGTTACCTTGGTTGTTTAACTTTTATGCAGATTACATCATGTGAAATGCCAGACTGCATGAAGCACAAGCTACAATCAAGATTATCGGGAAAAATACCAATCACCTCAGATAGACAGATGACACCACCCCTATGGCAAGAAGTGAAAAGTAACTAGAGAGCCTCTTGATGAAAATGAAAGAAGATGGTGAAAAAGTTGGCTTAAAACTCAACATTCAAAAAATGAAAATCATGGCATCCGGCCCTATCACTTCATGGCAAATAGATGGGGAAACAATGGAAACAGTGAGAAACTATTTTTGGGGGGGCTCCAAGATCACTGTAGATGGTGACTGCAGCCATGAAATTAAAAGACATTTGCTCCTTGGAAGAAAAGCTATGGCCAAGCTAGATATACATTTAAATTAGAGACATTACTTTACCAACGAAAGTCTGTCTAGTCAAAGCTATGGTTTTTCCAGTAGTCAGGTATGGATGTGAGAGTTGGACCATAAAGAAAGCTGAGCACCGAAGATCGGATGTTTTTGAACTGTGGTGTTGAAGAAGACTCTTGAGAATCCCTTGGACAGCAAGGAGATCACACCACTCAATTGTAAAGGAAATCAGACCTGAATATACATTGGAAGGACTGATGGTGAAGCTGAAGCTCCAATACTTTGGCTACCTGATGTGAAGAACTGATCCAATGGAAATGTCCATGATTCTGGGCAAGACTGAAGGTGGAGTTATAAGGGGTGACAGAGGATGAGGTGGTTGGATGACATCACCAACTCAATGGACATGAGTCTGAGCAAGATCCGGGTGTTGCTGATGGACAGGGAAGCCTGGAGTGCTCCAGTTCATGGAGCTGCAAAGAGGCAGACATGAATGAGCTATTGAACTGAACTGAAAGCAGTCACCTGTATACAGGTTATGCAATACACATTAAATGGATACTTAAGGCTACAGAAGGCAATATAAGCCCTATAAACACATTTCTGGAACTTCTACATTTAATACCTCAAATTATAAATATTCTCATCTCTTTTTAGCTTCTACTCATTAGCAAATCTCCTCTGATTTATTACATTATGTAGTCTCAGTATTTCCTATATATCAATTTTTTTTGTTTGTGTGTGAGCTTGATTTGGAATTGTTAAAAGGTAAGCTGGGGCGTGGGCTTCCTGGGCTACTCAGCTGATAAAGAATCCACCTGCAATGCAGGAGACACCGTTTTGATTCTTGGGTCTGGAAGTTTCCCTGGAGAAGGGATAGGCTACCCACTCCAATATTCTTGGTCTTCCCTGGTGGCTTAGATGGTAAAGAATTCACCTGCAATGTGGGAGACCTGGGTTCTTTCCTTGAGTTAGGAAGTTCCCTGGAGGAGGGCATGGCAACCCACTCCTATATTCTTGCCTAGAGAATTCCATGGACTAGGAGCCTCACAGGCTCCAGTCCATAGGGTTGCAAAGAGTCAGACCTGGCTGAGCAACAAAGCACAGCGCAGAAGACTGAGGCATATTAAAATGTTAAGAGATTGTTTGAGCTAGGCAAATTTGAATCAAGTAGTGCCAAGCTGGAAGTGTTTAAGAGCCCTCCACCAATAACGCAGGGAGAAATTTTATAAAGATAAGGTGGAAGTAATTAAGAAAATCATTGATTGTCCATAGCTTAAAGTCTCGTTTGTAATTCATAACCTTGACGGACTTACAGGCTTAGATTTTGGTTTGCTTATATAGGTGTCCACAGCATTAGAGCTGCTTTGATCTAATGGCTGCTTCTTTACTTAATTTAACAAAATTTGCATCAAAGAACTTGAAGCTCAGACATCACCGACTCGATGGACATGAGTTTGAGCAAGCTCCAGGAGTTGGTGTTGGACAGAGAACCTGGTGTGCTACAGTCCGTGGAGTCGCAAAGAGTCGGACATGACTGAGTGACTGAAATGAACTGAACTAAGTTCAGAAATATTTCTACCAAAAAATCTTCACACATATTGGATACAAAACTCCCTGCCCCCCTTACTCATAAAGTTAATGTCTTATATTGAAACTTGGAAGAATCAGATGAGAGTGCATCTATATATCTTTATATCTGTCTCATAGAGAAAAATCACAATTTATCTCACACAGAATATTTTTGCCATGTGCAGAAGTCTGTGGAAGATATGACTGTGTTTTTACAATCACTTACCTACATGAAGCAAAGGGCTTGGTATTCAGTATTCAAAAAGCAGAAGTTATATTTGGTAAATAAATTTATAAATGGAGAATTTGGAAATTTATGTGTAAATTCATTAAATTTGTTAACAGTGTTTGAAGGAAGTTTGTTGTTATTCAGTGCCTAAGTCATGTCTGACTCTTTGCAACCCCATAGACTGTAGCAGTCCAGCGTTATATATCCTTCACCATCTCCTGGAGCTTGCTCAAACTCATGTCCATTGAGTCGGTGATGCTGTCTAATCATCTCATCCTCTGTTGTCCCCTTCTCCCCCTTCCCTCAATCTTTCCAAGCTTCAGGGTCTTTTCCAATGAGTCAGCTCTTTACATCAGGTGGGCCAAAGTGTTGGAGCTTTAGCTTCAGCTAAAGCTTTAGCTTCAGCTTTAGCTTCAGCTCCACCCCTTCCAATGGATATTCAGGGTTGATTTCCTTTGATTTTCTTTAAAATTCACTGATTTGATCTCCTTGCTGTCCAAGGAACTCTCAAGAGTCTTCTTTGGCACCACAATTTGAAAGAATCAATTCTTTGGAACTCAGCCTTCTTTACGGTCACACTCTCACATCTGTACATGACTACTGGAAAAACCATAGAGTTGTCTATACAGACCTTTGTCAGCAAAGTGATGACTCTGCTTTTTAATTTAAAAAAGGAAGAAAGAATAGTAATGGAAAGAAGAGTTATCTCTCATTTAGGAAAACCCAGTCACAAATTCCTTACTCTTGCCAACTACACACTGTTACTTACCATAGGCACTTGCTCTCCACTTCTACAAGGATTCAATCATGTGCTGCTGCAGCTGCTGACCTTCAACTGTTACTGAAAGTAGTTAAGGCTGGAGAGTAGAAATGGGAATCTCTGTGCTCTGGGAAAACTGACAGAACATGTCTTCAGATACATATTTTCAGGACCTGATTTTATGAGCTCAGTCTTTGCATCTCCACATATCTAGAAAAGCACTGTATACCTTCATGGTGACATTAGCTCCTCGTGACTAGCAGAAAATTTTGCAAAGGCTTTTAATTGCGTGAACTCCCCTTTCACCAAAATCACATATATTGAACTACCCCTCTCCCCAGACACACACCTCTTTGGAGTAGTTGCTCAGAGTTATCTGAGGTGCTGTCTCCTGGGCTGAAGTTCTCGTTTTGCCCCCAATAAAACTTAACTCGCAACTTTCATGCTGTGCATTTTTTAAATTCGATACCTTCACCTTCTAGATGGCAGTCCCTTCAGTCCCTTCTGGACAGTCTGGTGCTATTAGGTATGTGCATGCTAAACCAACTTCAGTCGTGTTCCTACTCTTTGTGATTCTATGGACTGTCACCAGACTCCTCTGTCCATGAGATTCTCCAGGCAAGAATACTGGAATGGGTTACCACACCTTCCTTCAGGGAATCTTCCTGAACCAGGGATTGAACCCACCTCTCTTGTGTCTGCCACATTGGCAGGCGGATTTTTTTCTCAAGTGTTACTAGAGACACTTGTAACTTCATGCAAACTGATTGCAGAATCACCCAAGAAAGTGTTTGGTACTGCTCCCTGGTGGTAATTTTTTTTTCGTTAATCAGCTCTAAAATCCCTTCAAAAACCCTTATAGATGTCACTAGGGTTAACCAGATTATATACTTTCTTCTAACTAGATATGTATAATTTTTCTTAAAAATAGAATCCGGTGACTGCCCCCTTTTCCCGATAATTAGTGCAATATATATTGCCCGTCTGTATAAATTCATAAATTCTAAAAATTAAGAATAAAAATAACCTATTATTCCATTTTTAAGATCAAACCACCGTGCTAATCACTAGACATAAAAAATAATGCATTAAAATGATGCATAAAAAATGATGCATTAAAAAACCTCATTTTCACACATCTAACAAATACTTTCCAAAAATATCATGGCAATTCAATCTACCACAGTTAAGGAAGCAACATTTATTTTTCAAACCTTTGCCATATTGAATATTGCAAAACTTAAAAAAAAAAAAGGACTTTCAAGTTTTAAGCTGAAAATGGCATATTGTTTTAATATATACATTTCATTATAAACCAATGAAACTTAGAAAATTTAGTTTAATCTTATACATATCTTTTTCAATCATTATCTTAAGCTTTATTCATATAGATTAATAAAATTGTATATATTTTGCATTACAAATCTTCATTTTAAAACATTTTGATTGATTTATATTTAATATTCTTGTGCACAACGGCTGTTTTTTTCTTGTAGTATTTTTAAATTATTATTTTGGAAATAACTTCCCAGTAAAAAAATATTTTTCCTAAATTATACTTAATAAAGTTTCAATATAATTTTCTGGGCAGGAATACTGAAAAGAGTTGCATTTCCTACTTCAGGGGATCCTTCCTGACCCAGGGACTGAACTGGCATTTCCTACATTGGTTGGCAGATCACTAGTGTCAACTGGGAAGCCCTTTTAAAGGCTTACACATCTTTATTTTACTAGGCCTTTGTATTCTGGCATTTTAATTTTTTTTTTTTGTAAATACACATAAAACAAATAGATTATTTTCACTTTTTTAAAGTATACAGTCCAGTGGCTTTAAGTTAACAACTGTTATTGCACTGTATCTCCAGAATTTTTCATCTTCCAAGCTAAATCATTGTACCCAGTCAAGACAAACAAACAAACAAAAATCTTCCCATCAACTATGTCCTTCAAACTCTGCTAACTGCCTGTCTACTTTCTGTCTCTGCAAATTCTAACACTCCAGGTATCTCATATAAGTGCATCACATTAAAAAAAGGTCTCTCAGTCTGACTCTAGTCCACGTGACCTGCTTCCTGACGGTGACCATCAGGCCTATTCCAGCCACCACTTTATATCTGACAGTATGATGTTAGTGTCTAGCACTGATTGGAAGCTTGATACTTTAAAACCAGCATGACAATCCCTCAAAAAATTGCTGAATTTAACCAGATTGGTAGAGTTCAAAGATAGTCACTCAGGCCACAAATCCAATTTTGTTATTACAGTTATGTGATAAAACACTTTGAACTACAGCTTTATCACAGATTGGGGGTGGGAATAGTATCAGTCATTTCTGTCACTCAGTCGCATCCAACTCTTTGTGACGCCATGGACTGCAGCAGGCCAGGCCTCCCTGTCCATCACCAACTCCCAACTCATGTCCATCAAATTGGTGATGCCATCCAACCATCTCATCCTCTGTAGTCCCCTTCTCCTCCTGCCTTCAATCTTGCCCAGCATCAGGGTCTTTCCAATGAGTCCATTCTTCACATCAGGTGGCCAAAGTATTGGAGTATCAGCTTCAGCATCAGTCCTTCCAATGAACATTCAGGACTGATTTTCTTCAGGATTGACTAGTTTGATCTCCTTGCAGTCCAAGGGACTCTCAAGAGTCTTCTCCTACCATAGCTCAAAAGCATCAATTCTTCAGTGCTCAGCTTTCTTTATGTTCCAACTCTAACATCCATACATGACTACTGGAAAAACCAGAGCTTTGACTAGATGGACCTTTGTCAGCAAATTAATGCCTCTGTTTTTTAACATGCTGTCTAGGTTGGTCATAGCTTTTCTTCCAAGGAGCAAGTGTCTTTTAATTTCATGGCAGCAGTCACCATCTGCAGTGATTTTGGAGCCCCCCAAAATAAAGTCCCTTGCTGTTTCCATTGTTTCCCCATCTATTTGCCATGAAGTAATGGGACCGCATACCATGATCTTAGTTTTCCGAATGTTGAGTTTTAAGCCAATTTTTCCCTCTTTCACTTTCATCAAGAGGCTCTTTAATTCTTCACTTTCTGCAATAAAGGTGGTGTCATCTGCATATCTGAGGTT
This sequence comes from Giraffa tippelskirchi, assembly GCF_054371585.1. NCBI lineage: Eukaryota > Metazoa > Chordata > Mammalia > Artiodactyla > Giraffidae > Giraffa > Giraffa tippelskirchi. Next base: position 41,240,788 of record NC_137282.1, on the reverse strand, counting down.
ATTGATATTTCTCCCAGCAATCTTGATTCCAGCTTGTGCTTCATGCAGTCTGGCATTTCACATGATGTAATTTGCATATAAGTTAGATAAGCATGGTGACAATACAGCCTTGACATACTCCTTTCCCAATTTGGAATCAGTCGTTGTTTCATGTCCAGTTCTAACTGTTGCTCCTTGACCTGCATACAGATTTCTCAGATGGCAGATAAAGTGGTCTGATATTCCAATCTCTTTAAGCTGCTGCTGCTGCTGCTAAGTCGCTTCAGTCATGTCCGACTCTGTGCGACCCCATAGATGGCAGCCTACCAGGCTCCGCCGTCCCTGGGATTCTCCGGGCAAGAGTATTGGAGTGGAGTGCCATTGCTTTCTCTGCTTGAAGAATTTTCCACAGTTTGTTGGGATCCACACAGACTGACATAGACAGTAAAGCAGAAGTAGATGTTTTTCTGGAACTCTCTTGTTTTTTGTTTTTTCAATGATCCAATGCATGTTGGCAATTTGATCTCTGGTTCCTCTGCCTTTTCTAAATCCAGCTTGAACAGCTAGAAGTTCACGGTTCATGTACTGTGAAGCCTGAATTGGAGAATTTTGAGCATTATTTTGCTAGCATGTGAGATGAGTACAATTGTGTGGTAGTTGGAACATTCATTTGGATTGTCTTACTTTGGAGTTGGAATGACGACTGACCTTTTCCCTTCCTGTGGCCACTGCTGAGTTTTCCAAATTTGATGGCATATTGAGTGCAGCACTTTCACAGCATCATCTTTTAGGATTTGAAATAGATCAACTGGAATTCCATCACTTCCACTAGCTTTGTTCATAGTGATGCTTCCTAAGGCCCACTTGACTTCACATTCCAGGATGTCTAGCTCTAAGTGAGTGATCACAGAATCAATGTTATCTGGGTCATGAAGATCTTTTTTGTATTGTTTTTCTGTGTGTTCTTGCCACCTCTTCTTAATATCTTCTGCTTCTGTTAGGTCCCTACCATTTCTGTCCTTTATTGTGCCTATCTTTGCATGAAATGTTCCTTTGGTATCTCTAATTTTCTTGAAGAAATCTCTAGTCTTGCCCATCCTATTGTTCTCCTCTATTTCTTTGCATTGATCACTAAGAGAAGTTTTCTTCTCTCGCCTTGCTATTCTTTGGAACTCTGCATTCAGACAGATGTATATTTTCTTTTCTCCTTTGCTTTTAGCTTCTCTTCTTTTCTCAGCTATTTGTAAAGCCTCCTTAGACAACCATTTTGCCTTTTGGCATTTCTTTTTCTTGGGGATGGTCTTCTCACTGCCTCTTGTACAATGTCACAAACTTCCATCCATAGTTCTTCAGGCACTCTGTCTATCAGATCTAATCCCTTTAATCTATTTGTCACTTCCACTATATATAATCATAAGGGATTTGATTTAATTCATATGTGAATGGTCTAGTGGTTTTCCCTAATTTCTTCAATTTAAGTCTGATTTTGGCAATAAGGAGTTCATGATCCTTAAGAGAATAGTATATGTGATAAAGATTTTGAACTCCAGCTTTTTCACAGGTGTGTGTGGGGGCAGCTAACATTCTAACATTTTGTAGCTATAATGCCCACAGCCCAAGTCAAATTTTCTTTACAATGAGTGAATTGTACCCTCATGGATATAATGTAAAGTCTCAGAAGGCAAGGAAAGCTGGATATTCAGAAACCTGTGATTGCTCTGGGTTCCCTGCATTTCTCCCAATAAATATTGATCCTATAGGTCTGGTTTGTATGCTATCAAACCATTTGTCTTTGACTTCTTTAAATGTGTCTTCCAAGGAGCATGCATGCTTAGTCACTCAGTCGTGTCTAACCTTTTGTCACCCCAGGGACAGTAGCCCACCAGACCCCTCTGTCCATGGGATTCTCCAGGCAAGAATACTGGAGTGGGTTGCCATTTCCTTCTCCAGGAGATCTTCCTGACCCAACTCAGCAAGTGAACTCAGCTCTCCTGCATTTCAGGTGGATTCTTTACCATCTGAGTCACCAGGAAATCCCTTAAATGTGACTTGCTATCTTCAAATGACCTGGAATCTATAATATCTTACAAAAATATTTTAAAAGTGAATGTATGTATCATATACACACATATATGCAATTATTGCTGTAAAATGTTTCCATTAAAATATATATAGAAGTTCAAATGAAGTATATTTTTAACTTCCCTTCTATTTAATAATATCAATTTTATAGCCTTAGAATTGTTACCTTAAAATCAGTTAATTTTTTTCTATTTCTTTTCTTAAATGTTAAATGGAGTTTCTGAATCAAAAGAGTTCTTTTTCTGTCAATATCTGACTTCAAGTTAAATTCAGAGCTCAAAGCATCTGGATTGACTGTCAGAGTATAAGATTCCCAGCAGCCTTATCTTCTATATACTTCTTATCTCTTTGTGGAAAAGCAATACACTACAGTGAGAACAAAGCCCTCTGGGTCTAATGCTTATGTTCTTTTGAAGGCTATATATTCACTACTTATGTAGCATTATAATATTTTCTATTCTTTGCAAACATTAGCCATCTTAGACTTAAATATCATTAAGTTTAAAAAACATATCTTACTTTAAGATTGTGTGCTTCTAATGGAATTTACTAGCAAGAGGAGAAGGGGACAACAGAGGGTGAGATAGTTGGATGCATCACCGACTCAATGAACATGACTTTGAACAAAGTCTGAGAGATAGTGAAGGACAGAGAAGTCTGGCTTGCTGAAGTTCATGGGGTCATAAAGAGTTGGGCAAGCTTAGCAACTGAGCAACAACAGCTAGTTCATTATGGGATTCCCAGGTGGCTTGGTGATAAAGAATCTACCTGCCAGTGTAGGAGACACAGGGAGACATGGGTTTGATTACTGAGTCAGAAAGATGCCCCTAGAGGAGCATATGGCAATCCACTCCATTATTCTTGCCTGAGAAATCCCATGGACAGAGGAGCCTGGTGGGCCACAATCCATGGGGTTGCATAAAGTTGGACGGGACTGAGAAACCGAGTGCAAACATACATTAGTTCATTATATAGTTGCAATAAATGATATTTCAGAAAGTAAACTAATGTAACACTCACATAATAGTGATCTAATGATAAAATTACTTTCCAATAAATATTTCTTTCTTTAAATTTCAAGTTTTTACATGATACAAACAGAAAAAATGTTAAAGCTTTCTAGTATAATTAATCCACTCAGAATGTTATCTTTTAACTAAAACTATTGAACAAATATTCAGTGGCCCAGGTGGCTCAGTGGTAAAGAATCCACTTGTCAATGCAGGAAATACAAGAAACACGGGTTCCACCCCTGGTTCGGGACGATCCCCTGGAGGAGAAAATGGCAACCCACTCCAGTTTTCTTGCCTGGAAAATCCCATGGAGAGAGGAGCCTGGCAGGCTTCCATCCATAGCGTCGCAAAGAGTAGGACAAGATTGAGTGACTGAGCGCACACACATTGAACAAAAATCAATTCAAAATAGCTAATATGGGTGAAACAGAAAGAATAGGTATATATAAGATTTTAAACCTTAGTTTATAACTACAAATACTAGTTAACATATAAATCATAAACAACTTTCATATGCCTTGAAATTTAATTGTGTGTAAATGAACAAGCAGAGTAAAATACTGGCAGATCTTTTAACTTTTACTCAAAAGTCAAGAAGTTGGAGCTTAAATAATAAATTGAAAATAACTCCTGTTAACTTCATGTTCCTAGACTGTTATTTTAAAGATGTAGATTAGACTCAAGAAATATAGAAAACACAAGTTGACAAAGAAAATATGTAGATAGATTTTATCTAGGAGGGATGAATGTGTAACAGTGCTTTAAAAACACATTGATGTAGTATTTAAATTACTCAGGAGGGCCTGATTAATATATTAAAAATTTCACATGAGAATACACTTAGTAGTTTTAAAAAAAATAACATTTTCTCAATTTGATTAGAAAAGTTTGTTGCAAGTTTTTATAGAATAGGGATAGAAGGAATATTTCAATTCATAGATCAGAGATTCACAGAAGTCAAAGTTATGTCATAAGAGAAACATAAACACTTGTTTTTATTCTAACTCTAAATTAAGGAGAGGGGATATTAAACATTACTTAAAAGTAAACATTAATAAAAAAAATATGCCACTTTTTATTGGTGCAATTTAGGAGAAAGCAAGGGAGTTCAAAGAGAAAATAGAAACACAATATTACATTCAATATGATCATACAAAAGAGAACCTTTCAGTTTTTAATTTTAAATCAAGAAACAGATTCTACAAACAAATGCAGCAGGTACTTTGTCTATGGAAACTCACAGAAGCAGAAGGAATGCGGGGGTCAGATTACACCAGGTATCATTGTCAGTTAGTTCTGAGCAGCAGAAGTATGTGGAAGCAATGAAACTAATTGAACATTAATCTAAGAATGTACATAATGTCTAGAAGTTATTCACAAAGGATAACACAAGCAGTGAAATTCAGAGATAAGGCAGAATGCCTGCCAGACATCAAGCTCTTAATAGAAGTGGCAGACATACAATGTGTGATTAAAGAAACTGCAATAGTTGAAATAATTTACTGTGCAAATGTCAGTTATCTGCATTTTCTTCCAGTCTGTTGATAACGGTTTCTATCCTGACAAGCTCTTAGAAGTGGGGACCTCTAAAATTTACTGGATCTTAACAGTCAAGCAAACTAAAGATATAAGAGAGAAGCTTAGACACTTGACACAAACAAGGGTTACCTTTCACCAACCGGCATTGCCACATTGCGCATTTTCCCATTTATACTACCAAAAAGTTTTCAGTCTGTGTCAGTTAAAATGACTGTCAACTTTAGTATAGTATCTATTCTCTATTTTCACAATCCACATAAATCTTGTTTTGCATGGCCTACAAGACAGAAGTTTATGACCAATAATTTCAACTATCTCAGAAAAATAAAAGGAAACTGAAATTGGTCAAATGACTAAACCCAGGCCCTTAAAGTAAATTACATATTTCAAAACTTTGAGGTGATATTTTGAATCATAATTAGGGGTGAATGAATTGCTATAATCTGTCAGGCGCTATTTAGAAAAGTAACTTTAAATCATATTCAAAACTTCAATTATTCAAAATAACATATAGTGCCAAAGTCATTCAGTAGGGAAATGTCAGTCATTTCAACACATAATGGTAAAATTGCACAGTCACATGCAAAAGAATGAAGCTGGATCCTTAACTTATTATCCATTGTACAAAAGTCAACTCAAAACGAAGCTAAAACTCTAAGACTCTTGAAAAAAAATAAATGAAAAGCTTCATGACATTGAATTTAGCAAATCAATAGGTATGAAATCAATAGCATAAACAACAAAAGAAAAAATAGATAAATTAGGACTTTATCAAAATTAAGACATTAGTGCAAAACTTCATGGTGCATGATAGGCTATAATGTGATAATATAAATATTGTCAGTGCTTAAAAAGTGGTAATAATCTGGTTTACAGCTTGGTCCACAAATCGTAAATTTACAAAAAATAAAGAGAGGGAAGGAAGGAAAACATATTGACCGCAAAGGAAAGGAAAGAAATACTAATATGAAAGAAAGCCAATAAGGGAAAGAAGGAAGGAATGAAGGAAAGAGAAAAAGAAGAAGAAAGAAAGTGGAGCTTGAAGGGAGAGAAAATATGAAGGAAAATGGGTAAATGCAGAATATTCAAAAATTTTGTTTTGGTTTGGTTTGGTTTTTTGGTTCAGGTTAAAGTTTTTCTCTAATTACAGTAGATGATGTCCATAGGTATTTGAAGAACTCATTAAAGAAAGAATACACAAGTAAGAGTCAAGTTAGCTAAAAGATAGCTTTTCTGCAGAGCGACAAAATTACAAGCTTTGAGTTATCATTTCTTATAAAAATACACATCAGAATATTAAATAATCAGTTGTCATTTTACCTTATTTTCATATTTGGGTAAATTATTTCTTTGTGAGTAAAAAATGAATTAAAAAAAAAAGTTAAAAGGGATGAAAAAGGAGCAACAATGTCTGGAAGCTTTGAAGGAATAGTCAAATTTTCAATTACACAATGCACAGCTTCCCTGATGGTTCAGACGGTAAAGAATCTGCCTGCAATGCAGGAGACTTGGGTTCAATCCTCGGTTTAGGAAGATCCCCTGGAGAAAAAAATGGCAACCCACTCCTGTATTCTTGCCTGGAGAATCCCATGGGCAAAGGAGCCTGGCGGGCTATAGTCCATGGGGTCGCAGAGTCATACATGACTGAGCAACTAACACATACACACACACACACACACACACACACACACACACACACACACACACACAGAGCTTGTTAGGGAAGCATAGGATTTCTGAACAATTTTTCAGTGATTTAGTATTCAATAAAATAGACAGGTTCAACCTGCCTTTGTGAATACATTTTTTCCCTTAAATGAATAGAATTTATATATTATCATTATCTTGCTAATATGATTTATATAAGTATGAAGAGCATTATAAAATATATATAGGTTATATAGACAAAAGTCTTTTTTCCTTAGTCTGGTAGAGATAATAAAGCTGACTTGGAACAGTTGAATCTCTGTATTATCAGAAGTTACTATCATGAATTTTCATTAGTATATATTTACACAACTTTCACTGTTTAACAACATGTACTCATCTGTTAATAACTGAAAATATAATCTTACTAACTGAAAAATAGTAAGATACTCATGATAGAATATTTTGGGATGGTGTATAATGAAAAAAAAGCGTATGTGCTCAGTTGTGTCTGACTCTGTGTTACCCCATAGATTGTACCCTGCTAGGTTCTTGCCCATGGAATTTCCAGGCAAGCATACTGGAATGGGTTGCCATTTCTTACTCCAGGGTATCTTGCTGACCCAGGGACTGAACCAATGAATTTTGTGTCTCCTGTGTTGGCAGGCAGATTCTTTACCACTGTGCCACCTGGAAAGCTAATGTGTATAATAAAGTCAGCTTCAAATTGGTGCTTGCCATAGGCACTTGCCATCTTATCTACTTCTACAAGGATTAAATCATATGCTGTGGCAGCTGCTGACCTTCAATACTTGCTGAAAGGAATTCAGGGTGGAGAGAAGAAATAAGGCACTCTTCTCAGAAGTAAAAGCCGGCAGGACACATCTTCAGATCGTTAGAAATTTTCAGGAGTCAATTTTATGAGACCAATTCTTGTATCTCCCCATATCTAATAAAGGACTAAAATCCTTCATGGTGATGACTGTACCTTATGACTAGCAAAACATGAGACTAGTAGGAACCTTATATAAAAATATGTGCTTGATTTCATGTTTCCCACCTTCACCAAAACCACATATATACTGACCATCCCCCCCACCTCTATGGAGCAGTTTCTCAGAACTATCTGGGGTGCTGTCTCCTAGGCTACAGTCTTCATCTTGCCCCAGATAAAACTTAACTTGCAACTTTCACATTGTGTACCCTTTTAAAGTTGACAATGATGAAATTTATGGTAGAATGAATTTAATACATGATTGAAATAATGAGTCTTTGACTTCACTAGTTTCATGAATGAGACTGTACTTTCAGCGAGTCAGATGAACACAAACGTTGTTCAGAATGTAGCCAAGAATTAAAGATTTTAGCTTTATTCTGAGGGTCATATATATGTCTCCAACTCCAAAAGATTTATTGTGTTCTGGGTAAATACACTAGACTTTCAGTCATTTCTCATCTTCCTTGAGCCAAATTGATATGCAAATGTAAGTTTGAGACATCCAGATGAACTAAAAGCAAGATTTACATGCCTACAAATCTGTTAATTCCATCCACAGTTATAGCCTCACCTCCAAAAATAGCTGAAAATCTGATACCATTGAGCTTAGAGGCTGGCATTAAGAGGTAAATGCTGTCTTCATTTGCCACCTGCATAACTCATTGTTCAATTTGAGTCTGAAATTTCTAGTTTATGTGTCCATAAACTCTGTATGTTTACCAGTTTATTAGACAGAATATGAAAAAAAAAAGATATAGATGATTAGTCAGATGAAGAAATATGCTGGCAAGTTCCAGTTCTTGAGTGCAGAAGCTTCTGTCTCCATAACCTTGGGGTTTGCCACCCTCCCAACAAATGGATGCTTTCACCAACTTGGGATCTCCCATGAATATTTTCTGTGAGAGAAATGTTGCCTTCTACAATTTACAATTTTTTCCTTGTGATTTCTTTTTTTTTTTTAATAAATTTATTTATTTTAGTTGGGGGCTAATTACTTTACAATATTGTAGTGGTTTTTGCCATATATTGACATAAATCAGCCATGGGTTTACATGTATTCCCCATCCTGAGCCTCCCTCCCACCTCCCTCCCCATCCCATCCCTCTGGGTCATCCCATTGCCCCAGCCCTGAGCATTTGTCTCATGCATCGAACCTGGAATGGTGTTCTGTTTCACATATGATAATATACATGTTTCAATGCTATTCTCTCAGAACGTCCCACCTTCACCTTCTCCCTCAGAGTCCATAAGACTGTTCTATGCATCTGTGTCTCTTATTCTGTCTGCATATATATGGAATTTGAAAGACGGTAACGATAACCTTGTGATTTCTTAATCTGACCTAGACATGTAGTAAATGTTTTGCACTTATATCCGATCCTTGTATAGTGTGTGGGTCAAGGGTGCTGACCCTCAACTCAGTTCAAAATCTCCATATAACTTGTATTCTGCTTTCCCTATCCATGGTTCCACATACCTGGATTCAATCAATTATGGATCAGGTGGTACTGAAGTATGTGTAAATAGACTCACACAGTTCAAACCCATGTTGCTAAAGGGTCGCCTAGTTTATAAATTTAATGCTTAAGCATTATTATGAAATAGTTATTCTTACCGTGCTCCATGAATATGAAAACTGTGATTCAGAGCATTTAAGGTGCTGGCAGTGACTGTCGACTACAGTGCCTTTAATTGATATCATACTGTTTTTGAACTGGAGTTTGTTCCCAATAATACCCATTAAGGCCCAAAGAAAACAAACAAAAAACTATAGGCAGGTTACGATCTGTAACTATATAAAGAGAATGTCTTCCTCTCTTGTTCAAAAACATCTCTGTGCTCTGTTGTATAAAATAGTCCTGTTTGTCTCAACAGTGTCACACCATTTTAAGTTTTCATATTGTTCTTGTCTCTGAGCACTTCTCGCATCCTCATCCACATTCATTCAAGTTTGTTAATGCCACTCTTTGAGTATGGTCTAAACTTGAACATAGCATGTTCATTGTAACTGAAGTATCATAGAACAGGTATAAAATGCTATCTTTGAGTATAATGATGTCCTTAGAAATGTCAAGTGCTTTTTTTTTCTTTTGTCTAATAACCAAATAATGCACCACAGAACCTGAGAATAATGTGTGAATGTGCAAGAATTTGCACTTGAATTGTATTCTAAGTAAAAATCTAGTATGTCATATAGAGATAGTGCATTGTTTTGATTTAACTAATTTAAAATTTCAAATTATGTCAGATTTTGAAATTTATATACCTTGCTTGTTCACAAATGTGCTATAAGGCTTGTCTGCTTTCGGAGGCTGGTTTCTGAGTATTTGCTCTGCCTTAGTGCATTTATTCTCCGTGATTGGTGAAAATGTCAGGAAAAGGTTGAAATATCCAGTTTTCCTGTCTCTTCCCTCTTAAAAGGACTGATCTTTCTTCTGTTGATACTGCTGCTAGGTTAGGAAAAAGACCTGGGAGGTCAAAAATGAGTTTTGTTCCCTGTTGTATGTCTCCTTACCATTCTTGTTTGTACTTGTGCATCTGGCTTAGCAATTTTTTTTTTTTTTCTGGCTTAGCAAATTTAAATACTGTTAATCTTCTAAATCCTGTGTCTATACATGAACAGCAGCTTATTTCACTACTCAAAGACAAGTATTTAACCACTTCAAGTAATAGCAAGTATTTATTGAACACTGATAAAACTGCTGTATGTAATTTTGTGAAATCATTTCCCTAAAGTTTATAAATCTATGAGGATATGTAGTCATGGAATGTACCTAATAGACCCCCCCAACCATAGCGAGCATATTTGACCCAGGGACCTGGTGGCAATGCTTTGAAATCCACCTCAACATTTGTACTATATCCACACTTCCACTTAGGGAACTCCCAGGCATTAACTAAGCTCAGCAAGGCTGCTTTTGTAGACCCATTCCTGGGCCTGCATTCCTCTGATAGTTTTTTGTTTAAAGACTTCGTAGTAGCCTTGCTGAAATTTCTTACATTGCACAGCACGTAGCAGTTATAGATTTTCTACCTATTCTATTTTTAGTTTTTTTCTTATATTTTCAGATTTCAGTTGTATTTAGATGGCTGACCTAATCTTATGAAGTTCTCTCCAAATTCTCTCTAACATCCTTGCATGTTTAAATTATTCTGAAGCCTGCTTCTCAGATAATTCAACCGGTACAGATATATATATATATATATATATATATTAGTTTAACACTGTTTTAATACCATAATAGAAAGTGAAACAATTTATCCAAGATTAGAAAGTGAAGTCACTCAGTCGTGTCCGAGTCTTTGTGACCCCATGGAATGTAGCCTACCAGGCTCCTCTGTCCATGGGATTTTCCAGGCAAGAATACTGGAGTGGGTTGCCATTTCCTTCTCCAGAGGATCTTCCTGACCCAGGGATTGAACCTGGGTCTCTTGCATTGTAGGCAGACACTTTACTGTCTGAGCCACCAGGGAAGTCCATTACTGACTTGGAAAGGTATAGATGTGCCACTACACTGAGTTCCTCAAAAATAGAATCACTGGACAATCAACTGGTTACAAAAGTTGTAGAAAAGAGTACTTGTGAAATGAACCTCAGGATCTCCATATAGATTGAAATATAGCCCATCTATGGTATGTGTGTGCTAAGTCACTTCAGTTGTGTCTGACTCTTTTCTACCCCATGGGTTATAGCCCTCCAGCCTCCTCTATCCATGGGGTACTCCTAGTAAGAATGCTGGAGTTGCCATTTTCTTCTACAGGGGACCTTCCAGACCCAGGGATTGAACCCATGTCTCTTACGTCTCCTGTATTAACAGGTGGATTCTTTACCACTAGTGCCACCTGGCAAACCTAGCTTAGCAGAAACTTTGTGTTTGTAAATGTTGTTGTTTAGTCGCTAAGTCGTGTCCAACTCTTTGTGACATCATGGACTATAGCCCTGAAGGCCCCTCTGTTTGTGGGATTTCCCAGGCAAGAATACTGGAGGGACTTGCCATTTCCTTCTTCAGGGGATCTTTATGACCCAGGAATTGAATCCGTGTCTTCAGCATTGGTGGAGAAGACAATGGCACCCCACTCCAGTACTCTTGCCTGGAAAATCCCATGGAGGGAGGAGCCGGGGAGGCTGCAGTCCATGGGGTCACTAAGAGTCGGACACGACTGAGTGACTTCATTTTCACTTTTCACTTTCATACATTGGAGAAGGAAATGGCAACCCACTCTAGTGTTCTTGCCTGGAGAATCCCAGGGACGGGGGAGCCTGGTAGGCTGCTGTCTATGGGGTCGCACAGAGTCGGACATGACTGAAGCGACTTAGCAGCAGCAGCTCCTGCATTGGCAGACAGATTCTTTACCACTGAGCCACCAGAGAAGTCCCTTGTAAAGCATTATCCTTCCATAATTTTTAGAATGGATGCAGTGATTCTTTTACTCCTTTTCTTTTTCTTTTATTTATGTTATTTTATTTTACAGTGTCCATATGTGAACAGGAAGATAGCATCTTTTAAGAGTAGGTTTATGATTTTAATGAACTGAATTAAGTCTGCATATATTTGCTTAGATTTATGTAACATAGGTGTATCTCTAGATATTTATTTATTAAAATATTCCTTTAAGTTATATTTACTTTTCTATACCTAGTTATTTAGTTAAAGTATCTTTTTAACAAATGAGAAAATTAAAGGTCAATTTGCATGTGTTTTTGGCTTCTGACCTGTTGCTAACTTACGTAATATTTTGAAACTTCTACAAAGCACTGAGGTTTATTTTTTAAATAAAATAATAGCATCTGTTTTGTTTTGCCACCTAATTAAAAGGAAGATGAGCTCCTTTGGGTGTGTACCTAATGCACACTGAGCATGTCTATGTGGTTCTAATATAATATATACCTTCCTTGTTTAAGATAATCAACTTCCAAAGAAAAAGGCAACTTTTATTATAACTTTACACTTACTGCAACATATTTGGAGTTCCTTTTAATTATCAACATTGTCAATAACTCTGAATACTAAACTATCATATTGACCGTTAAATCATTACCATCACAAATAAAATGGTCTCGGGGTTAAAGGCTTGAATCTGGAGACTATACTGTATATTTAGTGGATAGGTGAGGATTCTAACCAGGATAATAGGAGTCATATGTCACTGAGCTGCTGAAATTTGATTGAAGCATAAAAATAAATAATAAGGTTTCCCTCTCTTTCATCTCTTATTTTTAATAAGTTTTATAACATTTATAATTATCTTATGTATTAATCCTATAAAACAAAAACAAATAAGGAGAAAAAATAGTCAGGAGACAACCCAAGAGATTTCATTTGAACCAAGACTACCAGCATCCATACAAAGCCAGGGAATTATTAGGAATCAGGAAGTGACTAACACATAGCAAACTATTATTAAACACTTTCTTACTCATTAGCATTGGGTACAGATTATACTGAATGGTAGCGTTTCTTTGGAAAAAAATATTCTGATATTTATTTACACCTGATCATCGTTTCATTGTTTGATAAATTTTTGTCTTCATTCGTGGATGAATGATCTGAGTCATCTGTGATTCAATGGTATTTGCATTTCTGCTCCCAGTGTTTAAAAAATATAAACATCTGAGTCCATTAGCAAGCTTCAATTTATGTCTTGGAAGATTGCTTTATTCTGAACAAATGATGTTGGATAAAAATCTAATGAATTTACATAATGGAATCTATAAATGTAATGGATTAACAGCATTAGTGTATTTGTTGCAGTAATTTACTTTTTCTTTTTAGATGAAAAAGAATGTTTTTAATTTTCCTTTAACAGATATTATTAATCTTGTTGACAATATGGCTAAACATGTTGTCAGATCTATTTACCACTAATGATAAAAATGTCTTACATCTGAGCCTCTAGGAAAAGAAAAAGTCATATAAATTTCTCAAAGATTGTTTTTAATATAAGCAGATATAAGGAAATATTTAAAACATCCAATGGGAAATAAAAAACATTATTATATTCCACTACTGATAAGAACTTAAGTAAAAAATAATATCGTGTCAAAACAAAATGAAAAATGTAGATATACATAGTCATACATTATTGACTTCATATATTTTAAATATAATAACATAATTTTAAAAGTTACAGGCTTTGCTTTTAATAAATGAGGTTGAAAATAATTATTTTATACCCTTATTGTTATCTAGTTATATAATACTATATCTGTTATAATTGTATATCATTAGAATTATGTTAATTTCATTTCAATTTTCTGAATTATGATAAATACTTCTATACTAAATAGTTATAGGTATCTGAAAATGATTAGGAAAACAAAAAATTCATATATATGTGTATATATATGACTTTAATTCTAAGTGGTTGATTAAAAGCAAATTTTACCTGTGTGAGAGTCAAGACCTTAAATTATGAAATAAGTATTATTTAAAGTAAATAAAATGAAATAAAATGCAGTGATTTAGGAAAGATGGTGGTGTTCCACTAACATACACAAGTAGCTAAGAGATTTGAATGGCGTAAAAAGAAGAAAGATTTTTACAATACAACAGAACTGAGGAAAATACAGCCACATACAGATAAAAATGAGTCTCACCAAAAATATCAATTCTTTCCCATTGTGATCTAAAAGATTGGGGCATTGGTATTTAGGGTTTGTAGACTGTACAGATAATTAACTAGGGGACAGTAAAACAGCTTTAATAAAGCCAAAATACTTTCTAGCTTTATGACATTTTTATTCTCATAATTTATGTCTTTAGATACTCTCTTCAGCCTCATCTCTCTTGCTCCCTGCTCTTCCTCTATCATTTAAGGGCCTATGTGATTTTACTGAGTCCACCAGCAGAATCTTCTTATTTCAACTTTGCTGATTAGTAATATTCATTCAGTTCAGTTCAGTTGCTCAGTCGTGTCCGACTCTTTGCAATCCCATGAATTGCAGTGCGCCAGGCCTCCCTGTCCATCACCAAGTCCCTGAGTCCACCCACACCCAGGACCATGGAGTTGGTGATGCCATCTAGCCATCTCATCCTCTGTCATCCCCTTCTCCTCCTGCCGTCAATCTTTCCCAGCATCAGGGTCTTTTCCAATGAGTCAGCTCTTCGCATCAGGTGACCAAAGTATTTGAGTTTCAGCTTCCACATCAGTCTTTCCAATGAACACTCAGGACTGATCTCCTTTAGGATGGACTGGTTGGATCTCCTTGCAGTCCAAGGGACTCTCAAGAGTCTTCTCCAACACCACAGTTCAAAAGCATCAATTCTTCGGCACTCAGCTTTCTTTATAGTCCAACTCTCACATCCATACATGATGACTGGAAAAACCATAGCCTTGACTGCTGCTGCTGCTGCTAAGTTGCTTCAGTCGTGTCCGACTCTGTGTGACCCCATAGACGGCAGCCCACCAGGCTCCTCCGTCCCTAGGATTCTCCAGGCAAGAACACTGGAGTGGGTTGCCATTTCCTTCTCCAGTGCATGAAAGTGAAAAGTGAAAAGTGAAAGCAAGGACGCTCAGTCGTGTCCAACTCTTAGCGACACCATGGACTGCAGCCTACCAGTCTCCTCCATCCATGGAATTCTCCAGGCAAGAGTACTGGAATAGGTTGCCATTGCCCTCTCTGAATAGGCTGTCTAGGTTGGTCATAACTTTCCTTCCAAGGAGTAAATGTCTTTTAATTTCATGGCTGCAATCACCATCTGCAGTGATTTTGGAGCCCAGAAAAATAAAGTCAGCCACTGTTTCCACTGTTTCCCAGCGGCTGCGACAGCTCACTGAGCATGGCCGAGAGGAGCTACCCCTTGCCTGAGTAATATTCATTACATCAGCAAAATTCCTTTACCATGTAAGTAAGCATATTCACTATGTCACATATTCTTGGATAGTAACTTATTTGGGGGTCATCTCTAACAAATCCCTATTAAAATACTGATGATATTTTTTTCAAGAAAGAGGAAAAACAACCCTGAAACTCATATGAGCCAAAGAAGACACCAAATAACCAACACAATCTTGAGAAAGAATAACAAAACTGGATCATCACACATTCTGATTTCAAAAGATATTACAAAACTACAGTAATGAAAACAGTATGGTGAAAGTTGCTCAGTCATATCTGACTCTGCAATCCCATGGACTGTAGCCCACCAGGCTCCTCTGTCCATGGAATTCTCCAGGCCAGAATACTGGAGTGGGTAGCTGTTCCCTTCTCCAGGGGATCTTCCCAACCCAGGGATTGAACACAGGTCTCCCACATTACAAGGAGATTCCTTCCCATCTGTACCACCAGGGGGACCCAACAACAATGGAGTGGGTAGCCTATCTCGAGCGGATCTTCCTGACACAGGAACTGAACCAGGGTGTCCTGAATTTCAGGCAGATTCTTTACCAGCTGAGCTACCAAGGAAGCCACGATACGGTAGGGACATAAAGACAGACATATAGACTGAAAGAAAAGAATAGACAGCCCAGACATAAACCCATATATAAATGATGGGATGATCTCCTACATGGGTGCCAATACTACACCATGAGGAAAGCATAGACTCTTCAACAAATGATGTTGGGAAAACTGGATATCCATAAAAAAGGCATAAATTTGTGTCTTATATTATACAGAATAGACTAAAGAAGTGTAGAGATTCAAATGTAACACATGAAACTCTAAAACCCTAGAAGAAAACACTCAAAGGATTCATAACATTAATCTTAGCAAAGATTTTATGGGTATGGCACTAAAAAGCACAATCCAAAAAAAGCAAATATAAACAAGTGGCTGCTACACAATAAAGGAAATAGTGAAATAAGTGAAAGCTAACCTATGCAAATGAAAATATTTGCAAAGCACTGTTCTTCAAAACAGTCTTCTTCATCACAGAAGTCAGGTTGTTGGGGATATCAAATGCGCAGTTATTTGAAGCTTTACTTCACTACCATTTTAATAGGGCTGAGAGATAGAAACATTGAACAATGTGTTAAATTTGTGATGGAGGTAATTATCGGTGTTCTGTTGTTGTTCAGTCACTCAGTCATGTCCAGTTCTTTACCACCGCATGGACTGCAGTATACCAGTGGTGTTCTAGCATGGACTAAAACTCACTCTTCCTTCATATGACCATAGTTTTAATAGAGAGAAGAAAGATTTTGCACAGGTTCTTAAAAGGAAACATTCAAATTTGTATAAATTATGAAATAGTCCTTCTGATCTCCATCTTGTCAAACTCATTGTGAGCATGTTATGACAGCCTGTGGAAGCATAGGCTATTTAATGCAAGCATCACAAGTACTGAAAAATGCCCTCCTGCAAGGTGTGCTGTTATTTTTTCAATGTTGATGTTTTATTGGAATGTAAATATATCTATAGATTAGTGTACAGAAGTATCCAGCCAATGAATTTTTGCAAACTGAATGCATCTGTATAAGCACCCAGATCAACTTACAGAACTTCACCAGCATTCCAGAAGCCTTCTTGTTTTCTACCACCCCCGGACCCCAAAAAGAAAAACATATCCCTGACATATTCCGAGTCTTAGATCAGTGAGTTTATTGTTTTGGTCAATTTTAGACTAGCTTTACCATTGTTTCCTCAAATATATTTTTTCTGTTTCCCACTCTGTCTTCTCCTTTTAGAATTCCAATTATACATGTATGTTAGGGCTTTTGAAGAAATCCCATTGTTAACTGATTCTTTGTTCATTATTTTCCATTCTCCTTTCTGTTAGTAGTTTTGAATTAGTTTCTATTGCTACATTTTCATAACAATCCATCTTTCCTTCTGTAGTGCCTAATCTGCTGTTAATTTCAAACAGTATATGTTTCATCTCAAATATTATAATTTTCATCTCCAACAATTTGATTTGTTTTATATATCTCATACCTACACTGAACATGTTCAGTCTTTTGTTTAACTTTTTAAACCTATGGAATAAGGTTATAACATTTTTGACATCTGTTTTAGTCTTGATCTCTTTCAATTTATTTCCCTTTTCCTCATAGGGGTTATATTTTCCTGCTCATTTGCTTGTCTGGTAAATTTTGATTACACCACAGTTATTATGAATTTTGCCCCTTGTTAGTTGCAGGATATTTTTGTGCTCTTCTAAATGCTGTTGCACTTTGTTCTGAAAGGTTGTTAAGTTAGTTGGAAATTGGTTCTTTTGAGACTTACTTTTAAAGTTCGTCTGGAGGGACTAGAACTGGCAGTAGTCTAGGGCTAATTACTCACTTCTATTGAGGCAGGGTCTTTCTGGGTACTCGACCTACAGGCCATGGAGCCTGACCTTTTCTAAATCTGCTCTAATACTTAAGGGTGGTTCTTTACCCAGACCAGGATAATTGCCTCACATACCTGCTTTGATCTATGTACTGTTGAATACTTAAGGGGACCCAGTATAGATCTTTGGTCTTTTCTTTCACTGCATCTCTTTTCTCTGGCACTCTGCCTTGCAAGCTCAAGTGTCTGTCTCGCTACACTTTCTGACGTTGCCTTACTTAAGGAATCTGTTGTAATTTGGAAGCAATCACTGGGTAATACGCTGGGGCAATTGCAAGGCTCACCTTGATTTCCATCTCCCAGAGATAACTGCCCTCCGTTGCCTGACTGCCAACGTCTTGAAAAGATTGTTTTTATATATTTTCATCCTGTGTTTTTTAATTAAACTAGATTATCCTGGATGCTACTAACATGGACTACGTATTTCAACCTCTAATGGAAATGCTTTCACTGAAATGCATTTAATTGTTGATTTCATTGGTCTATGTTAATACAGAAAACCTTCAAAGATGAATTTGTTTTCAATAAAATATTGTTGTCAGTGTCATCATCATTACAATCTTTAATATGATGACTCATATAAAAATATCATAAAATCTCATTAAAAATTTCAGTGCAATAAACAGTTGGACTACTTTCTGTAACAGGACTGGTATTGATATAAATGGTCACTTGTGACTTTTTTTTTCCTTCCTAAAAGTACAGACTTAAATGTATGATCTGACAAATCCAAATGTATAGGTTTTGAATGAACTCCTCATTTGATTCTAGTTTTCTGATGACTACTTTTCCCTTGTCAAAATCCTCTCAGTGACGATTGCTCAAACTAAATACACAGATAGTCTAAAACAGAGGTGTGCATAGATAGAGTGGTAGCTGTCTGTCCTTCCCTGACTTTTCTAAACTGAATTTCTTGCTTGCCTGGCTTGACAGTCCCCTCCTGATACTTTCAGACATATTCAGTTCTACATAATTAATCTCTTGCATGCCCACCAATGGAATCTGCCAGAACTCTCTTACCCTAACAGATTTTTGGATTTGGCTCTTTTTCCCAGCCGTATCCTGCTGCTCCTCATCTCTTTGTATGACAGTGTCAGTACCCTGAGGAGTTGTGCCAAATGATACGCTGATGAGAGAATAATTAAAGTCATTCAATTATCAAGTGTTTACGGAAGATCAAATTTGTGCCAGTAACTGTACTGTGTTATGGAAATATGACATGAACCTGACAGATCTCAATCAATTTTCGAAAAATCTAACAAAATGTATTGCTTTGAATGTCCTCCTTAAATGTCTAGCTATGGGCAATGCAGTAGTTTATTCTGACACTGGAAAAAGGAGGATATGGTCTTTAATTTAGCAGTTTACTTTCCAGTTTACTTTTTTTTATTTAGAACCGTGTAATCACAAGATTTACCTATAAGAAAATATATTGATATTTCACAGATGATGGCTATAAAACATCATTTTATCAGTGTAAACTTAAGAAACAAATCTTCTATTCAAAGGGAGAATATTGATGGTTATTCAAGCTAAACTTAAATATTAGTGTCACGGCTACAATAGGTTGACTAATAGTCATATTATAATTTACAGAAATACTGGTTATATTGAATAGAAATTGGAACAGATATGTTTTAGGATATAAGAAGGAAGAAAGAAGCAGAAACTTAGACATGTTATTATCAAGTTCTTGGTTGTCTAAGCATTGCCTAAGTCTGAAAATAAGTTTTTTTTTCTCTTTTTAATATTTTAAATTATGAAAATGTAATACATTTACAGGAGACTTGGAAAATACAGAACAAAGTTACATATAGTTCCACTATACAGTGCAATTATTTTTAAGTAGATAAATTAGGATTTTTAGTTGGAGTTTCAATATCAAACTCTCAAAAATTAATAGACTAAATATACAGAAAAGTAGAAGGATATAGTAGAGATTAAAATCACTATAAACCAAGTCAGCATAATTAAGATTTATACATTTTTCACACAACAGTAGGATACAAATTCTATTCAAGTTCCTGTAGACTATAAACTAGGAGACACTGGAACATATCCAGGGACTTAAAGCCAGATGCAAAAAGAGAAAATAATTTTTAACTTTAGAATCCTGATAGCTTATACATTTCTGCAAATAAGACTAAAAACAACATTACCTAATTTTTAGTTAAAGATACTCCAGTTAACTTTCTCGTTGTGAGATTGAGTGGTGAAAAAGAATGAATCATCTCTCACCTCAGACGTCATGGATTATGCATTATAGTAGCAATAGAGCTCTTTCTACCTCTCTCTGTCTCTGTCTCTGTCACTCTCTCTCTTACACACACACAAACACACAGACACACATATGTCAACAACCATTTATTTTAAATGAATAGAGAATGGACAAAAAACCAATTTTCTCATTTTATCTAAATTTGTGAAACTTTTGCTTAAATTTTTAAGGACTGGACAGCAAAGAGCTTTAAGAACATTAATGTTGATGATGTTCTTTGAAAAATGATTTTATTCAACTATTAACTTAATAATACATTGGTTTGTGTCAAGACATGCTTTCCTAGTTTTTGTTTTGTTCTAAATATTTATCTCATGATGTCCTGCCATGGTAATTCAAGATTGAATATTACCATCTGTTTTCCATGGAGTTCCCAATTACTGTCACAGAATACCTTAAATGAGATTAAAAAAAATACAACACCACTACATGGTTATCTGTCAGATATAACAACATTTAGTTCAGTTCAGTTCAGTCGCTCAGTCGTGTCTGACTCTTTGTGACCTCATGAATTGCAGCACGCCAAGCCTCCCTGTCCATCACCAACTCCCGGAGTTTACCTAAACCCATGTCCATCGAGTCGGTGATGCCATCCAGCAATCTCATCCTCTGTAGTCCCCTTCTCCTCCTGCACCCAATCCTTCCCATCATCAGGGTCTATTCCAATGAGTCAACTTTTTGCATGAGGTGGCCAAAGTATTGGAGTTTCAGCTTCAAAACCAGTCCTCCAATGAACACCCAGGACTGATCTCCTTTAGAATGGACTGGTTGGATCTCCTTGCAGCCCAAGGGACTCTCAAGAGTCTTCTGCAACACCACAGTTCAAAAACATCAATTCCTCGGCACTCAGCTTTCTTCACCGTCCAACTCTCACATCCATACATGACCACTGGAAAAACCATAGCCTTGACTAGATGGACCTATATTGGAAGAGTAATGTCTCTGCTTTTAAATATGCTATCTAGGTTGGTCATAACCTTCCTTCCAAGGAGTAAGCGTCCTTTAATTTCATGGCTGCAATCACCATCTGCAGTGATTTTGGAGCCCCCAAAAATAAAGTCTGACACTGTTTCCACTGTTTCCCCATCTATTTCCCATGAAGTGATGGGACCAGATGCCATGATCTTAGTTTTCTGAATGTTGAGCTTTAAGCCAACTTTTTCACTCTCCTCTTTCACCTTCATCAAGAGGCTCCTTAGTTCCTCTTCACTTTCTGCCATAAGGGTGGTGTCATCTGCATATCTGAGGTTATTGATATTTCTCCTGGCAATCTTGATTCCAGCTTGTGTTTCTTCCAGCCCAGCGTTTCTCATGATATACTCTGCATATAAGTTAAATAAGCAGGGTGACAATATACAGCCTTGACGTACTCCTTTTCCTATTTGGAACCAGTCTGTCGTTCCATGTCCAGTTCTAACTGTTGCTTCCTGACATACATACAGGTTTCTCAAGAGGCAGGTCAGGTGGTCTGGTATTCCCATCTCTTTCAGAATTTTCCACAGTTTATTGTGATCCACACAGTCAAAGGCTTTGAGATAGTCAGTAAAGCAGAAATAGATGTTTTTCTGGAACTCGCTTGCTTTTTTGATGATCCATAAGATGTTGGCAATTTGATCTCTGGTTCCTCTACCTTTTCTAAAACCAGCTTGAACATCTGGAAGTTCACCATTCACGTATTGCTGAAGCCTGGCTTGGAGAATTTTGAGCATTACTTTACTAGCATGTGAGATGAGTGCAATTGTGCGGTAGTTTGAGCATTCTTTGGCGTTAGCTTTCTTTGGTATTGGAATGAAAACTGACCTTTTCCAGTCCTGTGGCCACTGCTGAGTTTTCCAGATTTGCTGGCATACTGAGTGCAGCACTTTCACAGCATCATCTTTCAGAATTTGAAATATAGACTTATTCAAATAAGATTGCTGTGCTGTGCCTAGTCACTCAGCCTAGTCACTCATTCACGCCCAACTCTTTGCGACTCCATGGACTGTAGCCTGCCAGGCTCCTCTGTCCATGGGGATTCTCCAGGCAAGAATACTGGAGTGGGTCTCTTTTATAATGTTTTCTTAGTACTTTTGTGTTTTTAAGGAAATGGGCACTCCTCACTGAGAAGGAATGCCTTCTAAAAATGTATATTTCATTGAATTCCTTGAAATAAGCACATGTTTTGAATCACTAATGATCTGCATGAGAAAATAATTATTCTTCATATTTAAACAATTTCATGCAGTCTTTTGTAGCACTCAAAATACATTTCAGAAGTTTGATTTCTGGGGTAAAAATAGGGCTGGTGACAAAAAAAGTAGAATCGACTAACAAGAATGAAGTGATAAAAATTGTTGGATGGTGCTAGAGGTTGGAATCACATTGGAATGGAAAGGGGAAAATGTCATAGAAAAAAAATACATATTGAAAAGTCTTTAAAGAGTCTAACCAGAAGGAAAAGACTGATTGCATTGTTTTTTTTCTTTTTTCTTTTTTTGGCTTTCTTTTGTTTTCCTGTTCTTAATTAAAAGAAAAAGAATAATGGGCATATTAGGAATTGATACATTTGTTAAAATCAATGACTTCCACTCCTAAATCTCCCCACATTATTCCTTTATCTCATTTTCTGAATCTCCATAGAAAGAAGGATCAAATGACAGAAATTATGGAATTAAATATAGACTTCTACTTTGAATACAATAGAAACAAATATTATTTTGAAGCACTGATTTTATTCCCTTTATATATATATGCATAAGAGAGATTGCTGGGTCATATGGTAGCTCAACCTTTAGTTTTTTGAGGGCTCTGCATACTGTTTTTCATAATGGTTGTATCAGGCTACATTCCAACCAACAGTGTATAGGTGTTCTGTTTTCTCCACATCCTGACCAATAGTTGTCATCTTTATTATTAATTTATCTTTGGTAATAGCCATTCTGGCAAGTATGATTTGATGTCTTGCTGTGGTTTTGATTTGTATTTCCCTGTAGTGATGTTGAGCAACTTTCACATACCCATTGGCCAGTTGTATGTAACTATGTGAAAGGGTATGCTAGTCAGCTTTACTAAAGATTTCACTCTGTATATATATATATAGTAGATCTATGTTTTATATTTTTTTTTATGTTTTATACTTTTAAAAAATATTTTAAAAATTAAATTAAATTGAAAGCAATTTTAAATAAAATAGCAAAAATAGCAGTGACATGATGCATCATTGTGATTATAGTTTATTGAGTAGTTACTTATATGCCAATCAATCTATTGTGGGTTTTATTACATTATTTCTTTTTAAAAATAACTGCATGAAATAAGCATTAATTCTATATTACATATCAGAAAATAGGAGCTAGGACATTTAAGAAACTTGATATAGATATAGGAAAATTCAAGACAAGAGCATAACATTATTTTTTGCCAGTGGAGATTAGATGGGGTAAATGATTTCACCCTTTTCCTTTTGTTTTTAAGTAAGGTATTCCATGATCTGTGTTCCTGGGTTAAATATCCTCTGGTTAGAGATCATGATTATTTTTCTTTTCCTGGAAAATAAGCTAGAAATATTCCCTGGACTATGTTTCTATGTTATTTTTGTTTTATTAGCTATTACATCAGGCCTCAAATTTCTTGCAGGAATAGTAGATGAATTAATAGTAGATGGACTGAATATACATAGTTTGTCTCACAACGCAAGTAGGGAATCCAGACACACTGGCTGTGACATATACTTCTTCACTGAATGCTAAACAAGATATGATGCTCTGGACTTTTATGAAAATGTGGAGATCTCTTTGTCAGTCAGCAAGAGAAGGTTCACAAATGTTACTTGGCCTGACATCTAGTAATCATTCAGAGACAGGCAGGGCTTCATATAAACATTGCATGATTTCTGCCTCATAGGTTCCTGTAGAGGCTAAACATTTTGCCTGATGTCACATAGATAATAATTTACCTTGAAAAAGGATTCAGATCACTGTCTGTACCTGAGTGACAAAGAAAAATAATGCTTCCTAATATGGAATCAATAAGATAGTAAATATCTGATAACATGAGAGGAAGTGGAAAAGTAGGTAAGGCAATCTTATTTCTTCAGTTTTATTTAAAACTGTGATCTTTGATGTAATGTAGTTATATATCACTTTTTATATAACAAATGGTAGAATTTTTATAACAGAGTTTTTTTAAAACAAACTTTTACAGAATTTGAATTATGATTTCATCTGACTTTTTATATTTCCATCATGAAAAAAAAAATTGATATGCCCAGCTACAATTCATAAAAATGCACCATGGAACAGCTGTCTGGCAGTAGAGATTGAAATGACAAAACCAATATCCAGACAGGTTAACAGTAATAAGCAGACTCTGGATTAAAAATCTCAGACATCATTTATTTTCCAAAGCCACCGGCATGGTGCAGTCTTGGTTTGAGAGTAGGAATAGCACCAGTGGTGGTCCTGAAATGGGTAAGAAGAGAGAGGAAAGAAATGAAATGTTTGCAAACCATGGAATAGAAGGTGGGCAAAAAAGAGGCTACAGCAACAGCAGCTAACTCAAACATTTGGTAGTAAACTTTTTTCAGTAATGCAAAAGGGAGGAAAGGAGAGCTGGACACAGATCTAAAATGCATAAGCTATTGTCATTAAGTATCTTTAGTTTTAGGATGTTAATTCTTATTGGACAAAGAAAGCCACTTATTAATGAGCAATTGCATCTCCTGAATGATTGGGCTTCCCTAGTGGCTTAGAGGTAAAAGAATCCACCTGCCACTCACTCCAGTACTCTTGCCTGGAAAATCCCATGGACGGAGGAGCCTGGTAGGCTACAGTCCATGGGGTCGCTAAGAGTCAGATATGACTGAGCGACTTCACTTTCACTTTTCCCTTTCATGCACTGGAGAAGGAAATGGCAACCCACTCCAGTATTCTTGCCTGGAGAATCCCAGGGACGGCGGAGCCTGGTGGGATGCCGTCTATGGGGTCGCACAGAGTCGGACACGACTGAAGTGGCTTAGCAGCAGCAGCAGCCAATGCAGGAGATGTAGGTTCATTCCCTGGGCCTGGAAGATCCCATAGGGAAGGAAATGGCAACCCACTCCAATATTCTTGCCTGGAGAGTCCCATGGACAGAGGAGCCTGGAGGGCTACAGTACCTGGGGTTGAAAAAGAGTCAGACACAATTTAGCAACTAAACAACAGTGATCACAAACCTAAATCATTATTTCCCAAGCTTATTGTAAATGACTTGAGGATCTTGGTAAAATATAGAATCCTGGACTCTACTCCAAAAGATTCTGAATGAGTAAGGCTTGAATAGATTGCAAGAATTTTCATTTCTAGCCAACTCAAAATTGATGTTTATTCTGTCTACTAATATTTATTAATAATTGATGTCCATGTACTAATCTTTGGGATCCATGAACATGTTTTGTTATTTGGCAAAAGGAAACTTAGATTGCAAGTGGAATTAAAGTGGCTAATCATCTGGCTATAAATCAAGGAGATTATTTGTATTTATCCATATTGACACAATGTGACTAAAAGTTCCTTAAGTGGGAAAGGGAGAGGTAGAAGAGTCAGAACAAGAGAGAGATTGCATCATCAGAAAGACAGGGCTGGCCATTGCTGACTTTAAAGATGGAAAGGTTAATCAGCAAAGGAATGTGAGCAGTGTCTAGAACCTGGAGGAAACAAGGAAATAGGTTCCTCTCTAGAACCTCCAGAAAGGAATGCATCTCTGCAGATACCTTGATTTTAGCCCACTGAGACCCATTTCTGACTTCTGACATCCAGAACTGTAAAATAATAAATTAATGTTAAGTCAGTAAGTTTATCATAATTTTTATAGCGGCAAGAGAAAACTAATAAAATAGACTATACTTTGAATTTGAATTTCCCAGTGAACTCCCATGGAGTGATTTGCCATTCCACCTCCAGGGGATCTTCCTGACCAAGGGATTGAACCCACATCACCTCCACTGACAGATGGATTCTTTACCACTCAGGCACCAGGGAAGCCCTAAGCTTTGAATAGCAAGGTTTTAAACACTGAAAATTTTCTATCCATGTACTAATGATTTCGAACATTTGAGAGGATTCAAGAATGTTGGTGACACTCATTTATCAGTAGTCTTTACTGGAAAGTATTTAATATATTCAGTATTGTAATTTGCTAATTAAAACAGTGATAGTGGCATATAACCCACAATTGTCAGTTATACTCTTTCAAATGTATCTATTCAACCACAGAAGACTGTTGAAGATGAGCTGTGTTAAAAACAGAAATAGAAGAAAGTGAAAACAAAACACATTTTATATCTTCCTTCTAGGGAAGTATTAAAAGCCATTTTAACATGGAAGTCTTCCAATGTACATCATTTGGACAAACTCTCTGTATTTATCACATTATTTCCCATGTTAAAATGTCAGATGATTAAATTAAAAGAACCTTTCTTCTTCTTCTTTTTTTTTTTCTGACATTGGATTGATGCCATAGATCCATACAGAGTCTTTCATAGCTATGGAATTTACAATATGCTAGTTAATGGCAAGTAATAAAAGCTTATGTATTTGGGCATTCTGACTGTCAATATTCAATAAATTTTCATCATTTTCTGAAAAGAAAACAAGTGTTATATGTTGTAGGTTTACCACTGATTGAATCTCGATATCTTGTTGATTCTTCCTGACATTGTCAGTGGAATGTACACATTGTGCAAAGAGTCTGATGGAGGTAAATCTCACAGATATGTGCCTATAGCTATGTGTGAGTTTCCCTAGTGGCTCAGAAAGTAAAGCATCTGCCTGCAATGCAGGAGACCCAGGTTTGACCCCTGGGTTGGGAAGATCCCCTGGAGAAGGAAATGGTAACCCACTCCAGTATTCTTGCCTGAGAATCCCCATGGACAGAGGAGCCCGGTGGGCTACAGTCCATGGGCCTGCAAAGAGTCGGATATGACTGAGCGACTTCAGTTTCAGCTATGTGTAGAATTTAGGCAATCACAAAACTTAAACCCTGATATGCTCAGCCTTATAGTTGTAATTTGACATCAATATACCTAGAATTAAAAAAAAAAAAAAAAACAGAAATGGGTAGGATAGCACTTGGAGGGTGCTGACTAGAGGTGACAGACATGATCTTTTCATTCCCTTTCCATTCCATGCCTGCCTTCTTTCAAGTGGGCATAAAGCTAGTGACTACAATCAGAGTCCTGAAGTTTTGGTCACTCTATGAATATGTAAATCCTTAGAATAACCCTCCTTGTAATATAGAAGCAAAGAATATGCTTCTAGGAAAGAGGTATCATCATCATCATCATCCTGGCTTTTTGTAGTATATTTTCATAATTTGTCTACCTACATTCCATGGTCATCTTCATTAATGCATGAATGTGTAAATAGATATAAGCAAAAGATAAAATAGGGTACAGGTGAGAAATATGGATTTTGTGTATGCCATCTTATCACCTTTTCTTTTATTATCCCATTGGTTATCCTTAGGAAATTTTTCCTGGATGGAGTTGTGTGCTGCTCTTCTCTTCTCTGAGTTACCAAACTTCCTACTTTCAACTTTTCTTTGTTCTTTGGCCACAATCCTAGAAATGTCTAATACGCTTATCTACTAGATTAATATGTGCTGACATTCTGTAGAATTATGGGGCTTTCATTTTTTTTTTGCCCATTTTAATGAATGGGGATGTAAAATTCCAACTAACTCTGGAGCTAGAGATATTATTTATATCACTCAAGCTTTAGATACTTCAGATCATCTTAAAAATTCCACATTATCTGTCTTCCTAAGCATGTTCTTTAAAAGAAAATAAAAGACTTTAGAATCCATAGTAGGTTCTCCTACTTTTCTAGTAGTATCAATCACTCAGGCAACATATGATAGTATTTTAAATGACATTCTTTAAGGGAAAAAATTTTTTAGATTCATGTCATTGAAGAATAGTTAGGCATATAAATGTCATTGAGAATAATGAAAGTAATTTGCAGTAGAGGATTATGTGTGCATCTTTTTTAGATCCATTGTCACCCTGATCTTGGAAAGTTAGAACAATATTAAGACTATGAAACATAGAAAGGCTGATTGATTTGGAATGGAGGGTCAATAAAAAAGAGAAAATTATCCAGTAATCATTCGTTATTATTGACTCAGGTGCCTGAAAGTGCAAGTGTTAGTCTCTCACTAATGTCTACTCTTTGCGAACCCTTGGACTGTGGCCTGCCAGGCTCCTCTGCCCATGAAATTCTCGAGGCAAGAATACTAAAGTGGGCTTCCTTTCCCTTCTCCAGGGGATCCTCCCAATCCAGGGATCAAACCTTGGTCTCCTGCACAACAGGTAGATACTTTACCATCTGAGCCACAAGGGAAGCCTAACTCAGATGTTATTCGTCTATTAATTATTCACTGACTTAGTGAACACATGTGTACTGAATGCCTATGACATGCTAAGCACTCAGTCACCCTTCTATGAGCTTGGGATGGGAGAGGCAAATACAAAGGAAATTTCTTCATTCAAACATTTTATATTCACATGACAGAAGTAGCTGTTAAGACATTTTGACTAAAATGTATAGGATGTGAATAGTAATTAATGGAGAAAAAACACAGGAAAAAAGTATAAGAAATGAAAATACTTCTTTTAAACAGAGTGTTGTCAAGCAAGGTCTCTCCAAAAGAGATAATATTTGAATAAATACATAAATTAAGTGAGGTAGTGAAACATGAAGGTAACTAGGGGCATAAAATTTCATTAAAGAGAATATCAATTACTAATCCCTTCAGCTGGGTTAATTTTTGCAATTTCCTAGTAAATACCAGAAGGCTGATATGGTAGGATGACGGAGCCAGTGAGAGTCAGAGAGGTAGGAGACAGACTCCAGATAACATGTACTGCTGCTGCTGCTGCTAAGTCGCTTCAGTCGTGTCCGACTCTGTGCGACCCCATAGACGGCAGCCCACCAGGCTCTGCCATCCCTGGGATTTTCCAGGCAAGAACACTGGAGTGGATTGCCATTTCCTTCTCCAGTGCATGAAAGGGAAAAGTGAAAGTGAAGTCGCTCAGTCGTGTCTGACTCAGCGACCCCATGGCTTATTCATGCCAGTGTATGGCAAAAACTATCACAATATTGTAAAGTCATTAGCCTCCAATTAAAATAAATAAATTAATTAAAAAAATAAAAGCCTAGTCTATATGAAGACTTAATCAACCATTGTAAAGACTCAGAGAGACATGGAAATTTAGTCAAGGGCTTCGAACAGAGAAATGGCAGTTTATATGTAGAAGTTCTCTGGCTATCTCTCTGGAGAATAAATTAACAGGGGAAGAAAACTGAGGTAAAGAGATACTTTGGGATGATACTGAATAGTCTAATGGGGATATGATAGTAGCTTGGGAAAGATTCTAGTATGGAAATTGATAATACATGATTAGATTCTAGAAATGAAATCAAAATGATTTGCTGGTATATTAAGTACAGATTATGGGAGAGAAGTCAAAAATGATCAATTATTTTTGCTGAGCTACTAAAAGAATAGGCTTGACATCAGTTGAGATGGAGATATGGCAAGGGAAATAGAAGAAAAGATGTGGAGCTGCGTTTTGGATTTGCCATGTTTCAGCCACTGGTTTGAGATGGGATTTAAGACCTTGAGTGGTGGTGGTTTAGTTGCTGAGTCGTGTCTGACTCTTACAACCCCATGGACTCTAGCTTTCCAGGCTCCTCTGTCCATGGGATTCTACAGGCAAGAATACTGGAGTTGGTTGCCATTTCCTTCTCCAGGGGATCTTCCCAATCCAGGAATCGAACCCAGGTCTCCTGACTTGCAGGAAGATTCTTTACCAAGTGAGCTATGAGGGAAGATCCCAGTACCTTGAGTAGGCAGTTGAATACATGAGACTGAATTCGCAGGAAAAGTTCAGGCTGAAAATATAAAATTTGAATCAGCTTACTAATGTTCTTATAAGAATGTGCCCTCCATCCCTCCTAAAATTAACAAATCAGGGAGATAGGAAGAATTAGCAATAGAAACTAAGAAGTGAAACAAGTGAGACTTGAGTTCAGCTAGAAAACTATTATATCCTAGGAGCCAAACAGGTAAAGAGTTTCAGGTAAGATTAAAAAAGAAATGGATTGTATATTTCACCATTTATACATTATTTATGACTCTGGTAAGAGCAGTTTCAGTGGAGAGGTGATGAAATCTCACTACATGCAATTCTACAACAATGGCAAAAGCATAAGAAAAAAATTGGAACAAGCTACAAAGACATTATTTTCATAGAATATTTTCTCTAAAGAAAGAAGGGAACAGATTACTAGTTGGAGCTAAAGCTGTATCTCTCTCTCTCTCTCTCTCTCTCTCTCTCTCTATATATATATATATATATATATATATATATATATATATAGGAAATGAAGAGAAAGATATAGCATCATGGAGAAGGGAAATGTCAACCCACTCCAGTACTCTTGCCTGGAAAATCCCATGGATGGAAGAACCTAGTAGGCTACAGTCTATGGGGTCGCAGAAAGTCGAGAGAGTTGGACACGACTGAGTGACTTCACCTTATATCCGATGAGAATAAAAGGAAGGGAAGAAACACAATGTGGAAGAGAGAGTAGATAGAATATCTGCATGGGTATCTTTGAATACATGACAAAGGGGGTCACAGTTCAAAGAAAGGAGCTTTGTTTGAAGTAGGGGGCAGTTCTTTTATAGTATCTGAAGTGAAACAACAATATATGCATAGATAAGATGGATGAAATGGGGCAGATGGATAGTTTGAAGCTTGCCAATTTTTAAATTATTATTATAATAATTATCAGATGAGAATGAGGGAAGTGGAGTGATATCAAAAAATTTGTTTCAAGATTTACATATAAAACATCACTTTATATACATATTGGTTACAGAACTGACTACCAATTTAATATTTGCTTCCCTTCTAATATATTTCTGCTTAATGATTGTTCAACCTGTAGGGCTTGCTTAAGAAGAAAATAGTTACAATGGAAAGAAAATAAATTTGTGAATAGAGAGGACTGATTCATTAATATCCAATATTTTCTGCTTATTTACTTTGAGTTTTTCTGTGCAATTACTTAGATATTTTTGAACTTTGTTTTCTTATATGTAAAATGATGATAAATGTATTCAAATATATTCATCTCATATGTTTTTTGTAAAGATTCAAAGTGTTAGAAAAAATATATTGAACTTGAAAATTGGCAAAAGAGATTACTGAGTGTTCTTCCAGTGCAGTATAAGGCTTTCATCTTTAATTGGCTTTGTATTGATTGGACCATTTTTCACCTTTAACTTCAAGAAAAGAGCATTTTAAAAATTACATTTATTGTTCTTTAAGGCATTAATCAATTTTGTCTCTAATCCCACAATCTTAGTTTAACATTCCTTTATTAAATTACTTATGAAGACCAAGCTCCTCAAATTCTCATTGAACTGGTTTTAACTTATCTCTGGTTTCCTCATTAATTAATCAGCTAAAAAACATTGAATCTTTAACATATATATATATATATATGTATATATATATATGTTTGCATGAGTGTCAGGTGTTTAAGTATACAAAATGTATACTTTAACAAATAGAATGTTACAATTGCTAGTTGAGTGTCCACATATGTTTCTTTAACTCCCTCCCAGCCCTTTCCCATATCTATCCCAATCACAGTTTTCTGTTCCTTTCATTGAAACAAAAAACTCAAATTCTTAAAATTCATTAAAGGCATATAGTTTAGTACTTCAGTTCAGTTCAGTTCAGTCACTCAGTCATGTCCAACTCTTTGCAATCCCATGGACTGCAGCACTCCAGGCCTCCCTGTCCATCACCATCACCCACAGTTTATCCAAACTCAAGTCTATTGAGTCAGTGATGCCATCCAACCATCTCATCCTCGGTGGTCCACTTCTCCTCCTGCCTTCAATCTTTCCCAGCAACAGGGTCTTTTCAAATGAATCAGCTCTTCGCATCAGGTGGCCAAAGTATTGGAGTTTCAGCTTCAACATCAGTCCTTCCACTGAACACTCAGGACTGATTTCCTTTAGGATTGACTGGTTGGATCTCCTTGCAGTCCAAGGGACTCTCAAGAGTCTTCTCCAACACCACAGTTCAAAAGCATCAATCCTTCAGTGCTCAGTTTTCTTTATAGTCCAACTCTCACATCCATACATGGGTACTGGAAAAACCATAGCCTTGACTAGATGGACCTTTGTTGGCAAAGTAATGTCTCTGCTTTTTAATATGCTGTCTAGGTTGGTCACAACTTTCCTGCCAAGGAGTAAGCGTCTTTTAATTTCATGGGTGCAATCACCATCTGCAGTGATTTTGGGTTCCCCCCAAAAAATAATAATAATAAAGTCTGTAATGTTTCCACTGTTTCCCCATCCATTTGCCATGAAGTGATGGGACTGGATTCCATGATCTTAGTTTTCTGAATGCTGAGCTTTATGCCAACTTTTTCACTCTCCTCTTTCACATTCATCAAGAGGCTCTTTAGTTCTTCTTCACTCTCTGCCATAAGGGCGGTGTCATCTGCATATCTGAGGTTATTGATATTTCTCCTGGCAATCTTGATTCCAGCTTGTGCTTCATCCGACCCAGCATTTCTCTTGATGTACTCTGCATATAAGTTAAATAAGCAGGGTGACAATATACGGCCTTGACGTACTCCTTTTCCTATTTGGGACAAGTCTGTTGTTCCATTTCCAGTTCTAACTGTTGCTTCCTGACCTGCATACAGATTTCTCAAGAGTCAGGTCAGGTTGTCTGGTATTCCCATCTCTTTCAGTATTTTCCACAGTTGAGTACTTATTTCTATTTTTATATCTTCTTATTGTTCTAATATTTGAATATTTTAGTTTGTACTTAAAAAGTGTTGATAAATTCTGTTGACTGAATATTACGCATTTCTAAAGTGCCCCTACAAAGGAATTGTCTTCTGGTAGAAATGTTACTGGATTTGGTGAATAAAAGAATTGTGCCATAACTTTGACTAGATTATTTACATGGTTTTAATATCATTGCTTTATCCATAAAATAATGGAAATAAAAACCACAAGTTTCTCTTTACAAATTAAAGTACGCAATACAGTTTTCTGCTTCTTAATTGGTACACTGACATATTATTTAATTTTACTCTTAAAGTTCTAGAAATGTCTTATAACACTACCAATTATGGATGCTACTAAAATTGGGTACACACATTGGAATTAAATGTCCAGTGAAAAACTCCTGAACTCTTATTTTGTGCCTGAATAAAACTCAAACTCACCAGCTTTACGATAAAGGCTCAACAAATGGCATATCTATTATTCCACCTCAGCTTCTATTTAATGACTCCAATTTGATGCATTCAGCAGTTTCTGTTTCAGGAACCAGAATTGGGTTACAGGTCTGCTTTTGTTTATGCATAACATATGTGGTACAAGGTCTGAAATTAACATCCAATATCATGTGCTGCCTTGAAAATCTGGTACAATTTGGAGGGCTTTAAAGTGCCTAACCATATGCCTGTTCCTCTTTTCTATGATTAAGGTCCCGGAGCCAAACAACCCTCCTCAGTCAGGCCCATTGACTGCTTAATTTCTAGGTATCAGACTTCATTTCCCTGTCAGCTAGCTGCCTTGTTCAAATAAGTCCTTCACAACTCCCTCCTTGTTGCTACAAACCCTGCTTCCTGCAGGCCTTGCTTGTTCCTTCTGTTCTTAGTGCAGCCTGCACGTGGCCTTGTGTGATATAGTGTCCTTCTTTCCCTGGCTGTGAGCATATGAGGCTAATAACCAGCTGTCGATCTCATCTGTCCAAGGTCAGGTGTTATGTGTACCTCATAACCCAGGACAGAAATCCTCTTCTCACCGAAGGGATGAAAAAAAGATAAAACACATCTGTTCAAAATCAAGTTTTTTCATCCATCTATCTATGAATCCATTTATACATGCAATAAAGACTAGTTAGAGTCATGCTTATGCGTCTTAGAAGGTATAAGTAACTCATCAATGGGGACATTATGAGGAGTAATTTCCTAAAAATTCCTTCTTAAGTATCTCCTAAATGTATCTTTTCTAATAGTTTTACAACTCTAAGTTAATGTGGTCCCTATAAATTTTTAAAATGCACTTTTTCAGATATGTGGACAAGACTAGAGGGAAATGCTTAATATTAATAAACCTATTATTTAACTTAGTTATATGATAATATGCATCTAATTGTTTTTTTTTGAAATGCAACTTATTGCTCCCAAATTGTTATAACTTTTGAAAAAGTGCAGCAAAAATCAAAGTAAAATGAAAGACAACATAAAAAAACACAATAAAACTAACAAAAAAAGAAACTTTTTGTGACATCATATTGAAGATAAAGAGATGGAAGGGAAACAGCAAACAAAGAAAGATAAATACATTACTAGGAGATGATTCCTTTGAAGAAAAATAAAGTTGGGTCAGAAGATACAGAGTGAAATGAGGTTCAAATTTAATTTAGGGAGGTTGATAAATCCTTTTGGTTATACTTGGGATGATCTTAAGTTGTAAAATGAGGCTAGAAAATATACAAGGAAAGAGACCTGAGCCAATACTTTAAAAAATTGCTTTCTTGGCATGACCAAGGAAAAAGCCAGAGGCCAGTATGTCTAGGGCAGCCACCAGCCTGAGTGAACAGATGATGGGGTCAGAGAAAGAACCAGTGGCCAAAACACATTGGATTTGGGAACAGACTTAAGGTCTTTGGTCCTAAAAAGGGGGTCAATCCATTAAAGGGCTTCAGCAGGGAATTGGAATGACCATACTTACATTTAAGAAGGAGCTGTTTGCTTTCTTATAGAGAATAGGCTGTAGAAGTAAGACACAAAAGCAGGGGGACAAATTAGTAGGCTACTGTAATGGTCCAGGTGAAACATGACAGCAACTTGAAAACTGGTGATACTGAATTATTCTGACAAAAATGAGGATTGAATCTAAGAAAAGTGAAACAATTTCTTGAATGTATTAAAATTTTTCTCTTTTTGGAAGCATTGGGAGGATTGCTATATTATTCCACCACATGCGATACACACACACACACACACATAAACACACACCACACACAAGCATATATATTTAAAATATTTAGTATTATTTAGCAATAAACAAGGAATATGTTACTGAACAATTAAATACTTTTGCTCAGAGAAGTTTGGGATTTTAAACTAAGCATGAGTTTGAAATATTATAATTCAAATGTTCATGTTTGTTTCAACTACTTTGAAATTTTAAGAGGCTTGTTAACACAATTACTTCTTATGATCTCTGAAGGTTTTCTCTATTAAATGCTACTAAAATATTCATTGTATTTATTTTCAAATTTATAAAACAAACTACTACAGTGAAATCTCTGTTTATAGATGCACAATAATGATACAAACAACTAATAAGCGTGAGATGAGCTCAAGAGTCAGAAAATTGTCTAGATCATCTCTCTATTATCCATTAATAAGATATGAATAAATCATTGACCGACCTCCCTTGACCAATATACATGAAAGATAAATACATGCTATCCCACGATTTGAATTGCAATTAATCAATAATCTATTTCCTGAACAAAGAAATCCATTTTGACTTGTACATCTTTTTTTGAGATTATATGTGTGATACAATTCATAATAAATATTATAAACATTTTAGATAATAATATGATTTTAAGTAAAATAATATTATAATGAAGTTAATAACTTTAATATTATTATAAATGGCTATTTTTTCATGAAAAATATACACACTCTGCTTTATAAGAATTAGCTTACTCATGTTAACAAGTGTACCATATAAATATACATTCAATATTACAATGCAGTATCTTGGGGCACCTTGGATTTGGAATGGAAACATTTGTCCTTGGATGAAAATAAATCTCTAGTGTTTTTTGTATAGAGTTCAAAATTTTATGTTGCACTATGTAATTAAAAGTCATATTTAAAGTACACTTTAAGTAAGGTTATTACAGTCATAAACTGATATATGAATCTTGGGAACTTGCAGAGTATCAATAACTGGCACACAAGCTCTGTGGAACATCTTAAATGCCAGTTTTGATCAAAGCTGACAATTTGTTCATTTAGTCCCTTTCATCTGAGTCAGTATATCCAAAATGTTTGGAAAAAAAAAAAGGATAAAATATCTTGAGAGAAAAGTAATAGAAAAAGGAGTCTGGAAAATTCTAAGGGAAAATACTTAAATCATATACTTAGTTACATTTGTGAGAGGTTTTTTTTAATTATTTAAAACTATTGCACAAATATGCTACAGTAATGTTACAGTGTTATAAGCATAATTGTGAATTATTGTTTCTTAAACTGTGTTGCCCAAATGCAAAGGAATAAATCCAACTAGAATTTTAATATTGCAACATTCCAACATTTATCATTGGATATCCATCATTTTCTTAGTATACATTAATTTTGCATCCTTTATATGTGAATGTCACATGATAGAAAATCAAAATGACAAAAATAAAGACATAATATTAAAAATATGAAACTAAATAACTGAAAGAAAAATAGATATATTAATATTTACCTGCTATTTGTCACCCAAGTGAGTAGCTCTGATCAATATTTCTATGACCATCCCAATACCCACTCAATTAACAAAGAAACCAAAATAAATTTTCAAGAAATGAAGGAAAAAAGTAGTATTATTTAGCTTGCTTTTTTGTGGCATGTGATATTCTAGTTCCCCAACCATGGATGGAACTCATCGCCCCTTCAGTGGAAGTGCAGAGTCTTAATCATTCGATTGTCAGGGAAGTCCTGAGTTTACTATTCATTATACCTTAAATTATTTTTTTTATATTTTCTTTTATTTTTTTTTAAATTGGTTTATTTTCTATTTTTTAACTTTACTATATTGTATTTGTTTTGCATTTTACCTTAAAATTTTATATGGACACTCAAGATATGATTCCATCTGTAGCAACTCCCATTTATCCCATGTTTAAATGCTAAAGCCAATGTAAAGTATAGAGGATGTGCTTGATCTTTACTTGTTATGATACTTCTTCTATCTTAGAAAACATTTGTGTACTTTGCCTGTTGAAATTCTGCTCTTTGAATCCACTAATATTCTCCATTTAAATATCATTCAAGAAGAATTAGCATTTTCTGTTTCAATGCTCGGAAATTATTATTTTCCTATCTTTGGTAGAACATTGGTCTTTATACAAACTTGGAACCTATAGTTTCTGTGTATATTTTCACCACTTGCTTCAGATTATAGACTATTCAGAAGTTGGTTCTATATTGCATGTAATCTTTGAATCATCCATATGATCTCAATATAATTATTGTTGAGTAATACAAAAACAAACAGATAAGATATAACATGTCTCTTGCATCACATTAAAATGTGGGTATGTCCCTTGCCCCATTGACATTTATAACCCTCAACAGAGACATACTTTTGTACAAGTGTTTCAACTGCGGAGGGTGTAATATAAAGTAGTCATTAATTCTATTAAGGAATAAAAAGGGAAGCTGTAATGTAGATAAGAATTAGTTTTTAATAAATTTCAGTTGATCTAGGCTCAACAATTTTTATTTTAATTATGATATATCGTTACATCATATTAAAAATCAAAAACTGAAAGCTCTGTTTTTTTTAATGAACATTTTATCACATAGGAAAATAAAGCAAATATAATGTGCCCTTTATCTAAAATATACCAGCTTTTAGACAACTGATTAGTGTAATTTG
The DNA here is from genome assembly GCF_054371585.1 of Giraffa tippelskirchi. NCBI lineage: Eukaryota > Metazoa > Chordata > Mammalia > Artiodactyla > Giraffidae > Giraffa > Giraffa tippelskirchi. The sequence continues at coordinate 41,203,241 of NC_137282.1, read as the reverse complement.
TTGCAAAGACCAGAATCAGGATTCCTCCTAGTCTCTCATGTAGTAGAATTTCATGCACTTTCAGTTCAGTTCAGTTCAGTCCCTCAGTTGTGTATGACTCTGCAACCCCATTGGCTTCAGCATTCCAGGCTTCCCTGTCCATCACCAACTCCAGGAGTTTCCTCAAACTCATGTCCATTGAGTCGGTGATGCCATCTAACCATCTCAACCGCTGTCGTCCCCTTCTCGTCCTGCCTTCAATCTTTCCCAGCATCAGGGTCTTTTCCAGTGAGTCAGTTCTTCACATCAGGTGGCCAAAGTATTGGAGTTTCAGTTTTAACATCAGTCCTTCCAATGAATATTCAGGACTGATTTGTTTATGGACCTTTGTTGGCAATGTAACGTCTCTGTTTTTTAATATGCTGTCTAGGTTGGCCATAACTTTCCTTCCAAGGAGAAAGCGTCTTTGAATTTCATGGGTGCAATCACCATCTGCAGTGATTTTGGAGCCCCCCAAAATAAAGTCAGCCACTGTTTCCACTGTTTACCCATCTATTTCCCATGAAGTGATGGGACAGGATGCCATTCTTAGCTTTCTGAATGTTGAGCTTTAAGCCAACTTTTTCACTCTCCTCTTTCACTTTCATCAAGAGGCTCTTTAGTTCCTCTTCGCTTTCTGCCATAAGGGTGGTGTCATCTGCATATTTGAGGTTTTTGCTATTTCTCCTGGCAATCTTGATTCCAGCTTGTGCTTTCTTCAGCCCAGAGTTTCTCATGATGTACTCTGCATATAAGTTAAATAAGCAGGGTGACAATATACAGCTTTGACATACTCCTTTTCCTATTTGGAACCATGTCCAGTTCTAACTGTTGCTTCCAAACCTGCATACAGGTTTTTCAAGAGGCAGGTCGAGTGGTCTGGTATTCCCATCTCTTTCAGAATTTTCCACAGTTTATTGTGATCCACACAGTCAAAGGCTTTGGCATAGTCAATAAAGCAGAAATGGATGTTTTTCTGAAACTCTCTTGTTTTTCGATGATCCAGCGGATGTTGGCAATTTGATCTCTTGTTCCTCTGTCCTTTCTAAAACCAGCTTGATCATCTGGAAGTTCACAGTTCACATATTGCTGAAGCCTGGCTTGGAGAATTTTGAGCATTACTTTACTAGTGTGTGAGATGAGTGTAATTATGAGGTAGTTTGAGCATTTTTTGGCACTGCCTTTCTTTGGGATTGGAATGAAAACTGACCTTTTCCAGTCCTGTGGCCACTGCTGAGTTTTCCAAATTTGCTGACATATTGAGTGCAGCACTTTCACAGCATCACCTTTTAGGGTTTGAAATAGCTCAACTGGAATTCCATCACCTCCACTAGCTTTGTTTGTAGTGATGCTTCCTAGGCCCCCTTGACTTCACATTTCAGGATGTCTGGCTCTAGGTGAGTGATCATACCATCATGATTAACTTGGTCATGAAGATCTTTTTTGTACAGTTCTTCTGTGTATTCTTACCACCTGTTCTTAATATCTTCTGCTTCTGTCAGATCCATACCATTTCTGTCCTTTTTGAGCCCATCTTTGCATGAAATACTTACCTTTCTCTTTCTGACTTACTTCACTCTGTATAACAGGTTCTATGTTCATCCACCTCATCAGAACTGACTCAAATGCGTTCCTTTTTATGGCTGAGTAATATTCCACTGTGTATATGTACCACCACTTCTTTATCCATTTATCTGTTGATGGGCATCTAGGTTAATTCCATGTTCTAGCTATTGTAAATAGTGCTGCAATGAACAATGGGTTACATGTGTCTTTTTCAATCCTGATTTCCTCAGGGTATATGCCTAAGAGTGGGATTGGTGGGTCATATTGTGGTTTTATTCCTAGTTTTTTAAGGAATCTTCATACCGTCTTCCATAGTGGCTGTATCAATTTACATTCCCATCAATAGGGCAAGACCATTCCCTTTTGTCCACACCCTCTTCAGCATTTATTTGTAGACTTTTTGATTATGGCCATTCTGACCGATATGAGGTGATATCTCATTGTAGTTTTGACTTGCATTTCTCTAATAATGAGCGATGTTGAGCATCTTTTCATGTGTTTTTTAGCTATCTATATGGTTTCTTTGGAGAAATGTTTGTTTAGGTCTTTTTCCCACTTTTTGATTGGGTTGTTTGTTTTCCTGGTATTGGGTTGTACGCTGCTGCTGCTGATGCTAAGTCACTTCAGTCGTGTCCGACTCTGTGAGACTCCATAGACAGCAGCTCACCAGGCTCCCCCCGTCCCTGGGATTCTCCAGACAAGAACACTGCAGTGGGTTGCCATTTCCTTCTCCAATGCATGAAAGTGAAAAGTGAAAGTGAAGTCCCTCAGTTGTGTCCGACTCTTAGCGACCCCCTGGACTGCAGCCCACCAGGCCCCTCCGTCCATGGGATTTTCCAGGCAAGAGTACTGGAGTGGGTTGTATGAGCTGCTTGTATGTTTTGAAAGTTAATCCTTTGTCAGTTGTTTCATTTGCTATTATTTTCTCCCATTCCGAGGGTTGTCTTTTCACCTCGGTTATAGTTTCCTTTGCTGTGCAAAAGCTTTTAAGTTTAATCAGGTCCCACTTGTTTACTTTTGTTTTTATTTCCATTACTCTCAGAGGTAGGTCGGAGAAGGCAATGACACCCCAATCCAGTACTCTTGCCTGGAAATCCCCATGGACGGAGGAGCCTGATATGCTGCAGTCCATGGGGTCTCGAAGAGTTGGACATGACTGAGCGACTTCACTTGCACTTTTCACTTTCATGCATTGGAGAAGGAAATGGCAACCCATTCCAGTGTTCCTGCCTGGAGAATCCCAGGGACAGCGGAGCCTGGTGGACTGCCGTCTATGGGGTCGCACAGAATCGGACACGACTGAAGCGACTTAGCAGCAGCCGCAGAGGTGGATCATAGAGGATCTTGCGTTGATTTATGTCATCGAGTGTTCTGCCTATGTTTTCCTCTAAGAGTTTTATAGTTTCTGGTCTTAGATTTAGGTCTTGAATACATTTTGAGTTTATCTTTGTGTATAGTGTTAGCAAGTATTCTAATTTCATTCTTTTACATGTAGTTGTCCAGTTTTCACAGCACCATTTATTGAAGAGGCTGCCTTTGCCCCATTGTACATTCTTGCCTCATTTGTAAAAAATAAGGTACCCATAGTGCATGGATTTGTTTCTGAGCTTTCTGTCTTGTTCCATTGGTCTATATTTCTCTTTTTGTGCCAGTACTATACTGATGCAAGGATTCTTTAATATATGCAAATCAATCAATGTGATACACCATATTAATCAGTTCTTCTGTGTATTCTTACCACCTGTTCTTAATATCTTCTGCTTCTGTTAGGTCCATACCATTTCTGTCCTTTATTGAGCCCATCTTTGCATGAAATGTTCCCTTGGTATCTCTAATTTTCTTGAAGAGATCTCTAGTCTTTCCCATTCATACTAATTTAAATTATTATAAAAAGTATACCTAAATAGGAAAAAAAATTCTAGAGTTATAACAACTGTAAACTTATTGGATACTACAATATGTAGTGCAGTAAACAGAACAAGATGGATCTTTAAATTACTTATTAATTATTTCCAGTATAGACTTCAGAAGCATTAAGCAAATAAATCAACTGCCTTTTAGTTAAAATTGAGTATATGATGTCAAGAAATATTAATATTTCAAATGAAAAACTCCTTAAGTAAACATGATCATCGATGATTTTTGTTTGTTTTCTGGAAACATTTTGTTTTACTGCTTCATAATATAAGTCATTTAATTATGATGTTTCATGGTTAATGTCCCTTCCCTATTTTTTTCCTCTGTAGCCAATTCTCTCATTCACATGCATAATTACACATTGAAAAATTCCAAGCCGTAGCAAGTTTAAGATTATTAGACTATACATCTGAGTTTTAAAAAATACTCTAGATTGGCCAATTTGTCAAACAGCCGCCACTACTTTCCCATTTTCAGATCTCAGCGAAACCATATGCAAATAAGAAATCATCCATTTTCATGAGTAAATAGCAAACGCAATGTAATCTCTTAGTTTCACTACTCCACCTTCTCCTCATCATCTCAGTGTTATCCTTAAGTATTTCAAAGTTTGAAAAATAAATTTATTTTGCATTATAGAGCTCACATCACAGAAAAATACTTTAAGTCTGGAGTAGAATAGAAATGAGCCACAGTCAGTGCCAAAGCTGGTCTGTAATGATGGTTTTCAGATTTCACTGCCTGTCATTCTCCATTTTTAAAGATTTTTTTTTTTTATTTTTAAAATGAGGCACTGTCTCCAGAAGTTGCTATTGAAAGTCACAGATGACACCTAGACACTAGATAAAGTTTTAAAATATATATTGATTTAATATATGCAAAACATTGGAATCCATATGTATAAATAAAACCTGCTATATTAGACAGAAGTTTTCAAATTTTCAAATAATCAGTATGTTCATTCCTTCATTCTTTAACTAAACAAAGTTTTGAATAGGTATACGTGCTTGCTCCTATTCTATGCTGTGGTGACACCAAAATAAATAAGTCATGAATTCTGCCTTCCAGAAGCTGACAATCTGGAGAGAGAGATGGGCACAGAGACAAATATACATGACACTAATAATAATACAACAAAATAAGCTTGGATGCTTTTCTTGAGTCAATCATGGTTCACTTTGTCTTTATAATAGCCCTTTAACATAGGTTCAATTCTCATTCTCACATATTGGAAAATGAAATTGAAACATAGAGATTTATCTTGCGCTAAGCTGTACAAATGTAGAATAAAAATGTGTGATTGCAATGCAATTCATATAGACTTTTTAAAATACACACACAGTCAATATATATAGATACAAATAACAAGGTGGTATTGAAGTGTGTGAAGAACTACCTACGAGGAGAGCTTGTAGTGAGTGAGGTTAAGTTAGGACATATCTTCTGAAATTTCTTCAAGTAGAGACTTAAGAAAGGAAAGAGAGTGGGATAAGGGCTCCCAAATTGTAGAAACACTCTGAGGGATGCTGTTATAGAGAATGTCAAGTTGTTCAGAATTCTAGAGTATGAAAGTAGAGAAATGGAATGGAGGGATAAGCGAGGGGAAAGATCTGCAGAAGCAGATCTCAGAGGTTCGATCTGCCAAATCAAACAGATCATATTCCACCTTGAAGAAAATACGGAGCCTTGAAGTGTTTGGGTTTTTTTTTCAAGGGCTGACCCTGCAACACCGGTATTTTAGATGTTCAGCCTGGCATCTTTGGTAAGATATTTTGAAGAGGCCAAGATGAGAAAATAAAGGAAAACCTTTTGTATATTGTTGTGGTAGCAGTGTTGAATTGCAATACAACATGAATGTGGGACCTGGTAACAGAATATAGTGAAAAGGGTGAAATATCCATACATTTGTAGTGTAAATTGGAAAATTTAACTGAACATGTGTGTTTGTGCTCAGACACTAGTCCTTAAGGATAACTTCTTAGCTTTTTTCCCATGCTGCTGCTGCTGCTGCTGCTAAATCGCTTCAGTCGTGTCCGACTCTGTGTGACCCCATAGACGGCAGCCCACCAGGCTCCCCCGTCCCTGGGATTCTCCAGGTAAGAACACTGGAGTGGGTTGCCATTTCCTTCTACAATGCATGAACGTGAAAGTGAAGTCTCTCAATTGTGTCCAACACTTCGCGACCCCATGGACTGCAGCCTATCAGGCTCCTCCGTCCATGGGATTTACCGGGCAAGAGTACTGGAGTGGGCTGCCATTGCCTTCTCCTTTTTCCCATGAGTCTTTGCTAAATCTTCCAAGTGATATTAAGGCTAAAAGAGAGGTATGTAATATGGAGTTATGGGAAGGAAAAATAGTTTCTTCTGAGATGGAAAAATAATGAAAACACTGGCCATTAAGGAAAAGAATAAATAACATGTAGGAAGAAATGGTGATATTGTGGGCAAAGGGAATGCCATATTTAAGCAAGCTAAAAGAAAACATCTTTATTCAGGGAATAGCAAGTAAACAAGGTTGGAGTAATGGAAAATAGAAATGAGGACGTGGTGGGTATATTTCTGTAAAGATACTTTGAGTAGAAGTAATGAAGATTTACATATCCGTTTAGGAAATATTTATGTTTAGTTGTTTTTTCACAAACTGTTTCTTTTCTAATAACTAATGGTTTATCTTTGGAAATATATAACTTTTAAGCCTAACTATAACATGAGAGTAATAATTTAAAGTTTCTCAGAAAGGATAGAATTTAAAGATAAGAATACTATTTGTATTCTCTGTGGCAAGCTTCATATTTACTACTGATGCAATAAAATATTGAATAATAAAGAATAAGTAAATCAAGAAAAATTAGAGCATAGGCTATAAACAAGTAGGCAGATTTTTGTTTATATACATCTATATCTATAGGTATAAAAGCACAGTTCATGATAGAAATATGTAGTGCACACACTGAAATGAAGCAGGCCTTTATCATCCAAAATAACGAAATATAAGGGGCCTTCAGAGTTTGGCAGCCAGGGAACCTACTGGGATACATTGTTAACTAATTGCCTCACTAACAATGTGACACTGAAACTCAACAGTGGATAATAAGAAGGTTTCAGTCACATGAAGAATAGAGAGAAAAGTACTTTTGCTGCTGCTGCTAGGTCGCTTCAGTTGTGTCTGACTCTGTACGACCCCATAGACGGCAGCCCACCAGGCTCCGCTGTCCCTGGGATTCTCCAGGCAAGAACACTGGAGTGAGTTGCCATTTCCTTCTCCAATGCATGAAAGTGAAAAATGAAAGTGAAGCCACTCAGTCGTGTCCGACTCTTAGCGACCCCATGGACTGCAGCCTACCAGGCTCCTCCATCCATGGGATTTTCCAGGCAAGAGTACTGGAGTGGGTTAAGAAGCCATAAAAGCACATGCAAAAGCACTAAAGTAGGAAAGAAGTTAGTTTGCTTGTGGGATAGCAAGCAGTCAACTGAGCCTAGAGTACAACACTAGACAACTTTGAATAAATGGGCAGGGGAGGGATGATGCAAAAATCGACATTTTATGCAATGATCAAGTTTATGACATAAGAAATTAAAGAAATAAGTCTCCCAGGAATAATCTCTCAGATTTGGAAAGAGTGAAATACTGAATAAGGATGTCTGTAGATGTAAAAGGCCTAAGAAATATAGCCATATTATGAAAGTACTCAAGGCAGTCATTTTCAACGTGGAGCATACTTTTTTACTTTGAAAGGATCATCCTTTTTACTTTAAACTTTTTTTTCTTTATTTTTAGGAATTGCATGTCACATTATCTCCTAAGGTGTGGCTGTTACCCACCACTGGCCTCTGGCAGGTAACATTTAAACACACTGCTATAACAATGATTCTTGGCAGGAAAGTTTAAAAGCAATGAACTTCAGCTGAAAAAAGTGATGGAGATATATTATTTTCACTTCATGAAATTACTGAATGATACTTCTACTGAAACCAAGGCTGAATGAACATTACAGATATTGCCATTATTCTTCCAACGTAATATTTTCTCAAAATATTGTTTTAAAGTTTCCATGGGCTCTCTTAAAATTGCCAAAACTGCATTTCAAAATCAATATACACTCATAATCTAAAATTTAATAATAATGTATTCTCTTCATCCAATTTCTCTTTGCAAATTATGAGCTTTTTGCAGTTTAAAACAGCTCTAATTAAATCTTACTTCAGTAACATGTATTAGGTCTATGAATTTCTACTGCTGGGTAAGACAGTTAAGGAATAATTTTAATTTCATAAAATAGTATAAATATAATGATTCCTGTGTTTTATTGGAACTCCAGGCTTGAAATACTCAAGTGAATTTTTCTTTAAATAAAATTACACTAAAATAATACTTTACGTTTTAATGACACAATCTTAAATATATATTATTCTCATCAATAATGGTACTTTTTAAAAAGATGAGATATATCATAGAGTTGAGTATAGTCAATGTGAAAGGCTTACGGCGTATATGCCAATTACTTTAAGTTTAATTTTAAATGCGATGAGATAATAAATTCTATCAAACAAGCACAATTTGAAGACAGTTAGCTAGCTTTATAAGAGAAAAAAATGTGTTGTAGTTTGGGATATTAACTATCCTCCTGTTAGCCATATTTCATTCAATTATCAGCACTTTTTAAATTAGTATACTGGATAAAAAAGTTTTATATTGGTTAAACCTGTTTTAATCAGCATAGCAAATATTAGAAATGGTTTTTAGGATCAATTAAAAATATCCAGGGATTTGGATTAGCTAAAATATATCACAGTTTAAAGATACTCTTCCCTCTAACTTTTAAGAGTAGAATATAAAAATCCCCTCAGATATACTTCCTGAACTTTTGAAGACAGTATCTACACTGGTTCTTTATCAAGTATTTTGTTTAAGATTCTTAATGCAAGAATCTGAAATCATCCTTTAATGCTAGAATTCTAATCTGAACACCTAGTTATCCAATCTTGAGGAAATCACTCATTAAAGAATTTAAAACAGCTATTGGCAAAGCAATATTAAAGTTCTCCTTTGATGTTATAATAAATTATTTGTCGCAATAATTAAAACAAAAGTGAATATCACCATGAACTGTCATTATTTAGTGACTGTCCCCAGTGGTTCAGTGGGTAAAAAATCCACCTGCAATGCAGAAGATATAGGAGACACGGGTTCAATCTCTGGGTGCAGAAGATACCCTGGAAGAGGGGATGGAAACCCACTCCAATTTTCTTGCCTGGGAAATCCCATGGACAGAGGGACCTGGAGGTCTACAGTCCATAGAGTTGCACAGAGTTGTACACATTGAAGCAACTCAGCATGCACACACATTATTAAAAATAATTATAATTTTAATGTAAAAGCCAGCAATTGAGTATTCAGACATTACAAAAACACCTAATCCACCTTCAAACTTCTCTTCCTTACCTGTACAATTTTGCATTTAGTACAGGCCTCTCATTTTCTTTGTATTCTACTCTCACTCTCTTTTCAGTTACTATTCTCAAAAGAAATAATCAGTTGTATGCTTATATTAGCATGAGTCAACATGTTGTAGGATGGAATGATTTAACTTACCTGTGCTAAACTTAAAAACTGCAAATGATGTAAAATAAACAACATAAAAAACAAATTTAAAACCTAGCACACTGTTGTTCTTGCCACATATATAAATTTGAAACAAACAAACAAACAGCAAGACTAATCTAGGCTGTTGGGAGTCAGAATAGCAGTTACCCTTCAGGTGGTGGGTTGTGAATGAAAGGTGACCTCAGGGCCTTCTGGATTTCAGTTAATGTTCTGTTTATTGATTAGGTTGCTGGTTACGTGGGTGTGCTTTGTGTGCGTGTGTGTGTGAAAATTTATTAATTTGCTTCCTTAGGATTTTGTTATATGTACTTACATTAATGAAATGATTAAAATTGAGAAAACAAGATGAAGTTAGAAAATTAATTTCAGAAAATATAAGAATGATTTACAAAATATGGGAAAAGTAGAATTGTTTGCAGGATAACAAAATGGAAATTTTTGGAAAAATTAATGGGTGTTTGTGTGTGTATGCATGTGTGTATGAGTTTGTGCATGAGCACTTATATGATAATGATCCCAAGTATTTCATCCAGCAATTAAAATTTTGCTTTTTACATTATTTAGCTTTATCTTTCTCAACCAATCAATGTACAAATTTCTCTTATTTTCATTCTTAGTACCTCTTTATATATCTCTGTCCACTTTTCCCTACCCCATATCGTTTCTCAGATACGGTGTTACAAATGTCTAGGAAATGTAATTGCCTGGGAATAGAAATGAGTCTAACCATTTCCTCTTTTCTTCTGACTGACCTTTTCTAAATATCCAAATCAAAATGACAACCACAAAATGAAGTCTCATCACACTGCTAAAATATATTCAACCATACTTACAATTGTTAGCATAAAGTTATGACTTAATACGTCTTAATGCTAAGTCACAGGTCCTTCTCTCATTTCACAAAACAATTTTCTTTCCTGTTCTAGTAGCACTGTCTTTGTTTCAATGTCTAGAAATTATTGCTTTCCCAGTCGCTATTCTAAATTCCTTAATGAGTGATTTCTTCAAGAATAGATATGCCCTTTTACTTTTCTTTCCTGTACTCTGATGAGAGATGCTCCTGACCTTCCTCACTTCAAAAGTCCTGCTCTTTCTTCATAGAGGAACTCAGTCACTTCCTCAATGGATTATATTCCTAATGCCCTTGACTTTTGGACTGAAGCAGAGAGAAAGAGAACAGATCTTGATGATTTCTTACCCAGAATATTCTAATTTTACACGCAGAAATTAGGGAACCAATCAAAATGGCCTTTGGCTTCTCTTGGGGTAACCATTAATATGACTGAGATCAGCATAGTATTAGTCATCAAAATGCAATTTCTCCTTTTAAATTTTTGGGCTGCAATGATATTGTAGGGTTCTGGAAAAGAATGATAATTTGCAGCTACTATGTAAGAATTCCAGAATATTTTGAGTTTTTCATTCTTCAGTATATATTTTAATGACATTGCCAGAGATCCTTTCAGTTAAATATACCCATCAATATTGTCTGAGTTGTTACTGAATATTCCTTTCTCAGATATTCCTGAACTTCTTTCTGAATTCATCAGATTTTACTAGATTATGCTATATCAACATAAAAATCCAAATTCTAAGCAATAGTCACAACTAAAATTTATTTTTCTCATATTACATATTGGCTGTGTCTCTGCTTCATCTGTTTTCTTAATTTTGGGGATATATCTTGAAGAAACAACTCATGTTGGGAACATGCCATTTTTAGGGCTTAGAGAAAAGAGCTATAGTCCTAATGTCTTCTATACCTTTTACTTGGAAATGGAAAATATCACTTCTGTTAGATATGAGAATGGACTTTCCTGGTGGCTCGGATGGTAAAGAATCTGCCTGCATTCTGGTGACCCTGGTTCGATCCCTGGCTTAGGAAGATCCCTGGAGAAGGAAATGGCAACTGAGCCCAGTATTCTTACATGGACAGAGGAGCCTGGCAGGCTGCAGTCCATGGGGGCACAAAGAGTCGGACACTACTGAACGACTAACACACACACACAGATGGGAATACCAGACAACCTTACCTGTCCCCTGAGAAACATGTATGCAGGTCAAGAAGCAAGAGTTATAACTGGGCATGGATAATGGATTGGTTCAAAATTGGGAAATGAGTACATAAAGACTGTATATTGTCACCCTGCTTATTTAACTGATATTCACAATACATCATGTGAAATACCTGGTTGGTTGAAGCACACGCTGGAATCAAGATTGCTGGAAGAAATAACAACAACCTCAGATATGCAGGTGATTCCACCCTAATGCAGAAAGCAAAGAGGAACTAAAGAGCCTCTTGATGAAGGTGAAAGAAGAGAGTGAAAAAGCTGGCTTTAAACTCAATATTCAGAAAGCAAAGATCATGGCATCTTGTTCCAACACTCCCTGGAAAATAGATGGGGAAAAAGTGGGAATAGTGACAGACTTTGTTTTCCTGGGCTCCAAAACCACTATGGATGATGACTGCAGCCATGAAATTAAAAGACACTTGCTCCTTGGAAGAAAAACTATGACAAACCTAGACAGAGTATTAAAAAGCAGAGATATCACTTTGCCGACAAAGGTCCATATAGTCAAAGCTACAGTTTTTCCAGTAGTCGTATATGGATGTGCGAGTTGGACCATAAAGAAGGCTGAGCACCAAGAGAATGGCAACCCACTCCAGTATTCTTGCCAGGAAAATCCCATGGATAGAGCAACCTGGCAGGCTACAGTCCATGCGGTCACAAAGAGTCAGACATGACTGAGTGCACACACAATGAGCACTGAAGAATTGATACTTTCAAACTGTGGTACTGGAGAAGACTCTTAAGAGTCCCTTGGACAACAAGGAGATCAAACCAGTCAATCCTAATGGAATTCAATTCTGAATATTCATTGGAAGAACTGATGTTGAAGCCGAAATTCCAATACTTTGGCCACCTGATGTGAACAGCTAACATTTTGGGAAAAACCTTGATGGAGATAAAGACTGAGGGCAGGAGGAGAAAGGAACTACAGAGGGTGAGACAGTTGGATGGTATCACTGACTCAATGGACATGAGCTTGTGAAAATTTCAGGAGATAGTGAATGACAGGGAAGCCTGGTGTGTTGCATTCCATGGTGTCACAAAGAGTTGGAAATGACTGAGTGACTGAACAACATATGTCCTAGAGTAAGACGTGGCAACCTACTCCTATTCTTGCTTGGAGAATTCCCATGGACAGAGAATCCTGGTGGGCTATAGTTCATGGGGTTGAAAAGAGTTGGACATGACTGAGTGACTAAGTAGAAGCCTCAATACTCTTCCACAGGAAGAGACAGGTGAGAAACACCATATAGGCCTGGTGTCAATTAGAGGGGAACAGCAAATGTATTGACAGAATGATATATTTTATTCCTCAAGCTTTGTATCTCTGATTTGACTCAGATGGCTGGAGGAGAAAAATCACAATTCTCTATCTTTTCGTTCAATCATAACCTTTGGTTACTAGTCCTGACTTGATTAATTGATTATTAGATTTTTAAAGAGAGATACAAATTTACTTACATGCTAATGTTATTCCAAGGAAAGCCATGACCACCTAACCACCAAAAATGTTTATATTACTACCACAGATCCATTGAAATTATTGAAATACCCTCTAGATTCTCCAGCAAAGAAATATACCAGCAAGATATCTCCATGGACGTTGAAACTTCCCTCAATGAAAATATGCATCAAACTTTTGGTATTGATTATCTTTTCTACACTGTCTTTAAAATCATAATTATAGTTATTTGAGCCTGGCAAATATAATCTGTCATTCCCAACTTCCCAAATATTTATATACCTTTCCCTTAACATGGGATTTGGCATCCTCTCAAGGAATCCACCTGCCAGTTCAGCAGATGCAGGAGATGAGAATTTCATCCTCACGTGGGGAATATCCCCTGGAAAAGGAAATGGCAACCCACTCCAGTGTTCTTGCCTGAGAAATGCCAGGAACAGAGAAGCCTGGTAGACTACAATCCATGGATCACAGAGTTTGATACCACTGAGCGAATGCGCATGCTTACACATACTTCGTATACAGATGTGTCTATAGTTTGATTCCCCTAGTCCCTGTGTATCAGGGAAGTGCATGAGAACTGGATTGGTCTTTCAGAGCTATGTATCATATAAGTACTAATATTTTTGACATGAACTGAAAATTATTGAGAAACATTGTTCATGATTATGCCAAGGCATTTCTTTTATCTTTATTTTCTTAGACTGTGTATTAAAACCAGGTTTGGATTAACCAGTAGAAGTTCTAAGTTGACAACCTACCATTCCAAAGTCTGAGTGTGACTTCCAGGTATCTCACTCCTGAAGAGGTTAGAAATATTGAATTTGTTTCTCACTGCCACATAATACATCTGTGTTTAGCTGTTGATTTAAGATAAGGAATCTAAAATGGGTGTTTTTATGTGTTTGTTCTTTTTTCTCACTTGCAAAACACTGTCACAGAACTCTCAAATTCATCCTACAATGCATTCTGCAAAATTTTTCCTCAGTGAACACTTGGTTCCAAATGATCACAGGCAATAAGTTAACAGTTCTTTTACCCCTGTGTGCCATGGTCAGCGAATTTAACATCTAAGCATCATAATAATATGCTTTTATAGCCTTCTGCCTTGTCTGAGCCATTTAATTATTTCTAAATTCCCATATTTTCCTACAGTTCTCTTGCCTACAGTCCACTGTTTAATAGCAATCCATCTTCCAGGCAGAATTATGGATTATAAGTGATAAAAACTGTTCTCAAATATTTTTTAAAGGCCTGGAGGGAATTAATTAAAGCAATTGAAAGTATGTTGAAAGGCCTTTCTGGAAATGAGGGTGGGTGAATGGGAAATGAACCAAGAAAATTCCAGAGATACAGGCAGTAGCAACTACAATAAAATCAGCCAGCTAAATAGGATCAGTGTATCCACATGAAGTGGGGTTTCATGTATTTTCTGATTGTGTGCTGAATGTAAGTCATTTTCCTAACTTCCCTACACGATGGCTTAAGAAATACCCCAAACCCCCCAAGGGATGGGATGGGGAGGGAGGTGGGTGGGGGGTCCAGGAAGGGGAACACATGTAAACCCATGGCTGATTCATGTCAATGTATGGCAAAAACTATTACAATATTGTAAAGTAATTAGCCCCCAACTAAAATAAATAAATTTATTAAAAAGATAAAATAAAATAAAACTATATCATGGACAAAAAAAAAAAAAAGAAATACCCCAAATTAAAATTCCTAAAGAGAAAGATTGGATTGGCAAGCCCATGTTACTTGCTCCTTGTCTACCATGGGGTGAAGGAAAGAATGGTCTAATGACTTGAGATTGTAGAGAAAGCCTTAGATATGCCTTACAAGAAGAAACACAAAATAAGTAAAAATAGAATGGGAAGAAGGATTTAATTCCCCAAAGCAAGAATATTAAATGTATGCAAAAAAGATTTTTAAACTATGATTCATTTAGTGTTTTGTTGTATAAAACTTGTGAAACTAATTGGAAATCATAGTTTTTTAAGGAAAATGTTGAAAAATAGTCAAGGATGAAATATTCATCTAAATTAAGGCCAAATTTACATCTATTAGGCTGAGAGAGCCATGTCAGGCTAGAATAGATAGAGCAAATCTTTCTGAATGTGACTTCTGAGGATTAGGTATAGTATAGGAAGGAGGAATTTTATTCTAAATTGTTTGTTTCATAAAAGCAGAATTTGATTAGTTCCTGAAGGTGATTTGAATGTCTCTTTTGGGACTGGTCATTATAGTAACATATTTTGGGAGCGTAAAACCAGGCCTAATTCTTCCAGAGAAAGTAATTTAGACTTAAGTAGACTTAGGGTCCTGCTGCAGTCAAGATTTTGAACATATATATAAGGTTTAAGCAGAAATTTCCTTTATCTTATATGACAAATCAATAGAAAGCTTATATAAATATATGTTTTTGGCTCTACAAGATATTAAAACATTTTAATATGATTTTTGCAATCCACATTTCTTTGTTTTGTTTTTGGGGAAGATATTAGGCACATAGAAAATGAGGAGTAGGTGCACATATTTCAATTCTGGAAGTTGGAGTGTTATTGAAAAAATAATTTAAATGGAATCTATACACCCTTAAATGCACTTTATGTTCCTAAATGTGTTTCTGTTAACAATCTTAAAGTATGCAGACTGTTGAAAAGCATTCTTCTGTATTCAAGAATATGTAGACAAATTGCATTTATCTTTCCTTTGACAAATGGAAGTATTATTTTTAAAGTACACTTGTTTCTTCAATTATTCTAAATTTGTTTAGACAAATGCCCCTTATTAAGCAGGTTCTTCTAATTTCAGAGATAGTGAACAATCCTATTGTCTTTTGTGGAGTTATATTAGTTTAATGTCATTATTATTTTAAACAAATATTTTTTACTGATTCTATCATTATTTCATATTTATATCACTATTATTTTAATATGCTTATAATATCAGTTTAATAGACAAAAAAAGAATGTGTAAATAAAGAAACAAGAAAGCAGAATTTTTCACCATCTGTATCCATCATTAACTGCTTTTGTTTAGATGTATAACTGTGTATGTGTGTATACGAATGTGTGTGCATTATGAGTGTGTGTATGTATTCATATCTATGCACTAAGAGAAGAGAGATAAGACTGTAAAGGACAAAGTTCTTGTGTGAGAAGTACAGCTCCTTGCTAAAAACCTATTGGGGAGACTATTGGGTCACATGGTAGTTGTATTCCTAGTCTATTAAGGAATTTCCAAACTGTTCCCCATCAGTTTAGTTCAGCTCAGTCACTCAGTAGTGTCTGAATCTTTGGGATGCCATGGACTGCAACACATCAGGCTTCCTTGTCCATCACCAACTCCCAGATCTTACTCAAATTCTTGCCCACCATGTTGGTGGTGTCATCCAACCATCTCATCCTCTGTCATTCCCTTCTCCTCCTGCATTTAATCTTTCCCAGCATCAGGATTTTTCCAAAGAGTCAGTTCTTCACATCACATGGCCAAAGTGTTGGAGCTTCAGCTTCAGTACCAGTCCTTCCAATGAATATTCAGGACTGATTTTCTTCAGGATTGACTGGTTTGATCTTCTTGCAGTCCAAGGGACTCTCAAGAGTCTTCTCCAACACCATAGCTCAAAAGCATCAATACTTCAGTGCTCAGCTTTCTTTATGGTCCAACTCTCACATCCATACATGACTACTGGGAAAACCATAGCTTTGACTAAATGGACTTTGGCAGCAAAATAATGTCTCTGCTTTTTAAAATGATGTCTAGGTTTATCATAGCTTTTCTTCCAAAAGCAAGTATCTTTTAATTTCATGGCTGCTGTCACCATCTTCAGCGATTTTGGAGCCCAAGAAAATAAAGTCTGTCACTGTTTCCATTGTTTCCTCATCTATTTGCCATGAAGAGATGGGACCAGATGTCACGATCTTAGTTTTTTGAGTTCTTGAGTTTAAAGCCAGTTTTTTCACTCTCCTCTTTCACCTTCATCAAGAGCCTCTTTCATTCCTCTGTTTTCTTCCTTAAGGGTGGTGTCATCTGCATATCTGAGGTTATTGATATTTCTCCCAGCAATCATGATTCCAGCCTGTGCTTCATCCAGCCCAGAATTTCACATGATGTACTCTGCAAATAAATTAACTAGGCAGGAAGACAATATACAGCCTTGACACACTCCTTTCCAATTTGGAACCGGTCAGTTGTTCCTTGTCTATTCTAATTGTTGTTTCTTGACTTGCGTACAGATTTCTCAGGAGGGGGATAAGGTGTTCTGGTATCTCCATTTCTTTAAGAATTTTCTGCAATTTGTTGTGATGCACAGTCAGAAGCTTTGGCATAGTCAATAAAGAGGAAATAGATGTTTTTCTGGTATTCTCTTGCTTTTTCGACAATCCAATGGATGTTGACAATTTGATTTTTGGTTTCTTTGCTTTTATAAATTCAGATAAACATCTGGAATTTCTTGGTTCATGTACTGTTGAAGCCTTGCTTGAAGAATTTTGAGCATTACTTTGCTAGCGTGTGAGATGAGTGCAATTTTGCAGTAGTTTGAATATTCTTTGGCATTGCCTTTTTTTTTTTTTGGATTAGAATGAAACTGATATTTTCAGTGGGCCTATGGCTACTGCTGAGTCCTTGGAATTTGCTGACATTGAGTGTAGAACTTGAAGGGCATCATCTTTTAGGATTTGAGGTAGCTCAAATGAAATTCCATCATCTCCACTAGCTTTGTTCACAGTGATGATGCCTAAGGCCCACTTAACTTTGCATTCCAGGATGTCTGGCTCTAGGTGAGTGATCACACCATACTGGCTCTCTGGGTCATTAAAAATATTTTTGTACAGTTCTTCTGATATTCTTGCCACTTTTTTCTTAATATCATCTGCTTCTGTTATGTCCATACCGTCTCTGTTCTTTATTGTGCTCATCTTTGCATGAAATATTCCCTTGTTAACTATAATTTTCCTGATGAGATCTCTAGGCTTTCCCATTCTATTGCTTTCTTCTATTTCTTTGCATTGATCACTGAGGAATGCTTTCTTATCTCTCCTTGCTATTCTTCAGAACTCTTCATTCAGATGGGTATATTTTTCCTTTTCTCCTTTGCCTTTCACTTCTCTTCTTTTTTCAGCTATTTGTAAGGACTCCTCAGACTACCATTTTGCCTTTTTGCATTTCTTCTTCTTGGGGATGGTCTTGATCACTGCCTCCTGTACAAAGTCATGAACCTCTGGTAGCTCTTCAGGTACTCTATCTATCAGATCTGATTCCTTGAAACTATTTGCCACTTCCACTGTATAATCGTTAAGGGATTTGATTTAGGTCATACCTGAATTACCTCATGTTTTCCCTACTTTCTTCCATTTACATTTGAATTTTCCAATAAGGAGTTAATGATCTGAGCCACAGTCAGCTCCCAGTCTTGTTTTTGCTGACTGTATAAAGCTTCTCCATCTTCGGCTGCAAAGAATATAATCAATCTGATTTCGGTATTGACAATTTGGTGATGTCCACATATAGAGTCGCCTCTTGTGTTGCTGGAAGAGGGTATGAAACAGTATGAAAAAGCAAAGAAAACGATATGACAGTGAAAGGTGAATTCCCCAGGTCGGTAGGTGCCCATATGCTACTGAGAAATAACTCCAGAAAGAATGAAGAAATAGAGCCAAAGCAAAAACAAAACCCAAGTATTGTTGTGACTGATGATGGAAGTAAAGTCTGATGCTGTAAAGAACAGTATTGCATAGGAACTTGGAATGTTAGGTACATGAATCAAGGTAAATTGGAAGTGGTCAAACAGGAGATGGCAAGTGTGAACATTGACATTTTAGGAATCAGTGAACTAAAAGGGACTGGAATGGGTGAAATGAATTTAGATGATCATTATATCTACTACTGTGGGCAAGAGTCACTTAGAAGAAATCTAGTTGCCTTCATAGTCAACAAAAGAATCTGAAATGCAGTTCTTGGGTGCAATCTCAAAAATGACGGAATGATCACTGTTCGATTCTAAGACAAACCATTTAATATCACAGTAATCCAAGTCTATGCCCCAACCACTAACTCCAAAGAAGCTGAAGCTGAACAGTTCTATGATGACCTATAAAACCTTCTAGAACTAACAGAAAAAAAAAAGTTGTTCTTTTCATCATAGCTGACTGGAATGCAAAAGTAGACATTCAAGAGATACCTGGAATAACAGGCGAGTTTGGCTTTGGAGTACAAAATTAAGCAGGGCAAAGGCTAACAGAGTTTTGCCAAGAGAATACACTGGTCATAGCAAACATCTTCTTCCAAAAACTGTTCCCCATAGTGGCTGTATCAATTTACATTGCCACCAACAGTGCTAGAGGGTTCTCTTTTCTCCACACCCTCTCCAGCATTATTTTGTAGATTTTTTTGATGATGACCATTCTGACTGGTGTAAGGTGATAGCTCATCATAGTTTTGACTTTCATTTCTCTAGTAATGAGCAATGTTGAGCGTCTTTTCATATGCTTCTTCACCATCTCTATGTCTTTGGAGAAATGTCTGCTTATGTCTTCCACCCATCTTTTGATTGGGCTCTTTGTTTGCTTGTTGTTGAGCTGTATAAGCTGCTTATATATTCTGGAGATTGATTAATCCTTTGACAGTTATTTCACTTTCAATTATTTTCTCACATTCTGAAGGTCGTCTTTTAATCTTGTTTATTGTTTCCTTTGCTGTGCAAAAGGTTTTAAGTTTAATTAAGCCCCTTTTGTTTATTTTTGTTTTTATTTCCATTACTCTAGGAGATGGGTCAGAAAGGATCTTGCTGTGATGCATGTCAAAGATTCATGCTTATGTATGGCAGAGACCAACAAAATATCATAAACAATTATCCTCCAATCTTGGAAAAAATGATTGGTGAGATATATATATATGCTACTCTCTCAATTTTTCCCACCCTCTCCTTCCCACTCTGTGTCTGAAGTCTGTTCCCTACATCTGTGTCTCTATTCCTGCCCTGCAAATAAGTTCACCTGTACCATTCTTCTAGATTCCATATATGTGTAATAATATACATTGCTATGTGTAAAACAGATAACTAGTGGAACGCTGCTGTATAACACAGGGAGCCCAGCATGGCAGTCTGTGATGACCTAGAGGGATGGATGAGAGGGGCAGGAGGGAGGCTCAAGAGGGAGGGGATATGTGTGTGTGTGTGTGTGTGTGTGTGTGTGTGTGTGTGTGTGTGTGTGTGTATGCATATATATATATGTATATATATATATATATACATATATATATATACTTATGACTGATTCATTTTACAGGGCAGAAACCAACACAACATTGTAAAGCAATTATCCTCCAGTTAAAAAAAAACAAAAAACTGTTGGTGATATTTCAGACTCAACCATGCAACCATGAAGGCTATGTTAAGTTGATTCAGTCATATCTGACTCTTTGCGACCCCATGGACTGTAGCCTGCCAGACTCCTCTGTCCATGGGATTCTCCAGGCAAGGATACTAGAGTGGGCTGCCATGCCCTCCCCCCACCCCAAGGGGACTTTCTTGACCCAGGGGTTGAACCCTTGTCTGTTAACTTCTCCTGCATTGGGAAGCAGGTCATCTGCCATGATGGCCACTTGGGAAGCCCATAGGTAGTTACAAATGCTTTATTTGGCAAACCTCACCAGGAAAGCTGCCCTCACCATACCAGACTTCTCACAGCCTTTGTATTGAGATTTAGTCAAGGACACAGACACTTCTGACTGATCATGTTCTTTGCATGTTTGCATTTCTAATACAGATGGCTCTATTTCTAGGTAGTTTTTTCTGAGGCCATGGGCAGTTATTCACTCAGTCCTGTAAGGTCTGGAATGGAGTGGAAACTTTGAAGGGAAAGGGAGACTTTGAAAACACACTAATCCACTCTAACTTATACCCAGTGCTTTTCTACTTTGAGCACTCTCCCCTGTCCCTTCTCCTAGGCAAGGGTCCATTCAAGGGCCAGAGACTTTTGTTTGGAGATCCCTTGACAGTGAGACAAACCCCACTTCTTTATGATCCACCTGACTCTCCACCAGGCCATTGTTTCATTGGAAAAAAATGAAATACCAGAAAGGTTGGGCCCCTCTCTGGGTTTGGCCTCTTATACTACCATGATAGGAGAAGGCAATGGCAACCCACTCCAGTACTCTTGCCTGGAAAACCCATGGACGGAGGAGCCTGGTAGGCTACAGTCCATGGGGTCGCGAAGAGTCGGGCACGACTGAGCGACTTCACTTTCACTTTTCACTTTCATGCACTGGAGAAGGAAATGGCAACCCACTCCAGTATTCTTGTCTGGAGAATCCCAGGGATGTGGGAGCCTGGTGGGCTGCCGTCTATGGGGTTGCACAGAGTCGGACACAAATGAAGCGACTTAGCAGCAGCAGCAGCAGCACTACCATGATAAGTCATGACAAGCTTCTTTGTCCACTGTTAATTTCGTTTTTTATTCAAAGTTGCATCCATCGGTGCTCCAACAACCAGGCAGCTCAGCTCTTTCCTAGCACAGCTGAATTCCTGACATGGACAAATTCAGGTTTTTTGACTGATCCAACAAATAGACTGTACATCAGAAAAACAAGGAATGTCTCACTTAACCAAGGAAAACAATAGAAATTACAGTAACTAGAGTGAATTACAGAATTTAGAGAAAGCAATGGTTCTATG
Source organism: Giraffa tippelskirchi (assembly GCF_054371585.1). Lineage (NCBI taxonomy): Eukaryota > Metazoa > Chordata > Mammalia > Artiodactyla > Giraffidae > Giraffa > Giraffa tippelskirchi. Next base: position 41,181,919 of record NC_137282.1, on the reverse strand, counting down.
TGCCAAAGTAGCACAAAGCTATATTTAAAGGGACCAACATAAGGGGTAGACTATAAAGTGATCTCAGGGTCCTATGTACTTGGAAACTACAAAGTTTAATAAAGTTTAATAAATAATCTGAGAGGAAAGTGTCAGTAGAAGGGAAAGATGCTTTAATCAGAAAAGCCAGCAATCTGGGGAGATGGTGGACTTGTGTCCAGAGACCAGTTTGGAAGATGCTGCTCAGCCGTGACAGTTTTTAAAGGAAAAGAATGGGAGAAGAATCTCAGTGAATCATCCAGGCAGCACATTCTCCATCCTGTGCAGACTGGGTGACTCTCTCTCAGATGTTATCTTCCCTCTGTGATCCTCAGGATCATTGCAGTATCCTGTAGGATTCCTGTAGGGGGCTTTGGAGGGTAGAGAGCTAATCATTCTGTAACTACTGAATTCCTCATTCTTGCTTCTTTTTATCGGTGAAAGAATCAGCAGGTTAGACAATGCATGGTGTGCATTCATTCAGGGGAGTGTAAGTCAGGGATTCGTTTCTATTGCTTTAGTGATCTCATTCCTATAAAGGAAGCACTTTTTTTGCCATTTTATTTTATTTTGCTTTTTTTAAATAAATTAATTTATTTTTTAATGGGAGGATAATTGCTTTACAATATTGTGTTAGACTCTGCCATACAATGGGAAAACCAGGAAGGGGTAAAAGAGCTGCTTTCAATTGCTAAAACCTAAAAAATAAAGGATAATATTTCAAAAATTGCTAAATGCCTATCACCACTAAAAAGAATACCAAGAATTCAATAGATGTGTGCTCTCTTGTGTGTGTTCATACAGGTGTTTGTGTTTTACCTGAGAGTACACATAGTGAAAAGTATCATGTCCAGTACTATTCGAATGCAGAGTTAGAAAGAACAGCAAAGAGAGGTCAGAATGCCTTCCTCAGTGATCAATGCAAAGAAATAGAGGAAAACAATAGAATTGGAAAGAATAAAGATCTCTTCAAGAAAATCAGAGATTCCAAGGGAATATTTCATGCAAAGATGGGCACAATAAAGGACAGAGATGGTATGGACCTAACAGAAGCAGAAGGTGGTAAGAAGAGGTGGCAAGAACACACAGAAGAAATATACAAAAAAGATTTTCATGACCCAGGTAACCATGATGGTGTGATCACTCACCTAGAGCCAGACATCCTGAAATGTGAGGTCAAGTGGGCCTTAGGAAGCATCACTATGAACAAAGCTAGTGGAGGTGATAGAATTCTAGCTGAGCTATTTCAAATCCTATAAGATGATGCTGTGAAAGTGCTGCACTCAGTATGCCAGCAAATCTGGAAAACTCAGCAGTGGCTACAGGACTGGAAAAGGTCAGTTTTCTTTACAATTCCAAAGAAAGGCAATGTCAAAGAATGTTGAAACTACCACACAATTGCACGCATATCACCAGCAAAGTAATGCTCAAAATTCTCCAAGCCAGGCTTCAACAGTACATGAACTGTGAAATTCCAAATGTTCAAGCTGGGTTTAGAAAAGGCAGAGGATCCAGAGATCACATTGCTGACATCTGCTGGAGCATCAAAAAAGTAAGAGCGTTCCAGAAAAATATCTACTTCTGCTTTATTGATTACATCAAAGGCTTTGACTCTGTGGATAACAACAAACTGTGGAAAATTCTTGGAGGTGGGAATACCAGACCACCTTATCTGCCTCCTGAGAAATCTGTATGCAGGTCAAGAAACAACAGTTACAGCCAGACATGGAACAACAGACTCATTCCAAATTGGGAAAGGAGTACGTCAAGGCTGTGTACTGTCACCCTGCTTATTTAACTCAAATGTAGAGTACATCATGCAAAATACAGGGCTGGTTGAAACAAGAGCTGAAATCAAGATTTCTGGGAGAAATATCAAGAACCTCAGATACACAGATGACACTACCCTTATGGAAGAAAACAAAGAGGAACTAAAGAGCCTCTTGATGAAGGTGAAAGAGGAGAGTGAAAAAGCTGACTTAAAACTCAAGATTCAAAAAAACTAAGATTATGGCATCTGGTCCTATCACTTCATGCCAAATAGATAGGGAAACAGTGACAGACCTTGTTTTCTTGGGCTCCAAAATCACTGCAGATGGTGACTGCACCCATAAAATAAAAAGATGCTTGTGTCTTGGAAGAAAAGCTACAACAAACCTAGACAGTGCATTAAAAAGTAGAGGCACTACTTTACTTGGAAAAATCTGTATAGTCAAAGCTATGGTTTTTCTAGTAGTCACGTACAGATATGAGAGTTGGACCATAAAGAAGCCAGAGTGCTGAAGAATTGATTTTAAACTAGAAGTTCCATAAAATCCAGAAACCTCAGTGATTTAACACAACAAAGGGCTAGTTGTTGATCTGCCAAAGTCTGCTGACTCTTTGGAGATTCATGGATCCAGTCCATTTGTACTGTATCGCACCATCATGTAACGACATGGCTTCCAACACACATTAGCATGGAAAGAGAAAGAAAAGTATAGCTCAGCCCAGAAGCCATGCTTACCATTCTTTTCTGAAGCTCTTTAGGATGAACTAGTCTCTACCTAAATTCAAGAGGCCTAGGAAGCATAGCTTCCTGTGCTTCCGAAAAAGTGAGACACACAGATATTGATGAACACTGACAATGTCTACAATCCTAAATCCAGGTTAACCTTATTTTTAAAATGGCTATCTACTGTGACTCTCAGTAATGAGTCAGGCAATCACATTCCAGACAATACTAGAAGATGAATACATCATTCTAAATTCTCCAATTCTCACTAAGAAAAAATACTATTTTTGTGGCTACACATCCAGAACACTCACTATTATGGCCTACTTTTTTCTTATTCATTGGTATTCTAGGTACATTCTGTGGGGTCCTAGAATTGTTTGCTCTGATTCAAATTGTTGTAAAGAATAAACTTTGTTAAACAGTGACAAACTTTATTTTCTTGGGCTCCAAAATCACTGTAGATGGAGATTGCAGCCATGAAATTAAAAGACACTTGCTCCTTGGAAGAAAAGCTATAACCGACTTAGACATCAAATTAAAAAGCAGAGGCATTACTTTGCCAACAAAGGTCCGTCTAGTCAAAGCTATGGTTTTTCCAATAGTCATGTAAGGATGTGAGAGTTGGAGTATAAAGAAAGCTGATCACCAAAGAATTGATGCTTTTGAACTCTGGTGCTGGAGAATACTCTTGAGAGTCCCTTGGACTGCAAGGAGATCCAACCAGTCAATCCTAAAGGAAAACAGTCCTGAGTATTCATTGGAGGGATTGATACTGAAGCTCAAGCCCCAATACTTTGGCCACCTGATATGAAGAACTGTCTCTTTGGAAAATACTCTGATGCTGGGAATTATTGAAGGCGATGAAAGATTGAAGGAGAAGGGGATGACAGAGGATGAGATGGTTGGATGGCATCTCCGACTCAATGGACATGAGTTTGAACAAGCTCCAGGAGTTGATGATGGACAGGGAAGCCTGGCATGCTGCAGTCTATGGGGTCGCAAAGATTCGGACATGACTGAATGACTGTACTGAACTGAACTGAACTGATTATGTCCAAATTTCAGTTGGAGTAAATATTTTTGTTACATTCGATTGCATTTTGTAACTGAAATATCCTTTTGCCCAATTTGCTTCTTTTGGGGGGATTCTTCTATCACATGGCTTCTGTGCTGGCTCAGACTGTAAAGAACCCACTTGCAATGTAGGAGACCTGGTTTCAATTCCTGGATTGGGACGATCCCTGGAGAAGGGAATGGCTATGCACTCCAGTATTCTGGCCAGGAGAATTTCATGGACTGTGCAGTCCATGGTGTCACAAAGAGTAGGACACAACTGAGCAATTTTCACTTCATTTCCATCACATGCCACTCTACCCTTATTAATTACTAATTTCATTAGTATATGGTTTATTATTTTTGCAACAAAGATAGGTAGACATAAAATCTCTCACACAAAATCTGGAATATTTTCCAAGTTCCCAATATTTTGTAGTTATTTTCAGAACATAGCCTTCGGTATAAGAATTTTCATAATTTTAGAAGTGTATTTCCAAATTAAATTTTCTGAATTAGAATTGCTGTGTTAAAGGCAAAATGTAAGGCTTTTAGATGCACTGAAGTCATCTCTCGAGAGACTGGGTTTTTTTCGTCTCCTTCCAGGAACTCATGTGAGTGCTGTTTCCCAATAGCTTCATTAAGAATACATACAGCTTTCATGTTGACAATTTAATGCATTATGAAACTTTCTTGTTGCATGTTTTTTATGGAAATATTCTAATCAGATTTTTTATAGAAAAGTTCATGGTAAATTCTGTAAATAACAATGCTGTATAGCATGGAAAAATCTGCATTTTAAAAATACAAAATCTCAGTGAAACAGTAGCAAAAAACATCCCTGAAGGAGACATGCTCTTAAATCTATAGGAATAATGTTGCAAAATAAATAACAGGAAAAGAAAATGTAAATATTGAAATTTGGGGCAATCTGATGATTAAGGAATTGCATTCAGTGTATATTTAAATATTAATTTATTTTATTTAACTAGATTTGGATATATTTTCTATACATCATATAAGAGCCATTTTGTTCATTTTTTTGTGGAATATGTTCTCATAGCTTTCATCTGTTTTACTCTCATGCTTTTGGTCTCTTTTCATCAGTTTTTAAAAGCCTTTTATTTATTAAGAATTTATTCTTTTACATCTGCTTTTTTTTTTGGTAATTCTGTTTTCCATATATATTTTAGTCAGGTTTATTAATATTTTTCATTACTGCCTCCGGAATTTTAGCTAATTAGAAAATCTTCTTCTACACAAATGTCACAGAGGAATCTGCCTATGTTTTCCTCTAGTGCTCATTTGATTACATTTTACATGTATATTTATGAATAATCTAAAGCTTATTATTTTGTCTTATTTTAGGAATTGATCTGTTTTCCTCATGTCATGATACAGTTGTCCCAAGGGAATTTAGTTAAAAGTTCACATTTTCATTAGTAATTTAAGATACCATCTTTCACAAACACTAATTTTCATAAGTTTTTAGCCTATTTCTGGATCTTTTGTCTTTTACCATCAGTTTGTGTGGTATGTGTCAATACTGCAGGCTGAAAAAATAGTTAACTTATGGTATGTTAAAATATCTCAAGAACTGGTTACACTTTCACTTCAGTGTTTCCCTACAGATTCTTGTAAGGTTTATTTCTCAACTTGAATTTAGTGTCACATTCTTTATCACCCAAATAAATATGTTGTTAATTTTATTGCAGTCACATTACTTTTATAAATTTATTTAAAGACAACTGACACGTTGAAGAGGTTGAGACATGCTGACTAAGAGGAAGGGATGCCTTTCCGTCTGTTCAGCTTTACTTGAAAGTTTTTTAAGAGTGTATTATAGATTGTAACTTAAATGTTTATAAGGTCTACCCTACTGATTATGTTGTTAAATCTTTTAAAATTGTGCTTATTCTTTGTCAATGTGTCCTATTTTATCTAAGTGTAGTGTGTTAATGTGTTCTATTTTCAGTGCTTTTTAGAAATTTATTTCTGTATAATTTCTATTATACAAATTACTCTTTCATAGGTGTTTACTGTAATATTACAATAACAGATGTTCATATTTTTTGCCTTTTATCACTAAAAAATGTTTCTTGCTACTGTTTATTGGTCAGAATTGTACTTTTATATTAATATTACCACCTCTACTTTATCCATAGTTTTATTCCATTGATATTTCCTTTTCCCTGTATGTGTGTATGTGTCCTTGGCCATCCTTTTATTTTCAACTTCTATTAATCATTTATTTATAAATGAGTCTCTTCAGAGAAAAGAGCTGAGTACTACTTTATGATTCAATATGAAGGATTTTTTTATTAGTGAGTAAAACTCAGATTTTTTCATATGCTTGGTATATTATATAGTGACTATGTCATATTATTTTATTTTTAAATTTCTGTGCATGTATGTTATATTTAATAAATTTCTTTCTCATTGTATGCAACTTTGTTATGTATTTGCTGCTCATGGTATTTAGAATGTTTAGCTGCTTTATCTTTTTGTATTTTTATAATGGTCTTAATCTTCTTTAACTATTCTTCAAATATCTAGTTTGTCACGTTTACATGATATAAGTTGTTTGCTACCTATTACCTACACATTACCTGTTACCTACATATTCAAGAGTGATTAAAAAAATCCAAAGGATTTCTTTTTCCCCCGTGTTGCTATCAAATTGGTCCAGCTCCATCCATGGAGTACTGAAGTGAGAGCTCTGGGGAGAAAAGAGGAACTCTCTAAAGATGGGAAGCATAATGATGAAGACTGGAGAGAAAGAGTACATTTAAAAGTCCATGTATTGAAACTAGACAGAGGTGATGATTGCTCAACACTTTGAAAGTTTTAAATGCCATTGGATTGTACACTTTATAATGGTTAAGATGCTTGGGAATGGGAGTAGTAGACAAATTCCATGTATACAATACCTGAATGCTATCTTCACAAGACAGTTGCATCTAGCATTCTCTATGTATTAATTTCTCAGCATGTTTTTGAAAAAGCGATTAGACTTGGGCTTACAGGACACAATGAAGTCCAAAGTTCTCCTTGTTTAATTCAGTCAGCATAGTGAGGTGCAGTTTGTGTTTGTTTGTTTGTTTTTAATGGATAAACTCTTTTGGGTGATATCCATGGGGATAGAGAAAGAGTTGATACATTCTCTAGATCTCTTTCAATTTGCAGAACCCTGCATCTTTGCTACTCATTGTCATGTTTAAAAGGAACATCCAGTTCTCCATCTTCTTTTCTTCGAGAAGTAATTGTTTTCCCAATGCTGCCACCTCTGGGCTTTTCCAACACTGTCTCTGCTAGGTCTGTGAACTATCAAGTCCCCGACTTGTATTCAGAATTGTTGCACTTAAAGTTGAATTTATCTTTTTCTGGAAGTAGGTTTGCCTGTTGTATTTAAGTCTTCTCCACTATCTTCTTTTCCACTGACCTTTAAAGACTATCTTCCCTTACTCTCAATATCCACAGACTTACAAAAATGGCTCAAGGTCCACTGGTGTTTCTGTGGGAATTTAGCATGTACTTTCATGCATATGAATAATTTGAAATTCAGGATATTCCCTGTATCCCAGTATTGGTGAAGGCTTGGGTAGTGTTTATTATATTTCTATGTCTTGTTGGTCTTGCATTTTATTTATTTTAGAGGTCACATAGAGGGATTTAAATCAGATGGTCTCCACTTTCCTGGAATAAATAGAAACTCTCAATTTCATAAGATTCGAGTATTTTTTGGTAATAAAAATTCATTAGGCATGTTTGAAAAGTAATGGAAAAGGCAATGGAGAGATAAAAGTCTAAAGGAAGAGACAGAGTTGAGGACATGAAAGACATAGTTAAAGAAAACATTGTCAGGCTCTTTGGGACACCCTGGACTGTAGCCCTCCAGGTTCCCTGTCCATGGGATTTTCCAGGCAAGAATACTGAAGTGGGTACACATTCCCTTCTCTAGGAGATCTTCATGACCCATGAATTGAACCCAGGTCTTCTGCATTGCAGGTGAATCCTTTGAGTCTGAGCTACAAGGGAAAACCAAAGAAAACATAAGCAATATGTTTTCCAGGGAGTGAGTTCAGCTCAGTCACTCAGTTGTGTCCGACTCTTTGCGACCCCATGAACCTCAGCATGCCAGGCCTCCCTGTCCATCACCAACTCCCGGAGTCCATCCAAACTCACGTCCATTGAGTCGATAATGCCATCCAACCATCTCATCCTCAGTTGTCCACTTCTCCTCCTGCCCTCAATCTTTCCCAGCATCAGGGTCTTTTCGAATGAGTCAGCACTTCGCATCAGGTGGCCAAAGTATTGTGGAGTTTTAGCTTCAACATCAGTCCTTCCAATGAACAGCAAGGGCCAATCTCCTTTAGGATGGACTGGTTGGATCCCCTTGCAGTCCAAGGGACTCTCAAGAGTCTTTTCCAACACCACAGTTCAAAAGCATCGATTCTTCAGCACTCAGCTTGCTTTATAGTCCAACTCTCACATCCATACATGACTACTGGAAAAAAAACATAGCCTTGATTAGATGGACCTTTGTTGGCAAAGTAATGTCTCTGCTTTTTAATATGCTGTCAAGGTTGGTCATAACTTTCCTTCCAAGGAGTAAGCGTCTTTTAATTTCACGGCTGCAATTATCATCTGCAGTGATTTTGGAGTCCCAAAAATAAAGTCAGCCACTGTTTCCACTGTTTCCTCATCTATGAAGTGATGGGACCGGATGCCATGATCTTAGTTTTCTGAATGTTGAGCTTTAAGCCAACTTTTTCACTCTCCTCTTTCTCTTCCATCAAGAGGCTCTTTAGTTCTTCTTCACTTTCTGCCATAAGGGTGGTGTCATCTTCATATCTGAGGTTATTGATATTTCTCTTGGCAATAGTGATTCCAGCTTGTGCTTCCTCCAGCCCAGCGTTTCTCATGACGTACTCTGCACATGAGTTAAATAAGCAGGGTGACAATGCACAGCCTTGACATACTCCTTTTCCTATTTGGAACCAGTCTGTTGTTCCATGTCCAGTTCTAACTGTTGCTTCCTGACATGCATACAGGTTTCTCAAGAGCAAATCAGGTGGTCTGATATTCAAATCTCTTTCAGAATTTTCCACAGTTTATTGTGATCCACACAGTCAAAGGCTTTGGCATAGTCAGTTAAGCAGAAATAGATGTATTTATGGAACTCTCTTGCTTTTTCGATGATCCAGCAGATGTTGGCAATTTGGTCTCTGGTTCCTCCACCTTTTCTAAAACCAGCTTGAACATCTGGAAGTTCACCATTCACGTATTGCTGAAGCCTGGCTTGGAGAATTTTGAGCATTACTTTACTAGCGTGTGAGATGAGTGCAATTGTGTGGTAGTTTGAGCATTCTTTGGCATTGCCTTTCTTTGGGATTGGAATGAAAACTGACCTTTTCCAGTCCTGTGGCCACTGCTGAGTTTTCCAGATTTGCTGGCATATTGAGTGCAGCACTTTCACAGCATCTCTTTCAGGTTTTAAATTAGCTCAACTGGAATTCCATCACCTCCACTAGCTTTGTTTGTAGTGATGCTTCCTAAGCCCCACTTGACTTCACATTCCAGGATGTCTGGCTCTAGGTGAGTGATCACACCATCGTGATTATCTGGGTTGTGAAGATTTTTTTTTGTAGAATTCTGTGAACTCAACTGCAACCTCTGCCTCTTGCTTTCTCTCTGTTCTTTAAATGTGTTACACTAATTATATCTAATGTTTTGTGAACAGTGGGATCTCAACAGTGGTAACTTTAAGACACATAGATTTAAGGAACCACTATAGCTAATTGTGGCTAAAGGACCCATGCTATTTATATTGCATTCTTAGATGCTTCCAGAATTTTCAGGTTCCCTCCCTACTGTCACATGAGATTCTTGAACAAAAGCCCCAAATCCAGCTATGGAAAACAGGAGAAGACTGACTCAAAAGCTCTTCCTCTTGTATTGTGATGTTCTTACCATATAAAATTGCAGAAACCAAGAAATGCACTAAATCATGGGTTCATTAATTTGTGCTCAACGAGGAAGATGAGATTGGAATGCCCTTCACTAGTCAAGAGTAACTAGACTGTGTGATGGTTTTATTTCTAAGAAAGCTATTCCATATGATCTAGTTATGTTTTCTGATTACGTTACTCCACTCATCTCTAAATTATATTACAGAATATTTGCACCCTTAATTCTCACTTATTCAAAAACTGTAACAAAACAGTGCTTATGCTGGATTTCCATAAGATCATTTTTTCTTTTCTGTGAAAATATATTAGAATTCGGACATTGTTTGGGTGAATGTTGAGATATTCAAATAGGTGATTAATGTGATCTCAAAATCACTCAGAATGGCTGAACATTCACCAGTACTAGTTGGCAGTAGGAGTCAAAGATCAAGTTTAATACCCATAATAAAAATAAAATATGGAAATAGTTTTGATCATAGAAGTCAATATAATATGATGGTTAACATAATAACTTAGGAGTGAAACTGTGACACTTTGGTGATTCTTTGAACAACAGTAGTGATGTTTTAATCAGGACTGAAAGTGAGATTTCATTTTAGAAATGTAGAAATATGATTGTGGTTTTAACTGTAAGACAGAGATTAAGAGGAAATATATTCAAGTTCTTTAATTGAGAGACATATAATGCCACCAAAAAATCTTAAATTTCATAGCGTACCAGGTAAAATAATGTAAGTTAAAAACACATTTTGAGATGTTTTTTAGAGAAGCCTGAGAGGTTAAAAATGAAGATAAAATGTAGTATTCTTTCTATTTTTTCTAAACCTCAAAGGCTTTCTGTAAGTGAGAAGGCTGGCAATTGTTTCCCAAAAATGTGTCAAGAAAGTAATTAATTCATAGGACCTTTGGACCACATAGTATTACCATCTATAACAAGAGCAACAGGAGACCTTCTGCTGAGAAGATCTGTGTTGTTTTCTTGTGCCTCTTGTTTTTATCTCAAGGTATAAAATTTTGTTTGAACTTGACAATTTGTTGTCCTTGCACTTCTATATGAATTCTCTACAGGAAAAAAAAAAACCCACAAAACTGTAGCACAGTATCAAAATACAATTGCTCTTTTTTTTTTCCTATTTTCCTTCAAAGGTGTGAATTTAAATTCACACTACATGCACATTGCAGGTGTCAGTTAATTTTCATAAGAAATCACTAGCAACATAGTTTAAAGATTTATAAAATTTATAATTGAATATTCATAAGGATAATGAAGTAAGCAAAATAAGCAGGGATAAATAAAGCTGAGAAATGAAAATAAAGAAGAAAAAAACCTATCATCAAAAATAAGAAGCAATAATTAAAAACTGGCTTAAGTAGCAATATAGTCCATTGGTACCTCAGTAACCTATTCTTGATTAGAATCACTGAATTTGTCAACTAAGATCATGGTGTCATTAAGGGGAAATAAAATGGTTAATGCTACTTCAAAAGATTCTTACATCTGTACCTAAACTTGAGTTCTGGACAAAAGAGACTAATTGAATATCATCAAATCATTAATTAACAAAAGACCCTGAGACAAATACAATTTATATAAAATTTGACCAAACGTGATACTGAAATTTTGTTTTCTGTCAAAACACTGATAAGAGAGGATATTGAAAGGCTGTTTCTCCAAGAAGCCTATGAAGACAAAAATTATTTCTACTCGCAGCCACCAAATGCAAAAGGCTTCCAAATACCATGTATGAGAGGTATAGAATGACTGGGGAGCTAATTACCTTTATTATGATGATGTTTGCATAAAAATGCCAGTATTAATTTAAGCTAAATCATGTCATCACCTTTTCTTTTTTTCTGGACTGAATGCAAGATTAGGCTCCAAAAACAATCAGCCTTCCTTTGTATCCTTTTAAAAAACTAACATTTGGATATATTATTTGCTGATAATAATAAAAATGAACTAAGAAATAGTTTTGGGTGCCTTTCCTGTATTTTGGTCTTGCTTAGGATTCTTCCTTAAGTATTCTTCAGGTAAATTCTCCAGTCCTTGTGCCAATTGGCTTCTGTGAGTTGAAACAACACATACGAAGTGTGGAGGAAGGAACCTAACTAAATCTTCCTACTGGAAACACCTTCAATTCCCATTCCATTCTGTGTGGAACAGGTAGAATGAAAAGAACCCAGTACAAACAAAGTTTAGTCTTCTTACTATATCCTATTCTAAAAAGCCAAAAACCAAAAAGCATTGCTGTATCTATATCACCAAGCTTCCCTGGTGACTCAGTGGTAAAAAATCTGCCTGCAATGCAGAAGACTTGGGTTCGACACCTAGGTTGGGAAGATCCCATGGAGAAGGAATGGCAACAACCCACTTCAATATTCTTGCTTGGAGAATTCCAGGGACAGAGGAGCCTGGTGGGCTACAGTCCATGGGGTCGTGAAAAATTGGACTCGACTAAGCAACTAACACCTCACCATCTATGTCACCAGTCCCTACCAGCTCTCCTCATTCCTGGGAGATAATTGGATAAACAGGAGACTAGAAATTATGGTAGATTCCAGGAGCACCTAATACCTGAAAGGGAACGCGACAGAGGCCTGGTAAACATATCGTATTTCCCAAGTGCCTTTTTTCTTTCATTTTTCAAGTTACTTTAAAGCTTTCCATATTCCTTGAACTTAGAATGTACTTTGCTCCAGGCAAAGTAAAATTCTTCCTGTTGGTAAATAAAACCCATCCACTGCCCACACTATACCTGGACTGTGAATTCTATCCTTATCTATTGAATTAGTCCCATTTCTTAATGAAAAGCTGCCATCTCACTAAACTTTATGTCACTTTCTTCTCCAATACTGCACACTTTTTATCTTCTATTTAGAATTAAATTTCTTGAAAAAGCATTATCTATACTCAAATTTTCCTCACCCTATGCACTTTGAATCCATACCAAATAGACTTTTACTCTCGCAGTATTCCCTTAGTAAGCACGCTAATGTTCTACTTGTTGCAAAACATATTAGTTGTTTCTCAATACTCGTATTTGCTAATTTTTTTCTTTTTTCTCCATATGTACATATATATATATAAACTTAGATTTTATATATATATATAAACAGATTTCAGAACACTATTTCTAAATATTTTGAGAAAAAAAATAGTTTTATTTTTAAAACTTGTCTTTTCTATCTGAACTACAACCTTTTGAATCTCATCCAATTTATAGCCTTGGTGTACCATGTGTTCATAGAAAAATTCCAAATATATATTCCAGAGTTCCATTCAGAACTCTCCCATAAGCTCCCAAATGATATATCTAATTACCTTCTCTATGTCTCCTGTTAGCTTCTTAGTCATCTCAAAATTATGTCCAAAATTTTTTGTATTATACAGATAACCTGACCTACATGAAGTCTTTCTGATCAAAGTAAATGGCAAGCTCACTTTGCCATTATAGAAAATTTGAAATCATTGAAATACAATCACACACCATTGTATTTCACAACCAACAAAGTCCCTTTTTTTTTTACTTTCACAATATCCAAAATCCAACTACTTCTTACACATCCACTGACTAATAGTATAGTACAAGCCATTATCATCATTCTATCAGATTATTATAATAGACAGTCTCTGTGCTTTTACATGTATTCCCTTGTACTTATTGCTAACTCAGTAGCAGAAGGATATTGTTAAAACAGAGGTCTGATTATGCTAATCACTACTCAAAATCCTCTAGTCTATTCCCTTCGTGGTAAAAAACAAAATCCTTAAAATGATCTATAATGCATAATACATTACTTAATAGTTGTTCCTTATACACTGCAGATATATGCTTCTCTTAAGGGCTATGCTGCTGCTGCTGCTGCTAAGTCGCTTCAGTCATGTCCAACTCCGTGCCACCCCATAGACAGCAGCCCACCAGGCTCCTCCGTCCCTGAGATTCTCCAGGCAAGAATACTGGAGTGGGCTGCCATTTCCTTCTCCACTTAAGGGCTATATTTCTGCTCTTTTGCTGATCTAAGGAACCCTTTTCTTAATTTGTACATTGTTCATTTATGTACTTCTTCCAAGTTTTTCTTTCAAATGCCACATTCCCAAAAGAATATGCCTTCTTTTGCTTTCTGTTTCTCTATTGTATATATATGACCATATAACATGCCAATTTTACTAACTATTTTTAACTCACTTTCTTCAACAAAACATACAGTTCGTGAAGGAAGTGCTTCTTTTTTTTTTTTCAAATGTTTTGATCCATAGTAAATATAATATTGCCTGGCATATAACAGACCTTCTGTCTATTTTGCTGAATGAATGAGTGAAGTTATTTCTAGTATTCATGATTCCTCTTACTTCAACTGGGAAAGAAACTATATCCTTAGAATTTGAGTGCAAAGACTCAAAAGCAAGAAAGTGAATGATATAAATTCTAGTCTGAAGGCAAGAGAAGACCAATGTGCCAGCTCAAAGACAGGAAGAGAGAGTAAATTCTCTCATTCCAGTTTTTGTTCTTTTTAGGCCTTGAACGGATTGGATGAGACTCATCCACTTTGGGAAGGACAATCTGATTTTCTCAGTTGACCAAGAATAATCTCATCCAGAAAAACTCTCACAAGCTGTCAGAATACTGCTTAATTGAAGACCTAGGCACTCCACACTCCCATTAGGTTAGTGCATCAAATTTATCATCATAGACATTAAAGTAAAATGTTGTATCACTATTATGATTAATTTATAATTAAATATGTCCTTGAAATCCTTTATCTTTATTCTTCAAAGCATTGAAAAAAACATTTGCATGTTTTATTCTACTTTGTGAAAGTTTATGTTTTATATGAATGACATTTTGTAGAGCTTTAACAACACACAAAAAAATTACACAGAGAATAATTTCCTCATTGTGTTCATCACTAAGAAAAAATTAAAATGGTATTTGTGCTTTCTTAGTACAAAAATGCCTTAAAAAGTAAGAGTCCTGACATCTAAAGGCAGTTGAAAACGTGTAGCTTATTGCTTGCAATATGCCTCTAACACTACAGCATTGCATATTGAAACTAGAAGAAAGTATCTTTATTTAAACATCCATTTAAACATTTCTCAATACTTTATTTTGAAAACTAATATAAATTGAGAGGTAAAAAATAATTTGCATTTCAAACTTAAAGTAAAATAAAGAATGCATACTTTTTTCCTAAGTAGACCTTTATTAGAGTAAACAATACTAGAATTATTTCGTTTGGATAATTCAAATTATCATAAATGTTAGGGTAACAATTATATTAATGAGTAGAAAATGTGTCTTCCCCTTATAAAACATGGGTCAGAGGTTTTATTTAAAAGTATATTTTAATCAAAATATTAAAACTGATCATCAGCAAAGCATTGGAAGCTAATATCGAGGTTGTAGAAATATCACACCTAAGCTTATTCTTTGAAGAAAAAAATAGAAACGGAGTCTTGGGTGACCTTTAGTAATCTTTAACACTATCCATATTCAAACCGTTTAGTAGTCCTCTTGAATTCGTCTTCAAAATATATAACAAATTTTTTATTTTCCTCATTTTTAATATTAGACCCTTTATCCAAGCCAAAATACTCATTGACCTCCACTTTCATAAGAGATTTCTGACTATCCTCCTTGATCATACTGTTTCCCTGTAAAACAGAGCTATTAATGAGAAATAGTCTACCCCATAACCTGGTGGCTTACAGAAAGAATGGTTTGTGATTGCTCATATGTGTATGGAAGAGCTAGATGTTTCTGATAGTCTTGACTTGGATTGGCAGAGCAGTCCTGGGCTTGGCTTAGGCACACTCACATGTCTGGCAGTCACTGGGGTTGGCTAATGTACGATCACCTCAGCTCAGATGACTGGCTCTATTTCATGTACAGAAGTGTCCAATGCCTTGTGAGACTTAGACTCAGAACTGAAATGCCACACACCTGTCACATTCTATTGGCCAGAATGTGGCTAGTCCAAGACAGATTTAAGAGATGGAGAAGCAGAAATGATGAGAGTTGATGCAAAGACACATTGCAAGGAATGTAGATATAATAAGGGGATTGAGAAAGTGTGGTGCAAAGTTGGAAAATTGGAGTTACATTACAGTCAATCTACCAAAAACTCAATAACCTATTTTCAAAACCGTAGCCAGATTATACTTCTAGAATATAAGTCAATGTACTGACCCAAACCTTTACTAACCTATTCAGTTCAGTTCAGTTCAGTCGCTCATTCATGCCCGACTCTTTGCGACACCATGAACCACAGCACGCCAGGCCTCCCTGTCCATCACTAACTCCCTAAGTCCACCCAAACCCATATTTTTAATATATTCCAAACTCCTAATCAAGATTTACAACATCCTTATGATATGGTTTCTGCCTTCTCTGATCTCATCTTCTATTACTCTCAACAGGGAGCTTTCCTGTAAACTCATTTGTTTATTCCCAGCCTGTCAATTGAAAAAAAAAAAAAAGGAAATATTTATTGAATATTTGCTAAATAAATTAATGGATTAATTAATATGCAAGTATTTTATTCAAGGGTTCATCAACACATTTGTTGGGAAGACAAGTATAGCATCGGGAGAAATCCAAGATTTAGATGTCAGGTTACCTCATTTTTCCTGTTTGTTTTCCTATTATCCTTGATAGATTTTAGAGGTAAAACATAATAGAGTTGAATTTAGTCACATTCCACCTCACTGAGTTCTGCCCCAAATTCTGCTAAGATTCAACACACGTAAATGTCCTTACACAAACACCTAGGCTGTTGGAAAACTTTATACAAAAGCAAGAGCAAGTTTTTTCTACATCCAAACATTTGAGTACTTCACATTGAGTTTCAAACTTCCATTTATCTCCATACACATTGTAGGACACTTTGCAATACAAAATTTTAGACGGAAATCAGTAATTGAAGAAAAATACTATAAAGAATATTGACTCTTTAAAACCACTACAATATTGTAAAGGAATTAGCCTCCAACTAAAATAAATAAATTAAAAAAAGGTCACTTAAAAAAAAGAATATTGATTCAAATAACAGAATTGCATAACAGAAAATATTAATAAATTAGGTAAATTATTACTTGTAGATGTACTGAGGTTGATAACTTTAGTGTAAATTTCCCTGTAGTTAGAAAACACATACTTACGTTTTAAGGTTAGAGGGCCACAAAATCGTCAATATTCAAATTGTTAAAAAATCATTTGTGTGTACTTGTGTGTATGTGTGTGCATGCATGAGTGTAGAGGTGTGAGAGAGAGTGAGAGAGCACATGATAAAGTACATGCATAGATGGGTAAAATACTAATGAACTGAGTAAAACTTTTATAAGTTTTTTGTAATATTCTTCCTTTTTGCTCTCAAAATTGCATAATTTTATGAGTTTTTTCAAAATAAAGTTATACTGTATATTACAATAGTGAATCTAGGGAAAATGTCTACCACTGTACATTTGGTGTCACCCAGAATCTTTAATGTATCATACAAAATTTTACTTTCTTAGTGGCTTATGTAGACCATTCGTACACATAAAACCTAATTAAAGAGCTGTCATGTGAGCAGGACTTACTCTTTGGATTCACTTTATATCGGTGTGAATCAACAAAGACTAGGGAGGGAAAACTGAGTCATTGCTATTTTAATTACTGCTAGAGTAGTAATTGATAGCCAGATTTTATGAGACATAAGAATTTGATATGCAGACACCTGGAATTGGAATTTAGATCTTTTCTTTCTTTACCATGTACCCAGTTGTAGAAAATGCCCTGTTTCATCTCATTGAAATATACTGTTTTACTATCCTATCCTGTCTTCCTTTGCTGTGAGAAAAAAACATTTCATTTGATGTTTCCTTGTATTTTCACTAGTTGTCTTTATAATATTTTTGTTTCCCACTGGGAGTGCATTTCCATAGTGGCATACCTGGATGCTTAGTCACTCAGTCATCTCCAACTCTTTGTGACCACATGGACTGTAGCCCACCAGCCTCCTTTGTCCATGGAATTTTCCAGACAAGAATACTGAAATGGGTTGCCATTTTCTACTCCATCCATAGTGATAGTGAAGTATCTGTATCTGGCCATGTTGCAACCACCACCTTATAGCTAATTGTACATACAGTTAAGTTAAAGTTGCTCAGTTGTGTCCAACTCTTTGCGACCCCATGGACTATACAGTCCATGGAATTCTCCAGGCCAGTATACTGGAGCGGGTAGCCTTTCCTTTCTCCAGTGGATCTTCCCAACCCAGGAATCAAACTGGGGTCTTCTGCATTGCAGGCAGATTCTTTACCAATTGAGCTGTCAGGGAAGCCCATGTTAGGTCTCATCTAAAGGGAGTAATTGGGTCTAAAGTGATGCAAATCATGCTTCAGAAGCTTAAAAAAACCCTAAAACTTGTGCTGACTTTCCTTAATAATAGAACATCAGTATCAATGCATGCACGCTCAGTCTCTCAGTCCTGTCCAACTCTCAGCTACACAATGGAGTGTAGCCCACCAGGTTCCTCTGTCCATGGGATTTTTCAGGCAAGAACACTGGAATGGGTTGCCATTTCCTCCTCCAGGGGATCTTACTGATTCAGCAAGCGAACCCACATCTCCTATGTCTCCTACATTACAGGTGGATTCTTTACCACTGAGCCATCAGGGAAGCCCTCAGTATCAGTACATGTGAGTCAATATAAATGTTGAAGTCTTTGAGGAAGTACTTATCATCATTTTTGAGTGGTATTGTTAATTTGATACTCAAAATGTATATAAAGTATGTACATTTTCGCCCCACAAATGTAATAACAATAGCATCTTATAACATATGACTTAGAATGAAAACCAATTCATATATGCTTAATATTTCTTTAATATTCCTGGAGAGTAGTAAAAGGTACCTAAAGAACACTTAAACTTTGAAGTTTTATTTACTGTTTATCATCAGACTCTTCTTTGAACCTCAGTCTAGCCTCTGACTTTTTTTGTTGTTGTTGTTATCCTGGCTATTTGCTTCAATAACATTATTATCCATTACTGCCTACACTCTTCCTTAATCTTGTCGAGGTGTATCTTTGTAACCTCCATTATATTAACATCGGTTTTTAAGTTTTCTACTACTTATACATTTTACCCCAAATATACTTTAATAGAAGGAAAAGTTGGAAAACACAGCTGGGAAACAGGAAGCCATGTATTGCTGGCCAAGTTTTTTCTATAGGTGATTAGAGCTAACAGCATGACATAAATGTCTTCTCTATAAGACAATTGGATAGAAACATTTTTTGATCCTCAACTGAAGGAACTGGAGCAGAAAAGATGAAGTGGTTCCTTTTCATGCCAAATCAAGATGATCTATAGCTGAGTCAATAATAGAATTGCTGGTATATAACATATGTGCCCAAGGCATCGTCTGACCCATAAGAAAAGTTTCAGCTTGGTCTCTGACTCTTACAATAAAGCTAGACATAAAGTTTATTGAAATTATACAATTGACCTGTTTAGAATAGGAAGTGATCTTGTAAATCAGTCATTCTAATCTATGTCTGTGGTACATAAATTTAATAAATTTATTCTAGGTAATCATTGAATATTAACTAAGTAGAGCTTAAATCAAAGAAAAAAAGCAGCTATTAATATTTGATTCTTAATGTAGGGTTCTTTCAATTTTCAAATATTTTGGTTCATAAAGTGTATAATTAATATTATCATGTAAACAGAGATTATTTCCTCTATAACCTTGCAGCTTTAGTAAAGTGAAAGTGAAAGTCGTTCAGTCATGTCCAACTCTTTGTGAACTAATGGACTGTATAGTTCATATTCTCCAGGCCAGAATCCTAGAGAGGGTAGCCTTTCCTTTCTTCAGGGGATCTTCCCAACCCAGAGATTGAACCCAGGTCTCCCGCATCGAGGGTGGATTCTTTACCAGCTGAGCCACAAGGGAAGCCCAAGAATATTGGAGTGGGTGAGTAGCCTATTCCTTCTCCAGCAGATCTTAAAAATCCAGGAATCAAACTGGGGTTTCCTGCATTGCATGCAGATTCTTTACCAACTGAGATATGAGGGAAGCAGCTTTAGTAAGAAATATATTTTTAAGAAAACACAGGAAAAACTGACAGTATATATTTTAATTGGATTTCTTTATTCCTATAATTTCAATGCCTTGACTTTGGATATAGTTGATATATGTTTATAGTCTTAAATTGAATTCAGCACTTTAATTCTGTAAATTGCATAATCAAAGGTTTTATTTTTCCAAATGGTAAATACTTCTAATTGTTGAGATGCACAATTGCGATTATAAAAGCATTGAAAAACTAACAGGTTTTGGGAAAGGAGAACATATGTTCTGCAATTTTAACTATAATTTCAAGAGACAATGTAATATTTAATTCTTAAGCAAAGAGCTATTGAGAACTCACTATACACATGTTCTATTTAGTTTCATGAAACTTGGATTTTCCAAAGATTACTAATAAATAATCAATATAGAGAGATGCTTCATAAGATCTACTCAATGGAAATGGTATTTTCAGTTCAGTTCAGTTTCTCAGTCGTGTCCAACCCTTTGCAACCCCGTGGACTTCAGCATGCCAGGCTTCCTTGTCCATCATTAACTCCTGCAGCTTGCTCAAACTCATGTCCTTAGAGACAGTGATGCCATCCACCCATCTTATCCCCTGCCATCCCCTTCTCCTCCTGCCTTCAATCCTTCCCAGCATCAGGGTCTTTTCCAATGAGTCAGTTCTTTGCTTCAGGTGGCCCAAGTATTGGAGCTTCAGCTTCAGCATCAGTCCTTCCAATGAATATTCAGGACTGATTTCCTTTCGGATTGACTGGTTGGATCTCCTTGCAGCTAAGGGACTCTCAAGAGTATTCTCTAACACGGCAGTTCAAATGCATCAATTCTTTGGTGTTCAGCTTTCTTTATAGTCCAATTCTCACATCCAGATATGACTACGGGAAAACCATAGCTTTGACTAGACAGACATTTGTCAGCAAAGTAATATCTCTGCTTTTTAATATACTCTCTGTGTTGGACATAGCTTTTCTTCCAAGGAACAAGTGTCTTTTACTTTCATGGCTGCAGTCACCATATGCAATGATTTTGGAGCCCAAGAAAATAAAGTCTGTCACTATTCAACAAGAGCTTGTTCTTTACAACAGTTTGAATCAGAGCTAACAATTCTAGGACCCCAGTAAACATACCTAGAATACCAATGGATAAGAAAAATGTAGACCATAATTGTGGATGTTCTGGATTTACAGCTACAAAAACAGCATTTTTATTAGTGAGAATTGGAGAATTTAGAATGATGCCAAGAGTCAGACACAATTGAGTGACTTCACTTCCACTTTCACTTTCATGCATTGGAGAAGGAAATGGCAACCCACTCCAGTGTTCTTACGTGGAGAATCCCAGGGATGGGGGAGCCTGGTGGGCTGCTGTCTATGGGGTCGCACAGAGTCAGAAACTGACGTGACTTCGCAGCAGCTGCATTCATATTCTTTAAGAGTTTTCCACAGTTTGTTGTTATCCACAAAATCAAGGCTTTGGCAAAGTCAATAAAGCAGAAGTACATGTTTGTCTGGAACTCTCTCATTTTTTTCATGAAAGAACAGATGTTGGCAATTTGATCTCTGGTCACCCTGCCTTTTATAAATGCAGCTTAAACATCTGGAAGTTCACTGTTCACATACTGTTGAAGGCTGGCTTGGAGAATTTTGAGCAATACTTTGCTAGTGTGTGAGATGAGTGCAATTGTGCCTTAGTTTGAGCATTCTTCAGCATTGAAATGAAAAGTGACCTTTTCCAGTCCTGTGGCCACTGTTGAGTTTACCAAATTTGCTGGCATATTGACTGCAGCACTTTCACAGCATCATCTTCTAGGATTTGAAATAACTCAACTGGAATTGCATCACCTCCACTAGCTTTGTTCATAGTGATGCTTCCTAAGGCCCACCTGACTTCACATTCCAGGATGTCTGGCGCTAAGTGAGTGAACACATCATCGTGATTATCTGGATTATGAAGATCTTTTTTGTATAGTTCTTCTGAGAAATCTGAATGCAGGTCAAGAAGAAACAGTTAGAACCAGGCAATGAACAGCAGACTGGTTCCAAATCAGGAAAGGAGTACGTCAGGGCTGTATGCCACCCAGCTTATTTAACTTATATGCAGAGTACATCATGAGAAATGCTGGACTGGATGAAGTACAATCTTGAAATCAAGATTGCCAGGAGAAATATCAATAACCTCAGATATGCAGATGACACCACACTTATGGCAGAAAACGAAGAAGAACTAAATAGCCTCTTGATGAAAGTAAAAGAGGAGAGTGAAAAAGTTGCCTTAAACTTGACATTCAGAAAACTAAGATCATGTCATCTGGTCCCATCACTTAATGGCAAATAAATGGGGAAACAACGGAAACAGTGTCAGATTTTATTTTGGGGGGCTTCCAAAATCACTGCAGATGGTGACTGTAGCCATGAAATTAAAATATGCTTGCTCCTTGAAAGAAAAGTTATGACCAACCTAGACAGCAGAGTATAAAGCAGAGATATTACTTTGTCAACAAAGTTCCGTCTAGTCAAAGCTTTGGATTTTCCAGTAGTCATGTATGGATGTGAGAGTTGGACCATGAAGAAAGCTGAGTGCTGAAGAATTGATGCTTTTGAACTGTGGTGTTGAAGACTCTTGAGAGTCTGCAAGGAGATCCAACCTGTCCATCCTAAAGGAAATCAGTCCTGAATATTCATCGGAAAGACTGGTGCTAAAGCTAAAGCTCCAATACTTTGGCCACCTGATATGAAGAAGTAACTCATTGGAAAAGATCCTGATGATGGGAAAGATTGAAGGTGGGAGGAGAAGGAGATGACAGAGGATGAGATGGTTGGATGGCGTCACTGACTCAATTGACATGAGTTTGAGTAAACTCCAGGAGTTGATGATGGACAGGGAAGTCTGGCATGCTGCAGTGCCTGGAATCTCAAGGAGTTGGACACGACTGAGTGACTGAACTGAATTGATTCATATTCTAGTATTGTATTGGCTGGAATGTGACTGCCTGACTCATACTAGGAGTCACAGTAGATAGCCATTTTATATATAAGGTTAACCTGGATTTAGGATTGCAGACATCATCATTGTTCATCAATATCCGTGTGCCTCACTTTTTAGGAAACACAGGAAGCTATGACTCCCAGACCTCTTGAATTTAGTTAGAGACTAGGTCATCCTAAAGAGCTTCAGAAAAGAATGGTATTCATAACACCTGGGGCTGAGCTATACTTTTCTTTCTATTTCCATGCTAATGTTTGTTGGAAGCCAGGTCATTACATGATGGTGCTATGCAGTACAAAAGAACTGGATCCATGAATCTCCAAAGAGACAGCAGACTTTCACAGATCAACAAATAGTCTTTTGTTGTGTTGAATCACTGGGGTTTCTGGATTTTATGGAACCTCTAGTTTAAAATCAATTCTTCAACACTCAGCCTTCTTTACAGTCCAACTCTCATATCTGTACATGACTACTGGAAATACCATAGATTTGACTATACAGATTTTTGTCAGCATGGCAATATACAGACTTGATGTACTCCTTTCCTAATTTTGAACCAGTCTGTTGTTCCATGTCCAGTTCTAACTCTAACTGTTGCTTCTTGACCTGCATGCAGATTTCTCAGAAGGCAGGTCAGGTGGTCTGGTTTTCCTATCTCTTTCAGAATTTTCCACAGTTTGTTGTGATCCATACAGTCAGAGGCATTAGCGTAGTCAATAAAGCAGAAGTAGATGTTTTTCTGGAATTCTCTTGCTTTTTCGATGGTCCAACAGATGCTGAACACTAGGGTGAAGGATTTTGAGTACTATCTTGCTAACGTGAAATGAATGCAATTGTGCCATAGTTTGAACAACCATTGGCATTGTCATTCTTTGCGATTGAATTGAAAACTGACCTTTTCCAGTCCTGTTGCCACTGCTAAGTTTTTCAAATTTGCTGGCTTATTGAGTGCAACACTTTTACAGCATCATCTTTTAGAGTTTGAAATAGCTCAGCTGGAATTCCCTCATCTCCACTAGCTTTGTTTGTAGTGATGCTTCCTAAGGCCCACTTGACTTCACACTGCAGGATGTCTGGCTCTAGGTGAGTGATCACATCATCGTGATTATCCGAGTCATTAAGATCTTTTTTTGTATAATTCTTCTGTGTATTCTTGCCACCTTGTCTTAATATCTTCTGCTTCTGTTAGATCCATACAGTTTCTGTCCTGTGTTGTAGCCACCTTTGCATGAAATATTCCCTTGGTATCTCGAATTTTCTTGAAGTGATCTCTAGTCATAGATTTGATTTTAAAAAAATATATCTAAATATACTTTCTTTTTTTTTTTTCAAGTTTTTTTTTTTAATAAATTTATTTATTTTAGTTGGGGGCTAATTACTTTACAATATTGTAATAGTTTTTGCCATACATTGACATGAATCAGCCAATGTCTTTCTTCATAGGTCTGCTCACTAGAGGACTTTTAAAATTTCTTAAACTGAGTCTCTAAATTCTTCGAAAGCCTTCACTTTATATGCTTACTGCATCCTCACATATATGTGTATGTATATATTTGAAAATATATGCACTTCACATTTCCTGATCTTAAAATGGGACTATTACTATTCTCATATTAGAGATTGGTTTAATATTAAACAAATTATTTCATGACTGTTGGGTGTTTCTGCTGGTAAACTATTGGACACAATTTAGCTGGCATGATATATTCAGGACTCAGCATCAACATCTGTGCAATGAAGTGGGGGAGGTAAAAATGAGCCAAGGGAGTAGTTCAACTGCAAGGTAGGTGCAGGGCAACAGTTTCAGCCAACTACTTGAGGGAATTTTAGATTGAGAATGGCCTTGCAAACTTTTCTGTAGTTGAAGTGAAATGTTCAGGCCTTTATACCCCATAAGAACCTATCATTGGATATGACCTACTTGGAAAGGGAAAATGGCAGACAAGGCCATGTGATTTTCACTGTTCACCACAATAGGAACACACCTAAGCACATTGTAAATGCTTGCCAATTTTTATAACAGCCAAATTTATATTCCCCTTGTTAATACATCAGTTACATTTGGGAGTATACATGAAAATTAGACAAAACTGCTATAAGCATAAATTAGTTGCATTGTTTAAAAATGTAATATATTAGTGGTTCCAAAATGTTGTAATTCTCACTATAAATGAGAAGTCTATAGTGGAGAAGGTAGAATTTATATCTGGCTTCTTTACTCTTTGAAATTCCACATTCTTCTGATCTCAATAATTGCTTTTATGGCCTCTTGTGTTGGGGCCAGGATAAAGTTATTTTGAAAGAAAACAAATAAAGGGGTTAGGGAAGACTGCTTACTTCAGTTCTGGCTTCAGGGAGTATAAGCTTGGTCCTGACACCCATGAAGCTTTTGATGCTCATGGCTGATTCACATCTATGAGATCAACCACTGGCAGTGCTCAAGACTGATATACCTCCTGTAGATGAAAAGCATGGAAGTACAGATCCCAATCCACTCCTCTCTCTCTTGCTCTTCTATGTCAGCTCCAGGCAGCCACTCTTCTTTGGAACTTGTCAGTTGTAAGGTTTCAGAGTTTATGTCCCTGGAGTCAGTCGTGGATGCGGCAGTGTGGTCATGCATTCCTGTGGTCAGTTGGTCACAGTGATCACCTAATCAAGTGTCAATTGTCAAGAGACACCTTCTTCACTGTATTTATTGTAGTGGGAACAAACTCTACCTTTCACATAAGGCTATACTATCAGGAAGATCTTGACAACTATATTGAAGAAAATACCTGGCTTATTGATTTCTCAATTCCTTTTTATTGAGTTTGAAAATGACTTAATGGTGGTAAAATCACTTTAGAGATTCTTCATAAATAGTTTAATTACTTATATTAAAACTGGAGGGGGCAGGGATACATGGCATCACTTTTTTCAACTAGCTGTTCTTGGTTGAAACACCAGAAGATAAAGAATCCTACTTAACATTCTGTCATAGATTTTGTTTTGTTTCACAGGATATGCTTGAAAGATTGATAGTTTATAATATTTGGTCTATCATTGCAATGTGAAAAACATAATATTTCTGAGAATCCAAAATTCTTAAATCTAGTGTCAATCAAGTGAACGGAATTACTGAAGTGAAGTGGAAGTCATTCAGTAGTGTCCGACTCTTTGCAACACCATGGACTATACAGTCAATGGAATTCTCCAGGCCAGAATACTGGAGTGGGTAGCCTTTCCCTTCTCCAAGGGATCTTCCCAACACAGAAATTGAACCCAGGTCTCCCGCATTGCAGGCAGATTCTTTACTACCTGAGGCACAAGGGAAGTCCAAGAATATTGGAGTGGGTAGCCTATCCCTTCTCCAGGGGATCTTCCCAACCCAGGAATCATACTGGGGTCTCCTGCATTGCAGGCAGATTCTTTACCAACTGAGCTATCAGGGAAGCCCAATGTATATAGACTTTGATCTGGTAATTCTATTTTATGAATTTACCCCATAGAAATACTCAAATAAATCTCAAAAAAGAAGTTTTTGGGGCAAAAGTTAGAGATACATTAGTCGCTTCTCAGAATGGAGATTTATTTGGAGATTTGTTTATCCAATATACTCTAAATGAAATATTATTCTGTACATGTGCTTAGTTGCTCAGTCGTGTCTGACTCTTTTCTGTAATAAGATAATAAATTAGATATCTATGATACTGAAAAGTGATTGTTAGGTGAGGAAAGATTCAAAATTACAAGATATAATAGAGTATTTCATTTATTTTTAAGTATCAATACATATGCATATACATATGTACAGCATATATTAGACATATATTTGCATGCAAATGAAAATATTTTGAGAAAATTAATAAGCAATTATTAGAGTAGATAAATCTAAGCAGATAGCTCTCATTTGTAATTAAAAAGGAAAATATTTTTATGTTATATAAAACAGAAATATTTAACATAATTTAAATAATATATATGACTATAGTGAATTATTAATACTTGTTCCATAATTTATGAAGTCATGAATATCAAATCATTCAGTAAATATGAATTTCCATTTTATAGAAACATAAATGCTGATTAAACAAATTTATAAGGTTCTAAAAGATATTAACAAAAATATTAAGGATTAGGGTTTAAAGTTTGAAAAACTTCCTTAATTTTTTTTAAACATAATTTAATAAAATTTGGGATAAAATATAAATATAAAATTATATTATAAATTAAAATAAAATTAAATGTAAATTTTAATTTAATTAAATTATATTTAATCTAATTATATAATTTAATTAAAATTAAATATAAAATTATATTATAAATTAAAATTATATATTAAAATATATAAATATAAATATAAATTTTAAGCATATTGAAATATAAGTAAGCCAATATTCAGTGGAAATGAAAACAGGATCTTGAAGAGATATCTGCACTCCCATGTTCATTGCAGCATTATTCACATATCTAAGATATGGATAATCTAAGTGTCCATCAATGGGAAAATGGATAAAGAAACTGTGGGTTACAAATACAATAAAATACTAGTCAGCAATGCAAAACAAGGATACACTACCAGGTGACTATATGAATGGGCCTTGAGGGCATTGCTGCTGCTGCTGCTGCTAAGTCGCTTCAGTCGTGGCCGACTCGGTGCGACCCCATAGACGGAAGCCCACCAGGCTCCCCCGTCCCTGGGATTCTCCAGGCAAAAACACTGGAGTGGGTTGCCATTTCCTTCTCCAATGCATGAAAGTGAAAAGTGAAAGTGAAGTCGCTCAGTCGTGTCCGACTCTCAGCGACCCCATGGACTGCAGCCTACCAGGCTCCTCCGTCCATGGGATACTCCAGGCAAGCGTACTGAAGTGGGGTGCCATTGCCTTCTCCATTGAGGGCATTAGGACAAGTGAAATAAGTCTGCTGCTGCTAAGTTGTTTCAGTCATGTCAAAATAAGTCAGAGAAAGACAAATACTGTATGATATCACATATGTCTGGAATTTAAAAACAGCAAAAGTTAGAAACAAAGAGTTGAATGGTAATTACCAGGAGCTGAGAAGAGGAGGGAAGGGAATATGTTGGTAAAAGGTACAATCTTCCAGTTAGAAGATAAGTTATGGGGATTCAATGTACAACAGGACTTCCCAGGAAGTGCTAGGGGTAAAGAATCTGCCTGCCAATGCAAGAGACTCAAGAGACATGGGTTCACTCACTAGGTTGGGAGGATCCTCTGAAGTAGGAAGTGGCAAGCCATTCCAGTATTCTTGCCTGGAACATTCCATGGACTGAGGAACCTGGCAGGCTACAGTTCATGAGGCCTCAAACAGTTGGACATGGTTCATCACACACCATGTACAACAGGGCGATTACACTGAACAAAAGTAGTATATATTTGAAATTTGGTAAGAGAGCAGATGTTTAATGTTCTCACCAAAAAAGAAATGGTAATTATGTGATGTGATGGAAGTGTTTGCTGTGTTGGTAATTATTTGTAATACACGTGTATTAAGGCATCATACACTTTAACCTTATAGGCGTTTTATATCAACTGTATCTCAATAAAACTGGTAAAACATAAATGAAGGAAGTTGTTCTACTTTTCTTTTTCTTTTTCAAATTTTCCTGTTTGGTTTGCTTTTGGCATAAATTTGTCTACATTTTTAAGGATAGCAAGTTTCATTTTTTTTCCTCTAGACTATAGCAGAATATGGAAAAAAAAAAGATAAAAAATTAGATTACTTATGATTAATGCATTTTAGAACGCCATTGAATTGAAATTGTAATGTAATTGTTTCCTTGAGGCAATAAAATGACTATGAGATGTCAAAGAGTTTTCCCTGATCTTTCAAGAACAAACCATGGGGAAAAGTATTCAGTACAGCCAAATACAGTACCAGGATTAAAAATAAAATTATATATACAAAATAAAAAGAAAATCAAAGAAAAAATATTCAGTTTTGGTAAATCTAAAACATAATTTTACAGAACAATATCTGGAAATAGATAATCTTTAACTAACAATTTCTATTTTAAAAACTACTTAATATGTTATTTACTTGAAATTAGAAATTAAATAAGTATGTTTATACTTATACATGAACCTATACATGAACATTTACTCTAGTAACCTATGCATGAACATTTACTCTAGTAACTTTGTCCAAACAATATTGTAGAATATAGTTCCAGTTCTTAAGACCCGATAGGGCTTGTACCTTTACCTGTGCTTGCAGCCTTCTCTTGAATTCTGTGAGTTACTATCTTTACAGAAAATCTTAAGCATTTTTAAAAAAAAATAAGCATTGATTTTTACTTTCATCCCAAATAGAGAATACGTACGGTGTATGAAAAAAATGTCCCCAAACATAGTTTCCCTTTTGCTTGTATTCCTCAGAGCAAGATGGCTTCCTACATTGTAGCTCAGTACTCTGAGTGAGCATGTTCCAGAAAACTAGGGAAAAGCTGGGTAACCTTTTATGATGTGGTTTTGAAAGTCACACAGTGTCACCATCATCATAGTTTATTTGTCAAAGCTGTACCTATTGATGAAAGAATGGCTAGGACACTGTGTAAAGAAAGCATGTGGAACCAGAGATATTGATTCTTCAATCTGTGGAAGATATAATGTCTTCCACAATGGGATCCATATATTCATAGAGCCTCTCAGAATTTCCCTACAAACACCATATAATTGTAAAGGAAAAGAAGTTCCCGTAAACTATCAAAATTAAGAGAGTTGCCTACCTAGAGGGGAACGATGAGGTGAAAGGATAGATAGGGAGTTTGGGATCTACATGTGCACACTGCTGTTTAAAATGGATAACCAATAAAGACCTACTGGGAGTTCCACAGGAACTCTGTTCAAAGTTATGTGGCAGGCTGGATGGGAGGGGAGTTTGGGGGAGAATGAATACATGTATATGTAAAGCTGAGCCCTTTCACTGTTCACCTGAAACTATCACAACATTGTTAATCAGCTATATTTCAATATAACATAAAAATATATTTTTAAGAGAGATGCCTACCAATGAGGGGTGATTAGAATGCCGATCTCCTCTACCTTACTTAGATCCAGTTCACCTAGGTAAGATCATCCCTCTCAGTTATGCAAATGTGGGAATACAAAAATACATTATTCCAAGATTATGGTATTACTAAGGGATTAAATCTTCTGTTCTCATATATATCTAGTATGTAAGGCTTGTCCTTGCAGAAGATATCAGCAATTTTAAAAGGCTATCTTAAAATGTTCGAAGCTGAGTCCTTACAAATTTCCATTCCCTAGTATCACACTATTTTCACTTTATGGTGCATATATATAAGGTATAAAGCGATATATTACCATTTCTTCCCTTGAATTTACAATGTTATCTCTTTATTTGAGACAAGCAGCCAGTCATTTTCCTCCCTCTTGTCACAAGTACATATTGTTGCTATGGTTCTTTAGATAATTGTCTTTCCTTTTTATTGCCCTGTTTTTGGCTGACTTCCACATCACAGCCGCTGTAAGATAATATGAATGACTGCTTAGTAAAAGATAGTCTTGAAGCTGCTGACCAGGAAAATCTGCTTTTGTACTGGAGTTAGAGGTTCAGCAATACCTCTAGGATGTCTCTGGGGAAAGTGAAAAGTGGCAAACTGTGCCTGGTTATGGGGTACATTTTTAAACTCTAGGTGGCGCTATTGTTAAAGAGCCCGCCTGCCAATGCAGGAGACATAAGAGATGGGGGTTGGATCCCTGGGTTGGGAAGATCCCCTGGAGGACGTGGTTACCCACTCCAATATTCTTACCCGGAGAACACCATGAACAGACGAGCCTGGCAGGCTACAGTCTATAAGGTCATAAAGAGTGGGACAGGACTGAAGCGATTTAGCACGCAGGCGCGCACGTTATATTTGTCATCAAGTCAGGAGTTAGAACGGGATCCCCCTCTTTCTTTGCATGATAATCAAAATATTTATTTCCCCATAAGAAAGAAAAGTAAGAAAGTGAAGTCGCCGACTCTTTGCAACCCCATGGACTGGAGCCTACCAGGCTCCTCCGACCATGGAATTTTCCAGTCTAGAGTACTGAAGTGGGTTGCCATTTCCTTCGCCATTATTTCCTCATAGGGCTATAGGATTGTAAGAGGTTGGTTTCTAGTCAATCTGGCGTTAAAATAAGTTAAACTGTTCTTTGTAATTTTGCCTGTCCTCTGAATAAGATTACTATTTACTATTAGAAAAAAAATGCATTAGTTGTTCAGTCATGTCTGACTTTTTGTGATCCCATGGATTTGTAGCTGCCAGGCTCCTCTGTCATGGATTTTCCAGGCAAATATACTGGAAAGGGTAGCCATTTCTTTCTCTAGGGAATCTTCCCCACGCAAGAATTAAACCCCAGTCTCTTGCACTGGAGGCAAATTCTTTACTGTCTGAGCCATAAACAAGGGCTGGAGGAGGAAATGGCGAGCCACTCCAGTATTCTTGCCTGGAGAATTCCGTGGACAAAGGAGTCTGGTGGGCTACAGTCCATGGGGTCGCATAGCGTCAGACACAACTGAGCACACACATATATACAAAGTATAGAAAAACAAATCTTGCATACAGAATTTTTTTATCCATTTATAATTTTATTTTTACATAATAGGCTATCTTCAATTTTCAAATATTATTTAAAATGTTTGTATTCTATTGTGACCTGAATTTGTAGACAAAAGTTTACAAATTAGTCCTTGTTCACATTTACTAACAAGCCTACATTTAGTCCTTGCTTATGGCTCAGACAGTAAAGAATCTGCCTGCAATGCAAGAGACTGGGGTTTAATTCCTGCGTGGGGAAGATCCCCTGGAGAAAGGAATGGCTACCCTCTCCAGTATACTTGCCTGGAAAATCTCATGGACAGAGGAAATACACACAGTACACACGTCTAAGTTCCTTGATGTCCTATTTATATACCTGATGAACACAGGATTCTGGGAAATTACAATGCACGGTAGTTTAGTGAGAGTCAAAGCAAATACAAGTTAAACATGCTATGGTAGCATACCTTGTGTTCACTTTGAGTCTTGCATTGATTGCACTGGGGGGCCATGGGGATTCTGTGCTCATTTCATCAATAACTATGACTGATAAGCTAGGTCACCTGTAATCCTAAGAGACTGCAATTTCTAGGTGCAATCTTTTGTAATGATCAACCACTAAGGCTAAATGAAAATGAAAGTGTTAGTTGCTCAGTCATGTCTGACCCCTTGTGACCCGGTGGGCTGTATAGCCTGCCAGGCTCCTCTGTCCATGGACTTCTCCAGGCAAGTATAGTGGAGTGGGTAGCCATTCTCTTCTCCAGGGGATCTTCCCAACCCAGAAATGGAAACTGGGTCTCCCATGTTGCAGGCAGATTCCTTACTGTCTGAACCACCAGAGAAGCCCAATGCTGAATATCATTACATTCAAGTAAAGGAAAAAATAAAGCAACCCATAGTTTCTTTTTAAGTCCACTCATACTCATTGGTAAACAAAGGTAGAGTGTTTTGATATATGTATACTATCAAAAGATGAAACAAGCCATCGTTGAGTTAGTTTTGTGCAGTGTTTCCATTTTTTTCTAAGAATGAAATGCATATATAAGTATGAGTCACAAAACAGAACGTGTGTAATTTTAGTGCATGCATGCTCATATGTATATATTTAAAACTGACATTGCACAATGTAAGCATAAATGATCATAGTCATGCTAATTTAAAAGGTTAGTTTTTCTTTAAGTAGAACAACTGTAAGGGTTAAAGAAAAAAAAAACACCAT
Source organism: Giraffa tippelskirchi (assembly GCF_054371585.1). Classification (NCBI taxonomy): domain Eukaryota; kingdom Metazoa; phylum Chordata; class Mammalia; order Artiodactyla; family Giraffidae; genus Giraffa; species Giraffa tippelskirchi. The sequence goes on along the minus strand of NC_137282.1, from coordinate 41,149,557 downwards.
AATACTTACATTAAGAGAGAAACAGAAGAAAGGGAACAGCTATATAATTTAGGTCCTTGAAAGGGGCTCTTTTCCCGCTTTTTTGAATGAGCGGTCCAATGTTATCATTTTGCACTAGGTGCCACAAATTACAGAGCTGTCACTGAATGCTGTAAATATAAAGATTAAAATATGTTGGATTAAGTGTTGTTCATTCAAGCAATACAGGATTTAGTGTTCAATAATTATCTGTGGTAATTCATAATATAAAAAGGCTTTTAACAACATGCAGAAAAATTATGTGAAATTTGAAACTCTCAATTATTGATGTATTAGAAAAAGAAGGGAACTTTTTCAACATAAAAAGGGAAAATTAAAAAAAAATTGAAAACTAAGATTATATTTAACACTAAAGACTGAATGATATCTCTTGAGCATAGGAACAAAACAAAGATATCTATTCTTATTGATCAACATTGTAGTTAAGATCTTAGCTGGCACATGAGAAAAATTATTACAGGTTATAAAGATTAGAAAGGAAGGTTGAAAAATAAACTTTATTCATAGTTTTTTATAAATGATATATTAATCTTGTATGGCATTACTAAACTGATTTCTTATTTCTAATAGAATTTTTATAAAGTATTTAGAACTTTCTATACTACTAACCACTGAGTTGGGATGAAATATTGTCTTCCAGATTTCTACACACATTTAAGTCTATTTCTCATGCTTCCTAAATTTTATTTCATTGTTCAACAATTTAGTCATATGGTATTATTACATGGTTTTAATATTTGAGCTTTTAAAATAATTTTGTATGTGGCAAGATTGATCACACCTTACTGTTTCTTTTTACATGGTTTTCTTTAATATTTTGTTTATATTTTTATAAGAAATTTATAATCAAGTTGTCATTCCAGTGAGATCATTTTTATTTTCTTAATAAAAACAATAACTGATTTAATAATTTCATTTAGGAAATTTCATTTATTGGATTTTTTCAAGGAAATGTGTGCGCTAATCCCCAAATAGTTTGAACCAAGAACTTAACTATCTTGGATATTCTTGGGGAAATTTAAAATATAGCATTTGAAAATGACTATGAAATTGTCATTATTATAATAAGCTTATATTTTTAATACTCATTATTCTAAGGTAAAATAAATAACAGTGTTAAATAATGTCATTTTACTTTGTTTCCAGATATCAAATATACATAAATTAATACATATACATGTAAATATATATATTCAAAAATCAGCATTTGAAAGAAATGGAAATATTTTCTTATAAATATAAATTATTCAGCCACAAACAAAATATATCCTTGGTGCAATTGTCAGAGATTTACATAGTGTCCTAAATTTTGAATATCATTTCTGAGCTAGAAACCTTAAGGACAAAAGAATAGCTATGAATAATGAGAAACAAACCTGCACAAGTGAATTATGGTTTAAACCTTGTCATGTTAATAAAAGGTGACAGGAGCATATTATGCTGCTAGATGAAGTTTCAACCTTTATTACGTGATTTGATTTCACTGAGATCCATGGAGATAAACTGAAATATTTAGTGACAGTCCATTTTTTTTAAACCATTTCCTCCTCAGAAACAGATCAAAGAATATAGGCATATAGTTTATTATACCTGGCACCCTAATAAAAATTCTGAATACTTGCACAATTGAATCAGTTCTCAGTTCCCTATCTATCAAAATTAGCAATTCATAAACCTAGGTAAACAAAACTTCTTACAGATACATAAATATCCTTTTAGTTAAAAAGGATAATGAGCATAACATTGAAAAGTAAGTAGAACACATACTTTAATATGTACTGCCCCTAGCGCAAATGGAGTTAGCAGTCTGTCAATATATCCATTTTACTGTACTTATAATTCAACTGTAAAAGATCATTCAAGCAGGAACATGTCATTGCAGTAATACTGTTTCCTTACATTTATCTAGCCATCTTTTATGTTATTTCAACTATTTATGATTCAGTATATATTTAATTTATATTCACACCTAAAATATCCCCTCAGTGTTACCAGGAAAAAAAAAAAGCATTGTTGGTATTATATAATTTTTTTATGTGTCCAGAGAAATATTTCCGATTTTTTTTTTTTTTTAGAATTTACTGTATAAGGGCAAAGACCTCCCTTCCTCACATTTGTGTGTCTTATAATTCTGGACATAATATTGATTTATGAATATGCAGCATAATCAAAAAAATTGGCTCCAAAAGTAGATAGTAAACTTCACTTCCATGTTCATAAAAGTCAACATCTTCCCTCACTCCTTCCTACTCAAATCAGACACTTAACAGTGTGATTTTATTTTCCAGCAATCCGTTTATTTTAAAATTTCTTCATGATCTTACTGGTTTCCTTGGAAAAGCATTCTATTTTAATTCCTTGTGATGCTAGATTCCCTAGATTTCAGATATGCTCAAGGACTTGATCAAGACACTACTATGTTAAAGAAGAAAGGATAGACTGTGATATATGGCAGATTATGGTATTGATCAAAATTAGTTCTGCATGACTAGGCTTCTGGTAAAATTAACTGGAGCACCTGGAATAAGACAGACATATTCTTTCTTGGTGGAACTGAGGAGCTGGTGATGTGAGTTAACACTAGGATGATCCCACACATTCTTTGTACTTCACGTTCTAAGCGTGTGCTATTTCTTAGGCTAACCTCATTTCTGATTTACAAGCTCTACTACAAATCATTAGGGTATATCAAATTGTACCATAATTCATTCCCATAAATCCAACTCCTGTTCTTCTTCATTTTGTTCGTGAGGTCCCTGTGACTGACATTTCATAAAAGGAATTAAGCATCGTCAATTTTAGCCCCATCACATCTCCTATGTTCATTTTGTAAAACACTCATGATAATGCACAAGTGATGATCTTATGTGACCTCAGTCAGGCAATACCTTTGGCATGTAGAAGTTTTCACTGGGAATTGAAGACCAGGGAAGCATGCACCAGTACTGCTGAGACACACCTTTGTGAAGGAACCATCTGCTAATAGTGAGTGTACCGTCACCAACTAAAAAAGAACTTATATACCATAATTCCTTCTCTTGCTGCTCAAAAATCTCTCTCACCTTTGTAACAACTATTTACTAGGCATATGAAAATCAGCAATTAAACTCTCTGAGTCATTTTATTTTTCAATGACATTTTTTTTTTGTATTGAATACCAACATTAAGTAAAAGTAATGAATTTGATGCCTAGATCCGTACTCTTGTATGACTTTCATTTTACCTATTCTTTTTTTCAAGCATTATGTTTTACAAGATGCAATACAGAGCTAAGCATATTTAATTTTTTTATGTCAACAATATTTAGAAACACGTGGTAATATGGATACAACTTAAGAGAATGCTTCACCCTCATATGACAGATTATATTTTCCAAAAATCTTCATGACAATATCTCCAGTTTCTTGTGTTCTCTTTAGAACTTTGCTACTTTGCTATCAAATGGCATAACATATGCACCTTCCTACTGAACTTTGGCATAAGTGATAAAACATGATTTCAGAGGCTAAAAGACAAGGTAGCTTTTCCTGGTTGTCTCTTGGAATGCTCACTTTTGGAACCAAGTCACCAGGCTTTGAGAAACCCAAAGTCGCATGTAAGTATTCTTGATGAAGACCTAACCAAACCATCCAACATGTGGGGGCATGAGAGCTCAAATAGTTCTATCTCCCATCACTGTCCCAAGAGATGCCATGTTGCTGACTTTCCCCAGCAACTCCTGACAAAACTGTAGATCCTCGAGTTAATAAAAGACTGTCATTGCCTTAAGATATTACATTTTATCATGATTTGTTATAAAGTAAAGGTAGTCTGCTTATTGGGTAATATTTTGATACTCGGAGCCTCTCACACCCTTCTATTTTCCCCTGGGGTTATATACTGCATACTTTACTGAAGTCAATTGTACAGTTATTCCAAATTTTGTTTTGCATCATTTTGTGCTTCTGCCTCTTTTCCCCACCACTATAAATAAAAAAATGATCCAAATAAGTTTGCTTTAGCAAACACTACCAGGATTGTTATTTTTCTTTCTTTGATGGTAAATCTGACTGCTAAAAAATTCTGAAAAAAAAGAGAATGAATATAGCATTCATTAGACCTCTTTATTAGACATGCAATGCTTTTAAGCATTAGCATACTTTCCTAAGAAACTGAAAAAAATGTTGGGGTTGATGTTGGAGAGACATTTAAGTAGCACATGCTTATGTTCCTTGGGAAGTCCCAAACGTGACACAAAATAATGGTTATATATTAGCAGCTTGATAGTTCCCTATTTTTTTTTCCTCTAACAATCTATTTTTTTTAACTATATTTGCATATTCCAATGTTGGTAGAACATTCAGATCTACTCTTGGTTCATTATGTATCCCAATCTTCATGCTAACGCACAGCTTTCCTGTTAAAGCATGTTGACTTCTCTCAGGAATTGATTTGCAAATATGGCTTGTGACAACTGGCTTTAATGTTCTAGAAATTTCAAGGTAGTCCTAGAGTTTTACATCTTTCAGTTTCTCACAGTTTAACTGGCATCATCTACTAGCCCAGAGGTTGGCAAACATTTTCTGTTAAGGGTCAGATAGAAAATATTTTCATCTTTGAAGACCTTGTGTCTTTGCTGCAATGACTCAAAGAAAGCAGCCACAGACAATACAGAAACTAATGGGTCTGGCTGTGAGCCAGAAAAACATCATTAACAAAAACAGGTGGCAGAGTGGATTAGACCATAGGTAGTTGTTTGCCAAACCTTCTACTGAAATAGGAACACTGTAGAAATGTTTCCATTTAATATTTGGCGTCTTCACAAAGCTTAGTTTCATTTATTATTTAAGCATTCTTCTGTCTACAAAATGGTTAAGAATAAATTTCTGAATATATTTTAAAAATTAATGAGAGAGAAATCACTAAATATGTATTTTAAAGTTTAGCCAATATCACAAATACACTTTTAAATTGCAAGAAAAATTAAAAATACTTGGAATTAAAATAAGTTTGATGATGACAATTTGATGATTATCCCATGAGTGATCTAATGAAAGTCACTTAAACTAAACACCTGGATTCATTAGAGAAAACAGTAGCTTCTTTGGCAGGCACAAAAAATATTTCTTTGAGTTTTGTTGTAAATAGAAAAAAAGTTTTGAAATTGAAGGCATAGAGAAACATATGCTGAACTTTTAGTCTATAAATAGATAGCAAGCTAAAGTTCAAAATGCAACTAACAGTAATTAAAAAGTTTATTTCTTTGTTATAAATATAGTTCAAGCTTACAAGTAGTAGCCAAAATGCATGAGTTAATTAATCCAGTTAAAAGTAGTCTTGGCTCTCTGTTTACAAATCATGTATAATATAAAATAAGGAACCAATCAAACAAAGCATTTCCTTTATGAAGCTTACCAATCAAAGAGAAATTATTTCCTTTATGAAGCTTGTTTTCTACTAGGAAGTATAGATAATAATGAAGATAAATATATGACATGTGAGGATTATAAAATATAAGGATAAGTACATAATAATTATAGAGAAAGAGGGTATAATTTTAAATATTCTAAGAATCATTAATGAGAATGTTTCATTTGACAAAAGACCATGTTGTGGTTATTTGTTGTATAAATGTTGCTGCCATTGCGTGTATTCTCAGGCATGTGTCTGACTCTTGCCACCCCATGGACTGTAGCCCTCTAGGCTCCTCTATCCATGGAAATTTCTAGGCAAGAATACCGGAGTGAGTTGCCATTTCCTCCTCCAGGGGATCTTTCTGACCCAGGGATCAAACCCGCCTCTCCTGCAGTGGCTGGCGGATTCTTTACCACTGAGACACCAGAGAAGCCCTTTCGTTTCTTATATTTCATGTCTTATCTCCCATTTAGCTTCTGCAGTCTTGTATAATTTTATAAATGTTGCTTGAAATTCTTTCTGGAATAAGATAAGGTATGTAGAAATAACAATACCTCTGGTTTCCTGTGTTCTTTTTAGAACTTTGCTACTTTATGAGCAAATGGCATAATATATGTACCTTCCTATTGAACAATACCATAAGTGATAAAATATGATTTCTGACACCAAAAAATAAGGTAGCTTTTCCTGCTCCTCTCTCAGGATTCTCAAATTTGGAACCAAATCACCAGGCTTTGAGAAATCCAAGCAGCCTCAAGGAGGTGTTCTTGATGAAAACTTATTTTAGAGGTAACATAGAACCAGTTCTTTTTTTCCCTCTCTCTATCTCTCTCTCTCACACAGACACACGTGCGCGCACACACACCACACTCACACTAATAATAACAACAGGGACAGGAGGAAATTTTGAGAGGTGATAGCTGTGAACTTGATGGTAGTGATGGTTTCACAAGTATGTACTTATTTTCAAACTCATCAAGTTATATCTATTCAATATATACAGTTTTTCATGTGTCAATCAAACCTCAATGAAGTGGTTTTCTTTTTCTTAAAGGATGCTAGCCGAAATGTGATAAATCTCAATAAGTTATAATTTTAGTTAATAATATTGTATTAAGGATGATTTCTTAAATTTCAGAAGTGTTTTGCTGTTGCTCAGTTGCTAAGTCATGTTAGACTCTTTGCAACTCCATGGACTGTACCATGCCAGGCTTCCCAGTCCTTCACCATCTCCTGGAGTTTGCTCAAGTTCATGTCTGTTTAGTTGGTGATGCCCACCAACCATCTCATCCTGTGCCACCTTCTTCTCTTCCTGCCTTCAATCTTTCCCAGCATCAGGGTCTTTTCCAGCGTGTCAGCTCTTTGCATCAGGTGGCCAAAGTATTGGAGCTTCAGCTTCAGCATCTGTCCTTTCAATGCATATTTAGGGTTGATTTCCTTTAGGACTGACTGGTTTGATTTCCTTGGAGTCCAAGAGACTCCCAAGAGTCTTCTCCAGCACAACAATTTGAAAGCATCAAATGTTTAATGTGTAAAATAAAGAGAGGCTCTAAGAAGGATTGTCAAAACTCTACTAGTTTTATAAATCTTTAAGCTCAACACTATCTCAAATATTTTTAATGACTGTTAAAAAGATAAACATTGTATTGTACATATATCTTTTATGCAGATAGGCCTAGTGATTTAAATATGTTTTCATATTTATTTTTTCATGAGCTCCATTATGAAAAAATATATATTACCCAAATATAAATTTGCACTGACAATACTAACTTTGATAATAGTAAAGATGACACATAAAATAAGACCTGGATTTTAAGATATCCCTTATGATTTAAATCTAGTAAAATACCAAGAGGTATGAGAGTTTTACCACTTTTCTATTTTTATTCACATCTGAAATTCATGTTTTCCAACAGGGAAGGATATTATGGTATTTGATATTCAGACAATAATTTTTAGAAAAATATTTTAGAAAAGTATCTGACTTTCTTTTAAGGAGAAGAATGTGACTTTTAAGGAGAAGAATATAAATATTACCAGGGCATTCTAAAAGGGCAATTAATATGTAGCTATACCTAACAGGATAAATTAATAATATATATGATATAATAAATATTCAAAGTATATACTTTTTTGGCTGGCTCATTTATTTAGTTTTTTAACTCTCCATACAAGATTCAACTATACTTTAAAGCTGACTTTCACGTTTCATTTTGAAGTGGCGTGAATCCTCAGATAACAATATGGATAACGTTACCTCATGATTTTTCCATTTTAAAAATATCACAGAGATTACCAGAGAGGAATCCTGAAGCTTGTTAAAATTTATTCAGTCCACCAATCATTATCCATAAAAACTGTATTAAGTCATTCAGTCTTCTCCGTGATTTCAGGAGGAGGAGTGCTGAATACAGTTACGGTTCTCTATTTCCTGTAACTTTCTTATCACTTTTGTTGTTATTATCATTTTGTTGTTATTCTTGCTCAGAATCATTGTTTAAACTCTGCATCCTCTTCCACATTCAATTTTTCCTCCAAATCCTTCTACCCCACATTTTATATTTTGAATGTTTCTGTAAATATTTTCTGCATGGCTGTGAAGAAAATGGAAGATGCACAAAAAACATGTTTATCTGCTTTCACACGAAGAGTCAGACATGACTGAGCGACTTCACTTTCACTTTCACTTTAGTGCATTGGAGAAGGAAATGGCAACCCACTCCAGTATTCTTGCCTGGAGAATCCCAGGGATGGGGGAGCCTGGTGGGCTGCTGTCTGTGGGGTCGCACAGAGTCGGACACGACTGAAGCGACTTAGCAGCAGCAGCAGCAGCAGCAGCAGCAGCAACTAGGAACACCACCAAGCACATCTGCTTTATACAAACAAGAAATATATAATTGAATATATATATTAAAGCATAACTGAAGTTTTGTGGATGGAGCCTATGCATCAGTGTTTTTTTAAGTTTTCCCTGGGAGATGTGCATCTAGGATTAATTCCATTTGTGTAATGTGTATGCTTTTACATGTATAAACAACTTTGGTCTCAGGGCCCCTTTGAATTCTAAAAAATTACTCAGAATTCCAAAGGACTTTCCTTTTGATGAGTTATTTAGGTCATTATTTACTGTATTAGAAATTAAAACTGAGAAAACATAAAGCTATTTATTTATTTAAAAAGAGTAATAAACTTTGTACACTAACAAAATAGCATTTCAAGAAAATGAACAGTAATTTACAATCCAATAAAAATAATGAGAAAAATAGGCTCATTTTTTTTTCAAATCTCGTTAATGACTGACATTTAGAACACAGCTGGATTTCTATGTTTGTGTTCACATTTAATCTGTTGGGATGTCACCTATGGTAAACTGCACTATGTGTTCTTTAGGAACTTTGAGAAAAAAGAACTAAGCAATTTTTCTTATTTTTAGGGAGATGATTTTGACCCAATGCATAGATGGCTGTTGTTGTCCAGTTGCTAAGTTGTTTCTGACTCTTTGAGATCCCTAATAGTCCATATGTGGACTCTATCCTCCCCTATTTCTGGAAGTTTACTCAACTTCATGTCCATTGAGTCAGTGATGCTGTCTAACCATCTCATCCTCTTCCACCCTCTTCTTCTTTTGCCTTCAGTCTTTCCCAGCATCAGGGTCTTTTCCAATGAGTCAGCTCTTCACATCAGGTAGCCAAAGTACTAGAGCTTCAGATTCAGCAACTGTCCTTACAATGAATATTCAGGATTGATTTCCTTTAGATTGACTGATTTGATCTATTTGTTATTCAAGGGACTCTCAAGAATCTCCTCCAGCACCACAATAAGAAAGCATCAATTAATTCTTTGGTGCTTGGCCTTCTTTATGGTCCAACTTTCACATCGGTACATGATACTGGAAAAACAATAGCTTTGATTATGTGGACCTTTGTCAACAAGGTCATATCTCTGCTTTTTAATATGTTGTCTAGGTTGGTCATAGATTTCCTTCTAAGGAATAAGTGTCTTTTCATTTCGTGGGTGCAGAGTTGCCAGAGCATGTTAAATAGTTATTGAATAAATATGCTCATGTTATTATTTTAATCAACTGCCAGGATAATACATGAAAAGCTATTGGAAGCATTTCTGGAAATATGTTTATCGTATATATATAGAGAGAGAATTTCATTCTTTATTACTTTATATACATATATTATATTATGTAGCTTAAAATGATTTCAGTTCACATGTAAAAGAAAATGTATCGTGTTTATTATTGCATCAGCTATTGTACTAAAGAGTTAACAGCAGTTAATGGACCCTCAAAGGAAGGGTCCTGTTACAATTAATAGAGATTGCTTAAACTACTGAGATAGATTTAGAAGAATGAATAAATTTAGTGAGGGAAATAAAACTCTAAAGTCTTCTGGAAAAAAAATAACAAATTAAGTCTTGGTGGTAAGACAATATATTTTATCTGTGATAGTAATTACTTTAACATCTCTAATGTGGCAAGAGATAAATAGGTTAGAAGACACAGTAGAGTATATTTCATGGGCCAAAACATGACGGAACTCTGGAGTAGGCACTGAAGTGGGAGGGGATATTAAGAGTTTTGCCTTAGAGAAAAGGAGGGCGGCCAGAACTTTTGATAAATCTAAGAGGGAACACTTTTGAAATGCTGATCTACTACCGTGTTAATAAGGATGCTGTTTTAGTTTACTCTTCCTCCCCAAAAAGATTATAACAAACTTAGTGTCTCGGAACAACACAAATTTATTATCTTACAGATGTGGAATAGAGGTATTGGAAATGCAAATAGCAAGGCTGAATTGTTCCTGGAGACTCTAGCGGGAAATTCACCTCTTTTCCATTTACAGGTTTTAGAGGCTGCCTGAATTCCTTAGTCACGGTCCCTCTCTCCATCTTTAAAGCTCATCTTGCTAACCTCTGCTTCTTTGATTACATGTACCCTATGACTCTGAACTTCCTGCCTTCCTCTTACAGACAAGGATACTTTTCTCATTTCAAGATTCTTGACTTAATTACATCTGTAAAGTCCATTTTGTCATGGAAAGTAACATATTCACAAGTTTGAGGGATTACGACAAGAACATCTTTGGAGGACATTGCTCTGCTTAATATTATTCCAAGCGAAATATTTGTATGTATTCTGATTAGTTCAAAGTATAATTAACAAACACTCATTATAACTAAATAACTCATGAGTCAGTATCAGTAGTATCTACTGAGGCTTTAAAATCTAATATTATTTCAATGTAAAAGTCTTGTTTTTAATATAAATAGTTTAAATAATTAGCCAGTACATTGTTTGAATTCATAATGATATCTTTTCCCACCTCAAAACACATATGTGACAAAACATCTTGATTGTACAACCTACGATTAATGAGCTATATCAATTGATTACATTGACTTTTGCCACGTATTTGTATGTTTTCAGTTTTACTTGCTGTTTATCAAAAATCATATTATGTACAACAATAAGTTGAGGATCTTATAAATTAAGGCTATTTAAAGAGGCCTGAATTTATAGTTTAGAAGAAAGTTGATTAGAGAGAAACTTAAGAGAAATATATAAACAAAATATTTTAGTTATAAAAATTCAAGAAGAAATATTTGCAAAGCAGAAAAATTACTATGGAATATTAAACAAAAGTCCTTGGTGGCTGACATTTTCAAACATCTTCCTTATTAGACAATGGTTCTTTTATATATAAATGAACAAAAGTATTTCCTTGCCCCAGAGAAATTGTTATAGGCAGATGGTAGGCAGGAGGGTGTAGAGTGACAAGGTAAAAATGGAGAAGGCATGTAGAAATTCATACTGCTTTTCCTCATATTATTATTGTTAATAGAAAAAAACTATCCATTTTAATAAGGCATAATGCATAAATGTTATATTCATAAATACTGGGTTAATAATTTGTCTAAATTTATTCAATTTTTTATAATTTGTGCTCTATTGAAAGTTATTATAAAATATTGGCTATATATCCTATGCTCTACAACATATCCTTGTAATTTGTTTATCTTATACATAATAGTTTGTATTTTCTAAGCCAGTAACCCTGTCTTGCCCTTCTCCCTTTTCTCTTCCTCTTGATATCCACTAATTTGTTCTCTATATCTGTGAGTCTCTTTCTGTTTTGTTATATTCATTTTTTGTCTTTTTTTAATATTCCACATGTGAGTGATAGCATTCAGTGTACGTCTTTCTCTGTCTGATCTATTTCATTAAGCATAGTACCCTACAAGTCTATTCATGTTGTTGCAAATGGTAGAACCTCATTCTTTTTTTATGGCATAGTAATATATGTGGAGAAGGAAATGGCAACCCACTCCAGTATTCTTGCCTGGAAAATCTCAAGGATAGAGGAGCCTGGGGGGCTGTAATTCATGAGGGCGCAAAGAATAAGACACAACTGAGTCACTGAGCACTATTAATACATACATATATATATATTCACTCTTCTATTGATAGACACTTGGGCTTCTTCTATATTTGTCTTTTAGTGTAAATTACTATAAATAACACTCCAATGTACATTGGGGTGCATGTATCTTTTCTAATTAGTGTTTTTATTTTGGGGGAGTATGTACCCAGGAATGAAATTGCTAGACTATATGGTACTTTTTTGTGGTCTTTTGAAGAATCTCCATACTAAACAAATATCTCATTTTGTTTTGCATAAAGTAAAACTTTGCTGTCATTTTGATTATCTCAGTTCAGTTCAGTTCAGTTCAGTCGCTCAGTTGTGTCTGACTCTTTGCGACCCCATGAACTGCAGCATGCCAGGCCTCCCTGTCCATCACCAACTCCCGGAGTTTACCCAAACTCATGTCCATTGAGTCGGTGATGACATCCAACCATCTCATCCCCTGTCGTCCCCTTCTCCTCCTGCCCCCAATCCTAGTATGTTAAATTAGATCAATGGTATTACTTTATTTAAAATATTTAATTAAGGATTAAATATGAATGAATATATCTAGGTGAAAGGCAGCTTAATATTATTATGAAACACACTTCAATAAATCTGAAAAAACATGCAATATTATTCTTTCAATAAGTAAAATTACTACCAGAAATATTGAACACTGAGAAGATAAATGCAACAATGATTAGTTACATGAAAACAATTATAAGTTTATGAAAATTGGTAATCATTATATTATTAAATATTTGTGTTTATTAGGTTATATCTAAAATGTCATTATAGCATATAGGTGTGATAAAATATTTACAAATGAAGGAAAATTTACATACTCAAATGACCATAGACATGGATATTTATTTCAGTCATCTATTTTAACTAAGATAAATCAAAATAAGCTAGTTTTTAAGCTCTTAATGATTTTTACCCTATTTACCACTTGCAAGTTCCATCACATTTACTGTGGCTTATTCATTAGTGATAATGTTGCTGACAGACTAGGGTCACTTCTTTTTATTTATCTCATTCTTGGAGGGCTCTAAAATTGACTTGGCCACCTGATGAGAAGAACTGACTTATTGGAAAAGACCCTGATGCTGGGAAAGCTTAAAGGAAGAAGGAGAAGGGGATGACAGAGGATGAGATGGTTGGATGGCATCACTGACTCGATGGACATGAGTTTGAGCAAGCTCCAGGAGTTGGTGATGGACAGGGAAGCCTGGCGTGCTTCCATGGAGTCACAAAGGGTCAGGCACGACTGAGCTACTGAACTGAACTGAACTGAACTAAAAATTGACTTCAGCCTCAAAACATTTTAAAAGATTACTTTTTGAATGAATTCTTATGATAACCAGTAACCTGGTACCATCATAATTTACAGAATAAATCCAGACATACACTTTGGAATAAGAGCATTTCAAGATCAGAGGTAAGTACACAGCCCAGATAATCCAATTATGTGTTTTTAAGTATCCAAGTCAATACTAGGATAGACTATAAGTTTTACTACAATTCATATATAAATAAATATGTTAATTTATCTATTAGTAAAATTCAGGGCATCAGCATTTGATTAATTGTGTCTGTAGTACATTTACTTGATAACAAACTTATCTACAAATTAGATATGCAGTATCTTTGCTTATTTAAATCTTAATGTATACAAGAGTAGCAGATACTTATTTCAGTTACAAATTTAAGTGTGCAATAAATATATCATTCCTTGTTTTTCTATAATTAAATGTATATAGTTTTTATCCTGAATTCAACAGGGAAACAAAATATAGTTTGCTCTGAGGTTTCATTTATGTTCCATGACCACTGATTGTACTGACCACGTACTTATTGTTCAGTCACTAAGTTGTGTTCAACTCTTTGTGACCCCATGGACTGCAGCATACTAGGCTCCCCTGTCCTTCTGTATCTCCTGGAGTTTGCTTAAATTCATGTCCAATGAGTCAATGATGCTCTCAAACTAGTTCATTCTCAGCAGCCCCCTTCTCCTTTTGCCTTCAATCTTTGCCAGCATCAGAGTCTTTTCCAATGAGTCAGTTCTTTCCATCAGGAGGACAAAGTATATGAACTTCAGCTTCAGCCTCAGTCCTTCTGATGAATATTCAAGGTTCATTTCCTTTAGAATTGACTGGTTTGATCTCTTTGTTGTCCAAGGGGTTCTCAAGAGTCTTCTCCTACACCACAATTTGAAAGCATCAGTTCTTTGGCACTTAGCCTTCTTTATGGTCCAACTCTCAAGTCCATACATAGCTACTGGAAAAACCATAGATTTGACTGTATGGACCTTTGTCAGCAAAGTAATGTCCCTGCTTTTTAATATGCTGTCTAGCTTAGCAGCAGCAGCTTTGTCATAGCTTTTCTTTCTAAGAGCAAGCATCTTTCGATTTCATTGTTGCTTGTCACCATCCACAGTGATTTTGGAGCTCAAGAAAATAAAATGTCAGTGCTTCTACACTTTCCCCTTCTAGTTGCAATGAAGTGATAGGATCAGATGCTGTAGTCTTAGATTTTGGATGTTGAGTTTTAACCCAGCTTTTTCACTCTCCTCTTTCACCCTCCTCAAGAGGCTCTTTAGTCCCTCTTCACTTTCTGCCTTTAGGGTGGTATCATCTGCATATCTGAAACTGTTGATATTTCTCTTGGCAATCTTGATTCCAACATGTGATTCTTCCAACCTGGCATTTCTCATGATGTACTTGCATGTAAGTTATTATAAATAAGCAAGGTGACAGTAATATTTAAGTGCCAAGTCATGGGTTTGGGGTAAAAATAAGTATAATTTTTTAAACTTAATATTTGGTTTTTATATAAATAAAAATCATTACCACACTAGTGGCATATAATACTGTTATAATACAACAGTTCAACTTATGAGTTTGCAAGAGTAGATGAAAAAGACCATATTAAAAGAAAACTACTGGGACTAATAGATGAAGATTGTAAGTAGCAACAGACTTATTCACTCAACTCCTGAGTATTTCACATTTTGTAATATACATTAAAAATGATTTCTTCCATCAACACTATAAATTCAAACTGTCGCATGTTTAGGCATTTTGCAAGTGACACTGATTTAATGCTTATATGGTAATGATACTCAGAACATATCCCGGTTTGAAGTTTACAACAACGACATGCTAACACAAGCACATGTTCTGTTTCCTTGCCCTGATAACACTTATCAGCTATCTTCAGTTTTATTCAGTTTCTAACCCTAAATATATTCATTTAAATTGTATTTTTAAACTGAAAATTATAGAATTATCTGAAAGATGAAAAATCACGGTTCAATCAGACTGTCTCTTGAGAAACACCCAACACCAATAGAGAAAAATTAATTTGCCTTAGTTGCATTGTTATTCTAATCTTCCTAGATAATCAGTTACTGATAAAATAGCTAGTGGGTTATATTCAGGGCTAGATTTTTGCATTATTTGTTGTTTGTTACATGTAGAGAAATTTGTGACCTTCAATTTTTGCTTGTAAAACTCATAATTTGCATATACACAGTCCTTAAGAGTAATTGAGCATGGTATCACGGGTATATGCATATGCCCAAACTCATCAAGTTGTATGTATTAAATATGTGTAGTTTTGTGTAGAACAATTATACCTTAATAAAGCTGTAAAAAAAGAGTAATTAAGCATGAATGATTCATTGCTTTTTTCACTGAATAATTTGACGGTGGTATGATGTTTATATTTGTCATTAATATTCATTAATTATAATGTGTGATTAGTTTCATTAAAAACAATAAAGCCTAAATTTATGTTAAAGCAGACACATTTAAGTTACTCTATTTCATTTCCTCTGGTACCATTTTGCTTTAAGTAATCTGTTTTTTTTTTTTTTGCTCAGCAATAATGCTTATGTGTTAACATACAGTAAGTTGCTTGAATTTAATAAATTAATGAAAAAACATTAAAATTGGATGCAATGTGATCATACTGTTTTATTTTGTAAGAAAATTAAAATGTACAATTATTCAAAAAGTCACCTTTTAAAAACGTTTGGCTCATATAATCACAATTTGCTCTTTTTTAGTCTACAAAGTATGAAATCTAATAACTACAAATTATGCTTGGAAAACTTTAGTGGAACCAAACTGATTCAAAATATTCTTTGATGCTTTATTCAGAATTTAAAGTCACTGTTACATGAAAACTGTTTCTCTAATAGAGATGTTGAAAGTAAAACTTGTATTATTATTTTAATCAACTTGACAGCTCATTTTTAAGCACTCAAATTTACTTGTTATAATTTGAAAATTATTTTTTGATAAGCTAAGTCCATGAGGTGCCAATGAGAGATTCCTAATGAAATAATAAAAATGGGCTCACTTAGAATGATCTCTTTTCATTTCCAAGGCAAACCATTCAATATCACGGTAATCCAAGTCTATGCCCTGACCAGTAATGCTGAAGAAGCTGAAGTTGAACGATTTTATGAAGACCTACAAGGCCTTTTAGAAATAACACCCAAAAAAGATGTCCTTTTCATTATAGCGGACTGGAATGCAAAAGTAGGAAACAAGAAACACCTGAAATAACAGACAAATTTGGCCTTGGAGTACAGAATAGAGCAGGGCAAAGGCTAATAGAGTTTTGCCAAGGGAACGCACTGGTCATAGCAAACACCCTCTTCCAATAACACAAGAGAAGACTTTACACATGGACATCACCAGATGGTCAACACCGAAATCAGGTTGATTATGTTCTTTGCAGCCAAAGATGGAGAAGCTCTATACAGTCAGCAAAAACAAGACTGGGAGCAGACTGTGGCTCAGATCATGAACTCCTTATTGCCAAATTCAGACTTAAATTGAAGACAGTAGGGAGAACCACTAGACCATTCAGGTATGACCTAAATCAAATCCCTTATGGTTATACAGTGAAAGTGACAAATAGATTTAAGGGACTAGATCTGATAGAGACAGAGTGCCTGATGAACTATGGATGGAGGTTCGTGACATTGTACAGGAGGCAGGGGTCAAGACCATCCCCATGGAAAAGAAATGCAAAAAAGCAAAATGACAGTCTGAGGAGTTCTTACAAATAGCTGTGAAAAGAAGAGAAGTGAAAAGCAAAGGAGAAAAGGAAGATATACCGATTTGAATGCAGAGTTCCAAAGAATAGCAAGGAGAGATAAGAAAGCCTTCCTCAGAGATCAATTCAAAGAAATAGAGGAAAGCAAAAGAATGGAAAAGACTAGAGATCTCTTTAGGAAAATTAAGGATACCAAGGGAATATTTCATGCAAAGATGGGCTCAATAAAGGAAATAAATGATATGGACTTAACAGAAGCAGAAGCTACTAAGAAGAGGTGGCAAGAATACACAGAAGAACTGTATAAAAAAGATCTTCACAATGAAGATAATCACGATGGTGTGATCATTCACCTAGAGCCAGACATCCTGAAATGTGAAGTCAAGTGGGCCTTAGGAAGCATCACTACAAACAAAGCTAGTGGAGGTGATGGAATTCCAGGTGAGCTATTTCAAATCCTAAACGATGATACTGTGAAAGTGCTACACTCAATATGTCAGCAAATTTGGAAAACTCAGCAGTAGCCACAGGACTGGAAAAGGTCACTTTTCATTCCAATTCCAAAGAAAGGCAATGCCAAAGAATGCTCAGACTACCACACAATTACACTCATCTCACATGCTAGTAAAGTAATGCTCAAAATTCTCCAAGCCAGGATTCAGCAATACGTGAACCACGAACTTCCATATGTTCAAGCTGGTTTTAGAAAAGGCAGAGGAACCAGAGATCAAATAGCCAACATCTGCTGGATTGTCAAAAAAGCAAGAGAGTTCCAGAAAACCATCTATTTCTGCTTTATTGATTATGCCAAAGCCTTTGACTGTATGGATCACAATAAACTGTGGAAAACTCTGAAAGAGAGGGGAATACCAGACCACCTGACTTTCCTCTTGTGAAACCTGAATGCAGGTCAGGAAGCAACAGTTAGAACTGGACATGGAACAACAGACTGGTTCCAAATAGGAAAAGGTGTATGTCAAGGCTGTATATTGTCACCCTACTTATTTAACTTATATGTAGAGTACATCATGAGAAATGCTGGGCTGGGTGAAGCACAAGCTGGAATCAAGACTGGCGGGGAAATATCAATAACCTCAGATATGCAAATGACACCACCCTTATGGCAGAAAGTGAAGAAGAACTAAAGAGCTTCTTGATGAAAGTGAAAGAGGAGACTGAAAAAGTTGGCTTAAAGCTCAACATTCAGAAAACTAAGCTCATGGCATCTGGTCCCATCACTTCATGGGAAATAGATGGGGAAACAGTGGAAACAGTGTCAGACTTTATTTTTTTGGGCTCCAAAATCACTGCAGATGGTGATTGCAACCATGAAATTAAAAGACGCTTACTTCTTGAAAGGAAAGTTATGACCAACCTAGACAGCATGTTTAAAAGCAGAGACATTACTTTGTCAACAAGGTCTGTCTAGTAAGGCTATGATTTCTCCAGTGGTCATGTATAGATGTGAGAGTTGGACTGTGAAGAAAGCTGAGCACTGAAGAATTCATGCTTTTGAACTGTGTTGTTGGAGAAGACTCCTGAGAGTCCCTTGGATTGTAAGGAGATCCAACCAGTCCATCCTAAAGAAAATGCCCTGAATATTCATTGGAAGGACTGATGCTGAAGCTGAAACTCCAATACTTTGGCCACCTGATGCGAAGAGCTGACTCATTTGAAAAGACCCTGATGCTGGGAAAGATTGAGGGCAGGAGGAGAAGGGGACGACAGAGAATGAGATGGTTGGATGGCATCACCGGCTCAATGGACATGAGTTTGGGTGGACTCTGGGAGTTAGTGATGGACAGGGAGGCCTGGCGTGCTGTGGGTTCATGGGATCACAAAGAGTCGGACACGACCGAGCGACTGAACTGAACTGAACTGAGCTTCTCAAATGATGTTATGTAATACCTATATAAGTGCCTGGTGTGAAAGATATACTTAATATACGAATATTCAATCATTCCGTGAAAACACTTGTCCTCTTTACATACTTCCTTTGAAAAGTAACACAGTAGAGATGACCTAAGAATTCTCTTCTTGCTTTAAAAGTTTTAACTGAGTGATAGTAGCTGAGAGCATAAGGAAAGAAAAAGTAGAGATTTCTCAATAATAGGACGTATGCATCAAGAAGTATCTGATGTGAATTAGGCATGTTGGAGTCTTAAAAGTGATATTATGCAATAAATATGAATATCAATCTTTCAAGTTATTTTAAAACAAATGCTATTGGATTATTATATTTCTAGTACTTAAAGAAGCTCATGGTTACTTCTACCAGGATACACATGGACATTTTGAACTGTTTATCTAGGCTAGTATATCTTGTTGATCTCTATATACTACCATTTCTATACAACCTTTAACTTAAAGAGCCACAGAAGACTTTGACATTAAATTTGGTTTGTATGTATGTTATAGAGTGTTACTCCTCAACTGAAAATTGCTTTTAAGATGTAGTCAAAGCATCACTGTGCATGTAGATTATTTTTACCATGATAGTTTTTCCTTAACCAACTGGTTAATAAAATCCTCCATTTTAACAAACACATTTTATGTAATAAGACTATTTTTAACAATATAGCATCATATTTCTTCTTGCTTATTTTTCTGATATAAAACAGTCTTTGGAATAATGGAATAATGTTTACTCTTATTGTGAGAGGATCTTTCGCATTCTCAGTAAAAGAATCTTAGTTTTCATTTATTTAACTCAAAATGATTATCTCAATGTTTACTCCATCTGTGTTCTCGTGTAGCCACCTCTGTTTGCTAAACTGTATTTCAGACTATAGATTAACAACGCACATTGGATTTCCAAAGTTTATTCTCCTTTTGCAATTGGGCAGGAATCTGTTCTAGTAATAAATAATGCCTGCTAGTTCTGGCATCATTATACATTTTTGTTGTTGTTTTAAGTAACACAGATATTCTGTTTCAAAAATATCATGTGTACTGTATGAAGAAGAGGTCACTCTGAGAAGATCCTGGGCAAAGGCACTTCTGGAGGAGTAATTAAGGAGAATGTTTCTAAGTATGTGTATTATTGATACTTCTTAAGATCGGGGGAATTTTTTACTCCATCATAAATTCTTTACTCTAAAGAGTGTTATCTAATCAATATAGAGTCTTGGAATTTTGTGTATTTTTTAACAGACATTCTTCTTCTTCAGTTAATTATATAAATACAGCTATAATTTAAACCACTGATATTTTGAAAATAAATTAACCATTGTTTTATTGTAAAGACAAGATGAACACAGGATACACCAAATTGGGGCTAAAGTATTTCCTGGCAAGGGGGTTAAACTAAATTAAAAAAGCAAGTTGTGGAACTATGTGAGGTTTTAGAGAAATTGTAGATCATTCTGTGTGTTTTGACAGTCTGATGAATAGGGGAGAAGTGGAAAAGAAAGAGGGGAGAAGTGACATGAAAATAAAAAGGATTGGATAGATA
Organism: Giraffa tippelskirchi; assembly: GCF_054371585.1. Lineage (NCBI taxonomy): Eukaryota > Metazoa > Chordata > Mammalia > Artiodactyla > Giraffidae > Giraffa > Giraffa tippelskirchi. Next base: position 41,129,178 of record NC_137282.1, on the reverse strand, counting down.
AGTTCATGTTGTATTTGTATTTTAATGTTAATCTCTAAGCCATGTATCTTTGATATCCTGATCTTCAAAGAGAGAATTGGTTCCTCAAGAAGTTAGAAAAGGAGTATGGGAGATTCTAATCTTCTTGATGTAACTGTCAAGAAAACAGTTTCAAAAGATTCATCACAGCTCGGTCCACTTCTGAGAGTTATATTGTATTATACACAAATTTCGCAGTTTTCTTTTACATCTACTCTGGGAACTCTTTGGAAATAAAACTACATTGAAATTAAAAAAAAAAGGTGCTAGATATATGCAGTCCTCTTTAGTGTGACATCAGAAGGGAAGCAGGCATCAAATAAAAGCATCTAAGTGGTGGGATCAGATAGTATGTCCCAAACAAGTTCACTGCAAGCATCATCAGTTTCCCTGGTTCAAAAAGACTTCATTAAATCTCTCTAAAGCTTCAGTAAGGTTTAGAATATCAAAATCTACCAGTCAAAAAGGAACAATGCATTTATCATCTTGCACTTTTCCTAATTCATGTTGTTTTAGTATTACATATAAACATACAGAGATATCTATCAATTTATGTATATCTTCAAAGATTTATCAGTCAAGCATATAGAGGAAGAATATCTTTCCTTATTAACTTTCTTACCACCCCCAATGATTTTCATTTAACACACTATTAGATTGTGTTATTATAGTTAAACAAGGCCATAAAAATGAAGATAATCTTTTAAACTAATACTTAGGGTTTAGATATACAAAATAGCTACACATAGAAAAAATGAATTTGTTAAAACCTACTTTGGAGGTGTAAATAATTGATTATATCTACTATTTATAGTAACTGTTAATACTTTGGAAACTTTTTTGAAAGTATATGGACTCTTTCTTGTTTGTAATTATTTAGTCAGTCATATCCAACTCTTTGCAATCTCATGAACTCCAGCCTGGCAGGCTCCTCTGTCTGTGGGATTTCCCAGGCAAGAATACTGGAGTGTATTGCCATTTCCTTCTCCAGTGTATCTTCCCCACCCAGGGATTCAGTCTGCATTTCCTTCCTTGGCAGGAGGATTCTTTACCACTGAGCCACTGTGGACTCCCTAGTGATGTCATTAAAATAGGTGATATATACAAATACAATAGGTGCCCTTCAAGTGAGTAGACAGAGGCCTAAGGACAAGACTGAAAAATATGTTTTGTATGTACCATGTTAAAACAATGATAAATGTTAGAGATAATGTTGAAGATATACCATCCCTCCTCACAATTTTTAGGAAATAAATATTATTTAATACTGCCTCCCAGCTGTGACTAAAATATAAAATGTTTCTCCTTCATATTAAATATTTCTTAACTTAATGTGAATAGTGTCTGCTGTCACTGAAATCCCCCTGTCAATATAAATAAAAATTCCGCAAAAATGAATAAGCTTCAAAACCAGTACAGATTCAAAAAAAGTATCCCCAAGTGCTTTCATTCTGAGTCATAATCCTTTTAATACTTGATTTATTGTTCATATTAAAAAATATGTGAGAAATTTCAAACCATTTTGAGAATACAATGCAATAAATGAAAAGCAAAGTATTTGAGGAATGAAGAAAACTCTATGCTTTACAAAAGATAAGTTAAAGTGTATGGTTTTTACATAGTCATTAAAATAATAATATCAATACTAATGATAAAAATAATTCATGCAAAAGTATATAGATGTCTATAAACAGCTTTAGTTTTTCAATAAAAAGAAAAATAAATACATATTGAGTGTTTAGATATGCCATGCATTTTCAGATGTTCAATGCATGCAATTGTATTGTCAAAGTAATTCCTCTTTGGAGATGAGGAAACTAAAGCAAAAAAAAAAGAGAAAAATATTATTTGTAGAACTGTATAATCCCTCATTTGTTGCTCCAGGACCTGAAGTCTAGATTCAGAGCCCAATTTCTGCTATGTTGTGTTATCACTCATTGTTTTATAACATTATTTTTAAAAACTAAATTTAACTTAAATATCCCAAAAGAAGTAACCAGACACTTGGTAAGCCTCAGAGATATATAAGTAAAGAGACTAAAGTACAGAAAAACATATATGTTCATAGAAGATTGCATGTAGACTGACTAATCAATAAACTGATATACTTAAATATAAAACCTAAGAAAATCTGAAACTTAACATTTAACTGCCAACTAAATACTAGAAAGAAGTACAGTAAAGCTATTGCATTTCTCATAATTAACTGCTTTAGGTATTAATTTCACTACCTTCAAGCAGTTATGCACTACCATAGGAAAAATGGCCATCTTGCAAGTGCACAAAGGACCTTGAAGATTTTACGGCTTTCCTCTGCAAGACAATTTACTCTAGTTGCCAAGATATGGTAAAAAGTTGTGTTCAGACCTGCATTTTTGCCAAAGTAATTAAGAACTCAATGTAAAATTGTTTGAAATTTGACAGACAAGCTAAATAATACAGTTGGGAGAAGTTTTATAGTTTTTGTTATTGTTTGGTTTTGGTTTGAATAAACAAAGTATATTCGTACAACATTTTCCTTCATGGTTTTTACTGCTTTAGGATCCAGGTACCCAAACAGATATCTATAACTTTTGACATTTATATTGTTTTTATAAAATTAGAATCATTATACTATATCAAGCAATAAACAATTTTGAAGACAAGTGTTCTTACTTTTATATGACTTATTTTGATGTCTATTGTTAAAAGTCACTTGTGATTGATTATAACCTACACTTGTGATTGATTATAACCTACAGAAACTTATGAACAGCTCTTTTTTTAGTTGAAACATTATGGGAAAAACCTAAATTCATCTTAATCTTTTAACCTAAATTGTAAATATTTTTTAAATATGATATAGAATAATTGATCAAAATCCACAAATGAAGTACTCCGGTTCAGATATCTCTTCCTAGGTAAGTTTTAACAAACATTAATTTATTTAACCTCTTTTTTTTTTTTTTTTGTCTTACCTAAATTATAATTTAGCAATAATGCTAACAAAAGTTTAACATGTACATTCACAGATATCATTCTGTGGGAATGATGCAGCAGGTGACATATTTCATGTATGTGTGCAGTTCAAGTGACCCCTTAGAACATCACATTAAGAACACATGTGGTATGAGTTTTCTTCTCATTCTCTTCAACTTTACTTAATATGATAGAAATTTGAAATCTATGTGTATTTCTTTTACATCAATATTATAAAGAAAATGTGTTTAATATGACTCTCTTTTCAGTTATTTAACACCTGTAGTTAGTTCAGTCTTTCAGCCATGTCCTACTCTTTGTGACCCCATAGACTGCAGCACGCCAGGTTTCCCTGTCCATCACATACTCTTGAAGCTAGCTCAAATGCATGTCCATCCAGTCGGTGATGCCACCCAACCATCTCAACCAACCATATCTGTCGTCCCCTTCTCCTCCTGCCTTCAATCTTTCCCAGCATCAGGTCTTTTCAAATGAGTAAGTTCTTCACATCATGTGGCCAAAATATTGAAACTTCAGCCTCAGACCTTCCAATGAATATTCAGGACTGATTTCCTTTAGGATTGACTGGTTGGATCTCCTTGTTGTCCAAGGGACTCTCAAGCATCTTCTCCAACACCACAGTTCAAAAGCATCAATTCTTTGGCACTCAGCTTTCTTTACGGTCCAACTTTCACATCCATACATGACTACTGGAAGAAATATAGCTTTGATAGATGGATCTTTGTTGGCAAAGTAATGTCTCTGATTTTTAAAATGCTGTCTAGGTTGGTCATAGCTTTTCTTCCAAGGAGCAAGTGTCTTTTATGGCTGCAATCACCATCTGCAGTGATTTTGGCACCCCCCAAAATAAAGTTGTCACTGTTTCCATTGTTTCCCCATCGATTTGTCATGAAGAGATGTGACCGGATGCCATGATTGTAGTTTTCTGAATGTTGAGTTTTAAGCCAACTTTTTCACTCTCCTCTTTCACTTTCATCAAGAGGCTCTTTAGTTCTTCTTGGCTTTCTGCCATAAGGGTGGTATCATCTGTGTATCTGAGGTTATTGATATTTCTCCTGGCAATCTTGATTCCAGCTTGTGCTTCATCCAGCCCAACATTTCCCATGAGGTACTCTGCATATAAGTTAAATAAGCAGGGTGACAATATACAGCCATGACATACTCTTCCGATTTGGAACCAGTCTGTTGTTCCATGTCCGATTCTAACTGTTGCTTGTTGACCTGCATACAGATTTCTCAGGAGGCAGGTAAGGTGATCTGGTATTCCCATCTCTTTAAGACTTTTCAACAATTTGTTGTGATCCACATAGTCAAAGGATTTGGAGTAGTCAATAAAGAAGAAGTACATGTTTTTCAGCAACTCTCTTGCTTTTTTTGTGATCAAACAGATGTTGGCAATTTAATCTCTGGTTCCTCTGCCTTTTCTAAATCCAACTTGAACATCCGGAGGTTCACGGTTCATATACTCTTGAAGCCTGGCTTGGAGAATTTTGAGCATTACTTTACTAGCGTGTGAGGTGAGTGCAGTTGTGTGGTAGTTTGAACATTCTTTGGCATTGCTTTTCTTTGGGATTGGAATGAAAACTGACCTTTTCCAGTCCTGTGGCCATTGCTGAATTTTCCACATTTGCTGGCATATTGAGTGCAATACTTTCACAGCATCATCTTTTAAGATTTGAAATAGCTCAACTGAAATTCCATCACCTCCACTAGCATTGTTTGTAGTGATGCTTCCTAAGGACCATTTGACTTTGCATTCCAGAATGTCTGGCTCTAGGTGAGTGATAACACCGTTGTTATTATCTGGGTCATGGAGATCTTTTTTGTGTAATTCTTCTGTGTATCCCTGCCGCTTCTTCTAATATCTTCTGCTTCTGTCAGGTCCATACCATTTCTGTCCTTTATTGTACCCATCTTTGCATGAAATATTCCCTTAGTATCTCTAATTTTCTTGAAGAGATCTCTAGTCTTCCCCATTCTATTGTTTTCCTCTATTTCTTTGCATTGATCACTGGGGAAGGCTTTCTTATCTCTCCTTGCTATTCTTTGGAACTCTGCATTCAAATGGGTATATCTTTCCTTTTCTCCTTTGCCTTTCTCTTCTCTTCAATTCACAGCTATTTGTAAGGCATTGTCAGACAACCATTTTTCCTTTTTGCATTTATTTTTCTTGGGGATGGTCTTGATCCCTGCCTCCTCTACAATGTCATGAACCTCTGTCCATAGTTCATCAAGCACTTTATCAATCAGATCTAATCCCTTGAATCTATTTGTCACTTCCATTGTATAGTCTATATAGTATGTATATATATATATAGTAAGGGATTTGATTTAGGTCACACCTGAATGGTCTACTGGTTTTCCCTACTTTCTTGAGTTTAAATCTGAATTTTGCAATAAGGACTTCATGTTCTGAGCCACAGTCAGCTCCTGGTCTTGTTTTTGCTGACTGTATAGAGCTTCTTCATCTTTGGCTGCAAAGAATATAGCACATATTAGGCAACATTAATAAGCTTAGATTCTAGATACTATGTTAGTTTAAATATACATATAGGCAAGCTGTTTCTAGAAAATGGCAACTCACTCCTGTATTCCTGCCTGGAAAATCCCATGGACAGTGGAGTCTGATAGGCTCCACTGTCCATGAGATTTATGGACACTGTTCATGGACTGTAGCCTGCCTTTCACTTGTATCCATGGGGATTCTCCAGGCAAGAATACTGGAGTGGGTTGCCATTGCCCTCCTCTAGGGATCTTCCCCACCCAGGAATCAAACCTAGATCTCCCTCTGAGCCATCAGGGAAGCCCAAGAATGCCAGAGTGGGTGGCCTATTCTTTCTCAAGGGGGTCTTCCTGACCCAGGAATCAAACCGTGGCCTCCTGCATTTCAGTTGGATTCATTACCAATGAGCCACCAGGGAAGCCTTCACTTAACTGTCAGGGTGTAGGATATTCTCTGTTATCTGGAAAATTGTTTTAGCAAACGGTGAGTGTTAGAATAATACAATGTAGAATCATAAATAATATCTACAAATAATTTCACATCCTTGATGGGAAATCAGCATTTTATCATTAGCTATATCAACAAGGCATAATTTTAAAAAGCCTTGCAAAGTGTTTCTCAACACAGCCGTGACTTGAGTTTCCCATATTAGTCCTAGATTACCATTTCTATTTTAATTTTTTTTATTTTGTAGCCAAATGATAATGTTTAGTTGCACAATCTATTGTAATTTCCAGATATTCCTAAGAATAATTTAATTTTAAAATGCGTTTTAGTTTTTTTTTTTTTTAATAATTGCATTTATTTATTTTTGGCTGTGCTGGGTCTTCATTGCTGTGTGGGCTTTTCTCTAGTTGCAGTGAGCAAGTCTATTCTCTAGTTTGGTGTGTGGGCTTCTTATCATGGTGGCTTCTCTTATAGAGCACAAGTTCTAGGGCAAACAGGCCTCAGTAGTTGTATCATGTGGGCTAAATGCTTGAGGCTCCTGGGCTCTGGCACACAGGCTCAGTAGTTATGGTGCATGGGCTTTGTTGCTCTGCATGTGGGATCCTCCTAACCAGGGTAGAACTTGTGTCTTTTGTATTGGCAGGGAGATTCTTCACCACTGAGACAAGATGGAAGCCCCTTTTTTAATTTTTAAAAATGTGAACTCAACCAAATTTGAAAACTTTCAGAATCAAAAACTTTGGACAGATAACAAATATTCTTATATGATGATCACTGGTTCAAGTCCATGCCTATCAATAGCTGTTATTAGAAAATTCAGAAAAATATGTCATGTGCACTAAATGCTTGCACTTTCACTTCCTCTCTAGCCTTGTTTAACCCATAAGCTTCTTATATTCTTGTCATTTGGGCTGATTATATTTAAATATGTTATATCTGCTAGACTCTTTTAAACATTTCAATCATTTCTCTCATTAAAAAATAATTTCAGTGTTGTTTTCTTAAATTTTCATGAAGATACAAATAAAGATAGTTTGTAGGGGAAATAAATTTGCTAAAGGAACCATGCTTTTGTTTTAAGTTTGAACTTATTTCATATGAATTTGTATTTTTGACATTTTTCAAAATAAGATATCAAATAAAAATGTTGTTTCTAGGTTATATTATTCTAGTATAACAATTAGTATGATAATCATTGTGTAATAGTAAAAAATTACCATCTAAAAAATTCAAATAAAAAATGGCAAATTTTCCTTCATGCTTAATTATACAAATTCATGTTTCCTTTACTCTTTATGTTGTTGTTTAGTCACTAAGTGGGTCCAACTCTTTTGCAAGGCTCCTCTGTCCATGGGATTACCCAAGCAAGAAAACTGGAATGAGTTGCTATTTCCTCCTCCAGGGAATCTTCCCAACCCAGGGATTGAATCTGTTTTTCCTGCATTAACAAGCAGATTCTTTATTGCTGAGCTACTAGGGAAGTCCTTACTCTCTATAGTTTCACATGTATTTCCCTTTGATGATTAATTGCATCTACATAAGAATATGCCCTTGGTATTTTCCTGGATAGTCTTAGCACTGAGCTGGACAGAATCAATGTGAACTTACCCACAAATACCATGTCATACTTGCATCAAACTGGAGATACTTTAAAATAGGAACACTTGGAAAAATAAGAATGAGATCACTTTGAACTGAACCCAGACATATAACTGTTGGCCAGATTTGTGTTCAAATGTAATTTTAAAAGTGTTCAGCTACTGAAAATTCTGAACATTCAAGACACAAGTTTCTATATCTCTGATATTTTTCATTTACTTATGAAATAAATCACTGACAATTTAAAAAATGTATTTCTGATATAGATATTCTATCTTTGAATACTGCTATCCTTTCCAGGAATAGGTGACAGAAAACTAAGACAATCTGCAAACCTTAGAAATATTTGCTCAAGTGTTCAAACAGCATTCATTAATTCATTGTGTTTCTACTAAGTCTGGCAAGAAGTAATTGAAATATAATGCTCATACTGTGTCCACACAACACTGTGATCAATTCATAATTTCTGGTTCACATAAAGTTGCCCTTATTTTATTTTAGTATACACTCTGCTTCATGCCTACACATATACAGAAAATGAGAACTCTGGAAAATTCATCCAGAGAGATGTATAGGTTATGTACAGAAGGGGAAACTGGAATGATCTGTAAGTTCAGCGTAACCTTCTCTGGAAAACTGATGATTCAAACAAGTGAAAATGAGCATAATAGGATATGAAAAAAATCCCCTTGGAAATGGGGCATGTTTCAATAAAAGAATATTTCCAAAGTACTGTCAATCAATGATAGAAAGAGCAAAGGAGACCACTGTAGAAGAAGAAGAGGTAAGAGAATGGGTCCATGATTGAAAGCAGTGGGAATACTTGAATGAGGGCTAATGGGTGGTGGGGGTGACACACTCAGATATGATATTTTCATAGATTGCCTTCAGGGAGAGAAATGGATCTGAAGGACAAGAATATGGGTTTCCCTGGTGGTTCTATGGTAGACAATCTGCCTGCCAATGCTGGAGACACAGGAGAGGGTGAGTTTAATCCCTGGGTCTGGAAGATCTGGTGGAGGAGGAAATGGCAATCCCCTCCACTATATTTGCCTGAAAATTCCATGGACAGAGGAGCCTGCCTGGCCACAGTCCATGGGTTGCAGAGTCAGCCATGACTGAGCATGCACGCAGCAATATGGGTTGAGTTCAGGAGCACAGGAGCATTGCTGGGTCATTTTGAAATGACTGCAGTTTCCTGTGCTAATGATAAAGGTAGTTGGGATCTTGTTGGAGTTAAATTAAGAGAATAGATAAATTAAAACTATTGAAATGATAAAATAATAAATAGCTTTTCTGAATTTTGGGGGTGATTTACACAATGCCTGAACTCAGCCATTTTCAGTAGTTGCTCCCTTGTCATTTACAGCTTAAAACAACCCAAAAAAAAAAAAAACCTGTTTGAATCTTTGACCACAAAGCACTATGGATAAAGTTGCTTTTTAAAAATTTATTTCACATTAGTTGAGTAAAATATTATAGTGAACTGTTATGAAAAAAGTATAAAGTTGTAAGTTCTTTTTTAAAAATTATATTCTAAAATATGGTGTTTTAGCTTTCACAAAAAGTTCTCTCATTATTCAAAACTATATGAATTTCAAGTATATCAAAAAATAGTTTTAATAAGACATTATCTTTTTAAAAAATTGATTTGTAAACTATAAATAAATGTATTAAATATGAATGTAGCACTTTTGAATAAGTTTAACCTATGTGCTATGATAGCAAAGATGTCTTATAAAATACAGTTTTTAAAAAAAATGTGTTAGTGTATGTATGTATGTACTTGTGTGCATATACATATGTGTGTGAATATATACATATATACATGTATACACATGCATACACATAAAGCCATACATATGCATTCAAGTTTAATTTAAAACTCACACTTTGAATCTGTCATTGTGCTTTAACTTGGTCTAGGGCTGATTTTATCCTAAAACACTGAAACTTACGATGCTTTAAAAATTAATTAATAGTCTGAGTAAGTTCATTATCATTTAAGATCTATTTTGGTTACACATTTTAATATTCTGTTTTTGTTGCAGAGCTATTTAGACACAGCCATTTGTGGATAATAAGTCATTTATTCCTCATTAACTGTTAGGATGGATGTAGATATTCATTGCAGCCAGACAACAGACTCATTTAACTGCATACAGTACATGATTATATACCACACCAATGACTAGAATGCAAATCCCACTTCACATTTACTTCATTTTAACTTACCATTTGCCAATAGCTCAAATCTTCTCCTTTGTGGCTGTGAGTTTCCTTTTCTAGCTTTTCTGCAAGAGTATCACTGACTTTTTATTTTTAAAAAGGAAAAAATAAAAAGCAAGAAAAGGGAAATGGATGAATGCTTACAATTTAGAATGATAGTTCTCTCCGCTATAGCTCGCATGGACTCTTACAATTTGCCTAGGAAACCATGCTTTCCCTGTTGGAAATTTATACCCTAGTCAGCTTAACCTTAAACCAGATGAGTTTCAGCTTTTAAATGCAGAAGACCTTAACAAATCATCATAGAACTGGTCACAGTTGCAAACTTTATTTGCGCCTGCAGTGAAACTCAGGAATTTGCCATCTTCCTCCCAAAAATGATAGCATACCGTTTTAAATTGCATGAAGTATATTAAAATGAAAACTTATAATTTATTTTATAAAATTAGCATTTTAAAATTAGTGACTATGTGCAGAAAATGTGCATTTTTCATGATATTGCTTTTTAAAGCTATAGAGCAATAAATAATCATCCTTGTAATTGAGCCATAAGTCAAAAATAGTGCATCAATATAATCATATATAGTTTATAATTAATCCTATGTTGAAATATTACAAAGATATAATACATTTTGATGTGTGCTTCACTAAAATTGAATAAGCTACATTGGAATCTCCTTACTTTAGAATTTACAGGAAGATCTAGTCAATATACATAATATATCACAATGTCTGCTGATAAAATAGAGAGGAAATAAAGACAACATCATCTTTTTATTTATCTTTCAAAACTGGAAAACAGATAAATCATCACATTTGTTTTCTTGCTAATCTTGGAAATGTTGGGAATTTTCTCAGTTCAGCTACGGGCAGCCATTAACCAAAGGAAGAGGGTACACAAGTGAATTGGGGTCTGTATGCCTTGTCTGGTTTTTAAAAATTATCTAGATGGAAATAGAGGAATAAACAATCCAAACAACCTTGTTGATTCAAAAAATATAAATTATAATTTTCCATAATTATTTGATTATAATTATTTGATCATTGCATTCTATGTGGTCTCCACACAACCTTTATACAATGTGAAATTTTACTGTCATAAAGCAAAATAAGGGCTTCCCTGGTGGCCCAGTGGTAAAGAACCTGCCTGCCAATGCAAGAGATGTGGGTTTGATCTCTGGGTTGGGAAGATCCCCTGGAGAAGGAAATGGCAACCCACTCCAGTATTCTTGTTTGGGAAATGCCATGGACAGAGGAGCATGATGGGCTAGGGTCCATGGGCTCGCAATGGAATAGACACAACTTAGTGACTAAACAATAACAACAAAGCAAAATAAACATATGAAAATGAAAATCCAAAGTGATCAGTGAGTGCGAAATTAAATCTTGCAGTCCTTACATCATTTCCTAGATTCTTCCTGTTCTCCAGAGCAATCTACATTTGCCTACTCAATTTTTAAAAAAATGTTTACTTTCTTTTTTTCTAATATGCAAAGACCCTATTATTTTAGTCATCAAATTTTTAAAAATCTATTAAAATCTCCATCTAAAAAGATGGAGGAATTGGGGAATTCTCACATATTTTATTTCTTTTGATTTTACTGATTAAACATGTGATACATTAGATTTCATCCCAATGAGTAATATGGGATATGAATATAGTTGTTATTTTTTGCAAAAGGTTAATCAAGTCATCACATTACACTTTAGTGAATGTTCTATCTTTTCTACATTGGATTAACATTCCAATGTAGACACTTACTCCTTGGAAGGAAAGTTATGAGCAATTTAGACAGCATATTAAAAAGCAGAGACATTACTTTGTCCACAAAGGTCCATCTAGTTAAGGCTATGGTTTTTCCAGTAGTCATGTATGGATGTGAGAGGTGAACTATAAAGAAAGCTGAGCGCCAAAGAATTGATGCTTTTGAACTGCGGTGTTGCAGAAGATTCTTGAGAGTCCCTTGGACTGCAAAGAGATCCAACCAGTCCATCCTAAAGGAAATTAGTCCTGGGTGTTCATTGGAAAGATTGATGTTGAAGCTGAAACTCCAGTACTTTGGCCACATGATGTGAAGAGCTGACTCATTGGAAAAACCCTGATGCTGGGAAAGATTGAAGGAGGGAGGAGAAGGGGACGACAGAGGAAGAGATGGTTGGATGGCATCACCCCGTCAATGGAGATGAGTTTGGGTAAACTCCAGGAGTTGGTGATGGACAGGGAGGCCTGGCGTGCTGCAGTCCATGGGGTTGCAAAGAGTTGGACATGACTGAGCGACTGAACTGAACTGAAAGTTCCAAAATGGCTTACGTCTAGTCCTGGATTTTCCATTCTATCCCATTGATCTTTATGTCCATTCCTGAATATCATGCTACTCTAACGGTTAATGTTTAAAACTTACCTTAATCTGGTTAATGCCTTCTCTGCTTATTTCTACCTAGTAACATCCATCTTGATTAGTCCATATATACATGCTTTGTAATACAAATGCTATTATCTTTGTTACCTTAAGAATAACGGTATGTAATTAAATTTACCTAACCAAATGTGCTGTACTTCATATTAATACACTCATTTGTTCTTTATTAATCTATGTTTAAAGGGAGAGAATGACATATTAGAACAATATTTTAATAAACCTGAAATTCATACATAAGTTTTGAAATAATGATGGGATTGGTTTTTATGAAAGCTAAAGAATATCTTTCAGTTCAGTTCAGTCTCTCAGTCCTGTCCGACTCTTTGCGACCCCATGAATTGCAGCACACCAGGCCTCTCTGTCCATCACCAACTCCCGGAGTCTACCCAAACCCATAACCATCGAGTCGGTTATACCATCCAACCATCTCATCCTCTGTCGTCCCCTTCTCCTCCCGCCTTCAGTCTTTCCCAGCATCAGGGTCTTTTCAAATGAGTCAGCTCTTCGCATCAGATGACCAAGGTATTGGAGTTTCAGCTTCAACATCAGTCCTTCCAATGAACACTCAGGACTGATCTCATTTGGGATGGACTAGTTGGATCTCCTTGCAGTACAAGGGACTTTCAAGAGTCTTCTCCAACACCACAGTTCAAAAGCATTGATTCTTCTGCACTCAGCTTTCTTTATAGTCCAACTGTCACATCCATACATGACTACTGGAAAAACCATAGCCTTAACTAGATGGACCTTTGTGGACAAAGTAATGTCTCTGCTTTTTAATATGCTGTCTAAATTACTCATAACTTTCCTCCCAAGGAGTAAGTGTCTTTTAATTTCATGGCTGCAATCACCATCTGCAGTGATTTTGGAGCTAAAAAAAAAGTCAGCCACTGTTTCCACTGATTCCCCATCTATTTGCCATGAAGTGATGGGACTGGATGCCATGATCTTAGTTTTCTGAAGGTTGAGCTTTAAGCCAATTTTTCCACTCTCCTCTTTCACTTTCATAAAGAAGCTCTTTAGTTATTCTTCACTTTCTGCCTTAAGGGTGGTGTCATCTGCATATCTGAGGTTATTGATATTTCTCCCAGCAATCTTGATTTCAGCTTGTGCTTCTTCCAGCCCAGTGTTTCTCATGATGTACTCTGCATATAAGTTAGATAAGCAGGGTGACAATATACAGCCTTGATGTACTCCTTTTCCTATTTGAAACCAGTCTGTTGTTCCATATCCAGTTCTAACTGTTGCTTCCTGACCTGCATACAGATCAAGAGACAGGTCAGGTGGTCTGGTATTCCCATCTCTTTCAGAATTTTCCACAGTTTATTGTGATCCACACAGACAAAGGCTTTGGCATAGTCAATAAAGTAGAAATAGATGTTTTTCTGGAACTCTCTTGCTTTTTCAATGATCCAGCAAATGTTGGCAATTTGATCTCTGGTTCCTCTGCCTTTTCTATTATTTTATTAGCATATTAACTGACTAATGACAGTTATTATAAATTTCTTTACTAATAATTCCAACATCTATTAATGCTTTTGAACTGTGGTGTTGCAGAAGACTCTTGAGAGTCTCTTGGACTGCAAGGAGATCAAACTAATTAATCCTAAAGAAAATCAGTCCTGAATATTCATTGGAGGCACTGATGCTGAAGCTGAAGCTCCAATACTTTACCCATCTGATGTGAAGAACTGACTCATTGGAAAAGACCCTGATGCTGGGAAAGATTGAAGGCAGGACAAGAAGGGGATGGCAGAAGATGAGATGGTTAAATGGCATCACCGACTCAATGGATGTGAGTTTGAGCAAGCTCCAAGCGTTGGTGGTGGAAAGGGAAGCCTGGCGAGCAGCAGTCCATGGGGTCGCGAAGGGTCAGAAACGACTGAGTGAATGAACTATCTAGCTATGTTATATCTTCTTCTGTTTCTGATACTTTGTCTTCTCAAACAGTCTTTTTTGTTTTCCCCTTGCCTTTTGGCATGCCATCTAAACTGTCATTCGTTGAAAGCTCAGCATGTTGTATAGGTAATCAAAACAGGTAAAAAACCTTTTAATATGAGATTTTATATTTATCTAACTAGACATTGGGATTTGTTTAATATTTGCTATAGATGCTGTCATTGGCTTCAAATTCATCTAACATCCTTGTTTTGCCTCCACTATTGATTTTTGAGCTGCACTAGCTAGAATCTTCCATAAATATACTTGAGCATTGTTGAAATGGTAGTAAGAAGGGCACTGTGGAATAGTATTCTATAAGATTATGATTAATTCTCAGTCTTTTACTGAGCCTGTGTCTTGGGGCTTTGTCCTCAACAAATATTTCACAGTTCTTCATCCTCTTCCACACTTTTAGATAAGTCAGAAAGCCTAGAGGGGCATCATACCAAATAAATGCTCTTTCCCCATGTAGGGTATGTTCTGGTAATATGTTTTCTCATTTATATTAAGCCTTTAGAGTATTCCTCTATTAATCCAGATCATAATGCTTTTAGTTTAGAATTTAAACTTATTTTTATAAAAAAAATCTTTTGTATTTTTGCCTATGTTAATTACTATGTATGTGGGGTTCCTTATTTATTATTTGATATTTACTGGTGTATCTTTACATTTAAATTTTCTAGTTGGTTAGAGATATGTTACTGACGTTGGTAAATACACGCTTTATTTGGAAATTTGGAAAGTTCTTTTATTTGTTTAATTGTTTCTTAAGTGTGTTGATTTTCTAATTAAGATATTATCATTAGCAAATAAAAATAGTGCATCCCTCCTGTTTTAACCTTCACAATATTTTTGTTTTCTTTCTTTCTTTCTTTTCTTTCTGGCAAATACTTCCAATGCAAATAATTCAGTGATAGTGGACACTCTTTCCTTGCTCTCAAAAAATACCTCTAATATATTAAAAAAATTCTCCAATAATTATGTTTGCTGTCATCTTTTGTGTAATTGTTAACAAATTCAATAATTATTTTACAAGTCTCCATCTGATAAATATTTTAAATCCTAAGTATTGAAGTTAATAAAATATTTGTTTGCATCATTTAAGATAATTATACAACTGTGTGTTGTCTATTAATTTTAAGATTTATATTCTTAGATTTTCTGATGTGAAAAGTGACTTGAATTTACAGAACAGAGTTACTTGATCACGGTGTTTTATTGTTTAGCACACTGTTAAATTGAGAAGGCGTAGGTTTTAACATGTAAAAATTCAGCTGTGAATTCTTCATAAGTGAAATGGGCTTCTACTTGTCCTTTATAATCAACTACATAATATAATACAATTTCTTAGTCATTCTTTTCTAATTCTTTACTATGCACTGAATTCTTACTAAGCTTAGTACAGCTCTCAGTATCCCGTATAGCTCTCTTTGCTTTGTGCTTCTAGGTTTGTATTTGTGTTTCCATGTTCAGGCACGAAGTTATGTCCGACTCTTTGCGACCCCAAGGACTGCAGTGTGCCAGGCTTGCCTGTCCTTCATTATCTCCCAGAGTTTGCTCAGATTCATGCCTGTTGAGTCAGTGATGCTATCTTTCTAACCGTCTCATCCTCTGCTGACCCCTTCTTTTACTTTCAATCTTTCCCAGCATCAGGGTCTTTTCCAATGAGTCAGTTCTTCCCATTGGGTGACCAAAGTATTGGAGCTTCAGCTTCAGCATCGGTCCTTCCAATGAATGTTCAGGGTGGATTTTCTTTAGGATCGAATGGTTTGATCTCCTTGCATTCCAAGGGACACTCAAGAGTCTTTTCCAGGACCACAGTTCAAAAGCATCAATTCTTTGCCATTCAGCCTTTTTTTTTTTTTTTTTTTTAAATTCAGCTCTCACATCCATACATGACTACTGGAAAACCCAAAGCTTTGCCTATATGCACCTTTGTCAGCAAAGTGATATCTCTGCTTTTTAATATGCTGTCTAGGTTTGTCAAAGCTTTCCTTTCAAGGAGCAAGCTTCTTTTAATTCCATGGGTGCAGTCACTGCCTGCAGTGATTTTGGAGTCCAAGAAAATAAAATTTGTCACTGCTTCCACTTTTCCCCTTCTATCTTCCTTTTACTCTACATTTTCTGTTTTAAAAATTATTTTCAGTAGTACAGATATCAAGGCTCAATTTACATTGAAACAGTAGATGAATGAAATTACTAAAATGATTACAAACTTAACTAAATTCTGCCTATAAGGAGGTATTGTCTGCTAGTATTGCATTTTCTCATTAACACAAATAGACAAGGAAGCTGCAGATATAAAACATAATTGTGAAAGCAAGCAGAATATTTGAGGCATTTAGAGTTTAAGCTAGGATTTGCAAGAAATAATGGAACAGCCCCACCCAAATATTTATTCTTGAGGATTTATATATCCTTGCCATTATCCCATTTATCTTACTTCACCTGTACAGAAGGTAACAGAATCATGGTCTGCAATTTCTTTATCAGTATTATTATAGGATTTGGTCAAGAATGTAATATAAACATTATCTGAATAATTGTAATGGATCAAATCTAAAACTATACCAAATAAAATAAGACATAATACTTGAAATATTGTCACTGAAAAGCAGCAAGAAATGGAGCTGTTTTCTGTATGAAATTATTATACTTAAACTTTCAGGTGAAGGAGTAAAAAGTTGTATAAACCATCAACTGTACATACCAGTAAAAAATAGTATTAATAGTAAATTAATACAGAGGCAAAATAAATAAAGACCAATTAATTAACGACAATATACTTTCAGACTACCTGAAACTACATTAAACTACAGAACTAATTCTTGCTGCTGCTGCTGCTGCTAAGTCGCTTCAGTAGTGTCCGACTCTGTGCAACCCCATGGACGGCAGCCCACCAGGTTCCGTTGTCCCTGGGATTCCCCAGGCAAGAACACTGGAGTGGGTTGCCATTTCCTTCTCCAATGCATGAAAGTGAAAAGTGAAAATGAAGCCGCTCAGTCGTGTCCGACTCTTCGCGACCCCATGGACTGCCTACCAGGCTCCTCCGTCCATGGGATTTTCCAGGCAAGAGTACTGGAGTGGGTTGCCATTGCCTTCTCGGAGAACTAACTCGTATCTGGTTCTTATTATCAGAAAATTTGGTGAGAAAAAATTAATCTGATTATCTGTAAAATGATGTACCATGACTGCATTTATTTTAAAGATTAATCTTTGCTGAGCTACTACTTTAAAAAATGGAAATACACACAGATAAATTCATTATGTATTTTAATTAATTCAACTATTTTCAGCTTAATTTTTACCTGTATACCTCAAATTTGTCCAAGTTTCTTTCCAAAATTGGTATGCACATTCTTAATTATTTAATATATGTTTTAATATTGTTTTCAGATTAACAGACTAAATTAAACTGTGCAAATATTTTGTGTGTATTCATTCTTCACAGCAATATTTTTAGAAAATTTATTAGATTCCATAGTAAAATTTGACAGATAAGTTTTGTTTCACCTAGTTCTTTTCCCTTTCATCAACATATAGAAAAACAGTAAATTTAGTTTTACTCTGAAATATACTTTTCAAAAAATTCCAACAAATGTCAATCAGTACATGGCATTGTTAGTGTCAACTATATTTCTGTGTTGAACTTGGATGAAAAACTGGTGCAGGGGCAAATTTATTTGTTTTGCAGACATTTGTTGACACTAAGAAATGACAAAATATATCACTTTAGAGGTTTGATCAACTGAGGTTATATATTTTGATGTTTTATTTCCCTTATTCAATAGTAGATATAAATAGTGGTTATGAACAATTTGGTTGGCTAACTACAGGATTAAAAATATGAGACATTTTTGTGTCATTGTTCTATAATGATATATCTTTTTATCTCTTAGGTATTATATTCATACCTAATGACATTCTGACATCATTTAATGATTATATTAAAGATAATACATGTAAAAATTTAGAAAAATTCAAGTATTATAGTGAACAACAAATACTAACATTATTCATCCTTCACTTTAAATAATAATAGTAGTATTGGCATGTGTTAGTTGCTCAGTCGTGTCCAACTTTGCAACCCCATGGACTGCAACCCACCGGTCTCCTCTATCCATGGGATTTTTCAGGCAAGAATACTGGAGTAGGTTGCCATTCCTCTCTCCAGAGGATAGTATTGTTACAGAATAGTCTTATTTGAATTGCACAATACAATCTAAATATGATAATAGTACTACCAAAGCAAGTTAATACTCATAAGATTGCTTTTATGACATTTTGAGTCATAAATCTGTGTGCTTATTATTGGAACATAAATAAGAAATCCTCACTGAATATATAAGAGAACAGCAAGATAATTTTTGTTTAATTATATTCTTACAGCATATGCATTCTTTCATGCTAATGGAGAAATGACTTCTTGACACAGATTTGAGCCCATATATTTTATGTAAGATAGATTCTATACAAGAATAGAGGTCATTCTTTGTACTGATATGATTGTTCCTACACAACAGAAACCAGTGCTCAGTAATGTTCCTAACTTCTAAAAAATCAGAATAATCTTATACCTTAAAATTGGCACAGTATGAGATTTCTGATACCTTTAATTGTTACCTTAAATATAAATTAATTACATAAGAACTATAGCTATGATGACCATATTCCCTAATTTTCCCTAAATTCTTCTCATAAAGCTATTTATTCTTTCAAAAATTCTGTATCTTTCCTTTAGCCATAAACATAATCAGTATTTCTCTGCTGTTACATGTACCTTACTTGTTGCTGTTTAGAATGTTATTTCCTATTTCTTCATTGGTCATATCCTGCTGATATTAATATTTGAATGTATCTGTTACATAAAAATAAGGAATGATGATAACAGTAACTATTATGTATACATGTGTATATGTGCATACATGTGTGTTTATAACTTATCTTTATATATATATGTGTGTGTGTGTGTGTTTTCCTTCTACCAACTCATTTAGAGCTGAATAATTGAAAACATTTCCTAATTAAGATACTTTTATCTGGTTCCCACCTACTTCCCCTGACCCCAGTGATACAAGGAAAATAGACATATTATCATAAGGACTTTGACTTTTAGTAACAAAACATCAAGACAAGGATGAAAACTATTTTGACTTATCAGTCATATTTCTTTTTTCTCCAATGATGATTATTTTTTTCCTTCTGCCAACAAGAAAAAAAAGTACTTGATTCGAACATAAAAGGACATATTTTATTTATAACCAGGCAGGCTTGAAATTCTTCATTTTAAATCCCTGCTGAACTTTAGAGAAACCTTTAAAAACTCAACTACATTTATACTAGGATTTTACCCCAGACTTCAGAGTCCAGAATTCTAGTGCTCAGGAAAAACAACTCAATCCGGAAAAGCCACAAAAGCATATAAACGTCTTAGGGAACACATGTACATCAATGGCTGATTCATGTCAATGTAGGACAAAAACCACTACAATATTGTAAAGTAATTAGTCTCCAATTAAAATAAATAAATGAATAAAAAAAACTCTTAGGGAGAGTTACCCCTAAGCTTTTATTGCCAAAAATGTGGACCTGGTTCTCCTTCAGAGAAAAATTTGAATGATATTCAAATAAGAATCTTTGATTATTGCCCTACTTGAATTAATTCCATATTGGGATATCTTACTGGAGCAGGAAATAGCAACCCCCTCCAGCATTCTTGCCAGGAGAGTTTCATGGACAGAGGAGCCTGAAGGGCTAGAGTTCATGGGGTCGCAAACGGTCAGACGTGACTGAGCGACTAACACACATATCTTATTAATGGACTTGAAAATAAATTCCCACTACTGTGAGGGCAATTTATCAGACTAATTTCTTAATGATCAGTCCTCAAAGTCACGAATCAAAGTAACATTAGAGTACACTAAATAACTTCTGAACAGTTACTTTTTTGTTAGAGAACACTTTCTAAAAGACAATTTAGCAGTCTTAAGTCCATATGGGTGTTACACTTCATTTTATTTTTAACTAAATTCATAAATGGAGAGAAAGTATATTCTTAATTAATGAAGACAAGTAATTGTTATGAGATAATTAATTATAGAAATCTGGCAAAGAGTGTAACTAATCACACAGGGGGGCATCCTTCCTCATTTATTATTCATTAGAAACTTTAAATAAATAATAAGTTACATTAATTTTGCTTTAAAGAAAATAGACAAGGCTTATAATTTTAATAGTAAAATAAAAAGGTACAAATAAATAAATTTTAATCTATTTAAAGATAATTACACATTGCTTTTTAGTCTCATAAGACTATGCTTATTTCATAGAATATAACTATCATTTAAAACATTCTAGTTGTGAAATCAGGTTTAAAGTTTGTCCTGATCATGTCCAAGCTTTTGATTACTTTAAAAAAAGTTATTTAACATGATCTGTCACTGAAGTCATATTGGGCTGGCCAAAAAGTTTGTTCCAGCTTTCCATACTATGATAAGAAAAACCTGAATGAACGTTTTAGCCAGTTCAATAAAAAGTACATTATAAATATAAGAAATTAAAGCATATTTAGCTTATTCAACAAATGTTTCATAATATCAGTAGTTAGGAATATTTAGTAGTTAGGAATAAGAGAGTTGAACTTATTGCTCATAAAAAAAAGTCTTCTTTTTTTTTTTCCCCACAAATACAACTGAAATTTTAACTTTGTCTAAAGTATTGCTTTTAATAATCAGGCTTATGCCATGAAACTTTCATGTTAAAAACATCAAGCAATACTAGAGTAAAAGTTTTTATTTGAAATTAGTAATCTATATTATTAGTTCAAGTAGTTTTTATCATTTGACTTTGTCTTCTCTATAAATATTTATTGATGACTTGCAAGGATTAGACAACTGAATAATGTGTCAGCAACATATAAGCGAACATAAATCCATTCTACAATTAACTCATAATGTCATAAGAAAGACAAGTTTCCCAAAAGATAATTAAAATAAAATGTGGCAGTTATTGTGATAAGTATAGGTAAAGACTATTGGGAAATGTTTTTAAGGAAAAGCAGAGAAAGAAAAGTGAGAGAATATCAAGTCAGTCAGTCAGTTCAGTCACTCAGTCACATCCGACTCTGCGACTCCACGGTCTTCAGCACGCCAGGCCTCCCTGTCCATCACCAACTGCCGGAGCCTACTCAAACTCATATCCATTGAGTCAGTGATGCCATCAAACCATCTCATTCTCTGTTGTTCCCTTCTCCTCCCGCCTTCAGTCTTTCCCAGAATCAGGGTCTTTTCTAATGAGTCAATTCTTCGAATCAGGTGGCCGAAAGATTGGAGCTACAGCTTCAGCATCAGTCCGTCCAATTAATATTTAGGACTGATTTCCTTTAGGATTAACTGGTTGGATCTCCTTGTAGTCCAAGGGACTCTCAAGACTCTTCTCCAACACCACAGTTCAAAAGCTTCAATTCTTTGGGGCTCGGCATTCTTTATAATTCAACTCTCACATCCATACACGAATACTGGAAAAAACATAGCTTTTACTAGATGGACATTTGTTGGTAAAGTAATGTCTCTGCTTTTTAATATGCTATATAGGTTGGTCATAGCTTTTCTTCCAAGGAGCAATCATCTTTAATTTCATGGATGCAGTCACCATCTGCAGTGATTTTGGAGCCCCCAAAATAAAGTCTCTCACCATTTCCATTGCGTCCTCATCTATTTGGAAAGAAATGATAGGACCGGATGCCATGATCTTAGTTTTCTGAATGTTGAGCTTTAAGCCAGATTTTTCACTCTCCATTTTCACTTTCATCAGGAGGCTCTTTAGTTCTTCATTTTCTGCCATAAGGGTGGTGTCATCTGCAGATCTGAGGTTATTGATATTTCTCCCAGCAATATTGATTCCAGATTGTGCTTAATCCAGCCTGGCATTTCATATGATGTACACTGCATATAAGTTAAATAATCAGGGTGACAATATACAGCCTTGACATACTTTTTTCCCGATTTGCAACCAGTTTGTTTTTCCATGTCCAGTTTGAACTGATGCTTTTTGACCTGCATACAGATTTCTCAGGAGGCAGGTCAGTGGTATGGTATTCCCATCTCTTTAAGAATTTTCCACAGTTTGTTGTGATTCACACAGTCAAAGGCTTTGGTGTAGTCAATAAAGCAAAAGTAGATGTTTTTCTGGAACTCTCTTGCTTTTTTGATGATGTTGCTGATGATTTTCAGATGTTGTCAATTTGATCTCTGGTTCCTCTGCCTTTTCTAAATCCAGCTTGAACATCTGGAAGTTCACGGTTCACATACTGTTGAAGCCTGGCTTGGAGAATTTTGAACATTACTTTGCTAGCATGTGAGATGAGTGCAATTGTGTGGCAGTTTGAACATTCTTTGTCATTGCCTTTCTTTGGGATTGGAATGAAAACTGATCTTTTCCAGTCCTGTGGCCACTGCTGAGTTTTCCAGATTTGCTGGCATATTGAGTGCAGCACATTCACAGCATTATCTTTTAGGATTTGAAATAGCTCAACTCAAATTCCATCACCTCCACTAGCTTTGTTCATAGTGATACTTCCTAAGGCCCACCTGACTTCATATTTCAGGATGTCTGGGTCTAGGTGAGTGATCACATTATCATGGTTATCTGGGTCATTAAGATCTTTTTTGTATAGTTCTTTTGTGTGTTCTTGCCACGTCTTCTTAATATCCTCTGCTTCTGTCAGGTCCATATCATTTCTGTCCTTTATTGTGCCCATCTTTCCATGAAATAGTCCCTTGATATCTCTAAGTTTCTTTAAGAAATCTCTAGTCTTTCTCATTATATTGTTTTTCTCTATTTCTTTGCATTGATCACTGAAGAAGCCTTTCTTATCTCTCCTTGCTATTCTTTGGAACTCTGAATTCAAGTGTATCTTTCCTTTTCTCTTTTGTCTTTAGCTTCCCTTCTTTTCTCAGCTATTTGTAAGACCTCTGCAGACAACCATTTTGCATTTTTGCATTTCTTTTTCTTGGGGATGGCTTTGATCACTGCCTCCTGTACAATGTCACGAACCTGTGTCCATAGCTCTTCAGGCACTCTCTCAGGTCAAATCCCTCGAATCTGTTTCTCACTTCCATTGTATAATCGTAATGGATTTGGTTTAGGTCATACATGAATGGTTTAGTGGTTTTCCCTTCTTTCTTCAATGTAAGTCTGAGTTTGTCAATAAGGAGTTTGTGATCTGAGCCACAGGCAGCTCCCAGTCTTGTTTTTGCTGACTGTATAGAGCTTCTCCTTCCTTGGCTGCAAAGAATATAATCAATATGATTTTGGTATTGACCATATGGTGATCATGAGTAACACTGGGCTGGAGGAAGCACAAGCTGGAATCAAGATTGCCAAGAGAAATATAAATAACCACAGATATGCAAATTACACCACCCTTATGGCAGAAAGCGAAGAATAACTAAAGAGCCTCTTGATGAAAGTGAAAGAGGAGAGTGAAAAAGTTGGCTTAAAGCTCAACATTCAGAAAACTAAGATCGTGGCATCCGGTCTGATCACTTCCTGGCAAATCGATGGAGAAACAGTGGAAACTGACTTTATTTTTCTGGGCTCCAAAATCACTGCAGAATGTGATTGCAGCCATGAAATTAAAAGACGCTTACTCCTTGGAAGTAAAGTTATACCAACCTAGACAGCATATTAAAAAGCAGAGACATCACTTTGTCAACAAAGGTCTGTCTAGTCAAGGCTACGGTTTTTCCAGTGGTCATGTATGGATGTGAGAGTTGGACTATAAAGAAAGCTGAGTGCAGAAGAATTGATGCTTTTGAACTGTGGTGTTGGAGAAGACTCTTGAGAGTCCCTTGGACTGCAAGGAGATCCAACCAGTCCATCCTAATGAAATAGGTCCTGAATATTCATCGGAAGGGCTGATGCTGAAGCTGAAACTCCAATACTTGGCCACCTGATGTGAAGAGCTGACTCTTTTGAAAAGATCCTGATGCTAGGAAAGATTGAGGGCAGGAGGAGAAGGGGACGACAGAGGATGAGATAGATGGTTGGATGGCATGACCGACTCAATGGACATGGGTTTGGGTGGACTTTGGGAGTTGGTGATGGACAGGGAGGCCTGGCGTGCTGCGGTTCATGGGGTCACAAAGAGTCCGACATGACTGAGTGACTGAACTGAACTGATCTGATGATGTCCATGTGTAGAGTCTTCTCTTGTGGTGTTGGAAGAGAGTGTTTGCTATGACCAGCACATTCTCTTGGCAAAACTCCATTAGCTTTTGACCTGCTTGGTTTTGTACTCCAAGTACAAATTTGCCTGTTACTCCAGGTATCTCTTGTTTCTAGGTATCTCGTGTAGGGTAGGTATCTAGTAGAATGATAGCACAGCTCTATATTAAGAGGTGAATAGAAAGTAGCAAGGAAAAAATATAAGATAGGTAGACCATACTGCAAAAGTAAATTTATGGATTTGGAAAAAATCTATAAGATGTCTAGGATTAGAACCTAAAGTGTTCTACAGAGTTGTCAGAGATAAAACAAAGGATGATGGTAAGAGAGAGTTTAGCAGCACCTCATATGCTCAGTTGAGAACTTCATATTATTCTTATAATGACAAGGGATCCCTGGAGTATTAGAAGCAGAAAAGTAAAATTAAATATTAAACAGTTACCGTTTTTTTTCTCCTCTGTAGTTAAATGGTACAATGGATGTATTTGAAGGAAGTAAGAAAAGGGACAGAGGATTAATCAGAAGAATTTGGTGATAGCTTGGCCATTGCTTTATAATGGAAGAATGAACTACATTGGAAGGTCTTGGAAACAGAGAAAGCAGATTGTTTGCTAGATTATCCCTTATATCAAATCACTGTGAATTCAAGGAGTGATAATGTGATCTGATCTTCTTCAAAATGTAGTTGAATGAAAAGTAAAAAGACTTATTGAAATGTGATTTTTTTTTACACAGTTGTAACACACATGTCCATACATATCTCTCAATGCTTTTTGTGGCACTCTTCCTATATTGAAAAGTGGAGTGTTAGTCAATCAGTCATGTACAATTCTTTGTGACCTCATGGATTGTAGCCTGCCAGGCTTCTCTGTCCATTGAATTCTCCAGGCAAGAATACTGGAGTGGGTAGGCAGTCCCTTCTCCAGGGGATCTTCCCAACCTAGGGATCAAACCTGAGTCTCCACATTGCAGGGACCACCAGCTTAAAAGTTAAAAATCACACTTTCTAAGCTTCTCTTCAGATAGTTTTTGTGATTATTATTTTGGTTCTATCACACTTGTTTCCACATGAAATTTGAATTCAGGACCATTAAAGCAAGTTGATGGAAAATGTATGAGAACCATTCAGTGGGGCTTGAGCAGTGTGAATCCGGATCATATATTCACAGCAGTGACATCTGTATTATAAGATAATTAGCAGTGTGTTTCAAGGGTCAGCAGTTAGGTTAGCAGTTTTCTGGCTGAAACAGAAATGGCATATCCTTTGCTGGGTTAGCTCTGTTGATATAAATGTTGTTTAAAAGTCATTCCTAGAAACAAAGATTAAAACCATTCCTCTAATTTTGGTGATTATCATAAATGTCAAACTCTCTGTATTAATTTTTGGTATAAAAATAGCTAGAGGGTTTGCTATTATCTGAATATGATCCTGAATTGTACATTCAGGCTAGATTCTTTTTTAGAATAGATCCTGATTTAATTCGATGCAGCAATGCACTCAGCTAGAAAACTAAAGTCATTGGCCTGTGTTACAATTATGGTTGCCCCATGACTGAACCCATTAGGTACAAGCACAAGTCTACTGGAAAAGTCTGCTAAAGTTTTGTGACCATAATATGCTTGTCTCCCGTTGCCCTTTGCATTATTTTTTTTTCACCTCTTTTACTGTAGGAAATTTATTTTAATGGCTATGTCTGTAACAATCAACATGTGACCCCACAGAAAAAGACTAGGAAAAATAAAGAATGTTTTGGCTCTGTCAGCTTGTGGGCATTCAAATCAATGCAGTGATCTTCTTCTTCTGGATAACTTAGGACATTCTGGGAGAAAAACAAAAAAAGAACCAATTACAGTATACTATCCAATTTCTGTCACTGATAACTTATAACAAACTTAATTCTATGATGCATATGAGATTTTTCTGTTTCAACTGTAAGTCTGAGCTGCAAGCAACAGAAGATGACTCTTTTGAGTAAGCAAAAACAGATTCACTAAAAAAAATAGATAGTTCAGATAACTGTTATGAGGAATAGAAAACAATATTCAGGAATTGTGCCTAAGGACATATATTGGAAATGAGCCAAAGACAACGACAGCTGTAGTTTCACAATTGAAACTGCTTCTTTGTCACACACTCAGTCTTGAAATCAACAGGACATCAGACTGTCATTCCTGCTGCTATCAGCACCTGATAATTTGACCATCACCCAAAACAATTGTCAGAAAACCTCTTACCACTCTTGTTTGTTTTCAGACTTAAGTTTGCAGTGTTTCTGATTTAAGAATATTATTTTCCAAGTTTGTGTACTAGTTACAATGATTCAAGGAATTTCTACTTCTGGATATTACTACGATGTGCAAGACTGTAGTGCTGGGAATTTTCCAATTATACCTAAGGATATTCAATGTGTTGGGTGGCCAGAAACATGACAGATATGCACCACACTATATATGATTAAATTGTTTATTTACTACACTGTATATGAATATCTTATCCCTGGCAATAATTTACATGAATAAATTTCTGTTTAGGTTAAGCATACAATACCATAAATTTATGATATTACATAATGCTAAAAGCATTATTGATATATTTCAAACCTGTATGTAATTTATGAATTTTTCAATATTGAAATACTGAGAAACACAGTCATTTACATGGAAGCATACACATATAATGATGCATACAAAAATCTTAAACCCCAATTTATTAACAGGAAAATTAATAAACAAAATTATGTGGAAGACCCTGGCACCAAGGGAGTGAGTAGACTTCTGATTTTATTCTCCTGGCAAACTATTCAAATATCCTTTTGTTGGATGTACTCAGAGGTCAGAGATGGCCTGGCACAAAGGACTCTAGGCTCTTATAGCCACATGCGCTGGAGAAGCCCACAGGAATGGTGCATGTCCACTGCAGGAGCTGTAGTTCAGTCCTTGGACCAAGATCCACCTCTCATTTGTCAATCTACCATTGAACCTTTGATGAAAGAATCTGTTTCCCACCAAAAGCAAAATCTGGAGTTTTAGAATAAGAACTCTACCTAGAAAAGCAAAGGAAGGTGATAGAAGGTTTAAAGAATGAGCCCCTCAAACTAGCTGTCCAGAACCCTTAAATTCATGCCCTGATCTCTTTGTGCTGGGGCTGGAGTGACATCTGAACTGCTCATTTCTGTTTAGCTACATTCAGGTTTTATCCTCCAGCCACCTCTCTTAGAAGAATGAGGAGACTGGGTTTACAGGAAACCGATTTTCTTTGCTGAGCACAGGAACTCAGAGAAAATGTGAAGCAAGACTGTCCTTTTCCAATGGTAAAAAGATAACACTTCCCTGCTCCCTTAGAATTAGGCTGGTGGAGAGAGAGACAATTCAACTTCAATTCCTCCTTGGGTTTTGATTGTGATTTTTTTTCTCATTTCTCTACCAAACAGTTATGTAGTCAGGAGCAATAAGTTGACATCTGTCCAGAGGGCCAAGTTCTTTGGAAAAAAGATAGATGCTTGTAAAAATGCTGTTATTTGCCATGGCAGTTCATAGGATTTTTCTTGCAAAACCAGTGTAGATTGGTTGGAAATGGAAAACATTTCACAATTTCCAGTTCACAAGTGAACTAACATACAATGACAGGGAGTGGTAGTTTGATTTGGAGAACATGTGTATTGGGCTGAGGCTGGACTGAGAGTTGGGCTTTATCTAACCTGATTATGATAACAGGGAAACATTTAGAAACACCATTTGGATGGTGCTAAAAATACAAAGGGAACCGTTAGATGTTGTAAATGGGTTAGGTTGCCAAAATGAGATTGAATGAGACAGGAAATAAATTTGAAAGTGGAACTTATTGAACCAGACTGTCCTTGAAGAACTGAGAAAACAAACACCTTTTAAAACCAGATTCCTAGAAACTTTCCTGTTCAGTATGGAAGCCACTTTCTATGTGTGACTTTCACATTGAAAAAAAAGAATCAAATATTGAATGATTAGTTGATAAAATAAAAGTCTTTTCAAAAGTATAAAATGTACTGAAAAGGAAGCTAAAAATTGATTTATATTCCTGAAAATGAGATATCTTTATTATCATATTTGATTCACATACTTAGGTTTATTGTAAATTAAAATTATGTTGTAAGGCAGTTGATCCAGACTGGTTGTTGAATATATCTTTTCTATGTGTGTTTTGTTTTGCTTCTTATGGGTTAGTTTGTATAGCTAAAACTGATAATTCATATCAGATATGTTTTAAAGATATGTATGTTGCATATTGAATGTTTTCCTCGGTTTTTAGTTCAATTTTATTTCCCATGTCTTTGCCAAATCCTTTTTCCCATTTTTATGCCAAAGTGTTTCTGTTTATTATTACTATCTTTTCTACCAAAAAGGAAATTTTATTGTTTTTAGTTATCATTTCCATTGTATATCGCTGTTAATATTTAAAGATTTCAAAGATTCTTCTTCAGAACCCAAGAATAATATAGGTTGACTGACTTAACCTGCATGCATTTGTGTTAGAGATAATTAGCACCTTGAATGTGTGCTTTAAATGTAGTCTAATAGTTTGCCCATAAACTATGATGCAAAAATTTGAAACTCATTTGTCCTTTGTAAGTTTGCAGGAGTGAGCTTTTAACATATTTTTATGTGATTGAAGATGACATTTAATTCTACATTTATGATAGAAGTGAGTGGGTTTCCATTGGTAATATGCCAAACTCTTCAATTTTTTATTAAGGGAATATTAACCTTATTTTTATATGTGGATGCACTTTCAACAAATACTCAAAAAAATTACTTTCATGCTATCTCCAGAAAATCATATCAAGCCTATGTATTTCAGATTCTATGAAAGATCCTCATGTGAAAAAAGATGATGTTTGAAAACACAGCATGACGTAGTAAAAGTGAACTTTAAAATTTACCTCCTGACATATCACACTCCAATTTCAACCTCAGTAATAAGTATTCTGATTGGGGTGCATATTCATTTTAAAATACTTTGCAAACATGTCCAAATTTATGCATTAAATACACCAGGTTGAACACAACTAAATTGCCAATATTTGATCATTATGACCTATATAAACAACAATTATAATTTATACACGTACTTTTTAAATTTATATGTGCTGTGTGGGCTTAGTCGCTCAGTCGTGTCTGACTCTACCACTCCATGGACTGTAGCCCGCCAGGCTCCTCTGTCCACGGGATTCTCCAGGCAAGAATACTGGAGTGGGTTGTCATCCCCTCCTCCAGGGGATCTTCCCAACCCAGGGATTAAACCCAGGTCTCCCACATTGCAGGCAGATTCTTTACCCTCTGAGCCACCAGGGAAGCCCTTAAATATATGTGCGCGGTCAGTCGCTTCAGTCCTGTCCAACTCTTTGCGACCCTATGGACTATAGCCCACCAGGCTCCTCTGTCCATGGGATTCTGCAGGCAAGAATACTGGAGTGGGTTGCCATGCCCTTCTCCAGGGGATCATCCCCACCCAGGGATCGAACCCAGGTCTCCTGCATCTTCTGCATGGCAGATGGATTCTTTACCACTGAACCACTTGGGAAGTCCTAAATTCATATAAGTAGCAGTACCAATTATTTTCCTGTTTTTTAATGGCTTTTTACTCAATATTGTCTTGAGTAATTAATATTATGGCTAATTTTATAGTTAATTTGTCATATAAAACATTTAATAGACTGTACAATATATTATTATACAAGTTCCCAATATATATATATTTATGTTATTTTATAATTTCATTTTGGTTTTGCAAACATTTCTACAATTATTATCCTTCTCCATGTTAATTTGTGCATGTATGTGGAAATGACTCTAGGGTATGTGCAAAGAGATAGCATTGTTATATATACTTATTACTACTCTAAATTATAGCTTTGAATTAAGTTTCATCACCAGAAGGCTACACATCTGGCTTGTGTAATTCCAGCACCTTGCAGAATTGCTTCGCTGAGTTATGCTTAATGTTTTGTGCCCATCATTAACAGCAGTCTCATAGGAAAAAAACAGCAGCATGAAATGTGTTCATGCATTTTTTGTACAAAATGCCATTGCTGCATAATCCTTTAGTGTTTTGTTGTACTTCCCACAGAAATTATTCCATTTTCTAAATTATCCCTAATGATAATACATAAATTTCTACAACATGATGATTATGGGTTCAATAACTGAAAGGTTTTAATATCAATGTTTCATCCTAGTTTACTTTGTAAATCAAAATAACAACAGAGGTTCAAGTAAAACAATTACATTGATCCCTTAGGTGGGTAAGTTTGCCTTGTTTCATTACTTTTGTTTACACTCCTCTTATCATAAATGTATTATTCAAATGACATTTATTTAGTCAGTATTTTAGAAAGCCATAAAGTAGTTTAGGATATTAAATTATGGATAAAATCAAAGTCTTAATATAATGTTTATCTTTTTCACTGAGATGTTAAATAGTATACTTTATACCTAGTAGAATATATTAATTATGTAAAAGAACAAAGCGTCATTTCTCCTTGATGATGACACAAAGAACAAACAGTATAGATAGATGAAACCAGCTTTCTGCAGGTATAACTTCATTGCAAGTGATATGTAGTAAATTAGTTACTTATGACAGTAGTTTGCCCTCATTGCTCTCAAAGGCCCATCAATCTAAATTCAAATTACTACAATCAGAGAAAAATCTAGGAAATTTTTCTATGTTAATAACAAAATGTATTTAGACATGTTCATTCAGTCTAAATGGAGACAAATTGAAGATAAAATCTGAGTACTATTTTTTCAACATTATGAGAGGAAAATACAGATGCTCTCTGGAAGATATGGGAATTCTGGAGGCTATTAATGTGTTTTCTAAAGTGTTCTATACTTCCTTTGGTCTTCCCTGGTGGCTCAATGGTAAAAAATCTGCCAGGCAATGCAGGGGACATAGGTTCCATCCCTGGTCCAGTAAGATCCCTGGAGAAGGAAATGGCAACCCACTCCAGTATTCTTGCCTGGAGAGCACCATGGAGCCTGGCATGCTACAGTCTGTGAGGTTGCAAAGAGTCGGACATGACTTAGCGACTGAGCAGTAGCAGCAGCATACTTTCTTTAGAAAAATCGATAACAATCAACTTCAAACTTCAAGTACATACTCTGAGTACATGAAAATGCACTTCTTTGGGAGTGATGTTATAAAATGGCAGAATACAATCCTCCCTTGGCATTTGAAGGGGACTGGTTATTGGACACGGATGCCAAAATCCAAAGAAGTTTAAGTCCCTTATATAAATGGTCTAGTTCGGTTGGCTCTTCTTATCTGTGGGTTTCACATCCTCCGGTTCAACCAGCCCTGGATCAAGATCGCCAACTTGTGTTCATCCACTTAAACAATAATTCGGTAGCCATTTGTGAACAATAGTGCCTTGATGTGAGCTTTGGGATCCAGAAAGGAATTTGAAAAAAACTCTAGGAAAGCCCAGGAACAAGGAGAGAGGCTTTAAAGAAGCAAGGCTGTGACATTGCAGCAGGCTTTACAAAATGGTCCTACCTGTAGATCAGAAGCAGCCCCATGACCTTAGAGACCTGGCTCCAATTCCACTAGACTACAGTGTGCAACCACCCCACCCACCAAGGGACCCAGAAATAATCGCACCTATTCACATCTCTGGTAATAGGCACCATTGACTGCAGACCTGACCACAGATCCTGAAGTGACCTTGCTACCTGACTCCCCACCTACACTGTCAAGTTACCAGATGCAGTCCTTCATGGCCAGGAATTTGAGAGAAGTCTGCTCAGGGACCCAGTGGCAGCCACATCCATTATTCCACTACTCCCAAGCCTACTGTCTGTAGACTTGATCACAGCTCTGGTCTGGCCCCAGAAGCAGTCTCCTCCATCTGGGGATCCATCAAGAACCATGCCTACCCATAACTCTGGTAAGAAGTCTGCCACCTGCAGACCCAAATGTAGAGCTGGGAACAGCCATGTGACCTGGTTCCAGCCTGATCTGATTCTGTCTCAGAGTCAGACACATGAATCTGGGGACCTGGCCAACAGATAAAAGAAAATGTGCTCAACCTCGCAAATTGTCAGGGGAATGCAAATCATGTCCACAATGATATAACCATCACACTTGTTAGAATCATCGATCAAAAGACACATGATAGAGCAGACTGCTGCCATGTCCTGCCCACCATCTGCCACACATGATGGGTGTTGCACAAGAACCGTGCTGCAGATGTGTAAACTCCCCAATTAAACATCCATTAAACCATTGATGCCTCTGTTACAAAAAAAAAAAAAAGACAAGAGATAATAAGGGTTGACAAGGATGTGGAGAAATTGGAACACTCGTGCACTGTTGGTGAGAATGAATATTCACACAAACACTATGGGAAGCAATATGGAGGTTTCTCAAAAAATTAAAAATAGAACTTTCATAATATCCAGAAATCATACTTCTGAGTATATATCTTAAGGAGTATCTCAAAATAATATCTTGAAGAGACATCTGCACTCCCAAGTTCATTGCAACATTATTTACAATAGTCAAGACATGGAACCAAAGTATCTTTAGGCAGATGAATAGATAAGGAATATATGCATATAAAATTAAATATTGTTCAGTCATAAAAATGAAAAATTTGCCATTTGCGACAACACGCATGAGAGTTGAGTGCATTAACTAAGTGAAGTAAGTCGTACAGAGAAAGACAAACACCCTATAATTTTACTTATGTGTAACTTGAATCAAAGGATCTGATAGAAACCAAGTAGAATGGTGGTTACCAGGGGGCAGGACTTGTGAGAGATGGGTTAAGGTGATCAAAGGGTACAGATTTCCAACTGTAAGATGAATAAGTTCTAATGATGACCATTTTGACCAGTGTGAGGTGATATCTCATTGGTAACTCTCTTGCACTGCTGGTGGGAATGTAAATTGATACAGCCACTATGGAAGACAGTATGAAGATTCCTTGAAAAAAGAAAAAAAGAAAAAAGAATGAAACTACCATATGACCCAACAATCCCACTACTGAGCATATACCCTGAGAAAACCATAATTGAAAAGACACATGTATCCCGATGTTCATTGCAGCACAATTTACAATAGCTAGACATGGAAGCAACCTAGATGGCCATTGATGGATTAATGGATAAAGAAGCTGTGGTACCTATATACAATGGAATATTACTCAGCCATAAAAAGGAACACCTTTGAGTTGTTGCTAATGAGGTGGATGAACCGAGAACCTATTATACAGAATGAAGTAAATCAGAAAAACAAATATCATATATTAATGTCTATAGATGGAATCTAGAAAGATGATATTGATGAACATGTTTGTAGGGCAACAGTGGAGATGCAGAACTAGAGAACAGACTTATGAACATGAGATGGGGGAAGGAAAGGGTGTAACAAATGGAGAAAGTAGTATGGAAAGATATACACTGCATATGTAAAATAGATAGCCAGTGGGAATTTGTTGTATGATGCAGGGAGCTCAAATCATGTGCTCTGTGATAACCTAAAGGGGTGGGATGGGGTGGGAGGTAGGAGGAATGTTCAAGAGGGAGGGGGCATGTGTGTATCTATAGCCGATTCTGTTGATGTATGGCAGAAACCAACACAATATTGTAAAGCAAGTATCCTTCAATTAAAAATAGATGAGTTTTTTAAAAAGATGAATAAGTTCTAGGAAGATGTTGTCTTTCAGTCACTCAGTCATGTCCGACTCTTTGCAACCTCATGGACTGCTTGATGCCAGGCTTCCCTGTCTTTCACCATCACCTGGAGCTTGTTCAAACTCATGTCTATTGAGTCGGTGATGCCACCAAACCATCTCATCCTCGGTTGTTCCCTTCTCCTCCTGCCTTTAATCCTTCCCAGAATCAAGGTCTTTTCTAGTGAGTTGGCTCTTCGCATCAGGAGGTCAAAGTACTGCAGCTAATGTATAACATAGTGGTTACAGTTAACAATACTGAAGTTTAGTGGCACCTGAAAGTTGCTGTGAGAGTAAATCTTAAAAGTTCTCATCCCACAGAAAAAAAAAATTGTAAATTATATGAGGTGATGGATGTGGAAACTAACCTAATTGTGGTAGTCACTTTGCAATATACATGTCTATCAAATCATCACTTATATACCTTAAACTTACAAAATGTCGTATGTTCGTCACTAAACTTACAAAATGCTGTATGTTTGTCACATTTCAAGGGGCTTCCCTGGTGGCTCAGAGGTTAAAGCGTCTGCCTGCAATGTGGGAGACCTGGGTTCGATCCCTGGGTCGGGAAGATCCCCAGGAGAAGGAAATGGCAACCCACTCCACTATTCTTGTCTGGAGAATCCCATGGACGGAGGAGCCTGGTAGGCTACAGTCCACAGGGTCTCAAAGAGTCGGACATGACTGAGCGACTTTACTTTCACTTTCATTTTCACATCTCAAGAAAGCTAGAGGGAACATATCCCTGCTGACATCTTGATTTTAGAATTCTAGATTCCCAAACAATGAGTCAATACATTTCTTTTGCTATAAGCCCCTTAGTTTTGGTACTCTATCATAGAAGCACTAGGAAACTGTCAGAAAGCCTCACTCACATAGACTATTTCTCACTTTCCTCAACCTGACTGGCTGTGTCTTTAACATTTTACATCAGTTGATATTTAATATCATAATATTCAGAGTTCCTATGTTTTGTATGATTTGACCACCAGAATATACATGCTGGGAAGTCAATCTGTACTATTTTATAATATTTACTTTAAAAATGATTGCCTATAATATGCCAGTCACTTTTTAAGGTCTTACAGAGAAATCATTAAAAAAATAATATTGATTATCTAAAGATTTTTGGAATCATGACACTTCCATTAAAGTAGACTCATCGAATAATGATCCGAAAGAGATTTAATATAAACAATATGGGAAGTAAAATGACATGTTATCTGGTTTTTGGCACTGTGTGTATGTAAGTTTCTATCTCTGACCTGATCCATGTTTCTATCTAAGTTTTATCTCTATCTCTGTGTACACATTAGCCATGTAATTAGGAGCAAAAAGAAGGAAGACTTCATTTTCAACAGGAAAAAAAATAATTTGATGGACTTAGAAATGTATACAAAGATAGTGTCTCTATGCATAGTTCTCTAATAATAATATCAGAATTTCATTTGTATATTATACAATGTAAGAAAAATTGTGATTGATTATGTAGTTTCTGGAGAAAATCATAAACCTTGTATTCCTATTCAGAAAAGTTAATTAAAATGCCAATAGCATCTTAGGATTTGCTTTTAGAATAATTGAAAAAAGAACTAAAATTATTTATCTTGAAGTCAGAGTTGTATCATAAGAAAATGAAAGCAATTCTAGCAACAAAATAACATCAGGACAATGAGGCATCATAATGGTTATGTCATTATGAACTGACAGCTTTATATTAACTTTTTGAATTCAAAAGTATGTGATACTGCTATGTCTAAGCAAAAATACTGATGCTTATATAAACCTATTTTAAATTAATTTATATGTCTAAACATAAGTTATCACTTTCAGTTAATAAAATATAACATTCTTAACCATAAGCATATAAGAAGGTATGTTTTAAACCAAATTTAAACAATGTATTATTTTACATTTTCTAAGTAAGATATCTCAGTTGGTTGAAATATCAAAAACAATAACATATTTTATAGTATTTACCATGTGCCAGGCACTATTACAAACAAGACACATTTGTGTGATACTTACTTGTGTGTAGGCATATGTATTTTACATTCAATTACCTTCACGTTTAGATGGAAATGCATTGTTTTTATTAGTACTTTTCAAATAAAAAAAAATGTAAGTAATACTACTTAGATTTCAACTTTATCAATCTGGTTCCAAAAATCAGTGCTTTGAAAAGTATACAAGGACAATATATATCTTAAGTAAAAGTATTTATATAAAATTGTTAAAGGGAAAAATGTATGGTGCTGTTAAAAAGAAAAAAACTCATGGAAGATAATTTATTTTCAAATTTTGTGCATATTTATCTGTGATTCAGAGAATTGTATATATTTTTTGAGTATGAAAGAATTAAGATCAACATGAGATATATTTCCCTTACATTTTTATTTTGTTTGGGTTTATTTGACTTGACTATAAAGGATTGGGGGCAGGAGAAGGGGACGACAGAGGATGAGATGGTTGGATGGCATCACCGACTCGATGGACATGGGTTTGGGTAAACTCTGGGAGATGGTGATGGACAGGGAGGCCTGCCGTGCTGCGATTCATGGGGTCGCAAAGAGTCGGACACGACTGAGTGACTGAACTGAACTGATACTGATGATATACTGTCATTTTCTTCTTTTTCTCCTGCCACTTTCTTCTGTGTCTTATGAACAAGGAGCAGCATAAAATATGCCTTCCCATTATGGAAATTCCTTCAGAATAACTACTTCTAAATAAAAGGATGTCAAAAATAAGAGACTCTTCCAATGCTGTTCCACTAAAAGATGGAAGCAATATTTATGTTTGATGTTGTTGATCAGTGGCTAAGTTGTGTCTGACTCTGCCACCCCATGGACTGCAGCAGCCCAGGCTTCCCTATCCTTCATTATCTCCATGAGTTTGTTCAAACTCATGTCCGTTGAGTCAGTGATGCCATCCAACCATCTCATCCTCTGTTCCCCTCACCTTCTCCTCTTGCCCTCAGTCTTTCCCAGCCTCAGGGTCTTTTCCAAAGAGTCTGCTCTTCTCATCAGCTGACCAAAGTGTTGGAGATTCAGTTTCAGCATCAGTCCTTCCAATGAATATTCAGGGTGGGCTTCCGTTAAGATTGACTGGTTTGATCTCCTTGCTGTCAAAGGGACTCTCAAGAGTCTTCTCCAGCCCCGCAGATTGAAAGCATCAGTTCTTTGGTGCTTAGGCTTCTTTATGATACAACTCTCACATCCATACATAACTAATGGAAAAACCATAGCTTTGGTTATATCGATCTTTGTTGGCAAAGTGCTGTCTCTGCTTTTTAATACACTGTGTAAGTTTGTCCATAGCTAAGAATTTACATTTTTGTCATAATTCAAAACTATGTTACCAACAATACAATAAGATGATTTTAAATAAGAAATAAAATGAAGATTTAAATGTTTTGTTGAAAAATATACCATTATGTTTGTCCAAAAGTATTTCATGAAAAGTATCTGGCAACAAGGAATAAATAATTAAATAAACAAATTAATCTAATTTTTAAAAGTCTGTCTTTTTTTTAAATTAGTTTTTAAATGTTTGACAATAACATAGAATATCAAAAAATAGTTTAATACAGTTTCCTAAGTAGGTGTAATTTAACTAAAACAAAACAAAACAGTGGTTTTAAAGTTAGCAAAGATCTCTAACAAATTCATTTTTCTAGTCTTTAAATCCTGAGACAAAAATAGAATTATTACCTTTATGTTTTAAATGAGGCAACTGAAGTAAGATTATCTGATAATGAAAAGGTGATTTCTGGAGGGTTATGGTTAGACAGGAAGTGGAAGAAATCTATAATGGTTCTTATTTCTGAGCTTTATCTCCGATATAAAATATTTTACTCTATATTGAATTATTACTATTTCAAACTAATTTTAAATTATCCACAGAATACAATGTACAAATTAGTACTGCCTTTAAAGATTTCAGGTATCTGCCTGTTAAATTTGAATTCATATCTCTAATAGTAAATTAGAAAACTTGCTATATTTATTTTATGTATTTAGCTGTTAATGACACTGATTATATTTCAGAACTTACTTTGAAAACTTCAATTTTGCTTTTTTTGAAAATAATTTAGGATAGATCAGAGAACACTGCTTTTGTATTCTAGACACAGAAAGCCATTTTCCTAAGTTGGCTATTTCAGAACAGTAATACTTGATGTATTTCACTTCTTAAGCCAATATAAATAAACATCAAAATTGATTTTATAGTTTATCCCTCACAGAAATTTAATTATTGCCAGTAAAAACAGGTCACATGTAGAGGTTAAATTAAACTATTTCTAACCTGAGGAAATGTTTCACAAAATGCACTTTAGTTCATCAGTCTTTCCTCCTCCTTTAAATATTCCCATAATGTCAGCTTCGTTTTTATTCT
Source organism: Giraffa tippelskirchi (assembly GCF_054371585.1). Classification (NCBI taxonomy): domain Eukaryota; kingdom Metazoa; phylum Chordata; class Mammalia; order Artiodactyla; family Giraffidae; genus Giraffa; species Giraffa tippelskirchi. The sequence continues at coordinate 41,090,704 of NC_137282.1, read as the reverse complement.
AAGACCAAAAAATTATAGAAAATAATTAATAAGGGCACCTTCTAATTCTACCTATTTCATATTTAACCCTTGTACTCAAACTTGATTGGATAAGAAATTTAATCCAGTAATCCCCAAGGAAAATAAATAGTTTACACAGCACATGGGATGTATTATACAAATATTATACTTTCTACTAGTCCTAGAATACTGGGGATTGAGTCAAAATAGAAGGTTTCTGTGTGCTCATACTAATGGTTCTGCTGAAGTTATATATTTTAAGGAAGTATTAAAAATCTTTGCTCATCTATCCGCATAACCTTTAAATAGTTATGGCAGAAACAGAATTGTTTAGGCACTGAAGTTGGTGTTCTGTGAAGCATAAGGTAGAAAATCATCAGTAGATGACCAGAGAATAAAAGGATAAAATGAAGAATATAACATGATTAGAAATGTCCTATTAGACTAAAAGACTAGTTTAGATAGAGAAAGGGTATCAGATGAAGTTGAGGACTAAACAAATGCCATTTATTCAGTAGTTTTAGGCAGAATGGAAAGGTGAAAATAATATTGCATTAAAAATGATTATACACATGATTATAATAAAGTTTTTGGTAAATTACAACTTTACTCTTTCACTTTTGATCTAGCTAACTTCAGATAAGTCATTTAATATTCTGGTACATCTAAACTGTGATTTGTTTTGGCTAAACCCAGTGATGGTATGAATTTCTTTAATTTGCACAGAAAATTCATATTCATTCCTATTTCAAATTAATGCTATGATTGAAAGACAAATGACTTTGTACTATTCATGACAAATATTTTGGAGAGCAATATTTGTATGATGTTATACATTGCTGCAGAAGAAATAAATGATAATTAAGACAAATATATAATAAAATACTGTTTATATGCTTTAAAATTGACAACTTGATTAATGTACATCCATCACCATGAATGGCAACATAAATGCCAGGCCAAGAATTCTGTAATTACCATAATCTTTCATAGAAGAATTAGAGCTAAAGAGAAGGTTGACAGCTTTCCTCACTGGAGAAACTGTAAAGTGTAAGATATATCATGCTAGACCTTAATTTTGATGGCATGCTTGCATCTATTTTGTTAACAATGGATTTATACAATGTGGGTCACAAAACAATGAAAAAAGACAGAAACAAGAATTAATATGGAGGGGAAATATATTCCACTTGTACAACTTTCTAAGAATGTCTTAAATTCTTAAGCAACAACAGAACATCCCAAAATAAATTTTGTTGTTAATGTTACATAAAATAAATTTCCTTTTTATTTTAAACTTAAAGTTGAGAAGACAGTAAGTTCAGATGTGTTGATAATTCAATCACCAGTAGAAAGTAAAGACTAGTAAAATTAACAACATCAGATGCATAAATTAGCAGCATTGCCAGTTACTACTATCTATTGTTCTATAAGTTTGAAAACAATTAATACATAGTAAGTCTACTTTCCAATACAGTCACCCTTTATATTATTTCCTATGAAAACTGTAATCCTAAAAATTATAGAATAATCAACAGTTAAATAGTGGTAACAGTATTTAACTCATAGTTTATCTATGTTTTTTCCAGGTAAGCAGTGTGAACTTAATAACATTTATGACTCAAAACTGAGTGAGAGGTCTAAATACTTAGATTAATCTAAAGTGCTTTAATTCTATTTTTCCTAGTGCAAACAGTCTAGAAACAGCAACAACTAAAAAAAAAAAGAAAAAGTAACCTGATATTTTTTTTCTACATTCCATATGATATTAAGAAGCATCTTTATGTAGGTCTCCAGTCCTCCAAATTATAGTAAAATTTTAGATCAATATATGTCTAATATCTAAACCATTCATTGACATTTATCGAGGAATCTGTGAGAAATAGGTAAAATAATCCAATGAAATTATGCTAGTATATCTACATTACATACCAAAGAAGAAACAGAGTCACAAAGTTAATAACAAAACACTAAATTAAAAGGAAATAATAGAAATGAGCTTTCACCTCTCACTTCTTGATTATATACATTGCAGAGATGAATTGCGATTATTAATGTGACTTGAAATGCGTAGATCAGAGAAAAACCTACAACCTATTTCCATGAAATAAAATTAGCTACCCTAGGAGACCAGGTTTCTAATTATAACATGTAGTTTTGTGATGAGAGTATTATGAAATAGTTCTGCGCATGTTTGATTTGAACTGTTTTTGAAACATTTAAGTAAAAATGAAAGTAGACATTTTAATATAAGTGAAGGGACTCAAAAAATAAAAAATTGGGCTGGAGCTACAAACTTCTATGTCTTCTAGCAATGGACAGTATCTGAAGCTGTGTATGTGGACAGATGGGCCTCCCTGGTATTTCAGATGGTAAAGAATCTGCCTGCAATGCAGGAGAGAAGTACTATACAATGAAAGAAAATCAGATTCGTTATAGTGTACTAAGTCTTGATAATGGTCAACATTAATTGGGTGGTGGAGGAGACTTATTCTGTAACAAGGACAAAGAAGGGGTTCAATGGAAATAATCTGTTCAGTGAATGCAAGGAAAGAAAATGTTTCAATACAAGATTTTCAACAGTATCTGAAGCTGAGAAGAACTACCTATGTTTAGGAATGAACCAATACTTGAGAACATAGCTTAAGTCCGTGTTACAAGTAAGATGAGTTTAAGTGAAGAAATGAGCCTCAGATCAAGAATAAGTAGGTGAATTTAACACAAAAGATTGATTATCTAGGTAAATGAAAATCAGAGGTCAAATAGGATGATGCCAAAATCAAGATAGTTGTCAGTAACAGAAGCCGCTACCATCCTGAGGCTACAAGAAAAAATAGAGGAGGAAATTTCTCCAACCTGGGAAGGCAGGTTCATGTATGGGGTCTGGTACGGCAGTGGGCTTTTTCTCGTGAGAGCTGGAGTGACAGAGAAAGCTCTGCTATTACCAGAGGGATTGTCTGAGGTTGAGCGTTGGGGATTGTAACAAACTTTAATAGTAACTAAAAGTTTCAAAGGTTCCTGTAATGTCAAACACCCATTGACTACAGCAAGTATTGTGTGTGTGTGTGTGCCCTCAGTCACTTAGTCTAGGTGGACTCTTCCCGACCCCATAGACTGTAGCCCACCTGGCTCCTCTGTCCATGGGATTGTCCAGGCAAAAATACTGGAGTGAATTGCCATTTCCTTCTCTGGGGGCTCTTCCAGCCCCAGTTATCAGATCGAACCCATATCTCTTGCATCTCCTTCAGTGGCAGGTAGATTCCTTATCACTAGCGCCATCTGGAAGCCCAACAATTATCCTAATAATGAGCATTTTATTGGCTTTTTTCCCTCTCTCTTTCTTCTTGCTCTTTCCCTCCTTCCTTTTGAGATAAGGTCCCTAATATTTACTTCATTCTCAAATTTACAATCTGGCCCATGTATAAAACTTGTCTTTGGAGAGAAATCCCCATTGACATTTTTTGCTAAAAGTAGCCCCAAAGAACAGACTCTCTCAGTATGGAATTCTTGATCTGGATTAATTCCTGGGCAGATGGCAGGAAAAACCTGGTTTCTAGACTGAGTGTAATAACCCAGGCCCTGCTGAAGCATCACAATGATTACCTATGGAAATATGAAATGAGTTGCAGGTGAATGAGAACCATTAGCTTATGTTGCACTGTCTCTCAAGTATTTGAAGCATAAAGCAGTTTCACACACATGATCTCACTTGATAAGCTGGTATGCATTCTTTTAATAGCCATTTTTGTCGTTGTTGTTCAGTCACTCAGTTGTGTCCAACTCTTTGTGACCCTGTGGACTGCAGCATTTTAGGCTTCCCTGTCCTTCATCATTCCCAGAATTTGCTGAAACTCATGTCCATTGATTTGGTGATGCCATCCAACCATCTCGTCCTCTGTCGTCCTCTGCTCCTCCTGTCTTCTATCTTTCCCAGCATCAGGATCTTTTCTAATGAGTCAGCTCTTCGCATCAGGTGACAAAAGTATTGGAGCTTCGGCTTCAGTATCAATAGCCATTTTGCAGATTGAAAAAAATTAGATTCAAGGGGAGTTCCACTGTAGTAAGAAGAACTGAAACCCAGGGCATCAAACTTCAGGTTGACATCACTTTGGCCCTTTGTGGCAGAGGTGAGAGTTTATCCTGCTGGTCACCACCAGTTTTACTTGTGCTTCTGTGCCTAGTGGTCAGCAAGCACAGACCTGGAAGGTCAGGGTCAAGGTCAGGGAAGCCCTAGCTATTGAAGGGAGAGTCCTCTCCCACCAACTGGTCAGGAACAGGAAGAGTAAAGGCAAACTTGGTGTCACCATCCTCACCAACCCAGCTGCCAGTACAGCTGGTCTACCTTGGATCACCCATCAGAGACCTGGGAAATTTGGAGTTCAGTCCTCCCAAGAGACTTTGGGGACAAATTTGAAATGTTACTAGGTAAAAACTGTATATGTTAATCTTACAAAAAAAAAAAAAAAATCCCTTTCAGAAAGTATCTCTCTTATCACAGGTAAAAGATGTTGAAGTAGAGAATATATTTATAAATATTCAAAAGGATCACTGAGCGCCCTGTGCCTCAAAATCTCTAAAGCCTGTCTCCAGCCTTGTGGGTCATAGGGCTCCTACCACTTGAAAGAGAATCAGGGTGTTCAGAAACATCGGGGGCTGGGGGTTCCTGAAAGCTGAGGGAGCCTTCTCAGGTAATATTTTCTTACTTTAACACATTTTAACAATAGTTAATAATAAAACTAGGGTGGATATATAGGCATTTAATTCTTTCCATTTAAGGCTCAATTTGGGCTTCCCAGGTGGCGCTAGTGATAAAGAACCCATTGCCAATGCAGGAGACATAAGAGAGGCAGATTCAAGCCCCAGGTCAGGAAGATCCCCTGGAGGAGGGCACAGCAACCCACTCCAGTATTCTTGCCTGGAGAATCCCATGGAAAGAGAAGCCTGGTGGGCTACAGTCCATTGCGTCACAAACAATCAGACACTACTGAAGTGACTTATCAGGCAAGGCTGAAATAGCATTTTAATTCTCCACCTTCATTTTCAAGGATTGGAAATTTTCTAAAACTATTACCATTTAGGCTGACATTTGGTTTCAAGCCCAGAGGTGAAGTGTCCAGGAAATTTCTCAAGCAGGGCTGAGTGCTAGAATATACTCAAGCTGCTGCTGCTGCTAAGTCGCTTCAGTCGTGTCCGACTCTGTGCGACCCCATAGACGGCAGCCCACCAGGCTCTGCCGTCCCTGGGATTCTCCAGGCAAGAACACTGGAGTGGGTTGCCATTTCCTTCTCCAGTGCCTGAAAGGGAAAAGTGAAAGTGAAGTCGCTCAGTCGTGTCTGACTCTCAGCGACCCCATGGACTGTAGCCTACCAGGCTCCTCCATCCATGGGATTTTCCAGGCAAGAGTACCGGAGTGGGGTGCCATTGCCTTCTCCAAATATATGTGACTCTCAAGAGTCACATTCTATTTTTTTAATTGAATTATAGTTGACATATAGCATTAGCTTTAGGTGTTCAGCATAATAATTTGATATTTGTATGTATTGCAAAATGTTTATCAGAATAAATTTTGTTAACATCCATCACAACATAATTATATTTTTCCCTTTTGTTGAGAAATAAGATCCACTCTTTTAGGAACTAGAAAAATATTTCTATAAGGAACATTGCTAAAACAAGTTGATTTATTTTATTACATTATTTGATTTTGTGCTGTGCGCAGTCCCTCAGTTGCATCTATTTGTGACCCTTTGGACTGTAGCCCACCAGGTTTCCCTGCCCATGGGATTTTCCAGGCAAGAATATTGGAGTACATTGTCATTTTCTTCTCCAGGAGATCATCCCAATCCAGGGGTTGAATCCATATCTCCTTGTCTCCTGCATTGCAGGTGAATTCTTTACTACTGAACCACTAGGGAAGTACCATAAATTTATGTGTAAGTTAATTAATAAATATAAATCTTTATTAAATAGATTTGAGAGATCAGAGAGGGGATAGATCTCACACTCTGCGATGATAGCAGAGCCCAACAAAATGAAATAGTCCTCTTCTTTCCTGGCACGGACTCTGTCAATGAAAAGCCATGGACTCTTTGTTTACTGTTGGGTGTCCCAGGTGGAACTATTGGTAAAGAATCTGCCTGCCAATGCAGGAGACATAAGAGAGGAGGGATTGGGAAGACACCTTTGAGTAGGCAATGGCAATCCACTCCAGTATTCTTGCCTGGAAAATTCCATGGGCAGAGGAGCATGGAGGGCTACAGTACTTGGGCCTACAAAGAGCTGGACATGACTGAGTGACTGAGCACACACATACACACACATTTTTTTTTTTTTTGACTCTAACCCTCCCAACTTCCTTTTCCTCTCTATAGAATCACTTTCCTTCTCTTGCTCTGAAGGGACTTGCAATTGGCTAGCCATGGTAACTGATCCCTAATTGCAATTCTCTACAGATCCTGAATAAAACCATCTTGGTTAGGGAAAGATCTGGCAGTTTGTTTATCTAAGGTCAATAGTTTTATATTCACTTTCTTAATTGTGCCTATATAAGAATGTGTTTTTGATTTTATAACTATCAGTTTTATTTCAATAGCTATAAAATCACAAGGATTTTTTATGCATTATAAATTACATATTTATATCACTAGCAATTCAAAGTACATTTTTACTCCATAAGTTCCTTAACTTAATAAAAATACTTTTTAATAGAACTCTGTGTTCCATCAAAATGCAAATTTTCATATTAGTACAAAATTTGCATACATATTAACAAACTCCATTTTTTTCTTTAACATTAACTTTTTAGACCAAAATTATAACATTTACACAAGTGGCAGATTTTTTCATCTTTGGCAAAATGAATTCCTAAAAGTTGTAATTTGTTTGCATTATTTGATTGGAAAAAATAAAACTATTATTGAATTAATTTACCTTTCTCATTGAAAGAGCTAACGGCACATATTAAATTGATGTGTCCTCTTAGCTGTTTGTAAAGTATTCTTGTGCTAAGGCAGCCAGTGTAAAAGAGTCAGTACATGTATCTAGATGGTCTATTGATGGGAGGGCAATGTTTGGATAAATAGTAAAATAAAAATGTGTGAAACTTAGGGTAGTTTTCACAAAATCTGCTAATTATGCTATGATATGGTTTTCACATGAATGGATTAAACTCACATAACACCAAATTGAATATGCTTTGAGTCACTGTAGTTCCCATAACTGTCTTGAAAGTTTCAATTTAAAGAAATTTAATCTGCTAAGGATTGCAGATTTCAATAGAATTAGTAAGCAATATTTAGATTCAGAAATGAAACCTGAGTCAGTATATACAATAAATACAAAATAAAGTAAAATTATAATTTTTATTGTTTTATTTTAGTTTTAGCCTACAGGTCAAATTTTGTGTTAAGAATCTCAGTAATTCTTAAAGTAATGTCTAGATCTATGCAGGATTAAGTTATTTTTCCTTCAGAAATTCAGTACTGGGATGATATAAATAAACCTTTTTAAAAAGCATTACACACATCTCTGTATTCACATCTCCTTTCAGTTGAGATTGTCATCTACAAATCATCACTTGCCATCTACCTCTACAAGGGTTAAATTATGAGCCATCGCAGCTGCTGATCATCAACATCTCCTGAAAGGTGACTGTGGTGATCAGGAATAAGAGGGTGTGTATTCTGGGAAAAGCGGCAGTACAGGTCTTCAGATAGTAAGATATTTTCTGGAGAATATTTTATTAACCCAATTGTTGCATTGCCTTGTATTTAGAAAAGCACTAAAATCCTTCATGGTGAGGTCTGCTCCTTGTAACTAGCGACAACCTTCACAAGACCAGCAGAAATCTTCTGCAAAATATGTGCTTGATCGTACTACTTCCACTTCACCAAAATCATGTATACCCTGAACTTCTCCCCTCCCACTTTGGAGTAGTTTCCTAGAACTACTGAAATGCTGTCTCCTGGGATATAGTCCTCCTTTTGCCGCAAATAAAGCTTAGCTCACTACAGTCACATTACACATTTCTTTTCAGGCGATGAGACTCTTAACCATGATCTAAAATGATCAGATCATAGTCTCATCTAACATTACTTTTGGGGTTAGTTTATGTGAATTTTCACTCCTTCAGAGTCATGCAAATACGTTATTTGTTCCAATCTGGTTAAAATGTATTGGAATGCAACTCTGCGGACTGTTTCAAAGGCATTTTCTTTTTGTTAAAAGTAATTTCCTCTATCCTATAAAAATAATTCAAATCTATTAAAGTTTCAAACAATAAAACAAACATTTGCTTTTCTTATAAGTGTATGTTGTTATAACAAAAAAAATCAAAGAATAGTTCATATTAAGTAACAGAATATTTTGTGCATTCAAAAGGTTTTCAAAATGTTTGCTCCTTTCTTGTAAGAATCTTCTGTTTTATTTGATTGTTATATTGAATCTTATGCTCGGTCTAAATTAAACCTTGTTACTATAAAGCTCTGCTGTGCTATGTTTTGGTTGCTCAGTTGTTTCTGACTCTTTGCAGCTCCATGGACTATAGCCCATCAGGAGCCTCTGTCCATGAAATCTTCCAGGCAAGAAGACTGGAGTGGGTTGCCATTTCCTTCTCCAGGTCATCTTCCTGACCCAGAGACTGAACGCGAGTCTCCTGAATTGCAGACAAGAGTTCTTTACAACTGAGCCACCAGTTTCATTAAGCCATAATGGAGAAAAATATATAAAATTATGTATATAACTGAATCACTTTGCTGTAGAGCAGAAATTTGTACACTATAAATCAACTATAATTCAATTAAAAATAAAAATTAAAATAGATTATTCCAACTTTTAGAGATTCCAGAAAATTTCACAAGTAATATTTAAATGTTCTGAAGATGGTTGAAATTAACAGAGTGAGATTAATTTTCCCAGAAATGAACTAAATTACACAGCATACAGGGTGTGCGTGCACACACACACACACACACACCCTTTCTCAAATTTTAGCCAAAATTATGGATTGTAAATTATGTTTATTCTTGTCAAAATTATTATTAATGTTATAATCAAGGATTACAGTCACAGGTTGCTTTCTCAATCTTTAGTTAATCAAAAGTCTGTATTTTTACAAGTATAAAATCAATGAAAGTATCATAAGCTTAAACTTAAATGTTTTCTTACTCCTTGTAGTTCAAGTATATGTAAAGTGAATCTCAGTTTCTTAGCATGGTTTGTTGACCTGAGTAATGCTTACTTTAAAAAAGTTATGTATATTACATAATTCAATTAGCCATCAAACAATAACTTATTTCCATTCTCCATCTTAAAGAGTAATTATTTGCCTTATTTTATACTATGTTTCTGCATTTGAGCATGGAATTTTGCAATAGCTTATATAAAAATCAAAATATTTATATATTGTTTTCTGGAAAAAGTACAATAAAAAAGTGAAAGTGAATGTGTTAGTCATTCAGTCATGTCCAGCTCTTTGCCACCCCGTGGACTATATAGCCCACCAGGCACACCTGTCCATGGGATTCTCCAGGGAAGAATATTGGAATGGGTTTCCATGCCCTCCTCAAGGGGATATTCCTGACCAAGGGTTTGAACCTGGGTTTCCTACATTGCAGATGGATTCTTTATCATCTGAGCCACCAAGGAAGCCCAATACAATAAGTATTATCATCAATCATTGTCATTATGATTGCTAATCATTAGACATTCATTAAAATATTTTTAAGTGTCACTGTTTATATTTTTTGCTGAATGAATGCTGTTCACTATATCTTTTCATATTTTTCTTATAGCAATTACTTTTTCAAATGTTTATGTGGGAACTCTTCACTTTGATTCTAAGTTTTAAAAATTAATTCAAACAACCTTTAAAGTATTTTTCTTCTTTCAATCACTGTCTTTTCCCCCCAACTCCAACTTCCTAATTTCTATTTCTATCAAGATTTCAAATTTCCTTCATTCTCAATATCATAAATGTTTCAAAAAATAAAATTGAATTTATGTATAAGAAAAATTACAGATTTTTTTAAAAGTAAAAAGCTGATTTAATGCTTCATGATTTCAGACATCCACAGTTCTTCCATTCTGATGCTAAAACAAATATGCTTTTGTATGTTGTGTCATCTAGTCCCATCACTTCATGGCATATAGATGGGAAAAAGTGGAAACAGTGACAGATTTTATTTTCTTGTGCTGGAAAATCACTGTGGATGGTGACTGCAGCCGTGAAATTAAAAGATGCTTGTTCCTTGGAAGAAAAGCTATGAAAAACCTAGACAGCATATTAAAAGGCAGAGACATCACTTTGCTGACAATGGTTCATATAGTCAAAGCTATGGTTTTTCCAGTAATCATGTACAGATATGAAAACTGGACCATAGAGAAGGCTGAGTGCTGAACAATTGATGTTTTTGAACTGTAGTGCTGGAGGAGACTCTTGAGAGTTCCTTGGACAGCAAAGAGATCAAAGCAATCAATCCTAAAGGAAATAAACCCTAATTATTCATTGGAAGATCTGATGCTGAAATTCCAGTACTTTTGCCACCTGATGTGAAGTACCAACTATTAGAAAAGACCCTGATGCTAGGAAAGACTGAGGGCAAGAGAAGTGGGTGACAGGATGAGATGGTTGAATGGTATCACTGATGCAATGGACCTAAGGTGTGAACAAACTCCTGGAGATAATGAAGGACAGGAAAGCCTGGCCTGCTGCAGTTCATGGGGACACACAGAGTTGAACATGAGTGAACAACAACGTTGTGATCCAAATGGAAGTATCTTACATAACGGTCACAGGATGTAGGAATAGATTTTAAAAACAAGGATGAAATGTAGAACTCCACCAAAGATTCACACTCTGCTCTCCCATGGTCAACACTATGTGATCTCACATCTATTCCTACCTAGAAGTGAGGCTTAGAAAATGTGTGGTGTTCTGAGTAGGCCTGCATCTGTGGAAAACCAAAAACCTTTGTTAATAAAGAAGAAAGAAGGGGAGAAAGAGAGAGGAAGGACAAAAAGAAATGAAGGAGGGAGGGAGGGAAGGAAAAATAGTTAAAATGAGCAATTGGTATTCTCAGTCAATTTGGATTCCTAGTTACTTAAAAGTTTTATTTTTTTCTTTTTTAATCATAATTATGTGTATGGCATTTACTTAACATTTTTTCATATACATTCAGATTATTATTTCTTAATTGATTGCTTTAAACTGTTATATTTAATATTGTCTTGCATCTGAAATATCATTTATTTCCTGATATATAGCTTCTTAATTTGGAAAGAAATATTCTTTTAATTATCTGTTAAATTCATTTTCTAAAATTTTTGTTCAGAATTCCATGTATAATATCAAGCATGTAACTTATATATAGCCATATATAAATGCATATATAAAGATAAATATATAATTTAGCTTTATATGTGTTATCTCTTACAAGTTTTTTGAGTTTTGAAGTAGACTTAATAATTTTAAAATGAATGTGAAATATTCAGTATTTATCTGAAATATGTACACATACACACACAAACAAACACAAATCATGATTAATTTGGAGTCTCTGCTGTTCTTTAGAGAAACTAAAAATCAGCTAGTTTTCAAATTTATTGGTATTGTTTGCACCTTGTACTATTTTATGTAACTTAAATTTTCCCCATGTCATCTATATGATGCACTTCCCATTTCTAATTCTCTTTTTATCTATTTGTATTTCTGCAATTAATTTTTTTGTTAATTAAATTGTCAAATGCTTATCTATTTTGCTTCAAAAACAAGGAAGCTGCTGCATTTACTTATCAAATTTATTTTGTTTTGACTCACATTATCCCTGCTGTGATGTCAGGGGAAAAAATATGAATGACACACATTGGAATTTGTGTTGTGAGGTTATACCACCCGGGGATATGAGTAGCATAGTGTCTCAGTAGACATAATTGTGCCTCTTTACATCCTTAGGGAAGGGAATTATAGGTTTATTATATGTAGGTAGGCTCTTCTTCAGGCTTCCCAGGTGGCACTAGTGGTAAAGCACTGCTTGTCAATGCAGGAGATATAAGGGACATGGGTTCAATCCCTGAGTTGAGAAGATCCCCTGGAGAAGAAAGTGGCAACCCACTCCAGTATTCTTTCCTGGAGAATCCTACGGAGAGAAGAGTTTAACCGGCTACACAGTCTGTGGTGTAGCAAAAGAGTCACACACAACTGAGCTACTGAGCAACCACCACAGATTCCTTTTTCAGGGATGCAGACACTGGAATTCCCCTGAGAATGTAAATACTTTCAAGATTATTTTGAGTGTTTAAATTTTCACATGATTCCCCTTTGCTGAAGGGTGATCATGAGGGGTAGGGAGCTGGATTGTTTTAGACACGATGTTTTATTCCATAGACCACATCATTTGAGCCTCACAGGGCAAAATGTTTATTAAAAAAAAAAAAAAAACCTGAAGATTTTAATGAAGGACTCTAAAATATGGTGTGGAAGATAGCCCATAGGAAAAGAAAACTGAGATCTACATAGGTCAATCAGATGGCAAAGTGTAGCATACAATAGGGAGATTATGTTTCTGTTGTATGTGTAACTCAAGGAACATTGTGTCAACTCAAGGAAGTTCAAATTGATAGAAAATAATCTAATAGTGAAAACCATCAGCAGAGAAGCAAGAAAAATCCTTGAACTGATGTAAGAGCAAAGAGTTGCTACAAAAAATATTTGCATGCAGGAAACAAAAAAACAAAACAAACAAACAAACAAATGCTGCCAAGACATGGTACATAATGACTCTACGTTTGTTTTTTATTACTGCAAGAGATAGTGGCCAAAAAACAAAACAAAACAAAACTGTGACATATTTGCTGCTCTTAACAAAGAGAGGTGAGGTCTTTGTGAACTCATGAACACAGTCTGCTGACTGTTTTGATTAAGTGTGGCAGAAGTGATGCCAAGTGACATCCAAGGAAAGATTAGAAAAAGTCTTACAGCTTTCCCTTGGCCTTTTGACAAACTGGCACTATTGGAAGAGTGACTCTCCCAATAGGGTGCTCAAACTCTCCTTTTCTGGCCCCCATGCCAGACCATGAGAAAGTCAAGCCACATAGAAAAGCCAAATGCAGGTATTCTGATCAGAGGTACTAGCTGATTTTAGCCAGAGAGTAATCTCAACCCAAGCATCAGATATTAAAAAAAAAAAAAAAAAGAAACAGCCTCAAGTTTATTTAAGCCCTTACCTTTCTGTCACTCCCTGGTCTGGGAGTCACTAGATGAAGCTCCAGACATTGTGCAGCAGGAACAAGCTGTTAATATCTCGGCTGTGTCCTCCCTAAATCCCTGATGAGAGAAATCATGACCATAATTAAAGAGTGCTTTATACCTCTAAACTGGGGTAATTTGTAATGCAAAAAAGTAACCAGAACAAATACTACGTAGCCAGGATAGAAATTTTTACAACAGGCTGAGGACAGAAAGAATACAGGGAGCCCAAGGACAGGAAATTTGCATTATTAATATGCATACTTACCTTGGGGCTTCCCAGGGGGTGCTAGTGGTAAACAACCCTCCTGCCAATGCAGGAAATATGAGATGCCTTTGGATCCCTGGGTCAGGAAGATTACCCTGGAAGAAGAAATGGCAATCCACTCCAGTATTCTTTCCTGGAGAATCCCATGGACAGAGGAGCCTAGTGGGCTACAGTAGTCCATGTGGTCGCAAGAGTCGGACAGGACTGAAGCAACTTAGCAGCAGCAGCAGCAGTATACTTACCCTTCTATAACTATTTTGAAATTCTGTCATAGATCTAAAGATATAATAGATAGATAGGTAGATAGATAATAGACAGATGCTGCCAGGTAGATAACATTCATTTGAAATAAATACCACATTCATGAGTGTGTTATTTGCTCAGTCATATCTGACTGTTTGTGACCCCTGGACTGTAGCCCGCCAGGCTCCACTGTTCATGGAATTCAGGCAAGAACACTGGGTGGGTTGCTATTCCTTTCTCCGGGGGATCTTCCAAATCCAGGGATTGAACCCATGTCTCCTGAATTGCAGAAAGATTCTTTACCGTCTGAGCCACCAGGAAAGCCTTATGATCTACTAATATATGCTGATTGTTCCTGTGGATTTTTCAACACATAATCTTAGTTTGCTTTCTTAACAAGACAGAAAATAAGTGAAAGATTTCCTTTTAGAAAATTATTAGATCTTTTAAGAAAAGTTGATGAGTAGCTAATGTGTTAATCTTTACTATATTATTTCCGAATATTAGATGTAGCTATCACTTAAGAAAAAGTTTGTTATAGTAAAAGTATATTTCAGGAAACAAATTGATGGATTAAAATTAGATATGTTGACACTTTAATATTCTTTAAATAATTTTAAGCAATCGTTCTACAATATTCAAATAATTTAAATATTTATTTGGTGTTGCTTTCATAAGTTTATTATGGTATAGTAAAAGAGAATTATACATATGCTGTGATTCGGTTTCATTAATGTATTTGTTGTTGTTGTTCAAGTTGTTGTTGTTGTTCAAGCTAAGTCACGTTCAACATTTTGTGACCACATGGACTGCAGCATGCCAGGCTTTCCTGTCCTTCGCTATCTTCCAGAGTTTGCTCACACTCATGTACATTGAGTTGATTATGCCAATCCATCCTCTGTTGCTCCCTTCACCTCTTGTCCTCAATCTTTCCCAGCATCAGGGTCTTTTCCAGTAAGTTAGTTCTTCTCATCAGGTGGCCAAAGTATTGGAGCTTCAGCTGCAGCATCAGTCCTCCCAATGAATATTCAGTGTTGATTTCCTTTAGGACTGACTGTTTTGATCTCCTTGCAGTCCAAGGAACTCTCAAGAGTCATCTCAAGCACCACAATTCGAAAGCATCAATTCTTCAGCACTCAACCTTCTTTATGGTTGAACTCTCACATCCATATATGATTACTGGAAAAAAATCGTAGCTTTGACTACACAGAACTTTGTTGGCAAAGTGATGTCTCTCTCTGCTTTTTAATACACTGTCTAGGTTTGTCATAACTTTCCTTCCAAGGTGCAGGCGTCTTTGAATTTCCTGACTGCAGTCATGGTCTGCAGTGAATTTTGAGCTGAAGAAAATAAAATCTGTCACTACTTCTAATTTTTCCCCTTCGTTTGGCTATGAAGTAATGGGACCAGATGCCATGATCTTAGTTTATTGAATGTTAAGTTTCAAGCCAGAGTTTTTCACTCTCCTTTTCATCCTTATCAGGAGGCTCTTTAGTTCCTCTTCACTTTCTGCCATTAATGTGGTATCATCTGCATATCTGAAGTTGTTGATATTTCTCCTGGCAATCTTAATTCCAGTTTGTGATTCATCCAGCCAGCATTTCTCATGATGCACTCTGCAATTAAGTTAAATAAGATGGGTGACAATATATAGCCTTGTCATACTCCTTTCCCAATTTTGAACCAGTCCATTGTACCATGTCCAGTTCTAATTGTTGTTTCTTGACACACATACAGGTTTCTGAGAAGACAGGTAAGGTGGCCTGACAGGTAAGGTATTCCCATCTCTTTCAGAATTATCCACAGTTTGTTGTGATCCACAGAGTCAAAAGCTTTAGTGTAGTCAATGAAGTAAATGTTTTGCTGGAACACCCTTACTTTTGTCCATGGGATTTTCCCAGCAAGAATGCTGGAATGGGTTGCCATGTTCTCCTCCAGGGCATCTTCCCAACTGAGGGATCGAACCCATGTCTCCTGCATTGCAGACTCTTTACCACTCAGCCACTTTTGCTGTGTATACATTCAATGAACTACTATTGATTAGGAGAAAGAAGGAAACCCTGGCATTATCCACAGCATAGATGTTCCTTGAGAGCACTATGATAAGTGGATTAAGTCAGACCAAGAACAACAAATACTGTATTATCTCATTATATGTGGAATTAAAAAAAAAAAAAATGTTCAGAGAATAGAGTAGAGTGACAGTTACCAGGGGTTGGGGTTGGGGAGATACAGAGATATTTGTCAAAGAGTAAAAACTTCCAAGTTATTATATTAACAAGTTCTGGGAATCTATTTTAATTTATTCTTAAAAGTGGCTAAAAGAGCAGATCTTAAATGTTTTCCTCAAAAAAGTAATTATATGACATTATGAAGGTTTTTAACCAATTCACAGTGATAAGTTGTTGTTTTTTTCATATAAGTATATGAAAATATTTTACAGTTCAGTCATACACAATACTATATGTCAACCATATGTCAACAAAGCCAAGGGAAAATATTAGGTTATAAAGAGACTATGGCTTCTATACTGTGAGCAGTCTTGCTACTCATCTGGAAATGCAGCCAGAATGTTCTGTAAGTTCTGCAGAACAAAGACCTGAAGAAAGTTTTCTACCAGCAGAGAGTTTGGAACAGAGACTCAAGTCCAACAAGTTCAAAAGGAAATTGGTTCAGTTCAGTCACCCAGTCATGTCCAACCAGTCAATCGTAAAGGAAATCGGTCCTGAATATACATTGGAAGGACTGATGCTGAAGCTGAAGCTCTAATAATTTGGCCATCTGATACGAAGAACTGACACCCTGGAAAAGACCCTGAAGCTGGGAAAGATTGAGGGCAGGAGGAGAAGGGGATGACACAGGGTGAGATGGTTGGATGGCATCATCAACTTGATGGACATGAGTTTGAGCAAACTCTGGCAGTTGGTGATGGACAGGGAAGCCTGGCATGCTGCCTCCCATGGGGTCACAAAGAGTTGGACATGACTGAGTGACTGAACTCTGTGATTTACTCATTTATCTATCTTCTGCCGTCTTTTTTTGAGCAGATAACTTATGCTTATTCGTATATTTCCCATTTATTTTCATCTTTATTCCTTCCTACATGTTTGGACTTCCATCTGGTATCCTTTACTTCAGAATGAAAAAAATATATATATATACATATATATATATATATATATATATATATACTGTAGTGAAGTTCTGCTTGAGACAAGTTAAATCACATTTTCTTAAATTTACTTTTTAAATGTATTTAGTTTTGTCTTCATTTTTTTATGGTTATTTTTTTCCATTGTGTAAATTCCTAGATTTATAGTTTATTTTGATTTCAGCACATAGTCTTCTTTCTTTGCGTTTTCTCTGATGAAACTTTAGGCAACATTTTTTTTTTTTATTTCATTCTTTTTAATGTGTTCTTCCCCCCAAGCCCAACAATTTCTATGATTTCCTTTTGATATTTAGCTCACAGCCTTTTGATTTTGATGTACCTCATTTTATTTTCTTTGTATTTATCCTATTTTGAATAGAGTGAGCTTCTTGAATCCCTAAGTTGAGGCACTAACAACATTTTGGGAAAATTCTTGACCATTGTTTCTCCAAATATATCTTGTATGCAATTTTCTCTCTACTCTCCTCCTGAGTCTCCAATCACATGCATAATAGAACATTTGATATTTTCTACAGATCTTGGATATTCTGTTTGCATTTACTGAATTGTTTTTAATTCCTCTTCACTGACATAATCTAGAGACTAGCTTTAAGTTGGCTGATATACTTTTTCTTCTGTTGCATGTAACCCATTGTGAATTTACTGATGGATTGCTTTTACTAACATTACAATATTTTTCAGTTCTAATATTTCCATTTGCTTCTTTTTATACCTTCCATTTCTACATTGAAAAATCACTATCTTTTTATACATTTATCATTTTCCAGTAGGTGCTTTACTTTATATTTTTCATACTTTAAAGGTTTTTATTACCCCAAAATTTTTTCCATCAATACATTTTCCTCTTGATTGTGGGTATATGTTTGTGCTACTTGGTAATTGCACAATCTTCTTTGTATGTGGGCCACTGTCTAAAACAAAACAAAACAAAATACTGCCTGTTGATGTAAATAATATGACTTCCAGAAAAAGGCATATCTCATATTCTATCTAGATGCTAGCTTGTATGACCAATATATAGTCAGCAACTTAGAAACATCTGGACTTTTTACAGCTATTGTTAGATTCAGTTCACTAACTTCAAATATTTTGAGGGCATAATTAAGACCTATCTTCAGTAGAAATGAGATCTAATGAGATCTAAGTATCTTATGCTGATTTACAGTTCTGATGTAACTGTTCTCTATTATGGGGGGGGTTCCTTTTTGTTTTTCAACCCGGTGCCAGGATTTTTTATTTTTTGGGGGGGAAGGTGTTGTTTCTGTTGATGTTTTCTATGTCCTCTACTCCTGTCCCAATTTTTAGATTTCTCAAATCCCTCTCCTCACCACACTTCCTGGTCCATGGCTTTTATTAGGTAGTTGACTGACAGTGTAGGCCATTCTTGTTCAGGGAATATACGTCTGTGTCCTCTTTTTCTGTCCAAAGCACTGAGTCTCAGGTAGCTGCTTTGTACCCTGGGATGCCCTTTATACCTTTTTGGACATCTGTTTCAACTCTATTTCTGGTTCCCAGCTATTGGCATCCTCTTCAAATTTATTATACTTGCTGAAGATGGTCAGGTAAGTGTTTGCATGCAGGAGGAGACGCAACTCGTGACTGGGGGTGCTCAGAATCCTACTTCATCTTGCTGGCCTACATCTGGCCGTGAAGTGTCTCTGTGTTTCTTTTTCTTGTCTTTCTCCTTGTCCCTTGTGTGTTCACTTATTATTCTGTTATGTTTCCAGAATGAACATAGCTCTGGGGAACTTTTCTCCTACAAAGGACAACTCTTTATTTAGTCTTACTTTATTTATATTTTCTTATGTTTAGTGCTCTGACAGGAAGGAGAGGGTTACGATTTTTAACTTATAATGGCTGATATTATTGTTCTAGTGAGAGTGATGGTCATTTGTAACCATATCCTAATGAGATAAAAAAATAAACATTAAATTTAGTAAACATTTCATTTTAATTTACTTGCAAAGAAAAGCATTAAATGATCCTTAATTTTTTTGTTTCTTCTTTTTTTTCTTTTGGCCACACTACATGGCCTGTGGTCTTTCCCTGACCAGGGATCAAACTCATGCTTTCTGCAGTGGAACCACAGTCACTGGACCACCAGGGAAGTCCATTGTCATTACTTTTTTTTTTTTCTTTGAAACTCTTTTTGATGTTCTGTTTCTCCATTTGCAATTCTGTAGCACGCGAAAAGTTTAATTTTCAACATAGGAGTACCTTCTGAGTATACTTTCAGTATAATAAATGGATCATTTAAGTTCTCAATTTATATATTCAATTTCACTTTGATAAGTGTTTTTTCCTAATACTTTTCTATGCTACGTTAGCCTTTACATAAATCTGGAATTCAAATATTGACACTACTGGTAGAAATATCCAAAAGTTAAGCCAATTCACTGTTATATTTACAAGGAACTCCCTCTAAAAATGATAATGTGAAGAAAAAAATCAAGTCATGGTTAAGAAGTCAATTATAAAGCTTAGCAGAAAAAAAATCTTCTTTATTACAAACATTTGCATTTTTAACAACAGGCTAAAATTAGTTAAAAGGACTAATGTAGTTTTCTTAGTTCTATATTTCATTCCTGCACATTCATTTTTATTTTTTAATGTGAGAAAATTTGTGGTGGTATTTACCAGGGAAGCATATGTGTAGGCTTTAGGATACTTGTAAAGTATGAAGATGCTGAGAAGTTTGTGAAACTAAAATATTGGTTTTAAAGGTATTTTTCTTTTATTAATACATTGAATATTTTCTATCTTTACTGTGCATGGAATTAAAAAAAAACCCTGATGAGAAAGAATACCTGTGTATGCATTTTAATTAAGCTATTTTATTCCATTTTCTTTCAAATGTATACAACACCCTTCAAACAGATGCATCAAATATTAATATCTTTCCAAACCTGTTCTATTTCTAGTTTCCTTTTTCCTAAGTCATCGTAGATGTCAAGACCTTCCATCCCTAAATTATCTGACAAGTATCTGTCAGAAAAAAAGGACATTAGTTCCTACGTAACCATAACAAAATTACTACAAATTACCTGCAAAATCAATAGTGATATAACAGTACAATCAAAGCAAATCCCCAGCTGGTTTCACCATTTCTCTTTTATCTTTCAATTTTTTCAATTCAGGCTCATATATTGCACATTTCTATGAAGTCTCTTTTAACCACTTCAGGTTAAACCATTCCCACTGCTTCTCTCTATTCTTTATGGCCTTAAACTTTTGAAGAGTCCAGACCAGTTACCTTAGAATATGTCTTGCATTTCCAATTTATCTCTTTCTTTGACTTCATTCTGGTGAATAATTTCTGGAAAGAGCATTAAATAGATGATGCCTTTCACTCCTGCTTTATGACATTCTAGGAAGTTGTTCAGTATTAATGACAGAAAAGTTGATCATTTAGTTAAGGGGGAGAATGATAGATTTCATTCTTATAAGGATATATTTTTAATGTGGAATTAAAAATAAACTTTGAGGTGATTTTCTGAAACTGTATAAGTGGGCTGTTCCTCAAAAACATTCACACAATGAATTTAGCATATTTTGATTATTTTTGCCTGAATCTTTGCTTGATAATCATTGCTTTAAATTACCTAAAAAATGGTGATTTTTAAAATGTTATTTGCTATACATTTAGTAACTTTCTCCACTCTTTTCTCTCTCTCTCTTCATGGATTCAATTAATTTTTTAGTTAATTCAATTTGCTATATTATTCTCATGATTATTTTTTATATTCAAATTGTTCTCAACATGATCAATGACAGTCACTTCTATTTAGTCTTATATCCCACTTTTTTGGGAACATGCTATTGAGATATGAAAAGACAAAAGAATAGTGCATAAAAAACTTTATTTCTTGATAAATTTTTACAAAGGGAATGAATATTTTAATCTGTTAATCAGGCTAAGAAAATACATTTTATAAAATCGCAATTCTCTTCATGTCTCCTCACAAATGCAACCCTACCAGAAGCCACGGTCCTGACTTCCAGGTTTTCAGGATGGTCAGAAAAAGCTATTCCATTTCACAGGCCTGGTATTTATTCTTCTTTCCATAAAAAAACAAATGCAACAGTCATTTGGTCATAAAAACTCTTATTTTGGAATTAATTATTCATAACACTCCTACATATCACTAATTGCTATTATCTCACTTCTCATCAGTTATATAACTGATATCAAATGCAAGGATATATGCAAATGAATTGTGAAATCTCATTTTTAAGGATCTGTTTGCTAGTACCACTCTTGAGACCATATGCTGAGCTAGCCAGGTCCTATCAAAAAAGCATAAGTTAAGCTAGTTATTTCAAATTTGAGAGGTTAATGTGAGGATGGAATATAAGCTGTTGGACAAAGAAATGTGAAACAGGGACACAGAGAACACTCAAATAATAACTTCAGGAAGAAGTACCTCCTTGCTGTGACAAAGAAGAAAGTTTTAGAATCTAGAAACATGGATAGAATAACATTTCATTTAAACTGTCAACTTGACTAGGTTATGGAATGGCTAGATGTTGGTCAAATACAATGCTGAGTGTTTTGTAAGAATGCTTAAGATGAGCTTAACATTTAAGTGGGGGCTTCCTTGGTGGCTCAGTGGTAATGAATCCGCCTGACAATACAGGAGACACGGGTTTGATTGCTGGGTCAGGAAGATCCCCTGTAGAAAGAAATGGCAACCCGGTCCAGTACTCTTGCCTGAGAAATCCCATGGGCAGAGAAGGCTGGCAGGCTATAGTCCATCCATAGGGTTGCAAAAGAGTTGGACATGACTTTGCAACTAAACAACAAAAGCAACATTTAAGTTAATAGACTGAGGAAAGCTGATTGCCTTTCCCAGTGTGGGTGGGATTCATACAATTAGTTAAATATCTGTTCAGAACAAAATACCTGAAAAAGAGGGAATTCCTCCCATGTGACTTCCTTGAGCTGGGATATTAGTCTTTTCCTGCCTTCAGACTCAAATTGAAACATCAGCTGTTCTAGTCTCAAACCTGCAGGCTGAACTACACCCTTGGATCTCCTGGGTATCAGTTCTTCGGACTCATGTTGGAACTCAGACATGGGCTTTCCTGGGTCTTCAGCTTGCTGAATGCAAATCTGGGGGTTTGTCCACCTCCATCATATATATATATAAAACCTTTCCCCTATATATAGGAAGGTTCTGTTAATGGAAGTACAAAAAATAAAAAAGCTGAAGGTGTTAACTTACAGCCATTGCACGGGTGAAGAGCCATCTCTGTGGCAAGTCTCATAGGAGAGGAAACAAAGAGAATGGAGCAAGTCCTTTCTGCTTCGTCCTGTCTTCCAGGCTTCCTTCAGCCACTTCCTTGTATTAAAACCTCACAGAGTCAACTGGCAACAAGAGAAATAACATCTTCAGGGACACAGCACCAGTATCAGAGTAGCTTAATAATCTTAGCTTCTGACAGTGTAGATTAGATTTGTTAACATTGACGCTTTTATAGATGGAATCATGTAGAACATACAGTATGTACTATTTTGCATTTTTGCATACTACTTACATTTAATTCCATTTTATTTAATGTTGACAAATACTTATATTTTCTTGACAATATTTACATTGATTTTACTTAAGGTAAATCAACTAGCCTTTAATTTTCTATCTGTAATTTCTGAGATGGTCTTAAAAATGACTTCTGATGCCTAATATTATTTTATATTTAAAATAAATTTCAGATTCTTGTTTCCTGCAGTTACACCTTTTTTAATGAATAGATTTACACTTGAGAACTAAAATATTTAATTCTTCTCTGGATTGTATTAAAAGTATGCAGTTATTTCAACATCTCAAATTTTTCACTAGACTGTTAAAATAGTAAAAATTCTGAAATAAACAGTAAAAGTCTCTGAAATAAATCTTAAACTATTGGGACAAATATTTCATACATCAATTTTAAAAGTTTTGGTAAATAAAATGAAAAAATATCAAAATATTTTTAGACCTATAAGTGTCATTCAAAAAAAGATATAGTTTCCATAGTTTTTCCTACATTAATCATCAGGATGTGTGTGTGTGTGTGTGTGTGTGTGTGTGTGCTCAGTCACTCAGTCGTGTCTGACTCTTTGTGGCTCCATGGACTGTAACCTGCCAGTCTTCTCTATCCATGGGATTTTCCAGGCAGGAATATTGGCGTGGGTTGCCATTTCCTCCTCCAATAATCAGGATATTATCTAAAATTTGTTAATACGAACCTTGTCTGTCTATGTTTTCAAGGCCACAAGCTGATTACATCATCCATTCTCTACTCAGTTTCACACGTCTCATTAGAGCTGGGAAATTTTTCATTAGAGATCAACACTGACTACTTCAATTGCTAGTTTGAAAAAGTTTATTATTATTCTTTATTATCAATGAAATAAAGGTTAAATTGTGAAAATCCAAGAATTTTCATTAAGAAATGGTAACAAACTATGGGGCATTGAGTGCTTGAGTTCGGTATTTGAAAGGTATTGCAAGAATTCTTCATTTAACTTAGTAGATACAGTCATTATCCTTATTATGTAAATGAGGAAGAAGAGGATTATGTAAGATAAATGATTTTCCAGAGACACATAGGTGGCACCTAGGAATTTATCCATATTTTCCAAATCTAGAGCCCCAGCTTGTCCATTTCCAGGACTATTACATTCTAAGTCAATGTTCTTCGCAAAACAGCCACGTGTATCTATTTATCTTTTACAATTTTATGCATATTCTCCCAGCTAAAAATAAAATCATAAATTTAATCTTACACAGATGGTCTTAACTTTTCTTTCTACCTTTCCAAAATGTTGACTACTTATCCTTTTTAGGTTCTATTTCTTTCTAAAACTTTCTTTAAATATGCTAGCCAAAAGGTTACTTTCTTCCTTCAAAGTGATAAAAATTTCTTATAACTCAGGCTTAGAAGCTTTCCTCCATTCCATCCTGATTATAATTTGTATATGGAAAATAATTCGAAATGTTAATCCTTGTCTCAGATGTGTCTCATGATCATATGTTTTCTTGTTTTTGTTTTTTTGACTGTGCTTCTTGGTCCATGGGATCTTAATTTGAACTCCTGACCCTGCATTGAAAGCAGTGTTATAATCATTGGACTGCCAAAGAAGTCCATGATAATTTTTTAATTTTTTTTTTTTTTACCGCTGCTTGAGAAAGATTTTTTCTGTTTTCAAAATCCACATCTTTTCTCTACTCTTTCCTCTATTCAATCCCAGTAGAAATCTATTTTCCATCTGGGAAAGTGATTGTCCTGTTCAACATTTGAGCAGAGAATTTTCTGTCTATGAATTCTCTCTCTCGCCATGTGGAAATAAAGTTAGATAAGGTTGTGTTTCACATCAAAGTCATATTTGCCTTCCATCCATTTCCTTTGTGAATGACGCACATAGGAAGCTTAATGCTTCCACGGACGAGGAAATTAATGGGAACCTATAGAATTACAAAATTTGCCAGACACAGTTCTTCATGACAAACCCGCTGTATAGTAAACAATTTACCTTTATTTTATGTCCTTCCCATGGAAAATCTTAAGGTGCCCTTCCAGACAGTAATACTTATCTGCAAACAGCACAGTGCTATGAAAGTGTTATTTTCTTCAGGGTCTCTGAGTGTTTGAAAATAGACTTACACATTGACTAAATATCTACATCCTTCTATTATTTGTGTTATTTTATTTCTCACTACGATTACCCCTAGCACAGGTGGAATCACCAACAAAACAAGATGAGTTCCACAGCAAGGGGCAGAAGGTGAAAAATAGGACAATGCTTGAAGAGCCAACTTCTTCAGTGTCTAGTTTTTCCATATAACCATCTGGTTCTCCAGCCATAAAAAATTTGCCTTTTAATGCATTATTTTTGGGGGGCTTCACTGGCGGCTCAGAAGGTAAAGAATCTGCCTGCAATGTGGGAGACCTGGGTTTGATCTCTCGGCTGAGCAGATCCTCTGGAAAAGGGACTGGCAACCCACTTAAGTATTCTTGCCTTGGAAATTCCATGGACAGAAGAGCCTGATGGGCTACAGTCCATTTTCATCCAGTCTCTAAACCTAACAAGATGTTCTCTGTTTAAGAATTTCTGCTAAGGGAGTAAAAGAAAGTGAAAGTGACAGTTGCTCAGTTGTGTTCAACTCTTTGCCAGCCCATGGACTATACAGTCCATGAAATTCTCCAAGCCAGAATACTGGAGTGGGAAGCCATTTCCTTCTCCAGGGGATCTTCCCAACCCAGGTCTCCCTCATTGCAGGCAGATTCCTTATGATCTGAGCCATAAGGGAAGCCCAAGAATACTGGAGAGGGTAGCCTATCCCTTCTGCATTGGATCTTTCTGGCCCAGGAATTAAACCAGAGTCTCCTGCATTGTGGGCGGATTCTTTATCCACTGAGCTACCAGGGAAGCCACTAAGGGAAATGGATCAGAAATAAAGCTGCTCTTTGAGCAGTACCTACCTAGTATAATCACCAGATGAAATTTCTTATCTTCTTCTTTTCAGGCTTCTGGACTATATATACCAGGTTGGAGAAGAGAAATGCGTGCTGATTGATCATACACGTGTTTGCCTGATTGGAATGTCAACAAATGATTTTTATTCTCTGATTTCCAAGTCTCCTCTGTCTTACTCCTAATCAGTTAATTTTCCTTTAGCTTTGATCTGTGCAGACCTGGGAGCTTTCAATGGGAATATTTTGCCATGAACTCCCAAACAGAAACAAACTCTCATCTCTAAACTCATAACAGATATCTTATAATTAAACACACCATTTATTTAGAAAGGGCTTCCCTGGTGGTTCAGACAGTAAAAAATCTGCCTGTGATGTAGGAGATCCAGGGTCAATCCCTGGATGGGAAAATCCCCTGGAATGTCGATCCATTTCAGTACTTTTGTAAGATACACTTCTTTTTTTTTAAGTTTCTACTCTTCTGCAGAGTTTAGTCTCCTTCAAGGCAGATTGCACTAATGGTAAAGAACATACCTGCCAATGCAAGACACAGGAGACACAGGTTTGATCCCTGGGTGGGTAAGATCCCCTGGAGGAGGGCATGAAAACCCACTCCAGTATTCTTGCCTGAGAATCCCAAGAACAGAGGAGCCTGGTAGGCTACAGTCCATGAGGTTGCACAGAGTTAGAAGTGAATGAAGTGACTTAGCATGCAGCATGCCTTCAGGTAGTCATGCTACAGATGATAAATGGACATAAGCCTGGTGAAATACCAAAGCCCATTGGTGCTAGAATATCTTTTCATACCCCAAAAACAGTATGAAAAAGAAAAAAATAAGACATGACACTGAAAGATGAACTCCCCAGGTTGGTTGGTGTCTAATATGATACTGGAATAGGGCAGAGAAATAGCTCCAGTAGGAATAAGAGGCTGAGACAAAGTGGAAACAATACCCAGTTGTGGGTGCATCTGGTGGTGAAAGTAAAGTCCAATGCTGTAAAGAACAATATTGCATAGGAACCTGGAGGTTAGGCCCATGAATCAAGGCAAATTGGAAGTGGTCAAACAGGAGATGGAAAGAGTCAGCATGGACATTTTAGGAATCAGTGAACTAAAATGGATTGGAATGGGCGAATTTAATTCAGATGGCAATTATATTAACTACTGTGGGCAAGAATCGCTTAGAAGAAATGGAGTAGCCTTCATAGTCAACACTTAGGTGCATTCTCAAAAATGATGAAATGATCTCTGTTCGTTTCCAAGGCAAACCATTCAATATCACAGTAAACTAAGTTTTGCTCCAACCACTAATGCCAAAGAAGTTGAATTTGAATGGTTCTATGAAGACGTAAAAGACCTTCTAGAACTAACACAAAAAAGATGTCCTTATCATCACAGGGGACTGGAATGCAAAAGTAGGAAGTCAAGAGATACCTGGAGTAACAGGTAAATTTGGCCTTTAAGTACAAAATGAAGCTGGGCAACGGCTAGCAGAGTCTGACCAAGAAAACCCACTGGTCATAGCAAACATCCTCTTCCAACAACACAAGAGACGATTCTACACATGGACATCACCGTATGGTCAATACCAAAATCATATTGAATATATTCTTAGCTTCCAAAGATGAAGAAGCTCTATACAGTCAGCAAAAACAAGACCTGGAGCTAACTGTGCCTCAGATCATGAACGCCTTATTACAAAATTCAGACTTAAATAGAAGAAAGCAAGGAAAAGCACTAGAACATTCAGGTATGACCTAAATCAAATCCCTCTTGATTGTACAGTGGAGGTGACAAATAGATTCAAGGGATTAGATCTGATAGAGTGCCTGAAGAACTATGGGCAAATTTTCATAACATTGTATAGGAGGTGGTGATTAAAAACATCTGCAAGAAAAATAAATGCAAAAAGGCAAAATGGTTATCTAAGGAGGCCTTACAAATAGCTGAGAAAAGAAGAGAGTACAAGGCAAAAGAAAAAAGGAAAGGTTCAGTTTAGTTGCTCAGTCAAGTCCGACTCTTTGCGACCTCATGGACTGCAGCACGCCAGGCTTCCCTATCCATCTCCAACTCCTGGAGCCTACTCAAACTCATGTCCATCATATGGTGATGCCATCCAACCATCTCATTCTCTGTCGTCCCCTTCTCCTCCCGCCTTCAGTCTTTCCCAGCATCAGGGTCTTTTCCAATGAGTCGGGAAAGGTATATTCATCTAAATGCAGAATTCCAAAGAATATCAAGGAGAGATAAGAAAGGATTTTTAAGTGAACACTGCAAAGAAATAGAGAAAAAACATAGAATGGGAAAGACTAGAGATGTCGTCAAGAAAATCAGAGATATCAAGGGAACATTTCTTGCAAAGAGGGGCACAATAAATGACAGAAACTGCATGGACGTAACAGAGGCAGAAGATATTAATAAAGGTGGCAAGAATAAAAGCAGAAGATATTAATAAAGGTGGCAAGAATAAAAAGAAGAAGTATAAAAAAAAGTCTTAATGACTCAAATAACCAACATGGTGCCATCACTCACCTAGAGTATGATATCCTGGAATGTGAAGTCAAGTGGGCCTTAGAAATCTTTACTACGAGCAAAGCTAGGAAAGGTGATGAAATTCCAGCTAAGCTATTTCAAAACCTAAAAGGTGATGCTGTGAAAGTGCTGTACTCAATATGCCAGCAAATTTGGAAAACTCAACAATGGCTATAGGACAAGAAAAGTTCAGTTTTCATTCCAATCCCAATGAAGGGGAGTGCCAAAGAATGTTCAAATAACCACACAATTGCACTCATTTCACATACTCACAAAGTAATGCTCAAAATCCTTCAAGATAGACTTCAACAGCATGTGAGCCAAGAACTTTCATATATACAAGTTGGATTTATAAAAGGCAGAGAAACCAAAGATCAAATTGCCAACATCCATTGGATCATAGAAAAAGCAAGAGAATTTCAGAAAAGCATCTACTTCTGCTTCATTGACTATGCTAAAGCCTTTGACTGTGTGGATCACAGCAAACTGTGGTAAATTCTTCAAGAGATGGGAATATCAGACCACCTTACCTGCCTCCTGAGAAACCTGTATGCAAGTCAAGAAGCAGCAGAACTGGACATGAAACAACTCAACATTCAGAAAACGGCATGGCATCCGGTCCCATCACTTCATGGCAAACAGATGGAGAAACAGTGGAAACAGTGACAGACTATTTTCTCGGTGGCTGCAGCCATGAAATTTTAAAATATGCTTGATCCTCAGAAGAAAAGCTATGACAAACCTAGACAGCATATTAAAAAACAGAGACATTATTTTGCCTACAAAGGTCCATCTAGTCAAAGTTATGGTTTTTCCGGTAGTACCATATGAATGTGAGAGTTTGACCATATAGAAGGCTGAGAGTTAGAGAATTAATGCTTTTGAACTGTGATGTTGGAGAATACCCTTGAGAGCCTCTTGGACTTCAAGGAGATCAAATGAGTCAATCCTAAAGGAAATAAACCCTGAATATTCATTGGAAGTTCTGATGTTGAAGGTGAAGTTCCAGTACTTTGACCATATGATGAAAGAGCTGACTCATTAGGAAAATACCCTGAGGCTGAGAAAGATTGAAGGCAGGAGAATGGGATGGAAGAGAATGAGATGGTTGGATGGCATCATTGACTCATTGGAAATAGGTTTGAGCAAACTCCTGGAAAAGGTGAAGGACAGGGAAGCATGGCGTGGTACAGTCCATGAGGTTGTAGAGTTGGACACAACTGAGTGAGTGACTGAACAAAAACAAGTTGTTCTTAGGAAGCTAGAGGAAAGATGCTAGCATATGTTATATAGCTACACAGCTAACTCAAATGCACAAAAGAATGAGTCTAGGTTTGTAAGCTACATCTGAAATTGTAATGTCTGGGCTGGAGCTGTGCTGTATACTTCTAGGGAAGTTTTTACTCAGTTGGGGTATTCTGAATTCAAAGTAGAGACCTTAATAACTGATTGTACGACTTCTCTTTTCAGATAACTTTCTATAATACAATGATATGTATTCTTATAAGCAAATTCAAACAATCTACTTTTTTCTTTCTTTCTTTTTCTTTTTTTTTTTAACAACCCAAACTGTATTCAATCAGGAATTTTAAAACACGCATTCATTGGAATACAGCATTGTCAACTCAGTCACAAAGTAATGCGTTGGTATCCCCAAAACAGTTATAACTTATTATAACTTTGTTACTACATAACGAGGAGCTTCCCTGATGGCTCAGATGGTAAAGAATCAGCCTGCAATGCAGGAGACCCGGATTCAATCCCTGGCTTGGGAAGATTCCCTGCAACTCATTCCAGTATTTTTACCTGGAGAATTCCATGGACAGAGGAGCCTGCCAGCTACAGTCCATGGGGTCACAAAGAGTCAGACAGACTGAGCAACTAACATACACACCATATAACTATTATCAAAGAGGCTCTTGATTATTATATCAAAATTGTAAGTTGAAAATCTAGATGCTATTAATATGCTCCTTCTAAACATATGATTCCAGAAACTTTTAGCTGTAACATGGCAAGTGCCCACATGAATTTAAAGTGGATCTCAGCCTTCAAATTTAGATTTGCATGAAATAAACTTTCATATAATGCTTTCTTACTGAATCACCATTCTGTGGGAATGTCAGGGAAAAAAATAAGCCTCACTTTTCTGTGTATCACCCCTCCTGGAGTTTAAGTTAGATCTCAGACAGATGAGTTAGGAAGAGCCAAAACAATAAGCTGGCTTATAGTATTTTTCCCAATATTTGTGTTCATATAAAATACATTGTTTAGTAAGTCTCTTCAAACACTGTTGGAGAAGGACATGGCAACCCATTCCAGTATTCTTGCCTGGAGAATTTCATGGACAGAGGAACCTGGTGGGCTACAGTCCGTGGGGCTGAAAAGAGATGGACACAACTGAGCGACTAACACTTCTACTTTCAGTTTCAAACACTCTTAGATCTTTGAGAGTAGTGCTAATTCCATTTACACGTTATTTTGGAGTATCTCAGTAAATTTAATTGAATGGACCGTATTCTTTATTCTGTGCTTTTTATTTCTAAAAGAAGGGTACATGTAATTATAACTATTTTGAAAAAACTTATAAAATTATTCAATGAATTTATAGAGATAATAAATGTGCAAACCATTAAGCAGTATAACTGTTCATTGCTTTGTCTGAACCTATGTGTAAATTATTGAATAGTGTTTGTGTAGAATCTATTTTTAAAGACATTTGGAGGCTAATTTTTTATTAAACTTATTCTCCTCTAAGCAAATTAGTTATCTCATTCCAACTTTACACACACACACCTCATCATAATTTCAGAGTATTGGTGATGGATATCAGTTTATAAGTTAATGTTCAAACTCTGTTGTATGGGAAGTGTATATATGTGTGCATGTGAATTTGTGTTTACTCTTGCCTGAATTTGTATTGGTATGGATAATAAACAAAAAAATTTAAAGGAAAACAAATGAAAAAGTTAATTTTCTTAGATTTTGCAAAATAAACTATTTCAGATGGTATAAAAACTTTGAAATTAATTGAATTGATAAATTTTATCTGCATAAGAATTTTTGAAAAAGTAAAACTATACATATCCCTTTTATAATACATTTTAAACTGTTGATAAGTTTTATAATATCTAAAAGAGTATGGATGTTAAACTACCCCTACAGAGAAATGAAACATTCACCCTGATTTTTATGGAGGTAGAAGAAAGTGAACTGAGTAGCTGAGGTATTGCCAAATGTGTTTGACAATGCTTTACATATTTTGAAACTAAACTTAGGCTAATTACCAGGCATAGGAAAAAAAAAGGCAATAAATTAGAAAAATCATTACTGTCATATTTATATATTTTGCTTATGATCCTTAATATTATGCTGTTTAAACAATTTCATATCAAGATGGCTTTATTAATACTAGTATATACCTAAAATAAAGCAGTGAAAAAAAAAATTAAAATATGCCAAGAGGGTTATTGGCTTCCCTTGCGGCTCATGGTAAAGAATCTGCCTGCAATGAAGGAGAGCCAGCTTTGATCCCTGGGTCAGGAAGATTCACTGGAGAAGGGAATGTTTACCCACTCCAGTGTTCTTGCCTGGAAAATTCCATGGACAAAGGAGCCTGGCAGGTTACAGTCCATGGATCTCAAAGAGTTGGGCATAACTGAGTGACTATCACTTTCACTTTCCAGGAGGTTTATAGCTTCCCTCAATATTTTCACAGGACAATCCCCATTTATTCAAATTAACAAATGGTTATTTTTCAAAATTAATTAAAAATAATTATAGTTAATATCTCAAGGCTGTCTCTTGAGTTGCATAATCTAGACTAAGTAACACAGAAAGTGTGATTTTATTCATTAATGAGTTAATAGCTATACTTTATAATATAACTGAAAATATTTTTTCACTGTGTCATCATCAGTGACAAAGACCAGTTGCATCTTAGATTAAGCTGAACATATGTCAAGGCTATCATACTCTATTCATTATTTACATACAGTCTATAGACAATTCACAACTAAAGAATCATGCACAAAGATAGTAACATCATGATTCAGGGCTAATTACCGATTTTGCTGGAAGCCCTCCTGTTAGTACTGTCTTTCCATACTTGAATATTTTGAATTATATTCTATAGGACTGTTTCTTATAATTTCAATTAACCCATAATTTTTGCTTATCATTATTACTAGATAAATGATGAGCCTCTAGAATCTTACAATTCTAATGCACATTTAAATAGGGAATATAACTAATATCAAGCTAAACATACATATGACATTATCCAGATGAATCATTATTTATTATTTAAAATAAATATACTTCTGTAAAAAACACACACTTCTGTAGAGTAAAATATCCAAATTAGAACAGATTCTATGTTAGGAACATTATTTATTAAAAAAATACTTGATTTACGTACCCAACCTTGGCACCAACCATGGTAAATGTAGTTTTTAAGCTACTTGTCTGCACGTGCTCAGTCACTTCAGCTGTCTCTGACTCTTTATGCCCCTATGGACTGTAGCCTGTCAGGGTCCTCTGTCTGTGGGATTCTCCAAGCAAGAATACTGGAGTGGGTTGCCGTGCTCTCCTCCAGGGAGATTTCCCAACCCAGCATCAAACTCATATCTCCTGTGTCTCTTGCATTACAGGTGGATAGGCTTCCCTGGTAGCTCAGCTGGTAAGGAATCCATCCCTGAGTTGGGAATTCCATCCCTGAGCTGGGAAGAATTCCATCCCTGAGTTGGGAAGATCCCCTGGAGAAGGGAATGGCTACCCATTCCAGTATTTTCGACTGGAGTATCCCATGGATTGGGTAGTCCATGGGGCCTCAAAGAGTAGGACAAGACTGAGTGACTTTCACTTTCACTTTCTTTACACACTGAGTCACTTGGGAAGCCCTTTTGAGCTCCTTACTTGACCATAATAGCTTTTTTGTTTTGCATTAAAAACACTTTTTTTTGGAAGTTAAGATGTTGTAAACTTAATCTCTGAAAATCTATTTTAAACAATTGATACAAATAAATATGTGGTCACTTGAGTGCATTTTGTGTATGTAGTATGAGTATTCTGTATTGATCATTTTTTCCAGCACCTATGGTTTGGTTAAAAAGAAAACTAAATGTAAGTAGTGATGAAAAAACACTCTATTATAATTTAAACTTTGGTTGTCCAGTCACTTAGTCATGTCCCCATAAATATGGGGACACTCTTTTTGGCCCCATGGACTGTAGCATACCAGGCTTCCCTGTCTTTAACCATCTCCTGGAGTTTGCTCAAACTCATGTCCATTGAGCCGGAGATGCGACCCAACCATCTTATCCTTTGCCGTCCGCTTTTAGCTTGTCTCTCTTTTTCATTCTTGTGGTGTGTTCATCAGCTTAGTACTCCACTGATAATCTCTTGGTTTCAGAGCAAATGCACCAATGAAAACAAAATGTTAGAGTTCTCAATGACAAGTTGGCGTCTTCAAAGTGGAGAACCTTTTCAACCTCAGTAAATGTCATTTACACTGAAGCTACACCCCACTCCAGTACTCTTGCCTGGAAAATCCCATGGATGGAGGAGCCTGGTAGGCTACTGTCCATGGGGTCGCAAAGAGTCAGACACGACTAAGCGACTTCACTTTCACTTTTCACTTTCATGCATTGGAGAAGGAAATGGCAACCCACTCCAGTGTTCTTGCCTGGAGAATCCCAGGGACGGGGGAGCCTGGTGGGCTGCCGTCTATGGGATCGCACAGAGTCAGACATGACTGAAGCGACTTAGCAGCCAGCAGCAGCAGCAGCAGCAGCAACATAAACTGTTAAAATTAGGCAAACATAAACATCTCCCCTAAATTATCCTAGTGATAATTTTCACAGCAGCCTGAGAAAGCCTATGCATGCCCTCTGCTTGACAGGAGGAATATAAGTAAAATCTTCTGTTTCATGTTACAAGGAAGACAAAACTTTCCCAACTGCCTTCATTACCCAAGAACCCCATTGTCTATTATTATTTCTGAGAGCCTATAGACACAAGATGTTGTGCTGAAATCAGTCCAATTCTGCTTAAATGTGATAATTAATTCTTAGATGTTCATGCCAATTTACATTGTATTTAATAAAGGCTATAGGAAAAATAGCCTTATTGCCAAGTTCAGGCTTAAATTGAAGAAAGTAAGGAAAATCACTAGACCATTCAGGTATGACCGAAATCAAATCCCTTATGAATACACAGTGGAAGTGAGAAATAGATTCAAGGGATTAGATTTGATAGACAGAGTGCCTGATGAACTATGGACGGAGGTTCATGGCATTATATAGTAAACAGGGATCAAGACCATCCCCAAGAAATAGAAATGCAAAAAAGCAAAATGATTCTCTGAGGAGGCCTTACAAATAGCTGTGAAAAAAAGAGAAGTGGAAAACAGGAGAAAAGGAAAGATATACCCATTTGAATACAGAGTTCCAAAGAATAGCAAGGAGAGATAAGATAGCCTTCCTCAGTGATCAGTGCAAAGAAACAGAGGAAAACAATAGAATGGGAAAGACTAGAGATCTTGTCAAGAAAATTAAAGATACCAAGGGAACATTTCATGCAAAGATGGGCTTAATAAAGGACAGAAATTGTAGGGATCTAACAGAAGCAGATGTTAAGAACAGATGGCAAGAATACACAGAACTATACAAAAAAGATCCTCACAACCCAGATAATCACGATGGTATGATCACTCATCTAGAGCCAGACATCCTGGAATGCAAAGTGAAGTGGACCTTAGGAAGCATCACTATGCTAGTAGAGGTGATGGAATTCAAGTTGAGCTATTTGAAATCCAAAAAGATTATGCTGTGAAAGTGTTGCACTCAATATGCTAGCAAATTTGGAAAACTCAGCAGTGGCCATAGGACTGGAAAAGGCCAGTTTTCATTCCAATCCCAAAGAAAGGCAATGCCAAAGAATGTTCAAACTACCACACAATTGCACTCATCTCACACACTAGTAAAGTACTGCTCAAAATTCTCCAAGCCAGGCTTCAACAGTACATGAACTGTGAACTTCCAAATGTTCAAGCTGGTTTTAGAAAAGGCAGAGGAACCAGAGATCAAATTGCCAACATCGACTGGATTATGGAAAAAGCAAGAGAGTTCCAGAAAAATATCTACTTCTGCTTTATTGACTGTGCCAAAGCCTTTGACTGTGTGGATCACAACAAACTGTGGACAATTCTCAAAGAGATGGGAATATCAGACCACCTGACCTGCCTTCTGAGAAATCTGTATGCAGGTAAAGAAGCAACAGATAGAACTGGACATGGAACAACAGACTGGTTCCAAATAGGGAAACGGATATGTCAAGGCTGTATATTGTCACCCTGTTTATTTAACTTATATGCAGAGTACATCACGAGAAACACTGGGATGGATGAAGCACAAGCTGGAACCAAATTTGCCGGGAGAAATATTAATAATCTCAAATACGCAGATGACACCACCCTTATGGCAGAAAGTGAAGAACTAAAGAGCCTCTTGAAAGTGAAAGAGGAGAGTGAAAAAACTGACTTAGAACTCTACATTCAGAAAAGTAAGATCATGGCATCCAGTCCCAATACTTCATGACAAATAGATGGGGAAACAATGGAAACGGTGACAGACTTTATTTTAGGGGGCTCCAAAATCACTGCAGATGGTGATTGCAACCATGAAATTAAAAGACCCTTACTCCTTAGAGGAAATGTTATGACCAACCTAGACAGAATATTAAAAAGCAGAGACACTACTTTGCCAACAAATGTCCGTCTAATCAAGGAAGGCAATGGATATTCCAGTAGTCATGTATGGATGTGAAAGTTGGACTATAAAGAAAGCTGTGCACTGAAGGATTGATGCTTTTGAACTGTGATGTTGGAGAAGACTCTTGAGAGTTCCTTGGACTGCAAGGAGATCCCACCAGTACATCCTAAAGGAAATCAGTCTTGAATATTCATTGCAAGGACTGATGTTGAAACTGAAACTCCAATTCTTTGGGCACCTGATGTGAAGAACTGACTCATGGGGAAAGACCCTGATGCTGGGAAAGACTGAAGGAGGGAGGAGAAGGGGACAACAGAGGATGAGATGGTTGGATGGCATCACTGACTCAATGGACATGAATTGAATAAACTCCTGGAGGTGGTGATGGAAAGGGAGGCCTGCCATGCTGCAGTCCATGGTGTCACGAAGAGTAGGACACACTGAGTGATGGAACTTAACTGAAGAGGAAAAGACTATCAAACTCAGGTCACCTAAGAATTTTTAAATACATAAAAATGAACAAAATTAAACATAAACTTTTGTATAACCCAGAAATTACACTCATGTATATTTATCCAAAATAAGTGAAAACACATGCATACAAATGATTCACATGAAAGTTCATAGCAACATTGTTCAAAATCTGAGAATTGCACAAATGTCAATTAATTGGTGAATAGATAAATTACAATAAGTTCAATACTCCCCTTCATGAATCACAGACTTGCATGGCAAAGGGGCTTGTATAACTCAGTGAAGCCATGAGACATGACATGCAGGGCTACCAAAGACAGACGAGTCGTAGTGAAGAGTTCTAACAAACTGTGGTCCCCTGGAGGAGGAAATCCAAACCAGCCTTCAACAGTACGTGAACGATGGACTTCCAGATTTTCAAGCTGGATTTAGAAAAGGGAGAGGAACCAGAGATCAAATTGCCAACGTTCGTTGAATTATCATAAAAAAAACAAGAGAATTCCATAAAAATATCTATTTCTGCTTTATTGACTACACCAAAGCCTTTGAATATGTGGATAACAACAAACTGTGGAAAATTCTTAAAGAGGTGGGAATACCAGACCACCTGACCTGCCTACTGAGAAATCTCTATGCAGGTCAAGAAGCAACAGATAGAACTGGACATGGAACAACTGACTGGTTCCTAATTGGGAAAGGAGTGCATCAAGGCTGTATATTGTCACCCTGCTTATTTAACTAATATGCAGAGCGAAGTGAAGTCGCTAGGTCATGTCCAACTCTTTGTGACCCCATGGACTGTAGCCTACAAGGCTCCCCTGTCCATGGAATTTTCCAGTCAAGAGTACTGGAGTGGGTTGCCATTTCCTTCTCCAGAGGATCTTCCTAGCCCAGGGATCAAACCCGGGTCTCCCTCATTGCAGGCAGAAGCTTTACCGTCTGAGCCACCACGGAAGCTAATATGCAGAGTACATCATGCAAAATGCTGGGCTGGATGAAGCGCAAGCTGGAATCAAGACTGTCACAAGAAATATCAACTTCAGATATGCAGATGACACCATCCTTATGGCAGAAAGTGAAGAAGAACTAAAGAGCCTCTTGATGAAAGTGAAAGAGGAGAGTGAAAAAGTTGGCTTAAAACTGAATGTTCAAAAAATGAAGACCATGGCATCCAGTCCCATCACTTCATGGCAAATAAGATGGGGAAACAATGGAAACAATGAGAGACTTTACTGTCTTGGGCTCCAAAATCACTACAGATCGTGACTTCGGTCATGAAATTTAAAAGACGCTTGCTCCTTGGAGGAAATGACCAACCTAGACAGCATATTAAAAAGCAGAGACATTACTTCTCCAACAAAGTTTTGTCTAGTCCAAGCTATGGTTTTTCCAGTAATCGTGTATGGATGTGAGAGTTGGACTATAAAGAATGCTGAGTGCCAAGGAATTAATGCTTTAGAACTATCGTGTTGGAGATGACTCTTGAGAGTCCCTTGGATTTCAAGATCAAACCAGTCAGTCCTAAAGGAAATCAGTTCTGAATATTTATTGGAAGGACTGGTGCTGAAGCTGATACTCCAATACTCTGGCCACCTGATGTGAAGAACTGACTCATTGGAAAAGACCCTGATTCTGGGAAAGAGTGAAGGCAGGAGGAGAAGTGGACAACAAGGATGAGACAGTTGTGTGGCATCACTGACTCGATGGAAATCAATTTTAGCAAACTCTGGGATTTGGTGATGAACAGAGAAGCCTGGCGTGCTGCAGTCCATAGGGTGGCAAAGAGTTGTACTCGACTGAAAGACTGAACTGATACTGGAGGAGGAAATGGCAACTCACTCCAATATTCTTGCATGAGAACACCACGAACAGAATGAAAAGCCAAAAAAATATGACACCAGAAAATTAGCCCTCAGGGTTGGAAGGTGTCTAATATGTTGCTAGGGAAGAGTGGAGATCATTAATAATAGCTCCAGGAAGAATGATGTGGCTGTGCCAAAGCAGAAATGATGCTCAGTTGTGGATCTGTCTGTTAACAGTCCCTTGTTGAGAGACTGCAAGGTCAACCACACAATCCTAAAGGAAATCAACCCTGAATATTCACTGAGAGGACTGTTGCTGAAGCTGAAACTCCAATACTTTGGCCACCTGATGTGATGGGCCAACTCATTGGAAAAGACCCTGATGCTGGGAAAGGCTGAAGGCAAAATGAGAAGGGAACAGCAGAGCATGAGATGGTTAGATAGCATCAGTGAATAGTGGACATGAATGTGTGTAAACCGCAGGAGATAGTGGATGTCAGAGGAGACTGGCATGCTGCGGTCCACAGGATCGCAAAGAGTCAGACATAGCTGAATGACTGAAGAACAAATCCAGTATATTGGAATACTATTTAGCAATG
This sequence comes from Giraffa tippelskirchi, assembly GCF_054371585.1. Taxonomy (NCBI): domain Eukaryota; kingdom Metazoa; phylum Chordata; class Mammalia; order Artiodactyla; family Giraffidae; genus Giraffa; species Giraffa tippelskirchi. The sequence continues at coordinate 41,052,141 of NC_137282.1, read as the reverse complement.
GAAAGCTGTGAACTACTCATACATTCCAAAGCACTTATGACCCATTTACATGAAATTGTAGGGGAGGGCATTAATGTGTAGTCTCAGAAAGCATATCAGTTATTACTTGGGACTGGATGGAAAAAGCATGGGAAAAGTTTTTAAGGTTATAAAACTGCTTTCTACTTTGATAAGATTGGTATATAGGAATACAAGTAATATCATAGTATATGATATGCTTTTATCATTAAAAACATATACTTAAAATGGATATCATTTCTTAAATGTAAATTAGGCCTCAATAAAGTTGATTTAAAAATTTTAAAAGTACCAATATTTATTCATGCCTTACTATATATGCTTCACTATATCATGGCTTTGCATATATTCTTTTTCTTTCATTTGATGACTCTGAAGGGTGTTAACCGTTATTTTAATGTTGTGATTTTTTAGCATCTTATTTTCAATGTGCTTGGATTATCATAAATTACATAAGTAGGAGCAAAATGTTTAAGTCAATCCCATATTCCCGTTTGTATACTAGTAATAGAATAACAGTTTGAAAACTAGCATTTTCTTAATAGAATTACTGTATTAAAACCTATTCTTTTCTACTGCCACTAAGTAGTAGTCTTTTTGATTTGTTTTATAGGCTACTTAATTTAACTGCCATAAATTTTTGATGAGGATTCCTGCCTATAAAGAGGAATTTTACCAGTGCAACATATTTGTAGAATTATTGCAATTAGAATGTTTTCAATACTTGTTTAGCAACTGGATTCTCAGGAGAAAGGGGATATTTTATTTTAGTCAGCAAGTCAACAAGTATTTATTGGGCTCTCACAGGATGTCTTTTGTTGCACTAAGCAAATTTATTACCTCCTAAGCAGTACCTATGAAACTTGAGGATATATTCCTAGAGTTGCTGTTTAACACATTTCATGACATTAATTATATAAGGATGAAACAAAAGAGAAGAAATTAGCATTTCCATGTAAGATTTCCCCCATTTTTATAGTATAGTATATGCTTTCAGAGTAATATCTCCCATTTGAGTATGCTGACATATTGTATCATGGACACTATCATGCATTTAGAAATTGATATTAACTTTAAATCAAAACTTCTTGAGAAATATTTCTGCCATCCTTGTATATTTCTATGAATAAATAAACAAATAAAGATATTGAGGCAAATAACAATTTTCTTGTGTCTATTTATTTCCTATAAACTGCCTAAATGCAATGTCCTTTTCAATACTTAATTCTGTGTTACAAATTCCAAGTTATGTAATCAAAACTTCCCTAGACTTCAGTCCTTTGGTTCTCCTCCACTACAACAGTGACTTCTTCATTCCATCAGTGCACCACCTAGAGGCCCATACCACAAATTTATTTTGGAGCATGTATTTGATATTAGCTACTTTACCAAAAAAAAAAAAGCAGAATAATGTTATGAGTCATTCACAGTGTCATTTGGAACATCACTTGATAGTTTGAGATGAAGAAGTACAGTCATTCAGATCTGTGCACACGTGCATACATAAAACTTAGATTTCAGAAACATTTTTTTCTTAAACCTAAAATCATATATTGCCTGATATTCTAAGTGCAATTTTCTCCAAATTATAACTCCTTAATTTCCTCCTAAGTTTTCAATAGGAAAGTGATATAAATTCAAAATTGTTTCCCAAAGTGAGACTTATATCATCATACTTCTTAAATTCTAAAACATTATGCCAGGAATAAGGGGCAATGAGTAGCCAGTGGATTATTTGAAAGTAAACACAAACTGCTTTGTACTTCTTTTGTGAATGTTCTAAGTAAAAAGTTTATAAATAGCTATTTTGCTGATCCTTAGAATATTTACATTTAGTACAAGTAAAAATAACAGCAATTTAAAATGAAAACATTATAACTACTCCTTTTTTTCCACTTTACACTTGTTTAAATGAAATAATACAGAAAAAAAATACTTAAAGGAAAACAATACATATACTATTTATATGCAATGTTCAGCCCCTATCGCTCAAGGGAAGGAATAGAAGAATGTTATTATTCCTGTTAGAAGGAGGAATCCATTCATTTCTATGAGTGGTTGACTTCAGGGTAAGTTACAATTTAAAATTTCCCACTGGGTTAATAGCAGGTACCAAAAGTTCAGAAGAGCATTAGTAATTACTTTTCCCCAAAGCAGAGATTTATCAGGAATATCACGCAGTTTAGCATTACGCATATCCTGTTCTTTTCAATTGTGGCTTAAAATACATGCAATTTAATGTTTCTTTTCCTAAGATACTCAAAGACTCTGTCATAATCAAACTGGTTTCTTTGGCTATTTCAAGTTACATTTTTTTTTCTTATTACTGCAATTCTTTATGAAATGTATTAACCAGCATTGGTAGGAAAGGTGATGATCGTTTTTCTGATCTATGTGTAGGTTGCATGTGTAACAGCTTTCTCTGGATGGAGCTAGTCAGAGTAGGTTTAGTGTTAGAAATTGTGTAAATCTTCTCACAGGCTGTCATTCTAAAATTTTAGGGACTATTGTTAAGTACTTCCTAAGTATACCAACCTAAACCTTTGAGATGATTTGCAACTCCAATCCACTGACATCTCAGCAAATTCTATATTAGTTTTTCTTTTTTCTTTCTTTCTTTCTTAGATCCTTGCCACTGGCTCTGTGGCTTCCTGTTCCCTTGGGCTTGATTTTTCTCTCTGCCCAGGCCTCTGTTTCCCCTAAGGCAGCTGCATATTCATTGGGTTCCCATAATCACTTTGCTGAACTGGAGCAAATCCTTTACTTCCTGGCTTTTACTTCACCATTACAATGACAACAGTTTGGAAATGGTCCTAAGTGCTCACTATCTCACAGTTATTTTAATGATCTATTTATTTATTTCTCATTAGAGACTTCTCAGATTTCCTGACAGGACTCTGGGGACAAAGAGTGGAAGAGGAGCCAGGACAGAGGATTACAGAAGTAGCAATATCCATGATGTGCTTAAAAACCAAGCTATGTTTTACTTGAAGAGAAGGACTGATGCTGAAGTCAAAGCTGCAGTACTTCGGCCACCTGATTTGAAATGCTGCTGCTGCTGCTGCTAAGTCACTTCAGCCGTGTCCGACTCTGTGCGACCCCATAGACGGCAGCCCACCAGGCTCCTCCGTCCCTGGGATTCTCCAGGCAAGAATACTGGAGTGGGTTGTCATTTCCTTCTCCAGCTCATGCATGCATGCTAAGTTGCTTCAGCCGTGTCCGACTCTATGCGACCCTATGGACAGCAGCCCACCAGGCTCCTCTGTCCACAGGATTCTCTAGGCAAGAAGAGTGGAGTGGGTTGCCATTTCCTTCTCCATATGTATACATATATCCCCTCATTTAAAAATTTATTTATTTTTTATTTGAAGGATAATTGCTTAACAGAATTTCCTTGTTTTATGTCAAACCTCATCATGAATCAGCCATTGGTATACATATGCTGCTGCTGCTGCTAAGTCGCTTCAGTCGTGTCCAACTCTGTGCGATAAACATATATCCCCTCCCTTTTGAACCTGCCTCCCATCTCCCTTTCCATCCCTCCCCTCTAGGTTGATACAGAGCCCTTGTTTGAATTTCCTGAGCCATACAGCAGATTCTTGTTGGCTATCTATTTTACATAGGGTAATGTAAGTTTCCATGTTATTCTTTCCATATATCTCTCCCTCTCCTCCCCTTTCCCCATGCCCATAAGTTTATTCTCTATGTTTGTTTCTCCACTGCTGTCCTACAAATAAATTATTCAGTACCATTTTTCTAGATTGCATATATGCATTAGTACACGATATTTATCTTTCTGTTTCTGAAATACTACACTCTGTATAATAGGCTCTAGGATCATTCACCTCATTAGAACTGATTCAAATGCATTCCCTTTTATGGCTGAATAATATCCCATTATGTATATGTACCACAACTTCTTTATCCATTCATCTACTGATGGACTTCTAGGTTGCTTCGGAGAAGGCAATGGCAACCCACTCCAGTACTCCTGCCTGGAGAATCCCATGGACGGAGGAGCCTGGTAGGCTGCAGTCCATGGAGTCGCTAGGAGTAGGACACGACTGAGCGATTTCCTTTTCACTTTTCACTTTGATGCATTGGAGAAGGAAATGGCAACCCACTCCAGTGTTCTTGCCTGGAGAATCCCAGGGACAGGGAAGCCTGGTGGGCTGTCGTCTACGGGGTCGCACAGAGTCGGACATGACTGAAACGACTTGCCAGCAGCAGCAGCAGCAGCAGCAGCTAGGTTGCTTTCATGTGCTAGTTATTGTAAATAGTGCTGCAATGAACAATGGGGTACATATGTCTTTTTCAATTTTGATTTCCTCAGGGTATATGCCTAGGAGTGAGATTGCAGGGTCATATGGTGGTTTTATTCCTAGTTTTTTGTTTGTTTGTTTGTTTGTTTTTAAGAAATCTCCATACTATCTTCCATAGTGGCTATATCAACTTACATTCCCACATACAGTGCAAGAGCATTCTCTTTTCTCCACACCCTCTCCAGCATTTATTGTTTGTAGTCTTACATCATGAGAAACGCTGGGCTGGAAGAAACACAAGCTGGAATCAATTTTGCCGGGAGAAATATCAATAACCTCAGATATGTGGATGACACCACCCTTATTGCAGAAAGTGAAGAAGAACTAAAGAGCCTCTTGATGAAAGTGAAAGAAGAGAGTGAAAAAGTTGGCTTAAAGCTCAACGTTCAGAAAACTAAGATCATGGCATCTGGTCCCATCACTTCATGGGAAATAGATGGGGAAACAGTGTCAGATTTTATTTTTGGGGGCTCCAAAATCATTGCTGATGGTGATTGCAGCCATGAAATTAAAGGACGCTTACTCCTTGGAAGGAAGGTTATGGCCAACCTAGATAGCATGCTTAAAAGCAGAGACATTACTTTGCCAACAAAAGTCCGTCTAGTCAAGGCTATGGTTTTTCCAGTGGTCATGTAAGGATGTGAGAGTTGGACGGTGAAGAAAGCTGAGCGCTGAAGAATTGATGCTTTTGAACTGTGGTGTTGGAGAAGACTCTTGAGAGTCCTTTGGACTGCAAGGAGATCCAATCAATCCATCCTCAAAGAGATCAATCCTGGGTGTTCATTGGAAGGACTGATTTTGAAGCTGAAACTCCAATACTTTGGCCACCTCATGCGAAGAGTTGACTCATTGGAAAAGACCCTAATGCTGGGTAGGATTGGGGGCAATAGGAGAAGGGGATGACAGAGGATGAGATGGTTGGATGGCATCACTGACTCGATGGACATGGGTTTGGGTAGACTCCGGGAGTTGGTGATGGACAGAGAGGCCTGGTGTGCTGCGATTCATGGGGTCGCAAAGAGTCGGACACGACTGAGCGACTGAACTGACTGATATAGTTCAACACAAAAATGTAATTCCAAAAGTATCTCAATGTTTATCTGAATACAAAGTTAAACTTTGACTGACTTCACTATTTTAAAATTATTTAAAGTATTCTTGAAAGCAAGTATTTTTTTTATCCTGAATAATTACTAAGATCCACCTCTATAACGGGTCATGGATTGAACTATAGTCATGGAATATGAAGTTTGAAAATGTTTGGTAAGTTAATTTACCAAATATTTGTTGCATTTCTTTCATGATAACCTGAGGAGGAGGAAATTCCTAAAATTTTTGCAGTGGTACATTCCAATATAAACAAGGATTTCAGTGGCAGCCCAGTAAAGGAGAAACATTAGAAGCCTACAGTGGTAACAAGTTTTAAAATCTGACACTGACAATGTGTTTATAACAGTCATGATGTGTTTTTCATCCTTCAAATTCTGCCTTATTTTTCTTTCAAAGTGTGTGATTCTGCTATTGTTGTATAGACAGAAATATCTGGTGTTTTATTTGTCTTCTCTATATCAAATGTTTGGAGTACTTATGGATAAATTTATTTAGACTAAATTACAGTTAACCTTTATTTAAGTGATGAGTAAATGTTGCATGTTAATTATTTTGTAAATGTTGTACCCTGTTACACTATTTTGTTTATTTGTTTGTTTTGTTTTGCTTTTAGGCTTCATATAAGAAGGTGGGTCTATATTTTAAATAAGTATTTTTATATATAATTTACCAACTAGTTATGAGTATTGATAAAAATGAGAGATTGAGGAGTTGAAGAAAATTAGATAATTATAAAAAATGTTGAATATAATAAGATGAAACACTTGTCTGATTGTAGGAATGAATTAAAGTTAGTAGGAGTTCAGCTTTTTCTAAGATCTCATTTTAAAAGAAGACTAAATAGCCATTTTTACTGCATGCGGTTTTAATCAGTGTGATATAATTTTCAGCTCCTTTGATTAATGAGTACATTCTCAGCTTTTAGGTGTTACCTATTTGTTCAGAAGCCATAGAAACACTCTGACTTAACCGGCTTAAGCACAATTTTTGACTCACTTAATTAGCTTCTCTAGAGTTGCTAATAACCATACAGCCTTAACTGTGAACCATGTAATTATTTTGACATTAATTCTCTCGCTGGGATATCTTACTCTTGATGTCATCATTTCTCCACTTCAATTTCTGGCTGGTGACTTTACAATTGTAAGGAAAATACTATTAGAAGACATGTATGAATATTATATATATTAAAATTGTGTGGTATAAATAGATGTTGACTTTTATTCTCACTCTCATAACACTTATATTCTCTATAATATCTGATAAGTTTACCAAAAGCTGAGGTGAGAAGGCTAATTGTGTACCTTGAAGAAAGGTGAATCAATGTCAAGCCTATCAAAACATGCGTGATTACTTTTTAGTTTGGTTTAATTATTTATATTAAATTACAAAGAAGTTGAAATAGAAAAACCATGGCTTAAATATTTTTTATTAACCTAAACCAAATTCTCATTCTTTGCAAATATATATGTATGTTTGGGAGAAAGGGAGAAAAAAAAAGGAGGAGAGACAGAAAGAGAGAAAAAGACTGTGAATGGTAAAACAAACAAAAAAGGTAAACATTTTGGGTTAATATATCAGACTGATACTGCAGCACAGATTTTGCTTACTCCAAAGGTATTAAAATATATTTATTTCAAATTCATTAAAATAAAAATGTATTAACACCAACCACACACAAAAAAATGAAGCTAGCTAAATGCTGATGAATGAAGACCCACTGAATTCTGAAATAAAGCTGTTCAGTCAAGGTAGAGCTGTAAACCTACTCCCAATCTCAAATCATAGTAGTCAATCACAAATTATTTAAATTTTCAGTAAAAGTCCCAAATCCAAGAGAGGAATCTGGAAGTCTGAGTTATTAGTCCGTCTATTTGAAAAAGTCCAATCCTTCTTCGATCTTCCACCTCTAGGTTTTGTAGAAGCTCCACACACAGCAAACATTATCAATATGGCTTTTGCACACTCCTGGTGAATCTATTCTTCCCTGAGGGCTGTCAAAAATAATCACTTTAGTCAGTCCAAAACCACATCTCATTTAGATTTCCTGCCTTCATTTGTTGGCATTCTAATCCCCTGAGTGTGATTAGGTCAAGTGTGAGCTACAGTTATTTCCCACTGCTTTCTACCTGTCAATCACACAGCATCTGCTCTGAGAACACAATGACTAGTCATCTTTTCCCCTGTTTGCATTGGCCACTAAAAGGAGCCCCGTTGCCAATTGTAGTACCATGGTCCCAGGTATTTTTGACCCCTCTGGAACCTCCAGTCTATGGATAAAAGCAACTTTATTTTCCTCCCTCAATTCTAGGGTCTCAACCTGCCCTTCACTACCCAGATAAAGTTCTATTATTATAGCGAGTCATTATAATCATTCTCCCTTGCATTTCTCTCTCTTTTTCACTTGTTTCGAAAAAAAAAAAATCACACTATGAAAATATACTGCCTTCACTTTGTCTCAACTTTCATTAGATAAGCTCTTTGGAATGTTGAAAAATGCACTTTAAATCCAAAATCTGGAACTTGAAGTGAGTATTCACTTTTCCAGGCATCCTGGCTATATTTTTATAGTGTATTAATTTTATTCTGCCTTTTATAAACATTTTACTTTTCTTCTTTCCTCAGTTGACCAAAATAACCTATTCTGCCCTTTTTCTAAATTTATAACCTTATTTTTATTAAGAAAGCTATAGCACTTGAAAGAGAACTTCTCCAGATTCCTTTGGCATATCAGCATACTTCCAACTTCCAACTCATGTGATTTGTTTTCCTACCGATTTATTAGATATAAGCCATTCATGATCCTCTTTATAGCTAATGTCGCAACTCAAGCATTAATTCATTTACCTTTGTGCCTACTTACAAATATAGCCCAGGTATTTGTTCTTATCAAAGTAAAAGAGGAGAAGAATGTGAAGGAAGAGGCAGGTAAAAGCTAAGAAGAAAAAGAAGTGGTGATAGAGAAGGGGAAGGAGAAAAGATGTATGTGTGCATGCATGCTCTGTAGTGTTAAACTCTTTGTGACTTCATGGACTGTAACCCGCCAGGCTCTTCTGTCCATGGGATTCTCCAGGCAAGAATACTGGAGTGGATTGCCATGTCCTCCTCCAGCGGATCTTCCTGAACCTGGGATGGAACCTGCATCTCCTGCACTGGTAGGTGGATTCTTTCCCATTATGCCACCTAGGAAGCCCTGGAGAAAAAGATGAAGATAAAAAATAGAAGAGGAAAACTTCTTTTCTAACCCCCAGCTGTCAAGTTTTACTTTCCCCACTTGAAAGAAAACTGCTCAAATTAATAAACTTGACAGTCCCAGACTTACTATGGTTCAAATTGTGATTTGTTTCGGTTTTTTTTTTTTTTACATTTATGATGGTGTGAAAGATATACACACTTAATAGAAATGGCACTTTGAATTTTTGATACTTTCCCAGGCTTGCCATATGCTGTATGATACTGGGCAGAAGCAGTTGTAACTCCCAGTCAGCCACACAGTCTCTATACTAAATAACCACTAGGCTCACAGCCATTCTCTACCTAGACAATCATTCTGTTTTTCACTTTCAGTACAAGCATACTAAGTGCATCTTGGGCAGAAACATTATTTACAGTAGCCAAGATATAGAAGCAACCTAAGTGTTCATTAACTTGTATAGATAAAGAATATATATATACACACACACACACACAAACACACACACATACAATGGATCATTTGCCACAAAAAGGAATAAAACTCTGTCATTTATACATGGACAAACCTAGAGCATTTTATACTTAATGAAGTAAGTCAAAGAGAGAAAGACTAACACTGTATGTTTTCACTCAAATGCTTATTTTAAAAAAATAATACAAGCTAATGTATAACAAAACAGGAACAGACTCACAGACACAGAGAACAAACTAGTGGTTACTGTGGGAAGAGGGAAGGTGAGAGGGGCAAGATAGCGGTAGAGCATTAAGAAAATACAAACTACTCTGTAAAGTAAATAACAAGGACATTAAAAAGCAGAGACATTACTTTGCTAACAAAGGTCTATCTAGTCAAAGCTTTGGTTTTTCCAGTAGTCATGTATGGATGTGAGAGTTGGACTATAAAGCAATCTGAGTGCCAAAGAATTGATGTTTTTCAACTGTGGTGTTGGAGAAGACTCTTGAGAGTCCCTTGGAGAGAAAGGAGATCCAACCAGTCCATCCTAAAGGAAATCAGTCCTGAATATTCATTGGAAGGACTGATGCTGAAACTCCAATACTCTGGCCACCTGATGCGAAGAACTGACTCATTTGAAGAGACCCTGATACTGAGAACAATTGAAGGCAGGAGGAGAAGGGGCCAACAGAGGATGAAATGGTTGGATGGCATCACCTGCTCAATGGACATGAATTTGAGTAAGCTCCGGGAGCTGGTGATGGACAGGGAAGCCTGGTGTACTGCAGTCCATGGGAATGCAAAGAGTTGGACACAACTGAGTGACTGAACTGAATTGATTGTACAGCATAGGGAAATACAGCCATTATTTTCCAATAACTTTAAATACTAAAGGGTCTTCCCTGGTGGCTCAGATGGTAGAGTCTGGCTGCCATGTGGGAGACTCAGGTTCAACCCCTGGGTTGTGAAGATCCCCTGGAGAAGGAAATGGCAACCCATTCCATATCTTTGTTTGAAGAATTCCATGGACAGAGGAGCTTGGGGGGGCTACAGTCCTTGGGGTCACAAAGAGTTGGACACGACTAAGGAACTAACAGTTTCACTTTCACTTTAAATACTGAATTTCAGGTTGTATACCTCAAACTAATAAAATATTGTAAGTCAATTTTACCTCAAGAAAAAAATGCATTTTTTACTTATTGTGTTTTTACTTCATGATGAGCTTATCAAAACATAGCCCCATTGAAAGTTGAGAAAGATCTGTATACACAATGTCTTCAATTTCTCATCTTCTGTTCTCTATTTAAACACTTTTTCCTACACTAAGCAAGCTAATCTGCTTTGGTCAAGGTCATCCAAATGATATCTATGTTGCCGTATCCAAGAGTCAACTCTTAGTTTTTAGTTCACCTAACCCAAGAGCAACAGTTTTCAGAGTTAATCACACACTCCTTAATAAAACGTAATCTCCAGGATAGCACATTATATGAGTTTTTCTCCCACTTCATTGGCTGTGTTCCTCAAAGTCTCCTTCATTGGTTATTCACCTTTTCCAGATGTCTTTAAATTTGTAGTATCCTACGACTTTGTTATGTGCTTTTCTTAACTATCTATGCTGAGTCCATGGTCGATGTTGGACCGATACACTCTCCCACCTTAAACAAGTTTTTACACAACAGCTTCCAATTTTACATCTTTAGCACAAACCTCTCTCCTGAAGTCAATACATATATCCAACCTCTTATGTGAATTCTCCTCTTACAGACCAATCAAGCTTTTCTAATTTCACATGCCTAAGATCGAGCTCTGATATTTTCCCCCAAATCTTATCCAACCACAGTCTTTCCTATTACATTTTATGACCACTCTTTTTTTTTTCTTTCTAGTTAGAGCTGCCCTTGACTCCTTTCTCACACATTCAGTTCGTTTCTCAAAGCCTAGCATTCAGCCACTGCTCACTCTGCTTCTTGCTTCCTTTAGGAGCTTGTTGCCATAATCTCCCAGAAATACAGCTACAGCTGTCTTCTACGTAGTCTTTCTGCTTTTGACCAATTCCCAAAATCTCTTCTCAACAAAAGAAGTGGTTCTTTTAAAGTCTAAATCTGATGATATTTATGCCTCTGTTTAGAATCCTCCCAAAACTTCTCATTTTATTCAGAGTAAAATCACAGTTATTTATATCATTTAAAAAGGTCGTGATGATCCCCAAACAGGATCCTTTTCTAGTCTAACCCCCACTATTGGCTTTTGTTCTTCAACTAGTCTTGGCAAACTCCTAATATGAGGATCTAAGCTCCCTATTTCTTCACCTAGACACCTGCATAGATAGGTCCTTCACTTCTTTATACCTTCACTCAATGTCAGTTTCTCAAAGAAGAGCACTCTAACTTCTGCCTTGACCTGACACTTAAAAGTCCAATCTACCTTACCTAGTGTATGCCCCCAGAGGACTAATTACTTTCATGACATTATACTATAGCTCTATGGTTTATACTCCATATCCTTCCCATAGAATTAAAAATTGACAGGGAGCATTGCTCTTCTGATTGGTTGCATGTTCTATGCATCAATGCCTGATACTGTAAGAGTCAACATTTGCTAAGTAACAAGGAAAACTGATTCTCATTTGTTGTATGTAACACACTTCCTCTCCATTTACTCTTAGGATATTCTGTATATCCTTAATACATTGAGGTCTCATTACAATGACTATTTATTTATTGTTGCTAAAGTTTGTATAAATTAACATTATTATATTGCTGTTGTAGCCTGAAGTGGTACATAGCAGATTCTTTAATTCTGTAGACTCATCACTTTAATTATACAAAACTTGAGGCCTTTATTTCTTTTGTGGGATTCCCTGGTAGCTCAAAAGATAATGGTAAAGAGTCTGCCCAGCCCATAATGTGGGAGACCTGGGTTCAATTCCTGAGTGGGGAAGATTCCCTGAAGAAGGAAATGGCAACCCACTCTAGTATTCTTGCCTGGAAAATTCCATGGACATAGGAGCCTGGCAGGCTACAGTCCATGGGGTCGCAAAGAGTCAGACATGATTGAATGACTTCATTTATTTCTTTCATGTTTTCTGTTTTCCATTCTCAGTATTCTTTCTTTTAGAATTCTGATTAGAAGTATTTAGAAGTTTTGGCTTGATGCTATTACTTTAAACTTTTTCACATTCCTTTCTTTCTTTCTTTTGGACTATGCTGGAATATAGTTTAACATATAGATTTTTGCCTACTGTGTCCTCTTTACCCTTCATCTTCAGAGTTGTTTCTGCTTTGGCTATTTAATTATTGATTATTTTAATTTCCCAGATTTCTGAGATTTCCTGTTTTAAAACAAATTTATATTTTACACAGTCTCCTATTTTTTAATATGGCTTGTTTCCCTCTCAAATTTGTCTAAGAATTTAAATATATGAGTTTTATGGTTTATTTTGTAAATATGTTCTTTTTATCTCTTTTTGCTGGTATTATATTTTCTATTTGTTTATATCTAAAAGAAATCCTTTAGATGAATCGTTAACTGTTCATTGCATTCATGTATGTTTAAGAGTTAGACAGAAATCTCACCTGGATCAGTTCTGGATTGTGTGCCTCCCTCCCAGGAATCAAAAAAGAGCTAAATCAAACTCCAGTATGGGCATTTATATTCTATGCTACCTTAAGGAATCTGAGGCCTACTTTTTTTTAGGACATTTTCTGATATATTTTGAAAGATAGTTAAAAATCACAGTTGAGAGTATTGATCATTGACTGCCAACTCTGTGCATTACGATCACAAGAGAGAACATAAATACTATGAAACCATGGTGTTACCATCTGTACAGTCTTTTGATTTAGTTGATTTAAAATATTTTTTTTTCATTCCATGTAACTCTGGGGGCAGATTTTCCAAAACAACAATACAAATACAGGATTAAAAATTAAAACATGAGAAATATAAAAAAAAATCTACATAAAGATTCTTAATACTCACGACCTACTTACCTCTGATTGTTTAGCAGATACATAAGCAAATGTGGCTGATATTTCATATATTAAACTTAGAACTTGATCTTATTTACAATAACAGAAAATCAAATATGGCAAAATTAGCCAAATTGATATGAAGAAATAAACATTAGTGCTATATTACTATGCTGCAGACTTGAGTTGGAAAGTTTGTTCTGAAGACAATGTTTAAAGCTAGAATATAGATAGTTTATTCTGAAAAATTATGCATATTTGCATCCAAAACTATTGACGATAACTTGAGTTAATTTATTGATTTATAAAGTTTATCAAATTTTATTCACTTTATTTTTTACTGAAACTTAGTTTTTAAACAATTGATGTACTACAGGCACTGTTCTGGGCTTCTCTGGTGACTCAGATGGTAAAGAATCAGTCTGCAATGGAGAAAATCCAGGTTCAATCCCTGGATTGGAAAGATCCCCTGAAGAAGGTAACGGCTACTCACTCTAGTATTCTTGCTTGGAGGATTGGAGGATTCGAGGATTGCATGGACATTGGAGCCTGGTGGACTACAGCCCATGGAGCCTCAAAGACACAGGACTGAGGGACTAACACATACACAGGCACTCTTCTATGATGTACTGGTGATGAAATTAAAACTTTTCTCATACAGCTACATTTTAAGAGTAATGACAAACCTTCCTCCCAATCATGCTGCTAATTTTAGGTTTTATGTTTCAGTGTTGCTATAACAGTTGTTGATTCTGATAATTATTTGGATATAGTAAAAGATATGATCATTACTTGAAAAAAAGAGAAATGATGACAAATTAATTTTCCCTTAATTAGAGAATTGTCTTCTCAAGCAGATAAAATTAATAGAATAATCAAGTGGGCACATTGTTTATGTCCAACATGGTCCATATTTATATATTGATTTTTATAATAGAATAAATTTAATGCAAATCAAACAAAAGAGGCTTCTGTGAAATCAATCTCACAGTTTCCAATAAATCTGTATATTAAATCTGGAGTCAAAAAAGCCAACCAATTTGGTTATCTTGATAGCATTCTTGAAGCATAAAAGAGAGTGAAAAGAGTAATGTTTAGAACAAAATAAAGGTGTAAAGACAGAGGTAATTCTATTTTAATGTAGTTGACTATTCAGCTAAATTGATTCTTCTAATGCCTGTTCTCCCCAAGATTTTTTCAAACAGTTATTAGGAACACCTTGAATATGGTCTCACATTATCACATCGTGTTTAAGAGATTGTTCTCTGGTGTCACAGTCTTGGGTGTTGGGAATTCTAAGGCAGAATTCTAAGTATAACCCCCAATGACACTTCCCTGTGTAAATCTTCCCCTATTTCTTTGTGAATAAAATTTACAAGCATGACTAGATGTCACTCCATGAATATGCTACATTACATGGCAAAAGGAAATTTGCAGGTGCAATAAAAGCTGTTAATTAAAATTTAAATTATGAGATTATTTGGGTGAAGGTCTGTCTAATTGAAGGGATGGTTTTTCCAGTAGTCATGCATGAATGTGAAAGTTGGACCATAAAGAAAGTTGTCTGCTGAAGAATTGATACTTTTGGACCACGGTGTTGAAGATTCTTGAGAGTCCCATAAACTGCAAGGAGATCAAACCAGTAAATCTCAAAAGAAATCAATTCTGAATATGCATTGGAAGGACTGATGCTGAAGCTGAAGCCCCGATACTTGGGCCACTTGATGTGAAGAACTGACTCATCTGAAAAGACCCTAATGCCGGGAAAGATTGAAGGCAGGAGGAGAAGGGGATGACTGAGGATGAGATGGTTGGATGGCATTACTGACTCAATGGACATGAGTTTAAGCAAGTTCGGGAAGATGGTGAAGGACGGGGAAACCTGGCATGCTGCAGTCCATGAGGTTGCGAAGAGATGGACAGGACTGAGTGACTGAACAACAATCTAATTCAAAGTCATTTAAAAGCAGAGAGAGTTCTCTAGCTGGTGACAGAAAAGAAATTAGGAGTGAGAAGATGCATCACTGTTGACGACTCTAAAGGTAGAGTGGGCCATTTGAGAAGGAATACAAGCCACCTCCAGGAGTGGAGAGTGGCCTCTAGCTCACAACTGAAAAAAAATGCAAAACTAAAACCAACAAACACAAAAGGCAACTCAGATTTACAGCCAGCAGCAACAGGATTCTACTAACAATCTAACTGAACTAGGAAGCACATTCTCAGAGCATCTAGGCAAGAGCCTGGCCCTGCCAATACTTTGATTTCAGCCTGTCAGACCCTAAGAGAACCCAGTTCAGCCGATCCAATCCTGATATTGCCTTTTTTCCTTTAAGTTTGTGGTAAACAGTTCTGGGCAATTGAAAACTAATACAGGTGTGAATCCAGCTTCTGTCACTTTCTTGAATATACAACAGGGCAACTTAGAAAGAATAATTTCTAGCTAATATATTTTGAGAGTTGGCCAAAAAGTGTGTTTATTTTTTTTTTCCTCCCTAGGATGGCTCTAGTAGTGCTTAGTTGTTTTTAACTTAATTTGAACAACTACTGTCCCAATTAGACCAACTGAAAGCAACAATTGACAAAAATTGTCCAAAATTCATCAGCAGAAAATTATAAGCTTCTATCAGGATTATACACAAGACTGCAGGTTTCTCCAATGACCAGGCAAAAACTGTTCTGATTCATCCACTGGAAGTACCAGACATTGCACCTTCAAACTTCCACTTATTTCGGTCTTTACCAAATTCCCTTAATGGAAAAAATGTCAATTCCCTGGAAGACTGTAAACAACACCTAGAACAGCTCTTTGCTCAAAAAGATAAAAAGTTTTGGGAAGATGAAATTATGAATTTAACCTGAAACATGGCAGAAAGCAATGGAACAAAATGGAGAGTATATTATTCAATAAAGTTCTTGGTGAAAGTGAAATACATGTCTTTTATTTTTACTTTAAAACCAAAGAAATTCTATGGCCAAGCTGATGAAAGAGGGGATGATATGGTTAAAATGCATAGCATAATGCTGGAATATTACACAATAAATAAAATTAGTGAATAAGAAAAACAGTACTTTACTTTGAGTGAAGTATTTCTTACACAAAATAAAACAATTTAAAACTACTGACTAAAAACTATTTTAATGTTAAGCATATCCTATTCTATTGGTAAACTAACATACATTTAATTACTTTTGTTAAATCAGTAGTAGTATTTAGTGCTAATTACAACCTCATCTAAGGCCTAGAGGAGCCCCTCATTATATGAATAGCATAGATTATAATAACAGAAACAAATAATACCAACAGAAAAAGGCACCAAAAAGGAATGCATCAATGCATACACTTGCATGGAGAGCTTCTTGTATATTAACTTACTCAGTTCTCACAATCCATGTATTGACATCGAAGAAGTGTTAAAAGATAAATTAAGTCATATTAAAACCTTTTAGAATTGGTTTCCACATTAATCAATTAGAATTGTGTGTTAGTTGTTCAGTCATGTTTGACTCTTTGCAACCTCATGGACTGTAGCAACCAGACTCCTCTACCCATGGGATTCTCCAGGCAAGAATACTGGAGTGGGTTGCCATGCCCCCCTCCAGGGGATCTTTCAAACCCAGGGATCAAACCTAGGTTTCCCACATTCCAGGTGGATTCTCTACCATCTGAGCCACCAGGGAAGCCCAGGCATACTGGAGTGAGTAGCCTATCCCTTCTGGGATTTTTCTATCTCAGGAATCATACTGGGGTCTCCTGAATTGCAGGCGGGTTCTTTACCAGCTGAGCTACTAGAGAAGTTTCCAGCTAAGCTACTAGGGAAATTACTGCTTGGCTATAGATTAAAGCTGGGTTGGCTACTTGTGATTGGTTGTCTTTATATTTCAATTTTGTAACATTGAGGCATTTCCAGATTTAGATTTCAGTTCGCTTATGACAGCTGCCAATACCTTAGACCCACACCAGTCTAATGGCCTCCTTGTTTAATTAATTTAATCATAGTGAGTACTCTTAGATTTTATTTTTTGTTTCTTTTTGGTATGTTTGTTTGTTCCTTTTTTGATAAAGAAACTTAGACGCAGAGAGTTGAATAACTTGCACAACACTGTAGAGAAGTGAGTTTTGAACTCACGCAATTCAACATGGTTTAGAGACTGTGTTTACAAGCAGTATGCTATACTGAGGCTCATGCAGGGGAAACGTTTTCAGTCATCATCACCTCTTCTTAAATTGGAGACATTAACAACTTGCAGATGCTTTGAAAGAATTAGTAATATATGTGTGATATTGTGAGTCATACTTAGAACTATGTATGTCGCTTTCCTGACACAGAGCTCCTAAAACCCTTAGAATTTCCTAAGTAAGAAGAGTAATAAAATGTATTTTGTTAACCCTAACAAGCCCCTTTCAACCACACCTGACATCTGGAAAGCCCTTAAGGATGAAGTCTGCTTGCCAGGGACACCAACCATGTGATGAGAGGGTTGGAGTTTTCAGTCCTACTTCTCCAACTTCCAGGGAGGGGAGAGGGCCTGGAAGTTGACTCAGTCACCAAAGACCAATGATTTAATCAATCATTCCTACCTAATAAAGCCCCCATTTAGAGGCACTGGAAGAGTGGTACATCAAGAGAGGGCATGGAAATTCAGCATCCCTTTTAGATACTGTGCTCTATGTCCATCTCTTCATGTGACTGTTGTTGAGTTACATCTTTTTATAAAAAATTGGTAACCTAGTAAATAAATGTTTTTCTGAGTTCTGTGAAACGTTCTAGCAAAGGAGGGGATTATGGGAACCTCTGATTTATAGCCTATTGGTCAGAAGCACAGGTAACAACATAGACTTGTTATTGGCATCTGAAATGGGAGGGGAGAGTCTTGTGTGATGAGACCTTAACCTGTGGGATCTGATGCCATCTCAGGTAGATAGTATCAGAATCGGATTAAATTGTAGGACAGCCATCTGGTACTGCAGAATTGTTTAGTATGTGAAAAACACCCTCACATTTGGTCACCAGAGCACAGAAGTGTTGAGTGTTATATAGAGTAGAGAAAAAACACAGAAAGATGTTCTTCTTTCCTTACAATGTTTTTAACACTTGCCATAGTGCCTAGCCAAATGTTGGTGCTTCACAAATATCTATAAATCATTGAAGAATAAATGTCAAGGTATTCAGTGGATGATATGATAATTGCTGTAAGGAAAAGAAAGTGTTAGTTGCTCAGCTGTGTCCAGTTCTTTGTGAGCCCATGGACTATAGCCTGACAGGCTCCTCTGTTCATGGGATTTCCCAGTCAAGAATATTGGAGTGGGTTGTCATTTCCTTCTCCAGGGTAACTTCTTGACCCAGGGATCAAATCTGATTTTCCTACATCACAGGCAGAGTCTTCACCACAGGAGCCACCAGAGAAGTCTTATAAACTGATAGACACATGAAATATATATATATATATATATATACTGTTTTGTTGTTGTTTAGTTGCTCAGTCATGTCTGACTCTTTGCTAACCCATGGACTCCTCTATCCATGGGAATAATATATATATATTCTTGTATCAAATCTGACATGATCTATCTATATTTAAGTTCAAGAGCACATAAAATACAATGATAATAAAATAGCTGCAACACCTATCTTAGAGACTCCGTTTGGTTCTATTGTTACTAATGAACTCCATCCTCAAAAATATATATTGCTGAGTTATTTTTTTTCAAAATTAAGAAGTAATACAAGGGCAAATGCTAATAAGAAAGATATTTTCTAGTGAAAATATAATTTTAGCCAGCACAGACATTGACAACTTGTAACAACAGTGCCTATTCTAGCCTGAAAGGGAACTCTCTGAAAGGTTTGGGTGCAAATATGGTACAGCATAGCAGTTCAACCAGATGAATTCCTGGTCCTACTTAGTATCTCATGTTTTATTACAACATAAGATAATAATAGATGTTTTAATAAATCTAACTTTTAAAATTATTATTTCTCAAAAAATTTGTGATTTTGACATTTTACTATATTTTCACGTAGATGCTTTTATTGATGTAGCATGTTATTTTTACATAAAATGTGCAATAGGCACTTATTTGATATTTTTCCCTTATAAAGCATTATGCTTTCCAGATTTGTGATTATATACTCAGCATGTTTCATTTATGTGTACATTTATGCCAAGTCCTGAAGTTCCTCCAAAGAATTTTTTTTTTTTTCTAAATAGAGTTTGGAAATCTCTTCATTAATGTTTCCAGTTGCTAAGCAACACCCCCTCTTTGCTTGTTGCCATGGTTGCCCTTGAATTAGGGAGGACACAAAGCCATCTGTTTAAACCAAGACCCCTCCTCTCTCTAGAATATGACATGTTCTGTTCATCCAGAGGCAAGATGGAGTAAGTTAAATATAACATAGGGCAGAGGTAGTTATGGGAGTTAAAATCCAAAATGGAAAATGTCTTTTTTTTTTTCCCATTTGAAGAGTAAGCATTTTTAATAGAACATAAAATCACCATGCTGCCAGGGTGCTATATTCACCATAGAGTGAAAGTACACTTTGGAATGATAAAGCAGAAACAAACAGTAAAACCAAGCCAAACAAAATAGCTTCAGGTATTTTATTTTATTTTATTTATTTATTTATTTAATAAATTTATTTATTTTAGTTGGGGGCTAATTACTTTACAATATTGTAATAGTTTTTGCCATACATTGACATGAATCAGCCATGGGTTTACATGTGTTCCCCTTCCTGGACCCCCCACCCACCTCCCTCCCCATCCCATCCCTCTGGGTCATCCCATTGCCCCGGCCCTGAGCCCTTGTCTCATGCATCGAACATGGAATGGTGTTCTGTTTCACATACGATAATATACATGTTTCAATGCTATTCTCCCAGAACGTCCCACCCTCACCTTCTCCCTCAGAGTCCATAAAATTGTTCCATGCATCTGAGTCTCTTATTCTGTCTCGCATGTAGGGTTATCATTACCATCTTTCAAATTCCATATATATGCATTAGTATACTGTATTGTTGTTTTTCTTTCTGGCTTACTTCACTCTGTATAATGGGCTCCAGTTTCATCCATCTCAGTAGAACCGATTCAAATTAAAATGCTGATTTTATTTCCTTTAATTTATTGTGATTTTACTGTACATGTACTTCTTAGAATAATATTTTAAAAATATTTGAGTATGTAAATAGAACAGGCAGTTTGTTTAATACCATGGAATCTTTGAGATAGAAATGACCAAGTTGGTGCTGGGACAATCTTAATTAGAAATTTGGAATTTATATTTCTTTTTCTTTCTCCAAAGCAAAACTGGTACTATTTCCTGGACTCCTAATTAGGTGGGTATGGCTTCACTGAAGTTGAAAGTTTCACCAAGTACCCTTTAGAGATGCATAAACCTTTATAGAGACTTCTATTCTCAATAATGTGTTCAGTTTCATAAACTAAATAGAGGAGGTAAACTTTCACTAACTTGAAAGGTTAACAGTTTTGGAGTTTACCAGAGTGTTTTTGTAATAGGGGTGGGGCAGGCAGGACCAATGGGGCTTCCCTGGTGGCTCAGGTGGTAAAGAATCTGCCTGCAATGTCAGAAAACCAGATTCGATCACTGGGTCAGGAAGATCTCCTGGAGAAGGAAATGGTTGCCCACTTCAGTATTCTTGCCTGGAGAACTCCTTAGACAGAGTAACCTGATGGGCTATAGTCCATGGGGTCTCAAAGAGTCAGACTTGACTGAGCAACTAACATTAACAGGCAGGAAGAATAGCAATCCTGCTCAGCTATTGGTTGGTATCACAGTGGGCACATGTCCTCGCCTTCTTCTGTATGAAAGGAATGGGGATTTGGACTAAAGGAAGATTTTTTTTTTTTTAACTCTAGTCTGCCATCTTCTTGGTCTGCTAGCTTTCTGATTAGAAGTTGTTATTCCTGCTCCAACTTGCCTCCTGATTCATTGGCCAGTTGTGTGGTAAGCAGAGCAAGCTTTGGGATTGGTAACATTTTCAGCATGGTAAATGTGAACAATGTCTTTCATTTATTATATTCTTTCTATTACAATATTGCCATAATTACAATACCTTTGTTTTTCAGCTTTGTGCTATTGCCTATAATTTCAAATTTTCATTTTTCAAAACAGATTATAAAAAGTCTTGAGTTCTGTTGATCCACTTTTGCATCCTTGTCTTTCAAACACATGGAACAACAGACTGGTTCCAAATAAGAAAAGGAGAACATCAAGGCTGTATATTGTCACCCTGCTTATTTAACTTAAATGCAGAGTACATCATGAGAAATGCTGGGCTGAAAGAAGCACAAGCTGGAATCAAGATTGTCAGGAGAAATATCAATAACCTCAGATATGCAGATGATACTACCGTTATGGCAGAAAGTGAAGAACTAAAGAGCCTCTTGATGAAAGTGAAAGAGGAGAGTGAAAAAATTGGCTTAAAGCTCAACATTCAGAAAACTAAGATCATGGCATGTGGTCCCATCACTTCATGGCAAATAAATGGGGAAACAATGGAAACAGTGGCTGACTTTATTTTTGGGAGGCTTCACAATTACTGCAGATGATTACTCCAACCATGAAAAAAAAAAAAAGACATTTGCTCCTTGGAAGAAAAGCTACGACCAACCTAGACAGCACATTAAAAAGCAGAGCCATTACTTTGCCAACAAAGATCTGTCTAGTCAAAGCTGTGGTTTTTCCAGTAGTCATGTATGGATGTGAAAGTTGGACTATAAAAAAAGCTGAGTGTTGAAGAATTGATGCTTTTGAACTGTGGTGTTGGAGAAGACTCTTGAGAGTCCCTTGGACTGCAAGGAGATCCAACCAGTCAGTCCTAAAGGAAATCAGTCCTGAATATTCATTGGAAGGACTGATGTTGAAGCTGAAACTCCAATACTTTGGCCACCTGATGCAAAGCGCTGATTCATTTGAAAAGACCCTCATGCTAGCAAAGATTGAGGCCGGGAGGAGAAGGGGGCTACAGAAGATGAGATGGTTGGATGGCATCATCAACTCAGTGGATATGAGTTTGAGTAACTCTGGGAGCTGGTGATGGACAGGGAGGCCTGGCGTGCTGCTGTCCATGGGGTCGCAGAGTTGGACAGGACTGAGAGACTGAACTGAACTAAACTGAACTTTCAAACACCTGCCAAAATGTATCAAAAACTCCATTAACTTACTTATGGGGTTACATCTGAAAATAACTTTCTTTCTTCTAAAAATAATGTTAATGTTCAGGAACCAAGGACTTTCTGGTTACTAATACCTAACTGGATTGTAAGTGCAAGTTTAGGTGTTTGCAGAGTAATAATACCCACTTTTACTTCAGTATCAATGTATACCAGTTACTATATTGCCTTAAAATAAAAGCATGAAGCAAAAAGATAAAGTCAGCATTATATTATTTTATTTTTATGACACGTGAAAGTCTTTCAGTCATGTCTGACTCTTTGCAACCCCATGGACTATACAGTTCATGGAATTCTCCAGGCCAGAATACTGGAGTGGGTAGCCTTTTCCTTCCCCAGGAGATCTTTCCAACCCAGGGATCGAACTGAGGTTTCCTGCATTGCAGGTGGATTCTTTACCAGTTGAATCACAAGGGAAGTCCAATGTCTTTAACTCAATATGTACTTATCAAGGAAAAGGAAAGGCATATATTTCAAGTGAAATTTTATAACAGCTAAATCTGCATGTTCATTCTCTTAACACCTTAGAGCTTTCCTCAGATTTTTAGTAATGCTTTCATGTACAAATTCCCACAATTGCATTTCCTTAAACATTTGTATGTAAGATAGAATAAAACATAGTCTAGTGTAAGATCATTTTAATTGCACATGATGCTTTATGATTTTGATCCTTTTTCAATGGTTTAGTGAATATTTTAGAGTAATGTGCTGGCCTTTTGAGCTATTATAGATCATTAATATCATTATTTATAGAACACAAACTTCTCAACATCTTAAAAAATAATTTATGACTGAACTTGAAAGATATCCCACTTTATTGTGAGATTTTCTACTAATAGATGACAATGCATAATATATAACTTTTCAGATTCAGATGTTTTTGTCTCATTTGGTGTTCTGCCACTGTCTTGTCATGAATTTATTGTGTGATTTGTTAATCTTTTGAGTGAAATTAAATGTTTATTAAGCTTTTGTACCTTTAATATAGAGTTTTTGAGGACTCATCACAAATTAGACAAGGATTTTATTTTACTGATAACTTGTTTTTTATATTCAAAAGGAATTTGTAACAACACGTTGTTACTTTCATCTATCACATAAAAATGTGTTTTGATGAAGAATACAACACATGGTGTTTCTTTAAATTTTGAGATGTTGTGTTTTGACATATGTAGATTCTTATGAAACTATTACCAAAATAAAATAATAAACATATTCATTAGCTTCCAAAAGTTCTCTGAAACTCCTTTGTTTTCTGTCTGCTTCCTCTCCTTGCCCTAAACTGCCCTTCTCCCCAGAACAGATTTATTTTGTCATTATACATCAGTTTTTATTGCCTAGAATTTACATGCACAGAATCATGCAGAATGTACTCTTTCTGTGTATCTTCTAAAACACAGCATATGTATTTCAGGATCCATGCATGTTCCCACGCACTTATTTCATTCATTTGTATGACTGAGCAGTTCCCATTGTGTGCCTCAGTGTGTTTACTCATCCACCTGTTGAACATTTGGGTTATTTCCAGTTGTGTGCTGTACAAGTTGCTGTGAACATTTGTTTACCAGTCTTCATGCATATATATTTTCATTTCCCTTGCATTTTTCACTTAGGGGTGAAATGACGTTATAGGCATGCTTAAATTCTTAAGAACACGACAATATGTTTTCCAAAGTGATTGTACCATTTCCATTCCTATTCCCACCAGAAACGTGTGAATTTTAATTCTTATACCTCCTCAGCCAACATTGCAACTGTCACCTTAAGTTTTAATCATTCTAACAGCCTTGGAAGGGATTTCAGTTTAGTTTTCTGGTTTATGTCCATACTGACTAATGATGTGGAACACATTTTCATTTGTTCATTTTTCACCTCTATGTTTTCTCTGATAATTATGTCTAAAATATATATTGTCTATTTTCTTTATTAACTTAATAGGTTAGTTATTTCCCTAGTGTTGAGTTTCGAGAACTTTTTAACATAGCATGGATACAAGTCCTTTATCATATATGATTTGCAAATATTTTCCTCAAGTCATGTGGCTTTGGTCTTGTATTTTGTTTGTAATTTTGAGACTTTCAGGAATCATACTAGTCTTTTGCAAGAAGTTTACTCCAAGGTATCTTCTAGAAGTATTATAGTTTTAGGATTCACATTTAGGACTATGAGATATTTGAGTTAAATTTTGCGTATGGTATTAGGCTAAGTATGAAGCAAAGTTACTTTTATAGCATATGGATATTTAAAAGTTTCAATTGAATTAATTAAAATATATTCTATCCATTCTCCACGGAATTGGCTTTATGTATTTGTCAAAAATTAGTTCTTCATGCATTCTCTATTTCTGAAATTCGTATTCTGTTTATTGATCAATTTGGATATGTTTACACCAGCACCACAATCTTAATTATGTTTCTATTAAATTAGTTAATTTAATTTCTTAAAATCGAGTAGTGTTAGTTCATCTTTTTCAAAGTTGTTAAAAGTTTTATGTTCTTTGTTCTTAGTTTGTCATTTTCAAAATCGCTAGAAGTTTTATTTTTATATGAATTTAGTTTCAACTTATCAATTTCTACCAAAATATCTACTGAGATTTTTACTGGTTACATCAAATCGACAGATCAAGTACAGGAGAATTAGCAACCTAACACTCTAACCATTTGCACAGTACAACTCTTCATTTATTTAGATTGTTTGAAGTTGCCTCAGCAATATTTTGCAGTTTACAGTGAAAGACTTTGAGACAAAGTCTGTCATATTCTGTCAAATATATTATCCCTAAGAATTTTGTTTCATTTGTTTTAATGTTATTGTAAAAAGTGTTATTTTTAAATTCAATTTTAAATATTTATTTTTAGTGTATAGAAATATGATTGATCTGTATATATTGACCTTATGTTCTGCAAACTTACTAAACTCATGTATTGGTTCCAGTGAAGATTCATCAATTTAATTTGACTATCTATGTAGACGATTATGTGCTCTGTAAATAAAATATTTTTCACCATCCTTTTGTAAAAGGAAAGTCAAAATGAAGTCAATGCTTCTAAGTGAGCTCTTTAAAATGGAGCTGGGAGGCTACTAAGGAAATGTGACTTATGTACATCTCAGCCTGCAGGGAATCTTATATTTTGACCATTTACTGTTCTAGTGAAAATATTTACAACATTTGCTAGAAACTAGAGATGCTTGTGACCCCTACCCTAAAATAATTTATGATTTCTTTTTTTCTCCTGGGACAACCTAGAGGGATAGGATGGGGAGGGATGTAGGAGGAGGGTTCAACATGGGAAGGACACAAGCATACCTATGGCTGATTTATGATGATGTATGGCAAAAATTAAAAAAAATCACAATATTGTAAGGTAATTATGCTCCAATTGAAATAAATGAATTAATTTAAAAAAATTATGTTTTCTTGAAGAAAACTATATCCTGATGTGTCAAAATCTATCACAATTTACACCTAGTAACATTTTGTTTTAATTTTTTCTCTTCCTTTTTAATTTTTTTTAAACTATAGAAGCATGATAACACATTTACAGAAGGCTTGGAAAATACAGAACAAAAGTACATATAATTCCACTGTATATTGGATTATTGAATTCAATAATTATTGAATAATTATTGAATTATTTTTTTAAGTAGACAAGTTAATATCTTTAGTTGGAGTTTCAATATCAAACTCTCAAAAATTAATAGAATGATGACACAGAAATGTAAAAGGATATAGTAGATATGAAAAGTACCATGAACCAATTCAATATAATTAAGATTTATACAGTTTTCACACAACAGTTGGATACAAATTCTATTCAAGTTTCCACAAACTACAAGCTAGGAGATGCTGAAACATATCCAGGGACATAAAATAAAGTACAAAAATGTCATAGTCTAAAGGTATTGAAATCATACAGAGTCTGTTCTCTTATCACTATGGAATTGTATTAGAAATCCATATCAAAAGATATTTGAAAATAACCCACATATTTTCAAGTGCAAGGTGACATTTACCAAGAGAGATCTTTGACTTAGCTATTGAAAGCCTCAAGGAGGTTAAAAGACAGAAAAAAATACAGAGGGTGATTGCAGAGAAGAAAATGTTTGAATAAGAAATTAATATTAAAATGAGAAATTAAAGTTAGAGATACTTTTAAAAAACCCACATATTTGGAAATTAAATGCCCACTTTTACATGATGTCACAACAGGCAACTTTTAACAACCTGATGACTTTTTATCTTTAGAAGTCCCTGACTGTTTCTCTTTCCTGGAGCAGTCTAACCTAATCTGAACTCTCCACAACCCACAACTTTCCTAACACCCCCTTGGATTGGAGTAAAGTATCTACAAGTGCCCATTGTTTTCCATTGTCTCTTCTGTGGTCCCAGATTCTGGAGGTGAGTCCTTCCATATTCAAACCTCTCACATTATTGGATGACATTCCAGGTTACTTGGGTGTTCTCTGTTGCTAGATTCTGCCCCTTGGGATTTTGCTTACAGTTTAAGTATCCTCCAGAATTTCACTTTACATTTTATAAGTCCTCTGGGATTCCTGTTCCCATTTCATATGAGCTGCTGACTTTTGCTCTGGGGACTTTATTTCCCCTTTTGTTCTGATGAGTAGTTAATCTTGAATTATGGGAAGTTTGCTCTTTAAGGGTGGAGCTGTAGAGCAGTCTCTTTCTGGAACTTCTGGTGTTTTTATGTACAAAATCTGTAGGTCTTAGTCCTGCAGGTATTTGTTTTGCTGGACTATGATTAGCCAGGATGATTTATAATAAAATTTGCTGATCTAGTGCTTCTTTGAAGTTTTCTAAATTAGTTTATGTTGAGTCAATAAGAAAAAGTATGTAAGACAAGAATGGAAGCATATTTTAATTGATGTTGTGAAGCTTCCAAAATGTAATAATGAAGCCTCTATTGTATTCCTTGAAAGAAACAAACTCATAAGTATCTCAAAGGATTTTTAAATTGGAAAACCCCTCTGAGATTTCAGGCTGTTTCTCTTTCACTTGTTTGTTCTCCCTTTGCTCCTCCCTGTTCCTCTGAAGGTCCACTGCAATATTCTCCTCCTTGCCATCATGTTTTTTTGAACTCACTTATTGTAACACTGAGATTAATGCCTGGAGAAGGTACCATTGAATCCAATAGTCTGATGGAAATCTCTATGATTATTATGCTCATTTTTTCCCCCAAAATTTGACATGAAAGGAGTAAAAATCCTTCTAGGTAGAGATTACATTTATCTCCTTGGACCTTTAAGATATAAATGTTCTATCTGGTCTCAATGCAGACGATGACTGCAGTCACAAAATTAAAGATGCTTGCTCCTTGGAAGAATAGCTGTAACAAACTTAGTGTATTAAAAAGCAGAGGCATCACTTTGACAACAAAGGTCTATATAGTCAATGTTACAGTTTTTCTAGTAGTCATATACAGATGTGAGAGTTGGACCATAAAGAAGGCTGAGTGCAGAAGAATTGATGTTTTCAAATTTTAGTGCTGGAGAAGACTCTTGAGAGTCCCTTGAACAGCAAGGATATCAAATAATTGAATCTTAAAGGAAATCACCTCTTAATATTTATTGGAAGAACTGGTGCTGAAGCTAAAACTCCAATACTTTGGCCATCTGATGTGAACAGCTGACTCACTGGAGAAGATCCTGATGTGGGGGAAGATTGAAGACAAAAAGAGAAGGGGGTGACAAAGGATGAGGTGGTTTTATAACATCACTGACTCAATGGACATGAGTGCACAAACTCAGGGCGATAGTGAAGGACAAGAAATCTGGCATGCTGTAATTCATGCGGTCACAAAGAGTTGGCTGTGACTTATTGACTGAACAACAACCTGGTCTCCAGGCTCTCTCATCTAAACCATCTTCAATTCCTGAGTCTAAAAAAGAAGAAAAGAGGCCCGTTTGAATGCAAACTGCTAAAACAACTCTCTTGCCTAAACGCCCTCCCCTAAATTGCTGATTTATCTGA
Organism: Giraffa tippelskirchi; assembly: GCF_054371585.1. Taxonomy (NCBI): domain Eukaryota; kingdom Metazoa; phylum Chordata; class Mammalia; order Artiodactyla; family Giraffidae; genus Giraffa; species Giraffa tippelskirchi. The sequence goes on along the minus strand of NC_137282.1, from coordinate 41,023,890 downwards.
ATTAAATTATTTTTAATTCATCAAGGTCAATGACCAATTGGGTCACAATTTGGTCTATATTGGTATATGGTCCTTATACACACATAAAATAATGTATATTCTATAGTCCTTTGGCATGGTGTATTTACAGATGTCTGTTAGATCAACCGGGTTTCCCTGGTGGCTCAGAGGATAAAGAATCTTCCTGCAGTGCGGAAGTCCTGTGTTTGATCCCTGGGTCAGGAAGATCCCCTGGAGAAGGGTATGGCAACCCACTCCAGTATTCTTGCCTGGAGAATCACATAGAGAGAGGAGCCTGGAGGGTTACAGTCCATGGGGTTGCAAAGAGTCAGACACGACCAAGCAACTAACACACACACATTAGATCAACTGGATTTATTAGAGTTGTTCAAATCTTTTGTATCTTTATGGATTTCCTGACAAATCTGATTTAAGGACTTTGTCTCTAATACAGGTATCTAGTGCTATGTCACTCCTAAGTGATGTTTTAGTGGCCTCACACACATTTTGATCTGATGTTTTTCATTTTCATTCAGTTCAAAAATCTTTCTTCTCTTTTAATCTCATTTTCACTCATTGGTTGATGGAAAGTGTATGTATTTACTACTCACAGGTTGGAGGCATTTTGAAATGTTTGTGTAATTGATCTCTAAGTTAATTGCATTAGTCTCAGGGATTATATCTTGTATTACATGAAACCTATTAAATTCATTGAGACATGCTTTGTGACTCAGAACATGGTCTATCTTTATTAACATTCAGCAAGTCCTTCAAAAGAATATGTGTTATTTTAGTGTGGAGTTTTGTAAATGCTGACTAAGTCATGTTGATTGATGGTGCTGTTAAGTCTATGACAGCCTTGCTGATTTAATGCAATATCTAGCCAGTCAATCCTAAAGGAAATCAATCCTGGATATTCATTGGAAGAACTGATGTTGAATCTGAATCCCCAATACTTTGACCTCCTGATGTGAACAGCCAACTCATTGGAAAAGACCACTGATGTTGGGGAAGATTGAAGGCAAGAGGAAAAGGGGGGCAGAGGGTGAGATGGTTTGATAGCATCACTGACTCAATGGATGTGAATTTGAACAAACTCTGGGAGATGATGAAGGACAGGGGAGCCTGACATGCTGTAGTCCATGAGGTTGCAAAGAGGTGGACATGACTTAGCGACTGAACAACAACAAAATTTTCTATTAAGTATTGAAAGAAGGATGTTGAAATCCCTGAGTATGATTGTTGATATGTCTGTATTTTCTTTCAGCTTTCCTGGATTTGAGTTCTCTATTATTAGGTTTATTTTGAAACAGTCATTAGGAACATAAATATGTTGGGTATGTTAGATGGGGAACAATGTGAAGCATTTAGTCTGTAGCCAATTATTCCTCACTGCTGAGACAGGATTTGTGTGAATACTAAGTGCTATGCGAATTGTGAGGTTTGCAAATAAGGTTGGTGGGAATAGGTATTATCCTAAACCCCATTTCAGTTTCCTGCATGATTTTACCCAGTTCTTTCAGATAGTTATTTATCTAGCCATAGATCATTTGCAGACCTATGCTGAGTACCTACTGTAGGTCTTTACATGTTCTCTTTATGTACCTTTGATACTCTATTTGTCAGATCTACCTTCCTTGGTTTTCCCAGATGCCTTTTTTTTAATCTATCTAATTGGCAAAATGTCTCTTTTGTTACACCTCTATTGAGGGACATCCTGGAATGTGAAGTCAAGTGGGCCTTAGAAAGCATCACTACGAACAAAGCTAGTGGAGGTGATGGAATTCCAGTTGAGCTATTTCAAATCCTCAAAGGTGATGCTGTGAAAGTGCTGCACTCGATATGCCAGCAAATTTGGAAAACTCAGCAGTGGCCACAGGACTGGAAGAGGTCAGTCTTCGTTCCAATCCCAAAGAAAGGCAATGCCAAAGAATGCTCAAACTACCGCACAATTGCACTCATCTCACATGCTAGTAAAGTAATGCTCAAAATTCTCCAAGCCAGGCTTCAGCAATACGTGAACCGTGAACTTCCAGATGTTCAAGCTGGTTTTAGAAAAGGCAGAGGAACCAGAGATCAAATTGCCAATATCCGCTGGATCATCGAAAAAGCAAGAGAGTTCCAGAAAAACATCTATTTCTGCTTTATTGACTATGCCAAAGCCTTTGACTGTGTGGATCACAATAAACTGTGGAAAATTCTGAAAGAGATGTGAATACCAGATCATCTGACCTGTCTCTTGAGAAACCTGTATGCAGGTCAGGAAGCAACAGTTAGAACTGGACATGGAACAACAGACTGGTTCCAAATAGGAAAAGGAGTACGTCAAGACTGTATATTGTCACCCTGCTTATTTAACTTATATGCAGAGTACATCATGAGAAACGCTGGGCTGGAAGAAACACAAGCTGGAATCAAGATTGCCGGGAGAAATATCAATAACCTCAGATATGCGGATGACACCACCCTTATGGCAGAAAGTGAAGAAGAACTAAAGAGCCTCTTGATGAAGGTGAAGGAGGAGAGTGAAAAAGTTGGCTTAAAGCTCAACGTTCAGAAAACTAAGATCATGGCATCTGGTCCCATCACTTCATGGGAAATAGATGGGGAAACAGTGGAAACAGTGTCAGACTTTACTTTTTTGGGCTCCAGAATCACTGCTGATGGTGACTGCAGCCATGAAATTAAAAGACGCTTACTACTTGGAAGGAAGGTTATGGCCAACCTAGATAGCATGTTTAAAAGCAGAGACATTACTTTGCCAACAAAAGTCCGTCTAGTCAAGACTATGGTTTTTCCAGTGGTCATGTATGGATGTGAGAGTTGGACGGTGAAGAAAGCTGAGCGCCGCAGAATTGATGCTTTTGAACTGTGGTGTTGGAGAAGACTCTTGAGTGTTTCTTGGTCTGCAAGGAGATCCAATCAATCCATCCTGGGAGAGATCAATCCTGGGTGTTCATTGGAAGGTCTGATGTTGAAGCTGAGACTCCAATACTTTGGCCACCTCATGCGAAGGGTTGACTCATTGGAAAGGACCCTGATGCTGGGTAGGATTGGGGGCGGGAGGAGAAGGGGACGACAGAGGATGAGATGGTTGGATGGCATCACCGACTCAATGAACATGGGTTTGGGTAGACTCCGGGAGTTGGTGATGGACAGAGAGGCCTGGCGTGCTGCAATTCATGGGGTCGCAGAGAGTCGGACACGACTGAGTGACTGAACTGAACTGAACTGAACTATTGAGGGATTATGAATAAACTGAAATTGCTCATATTTAATGTATAAATTTTGATGAGTTTGGACATATGCATTCACTGTGATTTTTACATGAGGTATGTAAAATAGTCAAATTTATGGAAGCAGATTATATAATGGTGGTTCTTGGTCGATGGAGGAAGGGGGATATGGGGTGCTGTTGTTCATGGGTATAAAGTTTATACAAAATGAATAAATTAAAGAGATCTACGGAGCCTGGTGGGGTGCCGTCTATGGGATCGCACAGAGTCGGACACGACTGAAGCGACTTAGCAGCAGCTTTACAACAGTGCCATTCTTAATTCCATCTCTTCAGCTGTGAGAGTTTGTTATTGTCTGTCTGGGTTCCCCTCTTTCTATAGAATCCTAGAATATATCAAAGCACACGTTGGACCACTTGTAAGGTCTATTTCACTTATTTCTCATTTTTCAGGAATGGCTCTCTGTTCTTGTGTGTTTGTTTGTTTCAGGTAGGAAATATCTGAAATGTTTCAGATGTTTTCTGAAATGCAAAAATTCAGTCAATGTTAACAACTTGACGGAAGCCTCACTTCATCTTTTTTTTTAATTTTCATTTTTTTCTCTTATCTGTTATGCTCATCTGCTCATGTGTTACTCCTAGTTAATCTTATTTTTAAAATAATTTTCTTCTACTTTCTGTCACCTCATCTGACTTTATCTAATTCTGATTTATACTGCACTTTAATGTTTTTGCCATTTTCTTATTTTATTTTAATTAATTTTGAAAGCATATATTACCATTTTTAAAATTAATTTATTTATTATAATTGGAGGCTAATTACTTTATGATATTTTGATGGTTTTTGCCATACATTGACATGAATCAGCCAAGGGTGTACATGTGTCCCCCATGTCCAAAACCCCATCTCATCTCCCACCTCTCTCCCCATTCCATCCCTTTGGATTGTCCCAGTGCAACGGTTTTCAGTGCTCTGTTTCATGCATTGAACTTGGACTGGTCATCTATTTCACATATGGTGATATACATGTTTCAACGCTATTCTCTCAAATTATCCCACCCTCACCTTCTCCCATACAATCCAAAAGTCTGTTCTTTATATCTGTGTCTCTTTTGCTGTCTCCCATAAGGGGTCATTGTTGCCATCTTTCTAAATTCCATATATATGCATTAATATACTATATTGGTGTTTTTCTTTCTGACTTACTTCACTCTGTATAATAGACTCCAGTTCCACCCACCTCATTAGAACTGATTCAAATACGTACCTTTTAAATAATGTTTGTCTACACATCTGTCTGGCAAAATTAATGTTTGCAGGGAGGTAATGCTTCTTTTGACCTCTCTTTCTCCTTATAGTACATTTTTATGAGATTTTTTTCATTGATACTTTTATGTTCCTTATTTCCACTTGAAACCAGGTTTTCTAAGTCCTAGAATGAAGCAAGATTCAGTATATTTTCTAATGTCACAGATCTTTCTCCTTATATTAATTTTCTGTAAATTCCCAAAAACTTTTTGCTTATGTCCTGGAACTTTCTGGTGCTGTTACCTAATTCCATTTTGTTCTGACCCTCCTCTTTCCTTCCAAATAGAAAAGTATCTTAATGGGTCAATTTTAAGACTTGTAAGTGATTTTACCTCTGTCTGTTCTTCTTACTGTATGACCCTCATATTCACCTAGTATTGGTAAAATCCTCTTATTTTCATCTAATGGCTCTCTTGATATTTCCCTTTTCTCAGTGCCACTGGATTGCATCTTTCTGTTCCCTTCTTCTTTTCACTCCACAGATGTTGACACCGTATATCTCCTCCATGTGTTGACAATTTGTCATCATTTGCTTGTACTTGGGGAGTGTTGAGATAATTTTTCACCTAGTTTTGGTGTAAATGTTGCCACCAATTTTTTTTAGTTTTGCTTTCTCCTCTTTCAATGTGAAAAGCCAGTCTACTGTTGATTTGTTGGTTTCACAAACTCCCATCAATCACTTTTTAAATATATTTATTTATTTATGTATTTTTGGCTGTGCTGGATCTTTGTTGCTGCATGGGGTTTTGCTCTAGCTGCAGTGAGTAGGGACTACTCTTTAGTTGTGGTGCATGGGGTTCTCACTGTGGTGACATGTCTTCTTTTGGAGCATGGATGTGGTCTCAGTAGTTGTGTTTCCTGGGGTCCAAAGCACAGGCTAAGTAGTTGTGGCACATGGACTTAGTTGTTCCACTGCATGTGAGATCTTCCTGGACCGGGGATTGAACCATGTCCACTGCACTGGCAATCGGATTCTTTACCACTGAGCCACCAGGAAAGCCCCACCTTCAATCACTGTTAATTTCTGCCTTTATATTTGTCATAGACAGACAATTCTACTTCAAAGCTTTCCATGTGGAAAACAAGTGAGGAAACTTGTTCTGTTGATATCCATGTACTATTACATAATGTTTGTCATAAACATGGATAATAGTAATATCATCTAACATAAAATGCACGATTTATTGTCCTTTATTCCTTTTTCTGTAGTGATCAGCTACTTCCAAAGAAGAGGGTTATTTATGACAAATGTTTTGAATTGGTAAGTAACTCCTCAGAGTGTTATTAAAGCAGGAAATAAGCCCAGAGCTGCAGGAGACATAGAGTTGCAAGTTCAAACCCTGGGTCATGCCCTTGGAGGACGGCATGACAATCCACTCCAGTATTCTTGCCTGGAGAATCCCATGGACAGAGGAGCCTGGAAGGTTACAGTCCATAGGGTCACAAAGAGTTGGACACAACTGAAGGGACTTAGCATGAACTGTTGAGAAAGTCCTTCCATTGTTAGATTTCATATAATCTTCCATCATTAAAGCAACTGTTAACCTCAGCATTTTCATGGGCACCTGCCTAATTGCTCACAGATTTTTGTGTTTTCTTCCTATCCACATTCAACAGAGCCTCCAATCTCATGCCTTCATAGATATCAGGAAGCTATTCTCACCCCTATTAACCTTTTTATCACCCTGTTAATCTACTTATATCATTTTGTCTATAAAATCTGATTTCATTTATTGTAACAATGAAAATGTTAGATTTTAAGATACTGACATAAAAGTCCTGTGTTTTTTTTTTTATCCTCATGTAGATCATATGAGGGAAAGAAACATGATATTAGCTCATTAAAATAGAGTGGATAATTTTAACCAGAGATTGAAGTATAAGGTTCTAGGGAAACAAAAGAACTTAATGCAAAATTCCAATTCCATGTAATGAAAAGTTCTAGAGGGTGGTTTTATCAAAAATAGAATGGAGAATTCAATTTGTATATTTTTTATATATTATGTGGCAATATGTAGAGAAGATGTTCCTGAGATTTATCTATGAAAATCACTTAATGATAAAATCTGAGAGATTTCATTTGGGCATTTTACAAATTTATAAAAATATAATGTGCTATTACATGGGAACATTTTAGTTTTTTGGCTATATCTTCTAAGTTTCTAGCCTAAGTGGAGTTAATTAATTTAAAATTAATTTGCTATAGTTTTCTTAAAAATTTAGTAACTTGAAAAACTGTGATATTAAAATAAATATATTGTCATTTATTAAAATTTATAGTCAAGGTAAACTTATACTGCTTAAATTATACTAATAATAATTATTTAATTTTGCCCTGAATTTCCACAAAAGTTGGACAATAAAATAAAATATGAGAATATAGAATACATCCCCAAACCCTTAGTTGTCTGTTTCTGAGGGAAGGTAGCTGGAAGGATAACTTTCATAAGTTATTTTATTGAATGTTCTTTAAACTGTGTTAATACAGTAAAAAAATATAATGTTGAAATAGAATATAAAACAAAACCAAACCAAGTAAATAAGCAAACAAACACACAATGTAAAGTAACATGGCCTCATCTAAGATTCAATCATTCAGTCATTCAATAAATATTTATTATACCTTACTATGTGAGAACTGCTGAATATGATAACTTTTTCTTTTGCAATGACTGAACACATACCTGAATGTGCAACTATAAGGGATTACATAAGTAACTCTACAAGTTTAATGAAAAATTACAAAGTGCTTCTAGAAAATTTATGAATGGACCCTCACCTTGAATGGGAGGACAGTGTTGGCTTTTTTGAGGAAAACACTCTTCAGGATAGCAGTTACGTGGAAATGAAAAGGAAAGAAATGTATATAAATTGAACTACACAAGTGAAAACCCTAGATAGAGAGACAAGAGGAGATTAAAGGAAGAGAGAAGACAGCATAAATGAATCATGATGAGAAATGCAGAGAGGGAAGTGGAAGCCTCTGCTGTATTAGATTATTAAAGGTAAGCATATCTAATACTTTGAGCTTTATCCTAAGAACAATGTGAAGCCGTTGGTGGCTTTTAAGGATGATCAAAGTTGCATTTTAAGAATAGATCAGTGGAAATTCTGCCCCTAGTGAAGGTTGAGTAAGGTCTTATCAGGCAGACCTTCTTACAGATAACAACTATAAATTCTGAACATAATATAAAAAGCAGCTCCCTGAAGGGAATTGACAGTGAATAAACAGAGACACTAGCAGGGAGTACATGCTCCAAAGAGATGAGCTGTATATGATGATTTGCTGTTTTTATTTGTTTTATTCCAAATAGTTACTCATAACACATTGTGATTGTTGAATATGATAACATTGGTAAAATTGTCTGGCCTAGATATTCTTATAACTATTCATTATTAAGGTTCTTAAGATAGAGTTTCTTTATCTGGATCAAATAATTTACTTTTTATAAGGGTTCAATCTTCAAATCACCTGTACATATTTACCCCAGGTTATTCATTTTGGTAATTATTTGTAAGGGGCTTCTCTGGTGGCTCAGTGGTCAAGAATCCACCTGCAATTCAGGAGATCTCGGTTTGATCCCTGGGTCAGGAAGAACCTCTGAAGGAGGAAATGACAACCCACTCCAATATTCTTGCCTGGGAAATCCCAGGGACAGAGAAGCCTGGCAGACTAGAATTGCAAAAGAGTTGGATAGAATTTAGGGACTAAAGAACAGCAGCAATTATTTGTAACATCACAGTTTATATTGAAATATGTCCAGCATTAAAATATTCATTTCAATAGATTACTGCAAGCCTTCCCAATGTCTCTGAAATTTATGCCTTCTCTTTTCCACTTTGGAGATGAAAGCCTAAGTCTTAGTATGGTATATTGTCCAATGTAATTTAATTCCAGATAAGCAAGAGAGCCACGGTTTAAATACATGTTTTCATGCTTCAAAGTCCATGCTCTTTCTTTTTTTATTATTTAAAAAATTTTATTTAGCAACCACTTGAATATCAAATAATTGTATACCCATTCCAACTTTACTGATATTATCTTTTAATTAAATCACACAAATATAAGCTGTGACTTTTTCAAGCTCAAAATAAGCAAAAGTAAAATAATAGATTGTACAGGAATACAGACATGTGTCTCAAAAAAGAGCAAGGGAATAACTTTAAAATTTGGGATAGTGGTTACTTCTTTCCAATCCAGGGACTGAACCTGGGTCTCCTGCATTGGAGGCAGATTCTTTATCATTTGAGCCACCAGGGAAGTCCCACACCAGACAGGAGGCAGGGAAATGACTTAGGGAAAGAGCATATAGCTGATGTAACAGTACTGATATCATAGTTCTTAAGTTGACAAGTGTTTATTTTTTTAAAGAATTAAAGTGTGATTTGTGCCCAAATACAAAATGAATATATGTCAAAGGTTTTGCTTATATCATTAAATATATAAAGGAGTCAGGAAGATATTACAACCACATCAAGGGAGAATTCAGATTACTGCACATACATGCAGGCAGTCGGGAATGCAGAAATGAATACAGATAGTTGCAAAATTGATCAACATTCACAGGGCAATAATCAGTTACTTTCCACTGGACATAATTAATTGGCACTTTTTTATGGATAAGAATTTGTATTATTGTCAGTTTTCAACAACTTACAGAGTTGTAAAAAAGCTCAGGCCAAAAGAATTCACTGAAGACAGAGTATACCTAGTAATCTTTTTAGCCTATTCCAAAGTCTATTGCAATTTTCCTTGACACAAGAAAACTTTTATATGTACCAAATATTACATAAAAATAGAAGAAAGGATAAAAAAATAAGTATACTAGTCTGTGTTTCTCCATGCCCTTTCAATGGAAGGCATTGACAAGAAGGATCTAAAGTTTCTAAATATTCTTATTGCACTATGACAGAGATCTGCTCATATGATCAATAGGCAGTTTAACAAATATAATGAAATATCATTTTCAAAAAATAATTTTTATGTTGATTAAAAATCACGTTTCTACAAACTTAAAGTCATAACATAGGAAAGATTATTGGCAATAAGTTGTGTCAAGAGCCTCAAGTATAAGTGAGAATACAGAGCATTCTTATTTCAGAAATTAGCCTCAGCTACTTCTAGGAAACAGATGTCTTGATTTACAGGTAGATTTTGATTCTATAACTTTAGCTAGCTCAAAGTTGGCATAATATTTACCTTGCTGTTCCTTTCTGCAATATATCTTAATTAGTACATTTCATAACATACCATGAGATTTATATTTTAGTGAGTGTGGAAGTCAAGATGTATATCTATGGTTAATGATGTCCAAGATTACTAACTCTGCTAAAACTATATTCAGTAACTAGAAAAATTTCAATGTATCATCTTCTGTGTTAGTTCTGGGCTAGGATGGATGACCTCTAATTACTGCTATTGTGAAAGAACAGTTAAGAGGAGGTCTACTCTCTTGGCAAACTTTTACATTTTAATAGAGTATTGTTAAGTACAGGCACAATGTTGTACCCCAGATGTCTAAAACTTACTCAACTTACATAATTCCGTGTATGTGTGTGTGTGTGTGTGTGTGTGTGTGTGTGTGTGTGTGTTAGTCACTCAGTCATGTCAGACTCTTTGTGACCCCATGCGGGTGTAGCCCACCAGGCTCCTCTGTCCATGGGATTTTCTGGTAAGAATACTGGAGAGGGTTGCTATTTCCTTCTCCAGGAGATCTTCTTGACCCAGCGATTGAACCCAGGTCTTCCACACTGCAGGCAGACTCTTTACCATCTGTACCTATATACCTATTGAACAGCATCTCCCTGTTTTTTGTTTTTGTTTTTTTTTCCCATTCCTGGAACACCACCATTCTGCTTTGTTTCTGTGAATTTGACTATATTAAATTTTTCAGTATTTTTTCTTACGTGACAGCCTTATTTCACTTATCATAATGTCCTCCAGTTTCATTCGTAGGATCACATATGGCAAGGTTTTCTTTCTCTTCTTTTTTAAGGATGAATTATGTTCCATTGTATGTATATACCTCATTTGCTTTATCCATTCATCATTGATGACATTGAGGTTACTTCCATATTGTAATTATTGTGAATAATACTGCAATGAACCTGAGAGTGGAGACAACTCTTAGAAATTCTGATTTCATTTCTTTTTTTTTTTCAGTTTTTGGGAAAACCCCAGACTGTCTTTCATAGCAACTGTGCCTTTTTATGTTCCCACCAATAGCATAAGAATGTTCCAATGTCTTCATATTCTTACCAACATCTATCTTTTGTTATTCTTTTTGCTTGATAATAGCCATTTATCATATGGGAGATGGTACTACTTTGTGGTTTTGATTCGCATTTCACTGATGATTAGTAATGTTTAGTGTGGTTTAATACACTTGCCATCAGTTCTATGTATTCTTTGGAGAAATACTTATTCAAGTATTTTGCCCTTTGTTTAAACAGGATGGTTGTGCCTATACTATTGAATTATAGGAGCTATTAATACATTTTAGAGATTAATCCCATATGAAATATACGGTTTTTACTTATGTAATAAGTTTTTTGTTTATTTTGCTGATTGTTTCCTTTGCTGTGCAAAAGCTTTTTAGTTTGATATTGTCCCATTTGTCTGTTTTTGCTCTGGTTACTTGTGTTTTTGTGTCATGCAAGACACTGTTGTCAATAACAATGTCATTAATAGTTTCCCGTACGTTTTCTCCTAGGAATTTTGTACTTTCACATCTTACATTTAAGTCTTTAATTCATTTTTATTTGATTTTAAATTTGGATGTAGAATAAGAATTCAATTTTATTATTTTACACTTGGATATCCATTTTTCCTGGGCTTCCCTGGTGGCTCAGACAGCAAAGAATCCACCTGGAATGAGGGACACCTGGGTTTGATCCTTGGGTTGAGAAGACCCCCTGGAGGAGGGCATGGCAACCCACTCCAGTATTCTTGCCTGGAGAATCCCTTGGACAGAGGAGCCTGGTGGGCTACAGTCCATCGGGTTGCAATGAGTCAGACATGACTGAGGCAGCTTAGCACAGAGCACATCCAGTCTTCCCACCATTAATTAAAATAATAGCCTTTCCCCACTGTGTATACTTGGCTCTCTTGTCAAAGATCAGTTGGCCGTATTAATGGGTTTACTTCTACTCTCTACTCTGTTCCATTGATTTATATATCTATTTTAATATCAGTGATCTGCTCTTTCATTACTCCAGCCTTGTAATATATTTTTGAAAACAAGAAATGTTGTGCCTCCGGCTCCATTCTTCTTTTCCAAGAATGCTTTAGCTGTTTGGAGTCTTTTTGTGGTTCAAAATTCGCAAATCAAATACAACCACAGATTAAAAGGATTATGCATTGTGATGAATTGGGATTTATCACTGGGATAAAAGGATGTTTCACCATAGGCAAATCAAGTAATGTGATATATCATATTAAAAGAATGAAGGATAAAAAGCATATGATCATCTCAATAGACTCAGAGAAAGCTTTTGACAAAAGTCAACAAGTTTTCATAAGAAAACTGTGAACATGACATATCTGAAAACCTCACAGCTAACATAATACTCAGTGATGAAAAACTGAAAATACATCCTCAATGACCAAGAACAAGGCAAGGATACCCACTCTCCGCACTTCTATTAAAAATAGTGCTGGAAGCCTGGGCTAGAGGAATCAGGTAAGAAAAAGAAATAACAGGAATCCAAATTGGAAAGGAACTAAAAACTTATGTGTTTGCAGATGTCATAGTCTTATATGCAGAAAATCCACAAAACTACTCTTTTATCTAAAGACAACCCTTGTTCATATATTGGAAGACTTAATATTGTTGAAAGTGAAAAATTGAAAAAGGACATTATCAAGGCTGTATATCATCACCCTGATTATTTAACTTCTATGTAGAGTACATCATGCAAAATGCCAGGCTGGATGAATCACAAGCTGGAATCAACATGACCAGGAGAAATATCAACAACCTCAGATATGCAGATGATACCACTCTAATGGCAGAAAGTGAAGAGGAACTAAAGAGTCTCCTGATGAGGGCAAAAATGGAGAGTGAAAAAGCTGGATTAAAACTCAGTATTCAAAAACTAAGATCATGACATCCAGTTCCACCACTTCATGGCAAATTGATGGGGAAAAAGTGGAAAAAGTGATGATAGATTTCTCCCCCCCCCCCTTGGTCTCTGAAATCACTGTGTACAGTGACTGTAGCCATGAAATTAAAAGACACTTGCTACTTGGAAGGAAAGCTATGCCAAACCTAGATAGTGTATTAAAAAACAGAGACGTCACTTTGCCAACAAAAGACTGTATAGTCAAAGCTATGGTTTTTCTAGTAGTCATGTAAGGATGTGAGAGTTGGAGCATAATGAAGGCTGAGAGTCAAAGAATCGTTGCTTTCTAATTGTGGTTCTGGAGAAGACTCTTGAGAGTCTGTTGAACAGCAAGAAGACCATTTAGTCAATTCTAAAGGAAATCCATCCTGAATATTCATTGGAAGGACTGATGCTGAAACTGAAGCTGAAGCACCAGTACTTTGACCATCTGATGCCAGGAGCCAACTCATTGGAAAAGACATTGATGCTGGGAAATATTGAGGACAGGAGGAGAAGGGGACAACAGAGGATGAGATGGTTAGATGGCATCATAGAGTCAATGAACATGAGTTTGAGCAAACTCTGGGAGATAGTGAAGGACAGGGAAGCCTGGTATGCTGCAGTCTATGGGGTTGCAAAGAGTCAAACATGACTTAGCAACTGAACAATATTGTTAAGATCTCCATTCTATCCAAATTTATCCACATGTTCAATGGTATTCATATCCAAATTCCAATGACATTTTTCACAGAAATGAAAAAAAAAAAATCCTAGGCATGGATGATAATGAACATGACAAATATCCTTAATACAATGAAATAAAAACTGAAATAGTAAACAAATATACACTTACACATAAAATAATTCACTCTTAATGTGTTGATGTGCCTCAGACAAGATTTCAAAGTATAGCTGTTTCACTTGCAAATATATGCAGTTCTGAATACTGCTAGATGATTATTTACTGAATAATTACTCAGAGATAATAGTTACTCAGAGAACATTGCTATTCAAAAATTAATTATGCCATCATTTCCTTGCAAAAATAGATTCATGCATGCTCAAAGCCCCAGGAATTGAGAGGAAAAGATGAACGTTATACAGAAATATCTTTCTAGAAAATCTGTATTTCTCACATATACTGGTAAGTAAATAATAATTGAGAGAAACTAGAGGAAATAACTAAAATGTAACCTCTGTCTGATCAACATCGTCAAAGTAATGAATCATCTCTCATGGGAAATTTACAGAATCTATCTTTATGTGGTTTTGGCATTACACTAACTCATTGGTTTCTAGATTACAATTTGAGCCTTGGTATTTTTTAGAGCACATATTTGCACTAAAGTTAGAGGATTTTATTACCTTGCTATTCATAAGATTCTGTAACCATTGAGGAATTTTTGATAGGATCTAGTGTTGTTAAATCTTAAAATAATAGTACCTTATCTAGCTATAAAACTAGACAAAATTATAAAGCTAGACTTCAGTGGTTTGATTTTATAATTAGCATGAGCTATCTTAATTACTTCCAAAGTGATGTCTCTTAATTACTTGGATTGAAATTTAACCTAGTTAAAACTTCCATATTAACAAACATTATCAAAAATCACTATCTAAAAGAAAAGAGAGAAGCAATCATTCATACTTACTATCTTGACATAAAGGTTTAACTAAATAAGTGATCAAAGGATTAAAGAAATTCATGTGGGTTAATGTATTCTTTAGCATTATACATCTTGCAGAAGTAAAGGATGGTCTGAAAACAAGTATGTGTTTTGAAGTATGTACTTTTTTTATAAGTAAGATTACCTTTTTTATTTTGTGGAACAAATAAATAATATTTATTTCTTTGGAGATTAAGCAAAATGATAATGTGAAAGAAGCTTGAAAGCTGTAAGTTAAGAATAGCATTACTTTTGGATTTTCTTTTTAGAAATGACTCCCTGACTGCTCAGCTGCAATGCATGTCAATGTGGAAACAGTAAGTAGAATCTAAGAGGTTTGCTGAAGATTTACATGTGTAAACCTGGAGAAAATTAAATGATACATGAGAGGGTGTTAGGGGCATCGTAAGCAAGGAATAAAGAGTTAGCTCTTAAAGCAAAATTAACTCAAAAATTTAATCATGCCAACTGAAATGGCTAAACTACTTAGTCATTTAATCAAGTTTTGCTTTGTATAAGCAAATGAACTAGGTTATGCCAAACATATAAAGATTAGAGCAACTAGGGAGTGCAAATGACATGATCTAAATTAATATTAATAAATATAAACATAAGGATATGAGGGTAATCCTGAAAGGCCTCAAGAGCATACAAATTAAAAAAGTGGAAAAAGTGGTTTCTTTGGTGATAAGAAACTGGTAAGCAATATGGATGTTGAATGAAGGCATAGACATGGAAATGATGATATTGTTGCTGTTCAGTCACCCAGTGGTGTCCGACTATTTGCTACCCTATAGAGTGCAGCATGCCAGGCCTCCCTGTCCCTCACCATTTCCCAGAGTTTGTTCAGGTTCATGTTCATTGTATCAGTGATGCTGTCCAGCCATCTCGTCCTCTGATGCCCTCTTCTCCTTCTGCCTTTAATCTTTCCCAGCATCAGGGACTTTTCCAATAAGTTGTCTGTTAGCATCAGATGACCAAAATACTGGAGCTTCAGCTTCAGCATCAGTCTTTCCAGTGAATATTCAGGGTTGATCTCCCTTAAGATTTACTGGTATGACCTCCTTTCTGTCCAAGACTTTCAGGAGTCTTCTTCAGCACCACAGTTCGAAGGCATCAACTCTTTGACCTTCTGCCTTCTTTAAGGTCCAGTTCTCGCAACCATATCTGACCACTGAGAAGACCATAGCCTTTATTATACAGACCTTTGTTGGCAGAGTAATGTCTCCACTTTTCAACACAATCTAGGTTTGTCACCACTTTGCTTCCAAGAAGCAATCGTCTTCTGATTTCATGGTGGCAGTCACCGTCTGCAGTGATTTTGGAGACCAAGAAGAAGAAATCTGTCACTACTTTCACCTTTTCCCCTTCTATTTGCCATGTGGTAATGGGGCCGGATGCCATGAAATAAGGAACTAAAGAGCCTCTTGATGATGGTGAAGGAGGAGAGTGAAAGAGACAGAAATAATAATAGCTACCATATATTTACTACCAATATTTTCAGGTAGGATCAGTGTTGCAGACCCCCATTGAGAATTTAATTTATATTTTCCTGATTATCAATAAAGCTGAACATACTTTTATATGCTAAAGGATTATTTAAAAACTATATTAACTCTTAAAGTCCACAAATAATAAATATTGAAGTGAGTGTTGAGAAAAAGGAGTCTTCCTACACTTGGTAAGCATGGGAATTGCCACAATCACTATGGAGGTTTCTTAAAAAACTAAGAATTACAATATAATCCAGCAATCTCACTCCTGGGAATATTCCCAGTGAAAAATCTAATTCAAAAAAGTACATGCATCTCAATGTTCATAGAAGCCTAGATATTATCATATTAAGTAAATCAGAAAAGCAAATATCATAGGATATAACATATATGGAATCTTAAAAAAATGAAACAAATGAACTTATTTACAGAGCAGAAAAAGAGTCACAGACATAGAAAACAAACTTATTACTACCAAGAGGGAAGTAGGGGGTTAAATTAGAAGTTTGGCCATAACATATATATATATAATAAAGACTTACTATATAGCTGAAGGAATAACATTCAATACTTTTTAATAACCTGCAATGGAAAAGAATCTGAAAAGAATATATATCATTTTGCTGTACATATGAAATTAACACAGTATTGTAAATCAACTATATTTCAATTTAAAAATCCACAAATATAAATATATATATATTAACTCTTTAACAACCAAATATGTAAAATTATTGTGTCATGGACCGTTAGTCTTCTCATTATTGGTAATAAGAAAAAGGAATAACAGTTTTCGTATGCCCAAACATTTGCTATTGAGTTAAATATTCTCACAGATTTTATTTTGAAACAATTATATCTCCATGGGTTTAATACATTATAAATCATTCTTAATTTGATCAAATGCCATACTTAATCCTTTCAGTACATAGGAATGAAGAAAATTCTTTGACTAGGACTTGTGGTGTATTAATATATTTTCTCCATAATATTCTTTTTCATATTTTATTATTATGCACGCCAATAATAACGTTTAAGTTGTTCCTTAACAGCTTAGAAGATAGAAAGTGTAAGAAAACAGACCAAAAATTAAAGATGCATATGCAGATAAAACAAAGGAAAATGAAAAAAACTCAGTCTGTGGCAAGACAGTACTAGCTATATTTAGAGGAAGTTAGTAAGTTGAAGAATACAATGAGAAATAAGTAACATAAGGAAGTAATAAGGATAGTGTGGGACAAAGAGAAAAAGTAAGGTTGGTATCGTTCTATTGTTTATTCCCTTGTATTGGGTCCTCTCATGCATCAGTAACCTTTACCCTTTACATCACTGTGTTATAACCATACACCTTATAAAATAAGGCTCTCCATATAGTTTAGAAATTAGAGTAGTGTTTCAGTTACTTTTCAGTTTTATATTGCATACTTTATATTTACTGATCCCTCTCTCTACTCTCCCATCCATCATTGATAGCTTGATCCCACTAAATATAAAAGTATAGAAACCAGCCATTTACATTTATAGATAACAAATAATTCATGGGTGTAAGAGTATTGCCCAAAGTCCTACAGTGATTTGCTTTGTTGAAATTCAAATCCAGGGCAATGTTAATACAAAGATAGCAATATAGAACTTAGTGACAAATGTATGCAATGATTTAATTTAGGCTAATATAATTAAAACAGAACATCCTTTCACTCAACAAATAATTACCAAATTCCTAATATCTGCAAATGTACTTTATACAAATAATGCAGGAATTAATAGAATTCATTTTCCATACCATCTCAGTGTAGTGGTAAAAATGGGCAAAAAATGCCAAGTATCTACACGACATTTTATTCATCTTATGTAAGTATGGAAAGGGTGCTATAAGCTGCACATAAGAGGGATATTTAAGAAAAATTTATGAACTTAAATCTGGGAGGAGTGTGTAGTAATTGAAGGCAACTAGAGAATACAAAACCCACACTGTAAATTAAGAGGAGTTACACTGTTAAAGCACACACAGACAAAACACATACTCTAGGTAAACTCAACCACTGGAAAAGTGAGCCAATTTTAGTGTAGGTTGGATCTGTGTTAGTGAAAAGGTAATGAGAATCTCTATGGGAATATAGTAGCAGAGAGTAAGTTATACGGTGTTGTTCTTCATTTATTTTTTTTTTTTTTTACGGAGTACTATATTATCCTAACAATAATCAGGTAACATTGAAGAATATCACTTCAGTCAGGAATCATTAGGTTGTATAGAAAATGAGAGAACATATTTGTTAGGCTTATGATATCTGATTATCAAGTCCTACTCACTTTTTATGAAGATATATTTCATAGATTTATGTGTATAGTCCAAAATCTAAATGCCTCCATATCTCATCACTGTAACTCTCTAATGTTCTCTTCTGGCTAATTAGTTACATGAAATGTTTGCACCTAAAAAGAGGAAGCAGGTTGCCAAGGAATAGAATATTTTAACAGCGAAATATAACATCTCTTAAGACTTGGAGTTAATGGCATGAACTAGCTGCTTAGGTAGTACATGGTGAAACATAAATCAAAGTTGGCTGAAAAATAATATATTAATGATAGAGTGGACATCAAAATATTCCAAAGTCAAAACACTATTCAACTCATATGCTCTGGTTGGCTATACCAGTGTAGGTGCACTGGATTAGCGAAATGACAGTGTATGAGGAACTGGAAACATGTTGCATGTCCTAAATTGGGTACATAGACAGCAAACTCATCTGTGAAGGAGATTCTAAAATCACACCAAAAACTGAAAAGGAGACAAGTTAAGCTAGACTTGCTGTGAGACTGGAACATGAAACTAGAGAAGCAACCAGAAACTAAAGAATCAGCTACAGTTTTCTATCTGCTTTGTCACTTTATTTTCTCTCTTAGTGATTACTTCCTTCTTCTGGGCTTTCCTTGTGGCTCAGCACGTAAAGAATCAGATTGCCATGCGGGAGACCTGGGTTCAGTCTCTGGATTGGGAAGATCCCTTGGAGCAGGGAAAGGCTGCCCACTCCAGTATTCTGGCCTGGAGAATTCCGTGGACTGTATAGTCTATGGGGTCGCAAAGAGTCCGACAGGACTGAGCGACTTTCACTTTCTGACTCTTTATAGATTGGATGTCTGCAAGATTAAAAAGGGAGAGACTATTTGAGGGCCCCATTATATTAAATACTATTCAATATAGTGGGAGAAGGCAATGGCACCACACTCCAGTACTCTTGCCTGGAAAATCCCATGGACGGAGGAGCCTGGTAGGCTGCAGTCCATGGGGTCGCTGAGAGTCGGACACAACTGAGCGACTTCACTTTCACTTTTCACTTTCATACATTGGAGAAGGAAATGGCAACCCACTCCAGTGTTCTTGCCTGGAGAATCCCAGGGACGGTGGAGCCTGGTGGGCTGCCGTCTATGGGGTCGCACAGAGTCGGAGACGACTGAAGCGACTTAGCAGCAGCAGCAGCAGCATTCAATATAGTGTTTGGCACACCCTGTCTGTTCATAAATATTTTTTATTTGTTCATTGTTTCTCTACACAGAATGAAAAAATCCTTCTCCAGTGGTCTGTATGGCTTCTGAAGCTGCATATTCATGAGAGTGACTGAAATTACTGTGACCAAATTACAAATCACTTATAAAGAAACACTAACCCTGTAGGAATTCCTTTGTTAACTGTCTACTCAGTCACATATGTGCAAGAACTCTTGAGAAGCAGATTTTACTGAAGGGAATGTGGAGGCATAATGAAGGTCATATCTTTTATGTGTGAGTATGTGTTTTGTATATATATTATAAGTAAGTAAGTGTTAGTCACTTGGTTGTGCCTAACTCTTTGCAACCCCATGGATTGCAGCCCACCAGGCTTCTCCATGCATGAGATTTTCCAGGCAAAGATACTGGAGTGGGTTGCCATTTCCTTCCCCAGGGGATCTTCTCAACCCAGGGTTTGAACCTGGATCTCCTGCACTGCAGGCAGATTCTTTACTGACTGAGTATATATATATATATATATATATATATATATATATATATATATACATATATATATATATAATATATTGCAGTAGAGATAGTGAGCATAGTAGGATTATTTTCTTTAATAGAGTATAAAAGCCCACTAAATTTATGAAAAGTGAAATAATATAATACAATTATTATGTACATAGAAATGATCACTGGAGGCAACAGAATTGGTTGCTGTTTGGAAAGAAGGAAATCCAAAAAGTCAAGAGGAAGGTGTTAGTATAAGGTAAAACAAACTAGATGGTACCATTAGAAATGGAGGGAAATAAGGCATATATGATACAGTTTATAGCAATTAGGGTGAGGTATATCATGTAATTTAAACATATGTCAGGTATATTATTGAACTAAGAATATGATGCAATATAAGGTTTAATTTAGAAACAGAAAAAAAAAATCAATGCTTATAAATTCAAATAGACTTGCTTTTATGAATCAGAGCTGCCATCATCACATGTGTTCCTTCATGTCACTAGATGAGTAACTGTGAGAGTGAATGGAGCACTTACATTCACATCTCTGAAAAATGTTGACTCTTAGGTTAGATGTACTCATTCATTTCAGTAATGGATTATGTCTTAATCCACTGGGCCTTTGAGACCTGTGAGGATTTCAGACACCTTAAGGAATCTTGCTTTCAAGAGAACAGCTTCAGAAGGTTACTATGAAGATAATAATATCTTGTTAGTTTAAACTACACTTTTTTTTGATGATTTAAACTTTGGAATTAAATAAATTGGTCTTATATTTGACAGTCTAAATAATCTATGTACCTGTTATAAGGGTTTCCCAGGTGGTGCTAGTGAAAAAGTACCCACCTGCCGATGCAGGAGATCTAAGAGATTTAGATTCGATCCATGTGTCAGGAAGAGCCCCTGGAGGAGAGGATGGCAACCCTCCAGGCCTTAAGAATCCCGTAGACAGAAGAGCTTGGCAGTCTGTAGTCCATAGGGTCACAAAGAGTCAGACATTACTGAAATAATTTAGCATGAACACAAGCACCCTATTATAAATACAACTTTACAGAAATGATTGTTTTTCATTGGTATATCTGGAAAAAATTATAAAGTCCACCAATATTTCATTGCTGACCCAGTAATTTTTGTGTATTTCTTTTAATTTCAATGAGTGACAGTTAAACCTTAGTACATATGAATGCTTTATTTCCAAGAGTCCTTATGAGAACTACATCTATTCCTTCAAAGTTAAGGGGAATAAAAAATGTGACAGTTTTTTTTTTTTTTTTTTTTTTGCTATATGGAAGAACCTTTTTCATATGAAATGATATCTGCTATAATTGTATATAAAGGATATTTGATACAATTAAACTTAATAGTGGCCTGAATTGGGATCAGAGTAGAATGTAGTTTATAAATATACATTTGTCATAATGCACAGAGATATTTGAAACATTTTATTAGAGCAGCAGCTTAACCAAAAATATGAATTAATCTATAATTACATGACAATATATACTAAGCAATGAGAAGAGTTAACTGCCCTTCCTGAAAGTAGACTCTGATAGAACTAGAGGAAGTTAAAACATGGAGGTCAGTTTGCATCTGTTGGTATGAGTTTTGGTATTTTAAAACCAAAACTAGAGAGGTTACATATTTTGGTCTTCCCTGGTGGCTCAGTTGGTAAAGAATCCACTTGCAATGCTGGAGACCTGGGTTCGATCCCTGGATTGGGAGGATCCCCTGGAGGAGGGCATGGTAGCCCACTCCAGTATTCTTGCCTGGAGAATCCCACTAACAGAGAAGCCTGGTGGGCTACAGTTCATGGGGTCGCAAAGAGTCAGACAGGACTGAGCTACTAAGTACAGCACATATATTATCATGTATGGTAAATGAATTTAAAGGATTGGAGAAAAAATTACACAGACTATTTCAAAATAAAAATAGCACCTTTTAAAGTTATCACTTTGTACTTACCCCGGTTTTGATGCCCTAAATTATTATTTACTCTTCAATCCTCAATTCTTTTCAATTTTAAATACCAAGAATAGGCCAAAAGTAATTAGATTGTTGACTCAAAAAACTAAGGTAAGCAATTTATTTTGATTAAAAGTGTTAATAACCATATATAGAATTGATTTCAGCCTGCAACAGCTTGGAGAGGGGCTTAAGTTTTCAGCCAGAGATTGAGGCCGGGTTGCAGAGGTGAGGGCATCAGATCCTAGCCACTAGACCAGTGGTCAGTGACAAGGGCCCTGGCCCTTTGACTTTACAGAAAAGAATTCCTGAAAAGACAGAAAATAGTGAAAAACAGTAAAGTATTTATTAAGAGGGAAGAAAAAGTGTAGTTCATGTGTATAGACACACAGGCAGACTTAGAGACAGAGTCCCTGAGTCACACTCTCCTGGCAGCGAGACAGAATAAGAGACACAGATGCATAGAACAATTTTATGGACTCTGAGAGAGAAGGTGAGGGTGGGACGTTCTGGGAGAATAGCATTGAAACATGTATATTATCATATGTGAAACAGAACACCATTCCATGTTCGATGCATGAGACAAAGGCTCAGGGCCGGGGTAATGGGATGACCCAGAGGGATGGGATGGGGAGGGAGGTGGGTGGGGGGTCCAGGAAGGGGAACACATGTAAACCCATGGCTGATTCATGTCAATGTATGGCAAAAACTATTACAATATTGTAAAGTAATTAGCCCCCAACTAAAATAAATAAATTTATTAAAAAAGAATAAAATAAAATAAAATACATGGAACAATAAAAAAAAATTAAAAAATAAAAAAAAATTGTATGGGGTGTTTTTTCTGGGTTTCCTTTGGTCAATCATTTTGATTTGCCTGGTTCACAGTCCATGTCTGGTATATCTCAGGATCCTCCTGAGGCAGGAGGCAGATGGCTCCCACCCTCAGGGTAAAGCAATTAGGGATTCATTCTCTATTGACCGAAACTCCACGACAAGAATAGCAAGGCGATTGAGGCAAGAATGCTGGGCCCTGCCCAGACCATGTATTTCTCATTCTGGAAGTCAGGAGACCTCCGTGACCACATACATACAGAAAGGCTTCTTGGGGGCAAAGGGGAGTTATGTCAAGGGATATTCTACCCAGACACCTTTTCGGTAAAATTTATCTTGATTAAGAGATGCGTGTTCACACATGTGAAGATCTTGAGATATACCAAACATGGACTGTGAACCAGGCAAATTAAAATGATTGCCCAAAGGAATCCCAGAAGAAATACCCAATGAAGGTAATTCAAACTGCCATGAGGGTGAGACTCAGCTACCCTCTCTTTCCCCGAGTCTACCCATGTGTCTATCCACATGTACTGCACAGTTTTTCCCCCTTTATAAATACTTTACTTGGTTCACTACTTTCTGTCTTTGTGGGAATTCTTTTCTGCAAAGCCAAAGGGCCAGGGCCCTTGACTGACCACTGCTCTAGTGGGTAAATCTGGTGCTTTTACTGCCATGGCCCAGCCCAATCTCTGGCTGGGAACCTAAGCCCTGCTCCAAGCTCTTGCAGGCTGAGGCCACCCGAGATCACCAGCATGAGTGCTCAGGCATCTCTTAGCCAGGATTGAGTCTACCAAAGAGGCCTGTGAGTAGCCTGGCATAGTTTGCATTGCTCCCGTTCGACTTCCAAGGTGTTTTTTGCACTGGCGTGATCAGGGAGTAGTCCTGACTCATAAATGAGAAATATGTGGTCTGGGCAGGGCCCAGCCTCCTCCCTTAATTTTTCTGTTGTTCTTATCGTGACGTTTCAGTCCATAAGAAATGAATTTCCAATCATTTTACCCTGGGGAGGGGCATCTGCCTTCTGCCTAAGAATGTTACTCCAAACCACTAAAATATAGCTATAATCTGCTAAGAGTTGGATACGACTGAGCGACTTCACTTTCACTTTTCCCTTTCATGCACTGGAGAAGGAAATGGCAACCCACTCCAGGGTTCTTGCCTGGAGAATCCCAGGGACGGGGAAGCCTGGTGGGCTGCCATCTATGGGGTCGCACAGAGTCGGACACGACTGAAGCAACTTAGCAGCAGCAGCAGCAGCAGATTGACATATTACATTGACATAATACATTCATAACTTATAATATTAAGTGATGCTTCCATATTATGTTTAAATATTTTTAGAATTTTTTATGCTTCTCTACCATTATGTACTAACTTCTGTGATATTGACAAATAGAATCAATAATTGTCTACCTTCCTACTCTATTTTAACCAAGCAATTGGAGACAAGATCTAGAGAACAATTCATCACACACACGTTTATTTGCCACCTTCTTATTAAGTAGGACAAATCTTATGTAATCACCTACCACAAGAAATATTTTGATGTTCTTTGATCCTTCGAAATGCCGACACTGAAGATCACTGCTAAGATAAAGACAAACACAGCACAAAATCTCAGAAAACAAAATCTATGCCTTATATACTTTCTCTGGTGGTACAAAAACAAAAGGTTGAAACACATACAAAAAAATTAAAAAAATAGGAAAGGAAGGAAAGGAATAAGTTTCATGAGCCACTTAGCCTAGGATTAACAGCTCTTCTAGATTTATTTCACTGTTATAGGCAATTAACAGATGAATATTCTGTGTTTGACCCTTTCAGAATTTTCTGTCACTTTTGCTTTCCCAAGGTGATCTTTCAACTTTACATGTCTGTTGCCTGTAAAACAGTAGCACTGTAAAGGTAGAAACAAAGTGAATTCTATTAAAAGCAGGAAATAGAGCTGGTAAAGGTACATGTTTTTATACTAATTTGAGTATAATCATCATGTAAATGCTTTATGTTTACCAAAGATGCCAAGAATATATCCCTTCATCCCTTAACTCTTCTTGAACCCTGATACTCTCTGATCAGGAGAATCCCCTTGACTTTATTTTTCCTCAAATCTGATGGGCTTTTCAGACTGCTTTGATTAATGATATATGACAAAAGGGACGCTTTTGAATTCTGAGACTGCATTACAAAAAATGTCATGAAGTTCCACCCTTCTCTCGTAGGATACTTATTCTTTGAACCCAGATAGAATTGTGTAAGGAAATTGAAACAAGGTTGTGCAGAAAGGCCATGCAGAACATTGGTGGGTTGTTAGGGTTGACAGATTAGATGAGGTTCCATCACACATCAGTTTTCAGACAATATAATTGAAGCTGCATCCAGCTGACTCCGGTGCCATTTTGTTGAGTAGAGCAGAAACAAACAGATTGCTTTATAGGTCTAAATTCCTGATTAAAGAATTCATAAGGGAAACCAAAAGTTGATTTATACTGCTAAGTTTGGAGTGGATTGTTACACCCACTCCAGTTCAGTTCAGTTCAGTCCAGTCACTCAGTCGTATTCAACTCTTTGCAAACCCATGGAATGCAGCTTGCCAGGCCTCCCTGTCCATCACCAATGCCCGGAGTTTCCTCAAACTCATGTCCACTGAGTTGGTGATGCCATCCAACCTTCTCATCCTCTGTTGTCCCCTTCTCCTCCTGCCCACAATCTTTCCTAACATCAGGGTCTTTTCAAGTGAGTCAGCTCTTCCCATCAGGTGGCCAAAGTATTGGAGTTTCAGCTTCAACATCAGTCCTTCCAATGAATATTCAAGATTGATCTCCTTTTGGATGGACTGTTTGGATCCCCTTGTAATCCAAGGGACTCTCAAGAGTCTTCTCCAACACCAAAATTCAAAAGCATCAATTCTTTGACACTCAGCTTTCTTGATAGTCCAACTCTCACATCCATACATGACTACTGGAAAAACCATAGCCTTGACTAGACAGACCTTTGTTGACAAACTAATGTCTCTGCTTTTTAATATGCTATCTATGTTGGTCATAACTTTCCTTCCAAGGAGTGAGTGTGTCTTAATTCATTGATGCAGTCATCATCTGCAGTGATTTTGGAGCCCCCCAAAATAAAGTCAGCCACTGTTTCCCCATCTATTTCCTATGAACTGATGGGACCAGGTGCCATGATCTTAGTTTTCTGAATGTTGAGCTTTAAGCCAACTTTTTAACTCTCCTCTTTCACTTTCCTCAAGAAACTCTTTAGTTCTTCTTCACCTTCTGTCATAAGGGTGGTGTCATCTGCATATCTGAGGTTATTGATATTTCTCCCAGCAATCTTGATTCCATTTTGTGCTTCATCCAGCCCTGCATTTCTCCTGATGTACTCTGTATATAAGTTAAACAAGCAGGGTGACAATATACAGCCTTGATGTACTCCTTTTCCTATTTGGAACCAGTCTGTTATTCCACGTCCAGTTTTAACTGTTGCTTCCTGATCTGCATAAAGTTTTCTCAAGAGGCAGGTCAGGTGGTCTGGTATTCCCATCTCTTTCAGAATTTTCCAGTTTATTGTGATCCACACAGTCAAAGGCTTTGGCATAGTCAGTAAAGCAGAAATAGATGTTTTTCTGGAACTCTCTTGCTTTTTCGATGATCCAGTGGAAGTTGGCAATTTGATCTCTGGTTTCTCTGCCTTTTCTAAATCCAGCTTGAATATCTGGAAGTTCACGGTTCATGTATTGGTGAAGCCTGGCTTGGAGAATTTTGAACATTACTTTACTAGTGTGTGAGATGAGTGCAATTTTGCGGTAGTTTGAGCATTCTTTGGCATTGCCTTTCTTTGGTTATACATAATAGTGTGAATGAAAACATGTTGGCCATCATATCAGTAAACAAAGGATGCTGCAGCCATCATCACGTTACCATGGCCCCCATGGTGGGCCTTGAGGAAACTCAGGATAGAAATAGGATGCCCATCATCAAGCAGTCAGTCACTGCACCCATCACAAGGCTGCACCCTGAGGAGACTCAGGGTGAGAAAGCATAGGATACTTGGCTCAGACCCCTGAAGTGCATATCAAAGGAGTGATTTCAAGGAGCTCAGAGTTTTGCATCTCTTATACATAGGAAACCACTATTCTTTAACTTGACATGTATGGTTTTCTTTAGGTATCAGTAATCCCTGATGCTCTGAATACCTACTCTTTGTTACAAAACCTCCTATATATCCTGGTTCCTCTCTTACTTCTTTGGAGATAGTTCTGAAGGACTGGTCTCCTGGTATTGAAGCTCTCAGAATGTCCATTGAGTAAAACATAAGTCTCAGCTTTTGGGTTGTGCTTTTTTTCAATTGACACTGGTAACTCTAGTGGTTTCATGTCAGAATGGTATATTTTAGATATATCACTGTTAACAGTGATGTTATCTAATGCAAAAACAGATAATCCAAAAATGGTTCTGTGCTCTTAATTTGAGTTGTCTGGGCAACATTAGCTGAAGGAAACTTGTCTTCCTCTTCTCACAATGGGCACGTCTGTTTTCCATTTGTTCTGGGGCTTCCACATCCTGGTAAGAAGGCTACAGTGTCCACTTCACCAAGATTTCCAGAACCTGAGGCCAGCTCTTGCCAGACATCTCTTTTGTGTTTCTGGAACTTAAATCCAGAGAGGGCTAGTACAGATCATCTAGAAGAACTTTTCATGGATAAACTCACTCTCATAATTGACTTTCAATATTCAAATGTGCCATTATAGCAATATTGAAAAAAGCTCATTTACTAAGACATGTGCATATACTCGATGTCCAATAAGCAGCCTGACCCCTGATAATTCTTATGCAAGTACTGGGAAAGTTGGGAATCTGCATCTTTTACTTGTTATGTGCATGCTCAGTCGCTTCAGTTGTGCCTGACTCTTTCTGGCCCCATGGACTGTAGCCCTACAGGCTCCTATGTCCATGGAATCTTCTAGGCAAGAATACCAGAGTAGACTGCTATTTCCTACTCAAAGGTATCTTCCCAACCCAGAGATGGAACCTGCGTCTCTTGTGTCTCCTGCCTTGGAAGGCTGGTTCTTCACCTCTAGCTCTACCGGGGAAGCTCTTTTATTTGTTGAATGGGTTTTAAAGATTTCTCTTTCCCCAAGTGAACTGATTTCTTAATTTTTGATATGTGACATTCAGTTCAGTCTCTCAGTTGCGTCTGACTCTTTGCGACCCCATGGACTGCAGCTCGCCAGGCCTCCCTGTCCATCACCAACTCCCAGAGCTTGCTCAAACTCATTTCCATCAAGTCAGTGATGCCATCCAACCATCTCATCCTCTGTCATCCCCTTCTCCTCCTGCCTTCAATCTTTCCCAGCATTGGGGCATTTTCCAATGAGTCAGTTCTTCATATCAGGTGGCCAAAGTATTGGAGCTTCAGCTTCAGCATCAGTCTTTCCAATGAATATTCAAGACTAATTTCCTTTATGATTGACTGGTTTGATCTCCTTGCAGACTCTCAAGAATCTTCTCCAACACCATAGTTCAAAAGCATCAATTCTTCAGTGAACTGATTTCTTAACTTTTGATATGTGACAATGCACAATTCCAAAAACTTGCTGCTGCACATAATTAATAGCCTAGAATTTATTTATCTTGTATGAAAATTAGGAAGCCAACCATCAATTATATTTTAAGATGTTTAAATTCTATGTCACATTTTAAAATGACTTAAACCATATGACTACAAAGAAAAAGAAATTCAAGAGTCTAGAAAATTTAAACAATTTAATATATTGTTGCATCAATAAATTGATTAATACATGAATTAATTACTTAAGAATTATTTGGTAATTAGAAATAGTTTGATCAGTTATTATTTAGGAGTTAATAAAGCTTTAAGCATTAACTAGCTAGGAATATACAATACTCATATATCAAGTTAGCCTTAATGCATTCCAGTTATGATTATAGAAATTGCTTAATTTTCAGAATTTGTTATTTTTAATAAATATAGTTTATAGTTCCTAGTTGGCAATATTTCTTATATCTATGTGATGACTTTTTGCTGACAATTTTACTTTTAAACTTGCCCCTCCCCCCAAATCTCATGGCTCAGTTGTATTTGTATTACTTTAACTGAATTATGCATGTTCTGTGTATGCACCTCTGCCCTAAACTTTTCAAATACAGAAATGCTCCAAAACCAGCTTTTAAAAGTCTGTCCACACTATATATTCATCAAATCAACATACTGTGCACCTTGAATTTACAAAATGTTATATCTCAGTTCAGTTCAGTCGCTCAGTTGTGTCCGACACTTTGCGACCCCATGAATTGCAGCACGCCAGGCCTCTCTGTCCATCACCAACTCCCGGAGTCTACCCAAACCAATGTCCATCGAGTCGGTGATGCCATCCAACCATCTCATCCTCTGTCGTCCCCTTCTCCTCCCGCCCCCAATCCTACCCAGCATTAGGGTCTTTTCCAATGAGTCAACCCTTCGCATGAAGTGCCCAAAGTATTGGAGTTTCATCTTCAACGTCAGTCCTTGCAATGAACACCCAGGATTGATCTCTTTTAGGATGGATTGATTGGATCTCCTTGCAGTCCAAGGGACTCTCAAGAGTCTTCTCCAACACCACAGTTCAAAAGCATCAATTCTGCGGCGCTCAGCTTTCTTCACCGTCCAACTCTCACATCCTTACATGACCACTGGAAAAACCATAGCCTTGACTAGACGGACTTTTGTTGGCAAAGTAATGTCTCTGCTTTTAAATATGTGATCTAGGTTGGCCATAACCTTCCTTCCAAGGAGTAAGCGTCTTTTAATTTCATGGCTGCAATCACCATCAGCAATGATTTTGGAGCCCCCCAAAATAAAGTCTGACACTGTTTCCACTGTTTCCCCATCTATTTCCCATGAAGTGATAGGACCAGATGCCATGATCTTAGTTTTCTGAACGTTGAGCTTTAAGCCAACTTTTTCACTCTCCTCTTTCACCTTCATCAAGAGGCTCTTTAGTTCTTCTTCACTCTCTGCCATAAGGGTGGTGTCATCCGCATATCTGAGGTTATTGATATTTCTCCCGGCAATCTTGAGTCCAGCTTGTGTTTCTTCCAGCCCAGCGTTTCTCATGATGTACTCTGCATATAAGTTAAATAAACAGGGTGATAATATACAGCCTTGATGTACTCCTTTTCCTATTTGGAACCAGTCTGTTGTTCCATGTCCAGTTCTAACTGTTGCTTCCTGACCTGCATACAGGTTTCTCAAGAGACAGGTCAGATGGTCTGGTATTCCCATCTCTTTCAGAATTTTCCACACTTTATTGTGATCCACACAGTCAAAGGCTTTGGCATAGTCAATAAAGCAGAAATAGATGTTTTTCTGGAACTCTCTTGCTTTTTCGATGATCCAGCGGATATTGGCAATTTGATCTCTGGTTCCTCTGCCTTTTCTAAAACTAGCTTGAACATCTGGAATTTCACAGTTCACGTATTGCTGAAGCCTGGCTTGGAGAATTTTGAGCATTACTTTACTAGAATGTGAGATGAGTGCAATTGTGCAGTAGTTTGAGGATTCTTTGGCATTGCCTTTCTTTGGGATTGGAACGAAGACTGACCTCTTCCAGTCCTGTGGCCACTGCTGAGTTTTCCAAATTTGCTGGCATATCGAGTGCAGCACTTTCACAGCATCACCTTTGAGGATTTGAAATAGCTCAACTGGAATTCCATCACCTCCACTAGCTTTGTTCGTAGTGATGCTTTCTAAGGCCCACTTGACTTCACATTCCAGGATGTCTGGCTCTAGGTGAGTGATCACACGATCATGATTATCTGGGTCATGAAGGTATATCTCAATAATATCTTAATAAATCTGGAAAAATATAAAAACCCAATAGTATGCTTTATAATATGCAGTCTAAGAGTTTGAATTTCACTGTTAAAAATTATGCTACTTAGCTCAAGAACATTTGAACTTCTATTTTTGTGGAAGAATATTTTCAGGGAAGAAAACCATGAGTGTCAGAAGTATTAACACACATATATCCCAGCTGCTTATCTATGCAGTGATAAAGCTGCAAGAGGTGAGATATGTTTTCAAACCTATTAGCACTCGTTGGGGTATATTCAGAATTCTGAAATATTTCTAGTGAGAATGTTTCATGATGCTGTCTCAAGTATCTAATTAAAGTGAGTTATGTACATATCAAACAGATAAAAGCAATTCCTTGACTAGTACACCAAGCCTGATACCAAAAATAGGGCTACCTTCCTGTCATTTCTCTCAGCATACAGTCCTACATCATTGAGATATTTCCTTTGCTCCTTAGGTATTATATTTGAGCCTGAAGTCCATTATGGAGTACAAACTCCCTTCATTAGGACTCTGCTTGTGCATGAAATTCCAATGAAATATATATGTAAATTATATTATTATAACATTTATATGCATATTTCACATGTATTCCATATATCCTTTGCTAGTGTATAATCTGTCATTTCTGCTGCTGACTGGTGAGGAAGAAAAAGTCTGAGATACTGTCTCCCAAGATGATAATCATTTTACATTAAAAAAATAATATAACTATCCCCAAGATCACATTCATTTTGAGACTGGTATACGAAAAGATCATGTTAGGGGTTTCTTAGATTAACTAGTAGTTTATTTATTTTTTACTGAGGCTGTTTTCGGAGACAGACATATTAGAAAGCCAAAGGAGATCCAACAAATGATTGGCAACCAAGAATCAGGAGGAATAATAGCGAGATGTGAGAGTACACTAATATCTACTGCATGCATAATATCAACTAAAAAGATGCATAATGTGAGAGTTGTGAGTTAAGTTTTATTTGGGCCAAAATGAGGACTGCATCCCAGGAGACAGCACCTCAGATGTCTCTGAGAGACTGCTCCAAAAGGGTAGTGGGGGAAAGTCAATATATAGGATTTTGGTGAAGGGAAAGTTCAGTGCAATCAAGCACTTACTTTACAGGAGGTTTTCTGCTAGTCCTGAGGAGCTGATGTCACCACAAAGGGATTTAGTGCTTTTCTAGATATGAAGAGATGCAAAGATTGGGATCATGAAATCAGTTCTGGGAAATATCTAAGACCTGTTCTACCAGTTTCCCTGGAGCACAGAGTGACTCATCCTTTACCCTGAATTACCCTCAGTGTGTGTCAAAGGTCATCAGCTGCAGCAGCATAGGGTTCAATCTCTGCAGAGGCAGATGGCAAATGCCTTTGTTGCTGTTGTTGTCTTGGCAAGTGCCAATTTGCAGTTGACAGGCAAGTGCCAATTTGTAGTTGACAACAACATTCTCATTAAATGTTACCATTTATGTCAATCTGAATATTTTTTTTTTCTTAAAAATACTGAGTTGTTTATTTTGCCTTTTTTAAAACTTTTTTATTTTGTTCTAGGGTGTAGCCAATTAACAATGTTGTGATGGTTTCAGGTGAACAGTGAAGGGACTCCACCATACGTATATATGAATCTTCTCCCCCAAATTCCCCTCCCATCAAGATTGTCTCACAGCACTGAGCAGCGTTTCATAGGCTATACTGTAGGTCCTTGTCGGTTACCCATTTTAATATAGCAGGGTGTACATGTCCAGCTAAAACTCCCTAACTATCTCATCCCCCTATTCCTCCCCCCTGGCAACCATAGGTTCTTTCTCTAAGTCAGTGAAATTTGTTTCTGTTTTGTAAGTACTTATTTTGCTTTTGGGCTGTCATGGTGGCTCAGACTGTAAAGAATCCACCAGCAATGTAGAAGATTTGGGTTCGATCCCTGGGTTGGGAAGATCCCCTGGAGAAGGGAATAGCAACCCATTCCAGTATTCTTGCCTGGAGAATCCATGGACAGAAGAGCCTGGCGGGCTACAGTCCATGGGGTTACGAAGAGTCGGAGACGACTGAGTAACTAACACTTCCTTACTTACTTGTTTTGCTTTTACCAATCAGAGTAGAAAGGACATATTGTGGAATATCACAATGATTGAATCCTTATTAGTCTGCCACTCTAAACAGAAGTGATTATCATTATTCAAATATGTGAAGCAACTAAAGAAGTAAAAGAATGAGCAGATGTCTGAGAGACCACAATCTTGGGTTAAATGGTAAAGGAGAAAACAAAATCTTAATACAAATCATATCAATTATATCTGTCTTATTGATGTCCAAATTTTTCAATCATAAAATGAATCCAATTTGTTGTCTGACATGGAGAAAGAACTGTCTCCTGTTATTTAGGCAAGAATTTCCATAAAAATTGAAGTATAGTCAGCAAGATAAGGTTGTGAGTAAATTCAGTACTCTGATATGATATCAAGTGAAAATGCAAGGCTTTTCCTTTTGTGAGAGGATAATCATTACATTGAAACACGGTAGGTAAAATATTTGGTCATGTTTCTCATTTCCATTTTCCTTTTCATACTTGTTGATCTGTATGAAACTAAAAAATACACTGTATTTTGATGTGGTTAACTAAAATTTTGAGAGAAACTTTTTTGCTCTAAAAGGGCTTTCCATAGTATGAATTATTAAAATAAAACTATACCCCCATCTAGGGGATAATCATTGTATCAGACAATAAAATCTGATACTTAGAAAGTGGGAAATACTGTATATTTCCTAACTTAAATTTGTAAACATAATATTAACCCCAAGAAGGGCAACAAGTCAAATTCATTATAGCCAAATGGACTTGGCAGCAAATGATTGCTTGTTGGCTACAGCTATTAAAGTTGTCCTAAATTAATAATTACTTATTTTTGTCATAGAAAAATTTCAGTATAAAATTTAAGGAACAATTATTTGATAATTATTAAAATTTAGAAAGAAACATAATAAAGCACCTTTCAATATATAAACATCTAGGATACCAATATCTCAAAACTCTTGTATGTACATAATATAGACTCATTGGGAAAGACTCTGATGTTGGGAAAGTTTGAATGCAAAAGGAGAAAAGGGCAGTGGAAGATAAGATGTTTGGATGGCATCACAGACTCAGTGGTAATGGATTTGAGCAAATTCTAGGAGATAGTGGAGGACAGGGAAGCCTGGCATGCTGCAGTCTATGGGGTTGCAAAGAGTCAGACATGACTTAGTGACTGAACAACAACAACAGTTACATTTATAAATAGAAATTTCCTATATAATAATTATATATACATTTATGTACATTATATATTTACAGAAAGAATATAGAGTTAAAAATCTGCTATGAAGAGATTATTAGCTTTCAATACCAGATAAGGTTAAAATATCAGATAAATCTTATATGAAGAGACCATAAACGTGTATTGAAAATGCATGATGTCTGGTAAAGTTACCAGCTAGGTTAGGGAAGGGAAGATGCAAATCTCAAATCTGAAGTTTTGCCTTTATTCTTCTCCAGACATGTACTTTAAAGACAGAATGATTTGCAACACACCTGAAAATAATCTGAATACTGTTCCTCTAATTACCAATGGGCTAATTAAGAGACAGGTTATTGGAAAAACTTCAACAGTAACTCACCTGCAAGACCATAATTTACTTGCACCATACAGACAAGATTCTGGAGAACTTATGTCATCATAGCCATTAAGATTGTGGGATGAACATAAAAAGTAAAGCCAAGTTGAAAAATATTGATTTGGGGTGGTAAAAAACTTAATTGAAGAGCACTGCCCATTTGTCATTCAAACAGAACTTCTGGAACTCTTCATCTAAAACTGAATACACAGAACTGACTGGGGGAAATTCACAACTCTCATACTAGACTTGTAGGAAACAGAGGTGTCCTTTGATATCTCTGCTTCCCTTCCTTCTCTTATTTAACTCCTTTTAACCAACTCATTTACACAATTGTGTTTTATGATATTATCTATTGAATCCCTGCAATAATCAATTTCAATAGTCAGTTTTATAGTCTCTTCTACATACCTCAGCAAAAACATAAACATTTTGCTTTCCTCTGTTCTTCCAACATAACCTTATGAGTTTTTTTATTATATCAATATTTATTATTTTATTGTAATTTTAAATTCATTGTTTACTGCCAAGCCAAGTGAAGTAATATTACACTTGTTTTCTTATATGATTGTTTTGTAGTAGAATCATGCCTTATGTGGTCATGTATACTCTATACTTATTCCTAATTTATCTCTAATTATTTGATAGAATTCTGAAGAAACTGAGATATTCTATTCTATTTTTTTGGTCTTTTCTTCTTGATTACTATGTTTTTCTGTTGTTTTCATGGGTTGATCTCTATGCTTTTACTTTTTTCTGAATCTGTCCTTCATTTCTCTTTCAGATTGTATTCCTTTTTACTGGATATCATGTCTTCCTCTATCCTGCTGTTATTTTTCCCTATTTTATATAGCATATAAGTATATGGAAAGTGGAGATTTTGAGAACATTCAAGTCTAAAGGCAAAATATTTAAAATGACTGGACATAGAAACTAAAATTTTTCACACTGTGGAATCTCTATAAACAAATTTTGATTGACAGTCATTCAATTGGCAAATTATTCTAAATCATTTTACCCACATCATTAGTTTATCCTTCTACTTAATGAGAAATAAGTCATCCTCTTTTTATAGCTTAAATCTAGTTTAAATTTTCTGGAGGCTTTAAGAACAGATGGTAGCATCTGTTTAAAGATGATATGGTTATTAAAGTACAGAAATACCTAAGCACTAAAGTTTTAATTCAGTTGACATCAACCCTTTGTGCATCTAAAAAAAAGTCCACAAAGACTTGAAAGTTATTTCTATGCTAGGAAAATGTAAATGCCACAAAAGTACAAAAAAGAAGAAAAGATGGAAGTTGATAGCGCATACTTTATCTAAGACCAAAAGTTGTCAACTCAGTTCGATTCACTAAATGGGCAGAGGAGCACAGCCAGCTGCAGTCCATGGGGTTGCAAAGTCAGACATGAGTTAGTGACTGAGCCTGCAGCATGCACCTCTCATATTCTAGCAATTCTTCCTTTCTAGTAATTTCCATTTTTTTTTTCTTTTTCTTCCCCTTTACATCAGACATGTTTGCCATCAGTGCCTTCTGTTGTTCTTTGACTTACTTTTAGCATATATAACCAAAAGCACTATCAACACTAACTGGGTCACCTGTAGGTTTATGAATCTCCATTAAGCTTTGCATAGTAAAGGTATAGAAAAGAAAATCAGGAATGCATTGGTTTACTTTATTATTAGATATATTTGATAGTTAATTGTGTGTGTCAACTTGGCTGGGCCATGGTAACCAAAACATTTGGTTGAATGCCAGTTTGGATATTATTGTGAAGGAATTTTTAAGATGACATTAACATTATTACATCAGTCAACTTTGAGTAAAGCCGAGTACCCTCCATAATGTGAGTTGGTCTCCTCCAATCAATTGAAGGCCTTAAGAGAAAACAGATTGAGATCCTTCAAGGAAGAGGAAATTCTGTCTTCAGATTACCATTGAACTCAAGCTATAACATCAACTCTTGCCTGTGTCTCCAGCCTGTTGGCCTCCCTAGCAGATTTTGGACTAGATAGCTTTCACAGTCACCTGAGCTATTTCTTAAATTTCTCTCTCTGCCTATAAACACATCCTATTGGTTCTGTGTCTCTGGAGATCTATTAATAATAGAGTAGAATGAAAGTCATGTAACCAATCTAAGAGACAAAATTTAGAGATGTAGGAAATTATTCAAGAGAAGAGTGTTAGAGTTACAGTTTGAAACTGGATTTGTTTTCAACTTTATCTCTGGGGGATAGTTATTCAGATTATTACATATTTCAATAAGACTTAGTTCTTATGTTCTTGACCTCTAAATTTGATGTTTCATTGTATGACTGTTATAATTAACATGAAGGAATTACAGTATTTGATCAAAAGCACTCCCTTTACGCAACAACAGTAATAGATAAATATCCATTCAACCATTTAAATGGTACAAAAATTAGAAGAGTTTAGAGCTATTGCATTACAATTCTGTTTTTCCATTCATTGAGCAAAAACAGTGAAAAGTTGGAGACCCTGTGGACAAAGCCTCAGTTTAAGTTGATAAAATAGAAGTACATTCAATTATACTCTGACTCAAAAGTTATAGAAATTTAATTCATTCTCCTTATTTTAAATGTGTCTTCCCAGTGTCTATAATCCTTTATTGAATTGTGGATATTTATGTAACTCTGTAAAATCTCTAAAGTTAAAAAGTAATAAAATTTTGATTTATTCATATAGTTTATAATTCTTTCATACAATAATAAGATAAATTTACAGACTACAATGGAATATTTGAAAAAAAATATGATTAGTTACTGAAACATCTGTTTGTCTGAAAACAAAATTTTTCAATTCCTCGCTTGAAACTCCCACCTAGACTCAACTTCCCATGGCATCAAAATTAAGTTTTCTTTATTTTGAATATTTCCCATCTCAGACTATTTGGTGACTTAACCCCAAAGAAGTATCTCCCATAACCCCAAAACTACCCCCAAGCTTGTTTTATAAAATGAAAGAGCCACAGAGGAATGGTTCTCTATTGGACTCCAGAAACTAAAGGGCACACAGTTTTGTTCCAGCCAAAGTATATTTCTCTACAGTATATCATCCATATACGTGCTAACTCATTGCTAATGAGTAACAGCTTGATTGTTCTTTGTGATACTTGCTGATAATTCATAGGCAACACAGAATGGCTATTCATATGGAGTGTCTTTCTGTGCTGTTGCATGGGTGAAGAACTGAATAGGCCACCATGATGATGGGGCACTCCATTCAAAAGAACCATTAATGAGATGAGTACATTGTCAGTGAGTAATGTTCACAGGAAGACAGGTTACTGATATCTCAGGGTTCTTGTGGTTAAGTGGCTGGATTATGCACAGACTACAGGTTGTTTTGATCAGGTATAGTATCCAGATACAAGAATCATAAATCCCAAGATTAGCCAGGTAATTTGTCAATGAAATAACTTCAGAGTCACAGAGCAATGGAGGTTGAAAATCTGTGAATTGAGTGGGATCTGAACAGGAACAGAGTGAGTTCTGATTATTATTGTTCTAAGTGAGAGGGTTAAATGTGTAGACATATCACGACTTGCTATTTTCCTTTATTTTTACTGTAGCCATTCTATGAGTATGAATTGGTATCTAATTGTGGTTTTGAATTACATTTCCTTAATAACCAATGATGTTGAATATGTTTTTCATGTACTTGTTAGTCTTTTGTATATCTTACTTGAGAAATGTCTATTCTAGTCTTTGTACATTTTTTAGTTGGGTTATTTGATTCTTATCTGAATTTCCAGGCTGCTGGCCTGCCCTACAATCTTCTCATAAACCATCTCCAAAAATCTAT
Organism: Giraffa tippelskirchi; assembly: GCF_054371585.1. NCBI lineage: Eukaryota > Metazoa > Chordata > Mammalia > Artiodactyla > Giraffidae > Giraffa > Giraffa tippelskirchi. The sequence goes on along the minus strand of NC_137282.1, from coordinate 40,985,942 downwards.
CTATACATTTCCTATATCCTACTGGTTCTTTTCCTCTGGATAACCCTGACTGATACACCTTGTATGTCACTTCTCTCTTGCTATTTTAAGATACTCTCTTTGGCTTTGACTTTCAACAGGGAGTTTAAGATCCTCATTATTCTAGTGGTTTTCCCTCTTTACATCTTCTCCTTCTGAAGCTCACATAATGTGTATGCTGGTACCTTGATGGTGTTCCGTAAGTCTCTTAAGCTCTGGTCACTTTCCTTCCTTTTATTCTTTTGTTTTCTTTTGTGTGATTTGTCATTTTGTGTTGTAGTTGTAATTGTAGAGAACTGAACATAGTAGATACTGCAATCTAGTAAATTTTGGAAATCAGATTCTCCCTTTCCCAGTGTTTGCTGTTTTGTTGAGACCAGTAGTCATCCATTTGTTTAGTGATATTTTCAAAACATTTTTGCAAAGATTTTTTTTTTTTGAAAGAATATGTTTTTGCAGAGGTACACCTTATTGTGTGTGGTCACTTGAATCTCTGTTTCATTATCTTTTCAGTCAGTCAGTGACCTCAGAATGATTTCCTTAAATGTCTGGATACAAAAAGATGAGCTAAGCAAAAATATGTTCTGCCTCTTTGAATTTTTTTGATAGATGCTTTCCAAGAAGTCATTTCAGACCACTGGAGTAGAAACAGCATTTAGTCTGTGTCCAGTGAACCTCCAGGCTGCTTAAAACACACAACCCCAATTTTTAGGCAACATAGTCTATATGCCCACCTAGTACCAGCAAATTACATAAATAATGTAGATTGCTGGCCCCAGGAGTGGCTTCTATAGGAAATTAGGTAATGACATTATTTGGTCAGTCATGTCCAACTCTTTGTGACCCCGTGACTGTAGCCCATCAAGCATTTTTGTCCATGGAATTCTCCAGGCAAGAATGTGGAGTGGGTTGCTATCTCCTGCTCCAGGAGATCTTCCTGACCCAGGGATTGAACCCAGGTCTCCTGCATTTTAGTCAAATTCTTTAGCATCTGAGACACCAGGGAAGCCATTAATGGAATGATAGCTACTATGTGAAGCATAAACAATCCTGGACACTGTAAGTGTTTGACTAGATACCAGACTTCTGACATATTTTATTCTGAGTGTTCTTGCCAGCTCAATAGCTGTTTCAGTGTAGGGACTGATTCTTAGAGCTTCCTACTCCACCAAATTCCATGATGTCATTCCATTGTTTATAGTTTAGATGATTCACAGTACACTTTCTCTGAGTTTTAGTTTTAATCTGTCTTTAATATTTTTGTTTGTGCCACACATTTCCACATAAATACTTCCTTGTTACAAGATCTCCCTGTTCCTGGGACTTCACCTCACATTCAGTTCAGTTCAGTTCAGTCACTCAGTCGTGTCCGACTCTTTGTGACCCCATGAACCGCAGCACGCCAGGCCTCCCTGTCCATCCCCAACTCCCGGAATTCACCCAAACCCGTGTCCATCGAGTCAGTGATGCCATCCAACCATCTCATCCTCTGTCATCCCCTTCTCCTCCTGCCCTCAATCTTTCCCAGCATCAGGGTCTTTTCAAATGAGTCAGCTCTTCGCATGAGGTGGCCAAAGTATTGGAGTTTCAGCTTCAACATCAGTCCTTCCAATGAACACCCAGGACTGATCTCCTTTAGGATGGACTGGTTGGACCTCACATTAGTTAGCATTTATTCTTCAAATATAAACTCTTGTTAGAATTCTGGGGTTCCTTGCTTCATAGAAGACATAGCTTTGTTTCCTGTTTTTCTTTTATCCCTTTTATTATCATCTAGGTGGAATGGGCAGAGATATTAATTTATTTCTGTTTAATTGCAGTTCCAAACTTTAGTTTTCACTACTGTGAGTTTTATTTTTACCTTTAGCATGTTTTAATGAGAAATGCTATTTTTAAAAGCTAGAAATATGCAATACATTTAAGTTTAATAAAATATTTTGGTGCTTGAAAATATATGTAGATCATCATCTATTCATAGTAATGGTAATTTATCCAGTGAATAATACTTTTCCTGCATGTATATCATAACATAGATACATATAACAAGTCATCACGGTAATTTCTTTCAAACATGCACTTTAAGGAAGGAACTTCATTTTCAAGTATTTCATTACGGTAATATAGCTGTACAAATTATCATATAATATTTTCACTATTCATATATAATTTATTTTGTTCTTTCTAAAAAGACAAGGATCTACTACAATCCTCAGACTTAATGAAAACACAGCTGTATAATAAACACCACAGAGCTTTTTCTGTGGGCACTTGTAAATTAACTTAGATTTATGTTTAATTCGTGTTTTTTTAGAAGATAAGAGAAAATACAATCTTCGATTTTAGTTTATACTTAGTTGCTCCTAAACTGATACTGAACTAATTTATAGCTTGATTAACTTAAGGTTAGCATATCCATAATTCACATGGTACTAAGAGTATTTTTTTTTAAACTTAAGTTACTAGTGTTACAATTTTGTGTCTTAATCTTTAGGTAAAAAATCAGCCTGCAATTTCAGAGACATGGCTTCAGTCCCTGAGTTGGGAAGATGCCCTGGAGAATGGAATAGCTACCAACTAACTCCAGTATTCTTGCCTGGAAAATTCCATAGACAGACGAATCTGGTAGGCTACAGTCTCTGGGGTCACAAAGGGTTGCACAGGACTGAGTGACTAACACTTTCACTTTTTCACTAAATGTTTATATAAAGAAATGATAACTACCTTCAATATATAATATAAAATTGTATTTCTGTTGTTATTATTTATAAATAGAATGATATGTTTGTAATTATTTTGAAAATAGAAAATTTTGTCTCCATATTGCATATGGTTTTATATTTTGAGAATCAGTTGTAGAATGAAAGAATGTGACAATATTTAATTTTTGTACTGCTTGATATAAAGTACTCACATGTCATTAATGATAAAACACATCTGAGATAATATCTCCTAGATGGTATAAGTCAAACATATTGAAGAATTTGGTCAAGATAGTGTGAACTTTTCTAAAAAGTAAAAATGATCTTGTATTTAACTACTTCAAAATGATAAAGCTATAATAATTTTGAGAGATAATTGTTGGACTTCCTGAATTTTATACAGCTGGATTCAAAGATTTGAAGTAATATATTAATTTTGGAAAAACAATTTTTGCCATGAAGATATTATTTAATTGATATTCTTTCTTGTGCCTTAACCAACTCTTTTTTTTTTTTTAAAGAGTGGCCTTTTCTGCACAATGGCAAAGTGGTGTTCCTCAGTTGTTGTCATATCTTTAAGTCATAGTGGTGATTTTGTACTATTACCTTGAGGATTAATTTTCCTTGTAAAATACAAAATGCAGTTTAATATAGTGCATATGTCATTCAGAACATAGCACTTTTCTTATGAAGCAATAAAAAAGTAATTGGAAGCTGAGCAGCTTATAGATGTTCATATAAATGTATTAAAAAGGAATGTGGGTCAGCTATGAACTTTTGCATTTCTTAATATAGAAACAGAAGTTGCACTCAGACATGAAGGAGGAGAGTTTTTTTCTTTTATTTTTTTTCTTCCAGAAAATGCTCTCACACATTTAAAATCTCCTTCACTTCCATTTCAAAAGAAATTTCATTCATACCTTTGACCAAACTGGAAAAAAATCATCTTACAAAACTTCTAATAGAAAAATTTTATTTACTGGTTTATTCAAAGACATGTTTGTCACTATATGTCTTCTCAATAAAACTATATCTAAAGTGAAGAACAATCTATTATGTCCTGATCTCTTAAATTACTTGATTCCTTATAAATGTTTAGAGCCACTAGATTTTCATCACTGTGTGACAGTTTTTATGATTTTATTTTAAAAATGAACTTCTATTTACTCAAATTTGCCAAATTTATTAAATCTAAAAGTCTCTTGTTAAATGTCTGAGGATGAATTTCTTTGCTGAATTAATTTTTTGTATTTTTAATTAACTTCATTGTTATGGAAGAGTTATCAAACTTAATAATCTTTTCAAAATAGCTATTTTCCTTGTTTCAACTTTACGATATCATACATATAATTTATATTTTAATCAATGTATATTATTTTACTATTTCCTTATTCTGTGTTTTATTCTTGATTTAATTTTTTCCTGGATTTTGAAGTGGAATATTTTGTCAATGATTACCTACTTACCTACCTTATTTCATTTTAAGTATATCCACTTGAGTCAAAAATTACACCCTGAGCATAGTGTAACTGCATCCCACAAGATTTATATGTTATTTGTTTATTATCCTTTATTAAAGTTTAAATATTTCTTGTAAATCATAGGTTACTAATGTGATTTATTCCAAATGGATGAATTATCTTTTCTGATATTTATTACTATCTTAATAGACGGCAGCCCACCAGGCTCCCCTGTCCCTGGGATTCACCAGGCAAGAACACTGGAGTGGGTTGCCATTTCCTTCTCCAGTGCATGAAAGTGAAAAGTGAAAGTGAAGTCGCTCAGTCGTGTCCGACTCTCAGCGACCCCATGGACTGCAGCCTACCAGGCTCCTCCGTCCATGGGATTTTCCAGGCAAGAATACTGGAGTGGGTTGCCATTGCCTTCTCCGGAAAGAAGAGAACATATTTTAATTATTTTAATAATTTATGACACCGGCATATAGTTAGTTTCAGTAAATATATCATACACCATTGGAAACAATGGAAATTCTTTGTTTTGTACACACTATATATAATTTAGGCAATTTATGCTATGTAGTTTAGATATTTTATATTCCTACTTATTATTGTTATTTTATTTTATTCTTTTACTGATCTTATCCACTCCTGAGAGATGTGTTAGTCAACAGTATATTTAGGAATGTGTTCTCATCTAATTGATTTTGTCAGTATTGGGGATATTTTTTTTTGAGTGGAGGAAAATTAGATTTCATAAAGACAAAATATTGAAGGACTCATTAGGAAAATCTACAAATTTATTATTGTAGATAAAACTGTTAATTAGAATATAAACCTTGAAATATAATGCAGCATTCCATAATAGAAGTGAAGATATTTGAGCTCACTTCTTTTCAACTAAATATTTAAATCACTTCTTATAATATATTTCAGTGATATCTTTAAAAATCAGAACTTAAAGTCATTTCTTTTGGGGAGGTAAATGGTTATAAATAAACAATTAGGTATTTGATAAATGACTTTAAAAAATATATATGGCCAGTCTACTGAACAAGTAAAACAAACTATTTATCTCATATAATGATTTAATATGCTATATAACACCTAAATAGGTGAGTTAATATCTTTTATTCATATTGATAATATAAGCTATTATTTTTTAAAAAGGAATTATATATGGGAAAGAAATGGAAGTAAGCACAAAGACTATTACAATTACCTATTCCACCACAGATGTCTCAGAGAAGAAATAATCTAAGTCAAATCTTCTTGGAGAAAAATAATGCACCATATCAGTTCAGTTCAGTTGAGGTGCTCAGTCATATCCAACTCTTTGCGACCCCATGGGCTGTAGCATGCCAGGCTTCCCTGTCCATCACCAACCCTTGGAGATGGTCAGACTCATGTCCATCAAGTTAGTGATGCCATCCAACCATCTCATCCTCTGTCGTCCCCTTCTCCTCCCACCTTCAATCTTTCCAAGCATCAGAGTCTTTTCCAATGAGTCAGTCCTTCACATCAGGTGGCCAAAGTATTGAAGTTTTAGTTTCAGCATCAGTCCTTCCAGTGAATATTCAGGACTGATCTCCTTTAGGATTGGCTAGTTTGATCTCCTTGCATTCCAAGGGACTCTCAAGAGTCTTCTCCAACACCACAGTTCAAAAGCATCAACTCTTCAGCACTCAGCTGTCTTTATAGTCCAAATCTCACATCATACATGACTACTGGAAAAACCATAGCTTTGACTAGACAAACCTTGGTTGGCAAAGTAATCTCTCTGCTTTTTAATATGCTGTCCAGGTTGGTCATAGCTTTTCTTCCAAGGAGTAAGTGTCTTTAATTTCATGGCAGCAGTCACCATCTGTGATGATTTTGGACCCCAAGAAAATAAAGTCCGTAACTGTTTCCATTTTTCCCCATCTATTTACCATGAAGTGATGGGACTGGATGCCACAATCTTAGTTTTCTGAATGTTGAGTTTTAAGCCATTTTTCACTCTCCTCTTTCACTTTCATCAATAGCCTCTTTAGTTCTTCTTCACTTTCTGCCATATGTCATCTGTATATCTGAGATTATTGATATTTCTCCCAGCAATCTTGATTCCAGCTTGTGCTTCATCCAGCCCAACGTTTCTCATGATGTACTCTGCATATAAGTTAAATAAGCAGGGTGACAATATACAGCCTTGATACTCCTTTCCCAATTTGGAACCAGTCTGTTGTTCCATGTCCGGTTCTAACTGTTGCTTCTTTACCTGCATGCAGATTTCTCAGGAGACAGGTAAGGTGGTCTGGTATTCCCATCTCTTTAAGAATTTTCCACAGTTTGTTGTGATCTACACAGTCAAAGGATTTGGTGTAATCAATAAAGCAGAAGTGGGTGTTTTTCTGGAATTCTTTTGTTTTTTTGTTGATCCCACAGATGTTTAGCAATTTGATATCTGGTTCCTCTGCCTTTTCTAAATACAGCTTGAACATCTGAAAATTCATTTTTCGTGTACTGTTGAAGCCTTGCTTAGAGAATTTTGAGCAAAACTCTGTTAGCCTTTGTCCACTTCATTGTGTACTCCAAGACCAAATTTGCCTGTTACTCCAGGTATCTCTTGACTTCCTATGATGAAAAGGACATACTTTTGGGGTGTTAGTTCTAGAAGGTCTTGAAGGTCATCATAGAACTGTTCACTTTCAGATTCTTCAGCATTTTGGTTGGGGCATAGACATGGATTACTGTGATACTGAATGGTTTGCCTTGGAAACAAACAGAGATCATTTGTCATTTTTGAGATTGCACCCAAGTACTGTATTTCAGACTCTTTTGTTTCCTATGAGGGTTACTCCATTTATTCTAAGGGATTCTTGCTCACTGTAGTAGTTATAATGGTCATCTGAATTAAATTCACCCATTCCAGTCCATTTTAATTCACTGATTCCTAAAATGTTGATGCTCACTCTTGCCATCACCTGTTTGACCACTTCTAATTTACCTTGATTCATGGACGTAACATTCCAGGTTTCTATGCAGTACTGCTGTTTACAGCATTGGACTTTACTTCCGTTACCAGTCATATCCAAAACCGGGTATTGTTTTCACTTTAGCTCTGTCTTTTCATTCTTTCTGGGGTTTTTTCTACACTCTTCTCCAATAGCATATTGGGCACCTATTGACCTGAGGAGTTCATCTTTCAGTGTCATATATATTTTGCCTTTTCATACTGTTCATGAGGTTCTCAAGGCAAGAATACTGAAGTGGTTTGCCATTCTCTTCTCCAGTGGACCACGTTTTGTCAGAACTCTCCACATGACCTGTCCATCTTGAATGGCCCTATGTGGCATGGATCATAGGTGGTGCTAGTGGTAAAGAACCAGCCTGCCAATGCAAGAGACATAAGAGATGAGGGTTTGATCCCTGGGTCAGGAAGATCCCTTGGAAAAGGGAATGGCAACCCACTCCAGTATTCTTGCCTGGAGAATTTCAAAGACAGAAGCTACAGTCAATGGAATATCAAAGACTGAACGACTAGCAACAAATCAGAATTCATAATAAACATTCTAATGGTATTTACTAGTGGAATGTTACTACAGGGTCTTGATTTACAAAAAGCTTTAGCAGGCATACATTTTCCATCAAGATAATCTATTATAAATAAATTTGTCATTATGGGTTTATAGTGTGTCTGACTAGAGAGTGAGGAATAGTCAAAAAAGCCTATTGTTTTGACTAATCAATGGCTGAAAACTGTTGATATTCTATAATCAAAATCATTTCCTTTTGGGTAGTAATGTCAATGCTTACACTCCCCAGAACAAACATCTGTTAAGTCTCAAAAATTGGATCTAAAAGTTGGAGAAAAAGGCATTTTGGTAAAGTTGTCATGGGTTGTGACAAAATCATTAAATGGTCATCTCTATGATCATCATAAGTTTACCTAAGTTTACCTGGCCCATAGTTTCCTGCTACAACTCATTATTATTCAGCATCCCCTCCACTAATAACCTAATTCCAGCTAGCATTCTAACTCCATGTGAGGCTCACTATAGTCTCTTCTCTACATATCTTTATGGGTAAATTTTCAATGTATAATTAACTCAAAAACTTAGGTTTTTTAAATGGACAACTGAATGCAACTTGCCGTTGAGAGTCCTTGATAACTATGGTCCAGGTAAAGAAATAGAATATCATCCACACTGAAGAAGCCACCTTAATTTTACATCCCAACACCTGTAAACACCCTATTCCATGATGATAACCACCATGTTGCCTTCTAGCACTATCTCAGCTTTGTCTATCTTAAAATAGAAACATAAACTGAATTATAAGATATGCATACTTTGTGTGACTTATTTCCTCAACATTATCTCATGAGTTATCTTTGCTGACTGTAAGTATATTTTGTTAATTTTCCATCATTGCACTATCAGTGAACATTTTGTCTGTTTTCAGCTCTTTGTCATTATAAATAATTCTGCTCTGAACATTCTTATGATCTCAGTATTCATGAATACTCACATGTACCTACAAGTAAAATTATCAATCTTGAGTGAATGTATTATTAAATTTACTAAAAAGGTTTTCTGACATTGCTCTACTTCTTTATAATCCCACAAGCAATATTTGAGAGTTCCAGTCATCTCATACCCCAATGCGTGTTATCATAGGCCTTTAAATTTTATTTTGGGGTATTTAGTGGTATCTCATGTTTGTTTTTAATTTTCATTAATGGCACCATGAGTTTCCCTTGGTTTGTTTTTAATTTACATTAGCACAATTTATAATAAGATGAAGCATCTTTTCAAATGTTTGGACATTTGGATATGTTGTTTAATTAAGTGCCTTTGAAAACTTCTAGCTCATTTTTCTATTTTAATGTGTTTTTCCTATTGATTTGTAAAATATTTTCATGTTTTCTGAAAAAAGTCTCCTTTAAATTTTACTCCATGATGAAGTTTTGATGTTGTCAATTTTAATGTATTTCAATTTATCAGTATTTTCTTTATGTTGAGTGTTATCTGATTTCTGTTTAAAAAATATAGTTTTCTCCCTCAGATTCATAAGTTAGTTGTTTCCAAAATAATTCTTACTATCAAACCACCTGTATCACCCTTCATCCTGTTCACAGTGACAGCTGTTCACACTGTTCGCTGAATCCATGGTAGGCAAGGCATGGGATAAGAGTTGGGAAGGAGACTAGAGGAACTCTAGGAATTGCAGACACTTTTATTCTCTCCCGTGGCAGCGCAGTCATAATATAGCCTCTCTCCTGGCTGACTCAGCAGCCGTAGCAGCAGCCACAACATACCCAGAACATAGCCATGCCATAATTTCATATAATATAATCATGATGTTGCTCCATTATAACACCAATGTGGCAGTGGCCAGAGCTTTCATGGTAAGGCTCCTTCAGGCATACCACATAACGCAGCTCCTAACCAAGCGAGTACCCTCTCAGGCGCATGCGCAGTGGTCTAAGTGATCTCAGCTCTTGCATGAACATTATTTACAAAACGTGGGGCAAGAGCTAGACGCTGTGGACTGAGAGAGCCTGCACACACCATCTTGGTCAATTTGCTTTCTCCCCACACCACCCATCACTCAGTGGCCTCAATCAATGATTTTTAAGTTTGTTAACAAGTATGCGGAGGGTTAGTGTTGGCAGGGTGACACTGCTTCTCATTGCACACGTGTTGCAGCTGTGTTGTCTGTGCTTCAGCTCAGCTGGGATGGTCCTTCAAGTGCCGCTCATCCTTCTCTTAGAACTAGAGGACTTACTGGTGCATCTTCTTTAGGCAGAGTAGAAGATGAAATAGTCAAGCCTGCTAAGTGCTGAGTTTGCAACTGGTATCTTGTCACTTCCGGATCATTTAATTAACAAGGCAAGTCAAATAGTCACATCCAAAGTCAAGAGGGGAGAACAGGTGAATGCACTTCATTTTTTTTAGAAAGAGAAATAGCAAAATCATGCCAAAAACTTGGGTTTGTAATTCAATATATTTCTTCAATTAGTGTTCTCATATACCATCTAATATAATACTCATTTTTAACATTCCCTTTTAGATATAAATTCTACCTAAATCCAATTTCTGTTAAAGGTTGAAGTATGCACCATGTTAAAATTATTTAATTGTTATAGCTTTAACAATATCTGGTAGAGTAAATATATTGTTTACATTTTTCAAGAATATTTCTACTCTTCTAGGAGCAATATATTGTGTATAAAATTTAAAATAAGATATTCAGAATCTACCAGAACACTAGATAGGGTTTTCTGCTTGGGATTGCACTGAATTAGCAGATAAAATTGAGGAAACTTAAATTCTCAAAATGATGAACTGACAGTACTTTAAACAATTATCCACTGAGTTAGGTCTTCATTAACATCTTGCAATAAGGCTTTCTAATTTTCTATTCAGAGTCTGGCATACCTTTTGTTAGAAATTTTACCAATGCATATAACATTTTTCATTCAGTTGTATTATATCATTTTTAAGAGCTGTTTTGTATCATTTGACATATAGAAATATATTGATTACCGTTATTGGCCTTGGAACAATTCATTTTTTCAATTCAGTTCAGTCTCTCAGTCGTGTCCGACTCTTTGCGACCCCACGAATTGCAGCATGCCAGCCCTCTCTCTCCATCACCAACTCCCGGAGTCTACCCAAACCCATGTCCATCGAGTTGGTGATGCCATCCCACCATCTCATCCTCTGTCGTCCCCTTCTCCTCCTGCCCCCAATCCTACCCAGCATCAGGGTCTTTTCAAATGAGTCAACTCTTCTCATCGGGTGGCCAAAGTATTGGAGTTTCAGCTTCAACGTCAGTCCTTGCAATGAACACCCAGGATTGATCTCTTTTAGGATGGATTGATTGGATCTCCTTGCAGTCAAAGGGACTCTCAAGAGTCTTCTCCAACACCACAGTTCAAAAGCATCAATTCTTCGGCATCAGCTTTCTTCACCGTCCAACTCTCACATCCATACATGACCACTGGAAAAACTGTATCCTTGACTAGATGGACCTTTGTTGGCAAAGTAATGTCTCTGCTTTTTAATATGCTATCTAGATTGGCCATAACCTTCTTTCCAAGGAGTAAGGGTCTTTTAATTTCATGGCTGCAATCACCATCAGCAATGATTTTGGAGCCCCCCAAAATAAAGTCTGACACTGTTTCCACTGTTTCCCCTTCTATTTCCCATGAAGTGATGGGACCAGATGCCATGATCTTAGTTTTCTGAACGTTGAGCTTTAAGCCAACTTTTTCACTCTCTTCTTTCACTTTCATCAAGAGGCTCTTTAGTTCTTCTTCACTTTCTGCCATAAGGGTGATGTCATCTGCATATCTGAGGTTATTGATATTTCTCCTGGCAATCTTGAGTCCAGCTTGTGTTTCTTCCAGCCCAGCGTTTCTCATGATGTACTCTGCATATAAGTTAAATATGCGGGGTGACAATATGCAGCCTTGACATACTCCTTTTCCTATCTGGAACCAGTCTGTTGTTCCATGTCCAGTTCTAACTGTTGCTTCCTGACCTGCATACAGGTTTCTCAAGAGACAGGTCAGATGGTCTGGTATTCCCATCTCTTTCGGAATTTTCCACAGTTTATTGTGATCCACACAGTCAAAGGCTTTGGCATAGTCAATAAAGCAGAAATAGATGTTTTTCTGGAACTCTCTTGCTTTTTCAATGATCCAGCAGATATTTTAGATCCATTTAAATGAAAATTTCCCATAGATTCTTTACACTTTTCAAAGAATGGCACTAGCATGTAAATTATCATATGCGAAAGGAATCGCCAGTCCAGGTTCGATGCATGATGCAGGGCGCTCGGGGCTGGTGCACTGGAATGACCCAGAGGGATGGGATGGGGAGGGAGGTGGGAGGGGGTTCTGGAAGGGGAAAACATGTACACCCATGGTGGATTCATGTCAATGTATGGCAAAACCAATACAATATTGTAAAGTTAAAAAACAGAAAAAAAAAAAAGAATCAAACCAAAAAATAAACAAATAAATAAATTAAAAGAAATAAAAACTCTGAAAATAAAAGAAAAAGCATACTATCTTCCAATAATAACAATTTTTTCAATTTATTTTATCTTCTTTATCTTCTTCATCTACTGCATTGACTAAAGCCACTAGTACAATGCTGAATTTTACTGGTCTCAGAAAAAAATCTGGCTATTTTGGAAAGTGTAAATGAATTCAATTTATTTTCCTGCTCAAATACCCTAATGTTTTCCCTTTAATAGTTAAAATAAAATTTAAATAATAATGGGAGCTTGGTTACCATTAACCTTTTCTTCTACATATATCTCTTGATTATCCCATTTAATTATATTTAAGGATGTGGTATTTAATTACTTATTTTACAAATATGAGCATAGTACTCTTAGTGAGAAGTGAGAGTTGAATAGTTGTCTCTAACATGCTATGATGTTTCACACCTGGATGTTTAACAGTTGCTCTTTTTCCAGTATTTTGTTTTAATTTTTGGCGTGGCTTTACTATTTTGCAGAACTTGCAAAATAGCACATTTGAAGTGTACTTAAAGATAATATCTTGCATAATCATAGGGCATTGCAAACACCAGGGAAATGATGTGATTATAGTATGATTATTTGGGATATATAACTTATCTGGATTTCATCAGGTTTTACATGTACTATTTTGGGGAGTGGAATGGATGTGCCCACAAAGTTTTGTCACAAAAATATGTTGTTGTTATTCAGTCACCCAGTCGTGTCTGACTGTGCAACCCCATGGACTGCAACACGGCACATAAATATAATGTATTTGAATAACTGCTACCATAGCAGTGTATAGTTTCCATGCATCAAAACATAGAAATTCGCTGACATAAACCCTTAATTGTCAAACCCTTTCACCAATCCTAAACTCCAGCAAGCACTTATCTGTGACCATTATTATAATTTTCTGTCTTTGAGAATATTACATATATGGAATAATTCAGTACATAACCTTTGAAACTGACTTTTTCACTCAGCAGAAAGCCATTGAAATCCATTAAGTCCTCATGTGTATCAATAGTTTGTCCCTTTTTGTCCCTGGAATACAGTAGTATTCCACTGTATGACTGTAAAGAATTAAAAGGACCTTTGGGTTGTTTTCAGTTTTTATAATTACACCTGAAGCTTCTGTGAACACCCATATATAGTCCTTAATATGAATAATCTCCCAGTGATTTCACGTTTCTCAGGCTCTCTTCATTCTTTCAGGTCTGTAATAAAATGAAACACAATAATTAAGACATAATAATAGTACTTTTGGTTTTCCGTGGTGGCTCAGATGGTAAAGAATCCACCTGCAATGCAGGAGACCGAGGGTCAGCCCCTGGGTTGGGAAGATCTCCTGGAGAAGGGAAAGGTTACCCGGTACAATATTCTTGCCTGGAGAATCCTGTGGACAGAAGAATCTTGCAGGCTAAAGCCCATGGGGTCACAGTTTTATGAACAGAGGAGCCTAGCAAGCTGTAGTCCATGGGGTCTTAAAGAATTGGACACAATTGAGCGAGTAACGCTTCACTGCTTTTGAATATCTTCCATAATGTATATGTGTATGTGTGTATATATTGTTGTTATTCAGTCGCTAAGTAATGTCTGTCTCTCCAAGACCCCATGGACTGTAGCCTGCCAGACTCCTCTGTCCATGGGTTTTTCTAGGCAAGAATACGGGAGTGGGTTGCCATTTCCTTCTCCAGAAGATCTCCCTAAACCAGGGATCAAACCTGTGCCTCCTGCATTGGCAGGCAGATTCTTTATTGCTGAGCTACCAGAGAAACCTGCATACACATGTATATATAAAATACTACATACATGTTACTTTTTAACTCTTCCATTATACTATAAGTTCCATCTTGGAAAGGACTTGTCCATCTTATTTATCTGTGATGTACTGACACCTAGGAGAATTTTTGATATATATTATTACTACAAATATTTAAATAGTAATTTTTTTAAGTAACTGCTAAAATTTTCTTATTTTTTTATAACACATCTGTACTTTACTCCATATATTTCAGTATTAGCTTTCATTTCCTTCTGAGCCCTTGATCTTGGTGTCATCTACTTAAAATCAAAACATATGGTTCATGTTATTCCAGATACCAAAAATTATACCATCACTTTCTTCATATGCAGATCCATATGCCTCTTGAATATCTGCTATAATTCTAAACTTCAGTTCCTAGATAAACATCATCAGTGCATCTGATGGGTGATGACATTGTCTTCAACTCCTCAAATGTGTAATGCAATTTTGGTGAAATGTCTTCCTTGTCAAAATATTAGCTTACTATTGCTTATGCAACCTGCTGTTTTTATTTCTCTTTGAAGATTGTTATGAATAAATAATAGCAACAATGTAGACATTTAGAAATATATTCATGAAAAAATAAGGCATAACATAAAGTATATTCATAACATAAAGCATATTCATAAGACTAGAGCTTTAATCATATTATTTTATAGAGGCAGGCAGTAAGTGATAGATGATAGTCTAGATGTGAATAAAATTTCATTTATTCTGAAATAGCTATCACTAGTTTCAGTTCAACAAAGAATATGCTAATTATGAGGAAATACCACAAGCATTTGACATGATGCTAATGTCTCAGCTTTCTCATTTTCTATTTAAGAATAAGAACAGAATGTTTTTGGTCCTCATGACTCAGACAGTAAAAAATCCACTTCCAATGCAGGAGACCTGGGTTCGATCCCTGAGTTGGGAAGATCCCCTGAAGGAGGGCATGGCAGTCCACTCCAGTATTCTTGTCTGGAAAATCCCATGGACAGAAGAGCCTGGTGAGCTGCAGCCCAAAGGGTCGCACAGAGTCAGACACAACTGAAGTGACTTAACTACAAGCACAACAAGTTAACTAGGACACAGCATGGTGCTAATAGCTTCACAGGATTTTTTTTTTTCTTTTAACCACTTAAAGATAACTGTGATTCTATAATGTAGGTAGACTAATATTGCATCTAAGACCATGCCTAAGCATTTTCACCTTTAATAATACATAACCTCAAACATTGAAACTTGTCAGAAATACGCACACATTTTATACAATGCAGAATGGTTGCCAACCTAAAAGAGCAAATGTACAAATTTCTCCCTCTGATTATTTCTTAAGTAACTTTCTCCAAAACAAATTGCAAATTAGTTTTAGACTTTCCCTTGGATGTACCATAGTCCTGAAAGTCAACAAATTGCAATAACTATTATGTTAAGTGTTCCTTTGATAGTCAACTGTAACCTTTATACCAATGCTTCAGTATAAAAGATACCTTTCCCTTTATTATATTTGCAAAACATAAATTTAAAGACTAACATCTCTAAAATCATTCCATTAGGGAAATTTGTAACTCTAATTCATTAAATTATTAAGTTAAAATTTTATTTGTTTTTACAATAGGTATTTATTTAGAAATATTTATAGCCTAAGTATTCTTGTCATGGACATTTAAAAAGAGAAAACATGGTCCCTAAAAACTCATCTTATGTGTGCATACACACATAAAGAAGGAAAGAAAAAGATCTATTGCAGGAGATCAATGTTGAGATAATACAAACATGAAAAATGATATAACCATTGAATTTAGTAATACAAAGATTGATGGCAAAGTTAAGAATAAAAATTTAAATTCACTGATGTGATGTGTAATGATATGCCAATAAGAGTTAGGAAAAAGAAATCGTTAGTATAGAACTTTAAAGAAATATGATGGTAGGTAGCAGGGCGTGGAAGAATAAGAAAAAAAGAAATACTTTTTGATTGATCTTTGTGTGTGTGGTGTGTGTGTGTGTGTGTGTGTTTGACTTTGCTTTTTTATTTTAATAGAAAGACTAGAACCCATTTCATCATGTGAAAGCAGTTGAACTGTAAAAGGAGGGTATTGAAAATACAATTAAGTGAGGATATACCGTACCTGAGAAATTTTGTGGGTTTGGGTCCAGGCATCCATGATAAAGCAAATATCTTGATAAAACAAGTCACAGGAATGTGCTGGTTTTCCAGTGCATAAAAAAGTTATGTCTACACTGTACTGTAGTCTATTAAGTGTGTAATAACATTATGTTCAAAAATATACATGCCTTAATTTAAAAATACTTTATTGCTAAAATACACTAACCACAATCTGAGCCTTCAGCAAGTTGTAATATTTTTGTTGGTGGAAAGTATCACCTCCATGTTGATGACTGCTGACTCTGCAGGATGGTGGTTGTTGCAGGTTGGGGTGGCTGTGGCAATGCTTTAAAATAAGAAAATAATACATTTTGCCACAACCATCGACTTTTCCTTTCAAGAAAGAGTTCTCTGTAGCAGGCAATGCTGTTTGAGAGCATTTAACTCACAGTGGAACTTCTCTCAAAATTGGAGTCAGTCCTTTTTTGCTCATCTATAAGAAGCAACTTCTCATTTTTAAAGTTGTACCATGAGATTGCAGAAATTCAGTTTCATCTTCAGGTTCCACTTCTAATCCTAGTTCTTGAATTCCTAAAAGTCAACCATGAGGTTTGGAATCTACTTCTTCCAAACTCCTGTTAATACTAGTACTTTGAATACTTCCCACGAATCACACATGTTCTTAATGGTATCTGGAATGGTGACTCTTTTCCATAGGATTTTCAGTTGACATTGCCCAGATCCATCAGATTTATCAGCATCTATGTCAGCCTTAGTCAAATTTAGTTCTTGATCCATGGGCTACAGATCTTGTGTTTCCAGGCATAAAAACAGTGTTAATCTCCATTGGATCATAGAAAAAGTAAGAGAATATTAGAAAGACATCTACTTCTGCTTCATTGACAAGGCTAAAGCCTTTGTGTGGGTCACAATAAACTGTGGAAAACTTTTAAAGAGATGGGAATACTAGACCACTTTATCTGCCTCTTGAGAAACCTGTATGCAGGTTAAAAAGCAACAGTTGGAACTGGACGTGCAACAATGGACTGGTTCAAATTTGGAAAAGGAGTATGTCAAGGCTACTTATTTAAGATCACCCTAGTTATTTAAGTTATATGCAGTTAAGTTGTCACCCTACTTATTTAAGTTCTATGCAGAGTACATCATGCAAAATGCCAGGCTGGATACATCTCAAGCTGGAATCAAGACTGCTGGGAGAAATGTTAATAACCTCAGATATGCAGATGATACCACCCTGATGATAGAAAGTGAAGAGGAACTCAAGAGCCTCTTGATGAAGGTGAAAGAGGAGAGTGGGAAAGCTGGCTTAAAACTCAACATTCAAGAAACAAAGATCATGTCATCTGGTCCCATCACTTTATGGCAAATAGATGGAGAAAAAGTGCAAACAGTGACAGATTTTATTTTCTTGGGTTCCAAAATCACTGCATATGATGACTGCAGCCAAAAAATTACAAGATGCTTGCTCCTTGGAAGAAAAGCTATGACAAATCTAGACAGCATATTCCAAAGCAGAGACATCACTTTGCCAACAAATGTCCATCTAGTCAAAGCTATAGTTTTTTTCAGTAGTCATGTATGGATGTGAGAGTTGGACCATAAAGAAGGCTGAGCACCAATGAAATGATACTTTCAAACTGTGGTCCTGGAAAAGACTCTAGAGAGTTCCTTGGACTGCAAGGAGATCAAACCAGTCAATCCTATAGAAAAGCAATGCTGAATTTTCATTGGAAGGACTGATGCTGAAGCTGAAGCTCCAATACTTTGGCCACCTGATGTGAAGAGCCAACTCATTAGAAAAGAACCTGAAGATGGGAAAGATTGAGGGCAAGAGGAGAAGAGGTAGAGGATGAGATGGTTAGATGGCATCACCAACTTAATGGGCATGAGCTTGAGCAAACTGTGGGAGATAGTGAAGGATAGGGAAGCCTGACCTGCTGTAGTCCATGGGGTCAAAGAGTCAGACACGTCTTAGCAACTGAAAAACAACAACAACAAATCTCTTTGCACATCTCCATCAGAACCCTTGGGTAACTGAGTGCATTGTCAATGAGCACCAATAGTTTTTAAGAGATTATTTTTTCTAAGTAGTAGTTCTCAACAATGGGCTTAATATATTTAACAAACCATGTTATAAACAAATGTACTGTTATCCAGGCTTTGCTGTTCCATTTATAGTTCACTGGCAGAGTACAGTTATCATAATTAATAAGGATCCTCTGATTTCTGGAATGATAAGTAAGCTCTGGCTTCAACTTAAAGACACTAACTACAGTAATCCCTGATAAGAGATTTGGTCTGTCCTTTGAAGCTTTGAAGCCAGGCACTGACTCCTCTTCTCCAGCTATGAAAGTCCTAGATGACATCTTTTTCCAACAGAAAACTCTTTTGTCTACACTGAAAATATTTTGTTTAATATGACCACTTTTATTAATTATCTTATCTAGATCTTCTGGATAACTTGCAACACTTCTATATCAGTGTTTGTTACTTCACTTTGCACTTTGATGTTATGGAAATGGATGTTTTCCTTAAATTCCGTGACCTAATCTCTGCTAGCTTCAAACTCTCAGCCTTCATAGATTCGAAGAGAGTTTGGGCTTTGCTCTGACTAAGCTTTGGTTTAATGAAATGTTATAGCTGGTTTGATCTTCTCTCCAGACCACTAAAACATTATCCCTAGCAGCAATAAGGCTGTGTCATTTTCCTATCATTTGCGAGTTCACTGGAGTACGACTTTTAATTTCCTTCAAGAACATTTTCTTTGCATTCACAACTAGGCTAACTATTTGACGCACGAAGCCTAGCCTATCTCAGCTTTCAACATGTCTCCCTCACTAAGATTAAACATTTCTAGCTTTTGGTTTAAAGTGCAAGACATGAAACTCTTTCACTTGAACACTTGGAGTTCATTGTAGGGTTATTAATTACCTAATTTTAATATTATTATTTCTCAGGGAAAAGGGAAGCCCAATTAGGAGGAATCATCAGTTGGAGCAGGTGGAACACACATATTTATCAACTAAGTTTGCCTCTTATATGGGCATGGTCTGAATGGTGCCCCAAAACAACTGTAATAGTAACCTCAAAGTTCAATGATTACAGATCACCATAACAAATATAATAATAATGAAAAAGCTTGAACTACTGTAAGAAGTACCAAAATGTGACATAGAGACATGAACTGAGCAGATGCTGGATAAATGATGCCTCTGCACTTGCTAGGCGGAGGTTGTCATAAATCTAGGATTTGTGAAACACACATTATCTGTGAAGTACAATAAAATGAAGCATAATGAAATGAGATAAGCTTGTGATAAATATGGCTGGCTCCATCATGTGCTTATTCTACTGAAATCCTAAGCCTCCCATTTAATCAGTGCACTGAAGAAAAGCTTAAAAAATCATTTCCTTTCTCTGTACAGAAGTTATTCTTCCATTTCTTGATTCTATTTCCATGCATTTATCATAATAGAATTTTATCAAAATAGGAAACAGTAGATTTTTGTGAACAGTAATCAACTTTTAACTTCTTATTTTATAATTTATAACCATGTTTTTCTGATATGAAAGTCAATGTGTTAAATATCAAGTTTATTAATATTAAATATATTATTGATTGATGATTGGCAACCACGTATATTATAGTTTAAATGTTTAGAACTCTGGAAAAGAACACAAATTCTTCTAAATGAAATATTTGTTGTAGAGTGATGAAGGCATCACAGGAAACTGGAATTTAAAGTTATGAATCAAAGAAAAATAATTCCTGGAAACTAGCAAATAAGAAATTCCATGACCCTGAAGGTAAAGAGCTAAATATCAGATCAAAGGAGGAATACAAGGATAAAATTCTTAAAACCTGATTATTGTCTTGTACTCAAATTACATAATTTAATAGGGCTAAATTGTTGATTGAT
Organism: Giraffa tippelskirchi; assembly: GCF_054371585.1. Lineage (NCBI taxonomy): Eukaryota > Metazoa > Chordata > Mammalia > Artiodactyla > Giraffidae > Giraffa > Giraffa tippelskirchi. The sequence continues at coordinate 40,965,903 of NC_137282.1, read as the reverse complement.
TATACTATTGCAATGTCTTCTCTAAATGATGAAGGTCTTTAGCTCTCCCTCAGTGTAAATGTTCTTATTACTTTATCATGTATTTGACAGCTTTACTAGTTTAACTCTTGTCAAGAACTATGCAAAGTACTATAGATACAAAGATGACCACTATGTAAGGGAATATAACAGTTACGAAAGAATATGCATACAATCAGTTAAGCTCAATAAAATTTGCTGAGTTTAGTTACAAAGGCTACAATATATGCAATGGGAACACAGAGGATTGAGCAATTACATACATGGGAAACTAGGGAATGCTTTATTGAGAAGGTAATATATAGATGTCCCCTGAGGAATCAGTAAGAAAATTTCACAGCCATTAAGAAGGAGAAAAGAGATAGTTCACTGAATGATATAGGGCATGAGTTGGACAAGCAGCAGCAGGGATGGAAAGTTATCTTCTGTTGTACAATCATAACATTCTCATCGGAGGAACTGGCATGCAACAAAGTGGACTATAACATGCTAAAACATGGATAATATGCTCTGAGAGCCATATACCTGCTGTGCATTGGGTACATCTTCTTGATTTCTGTCTTTTTTATTCAGTATCAATGCCATCATTTATTTGTCTTTCTGAGGACACCTTAAGCAAAATATTATAGCCAGTCTAATAAAGAGACTACAAAGCCTTCATTTATAATTCTTATGTCTTATTCTTTAAGATAATGTATGTAAATTGAGCCCAAACAATGAATCTAAACTGTATTCATGTTCGAAATGGAAAACTATATAATCTCATTCACTCATTGGCTCATCCATTCACTCACTCATGTTTATTCCTTTTTTTTAAATTTAGTCACTCCCTCAATACACTTTTATTTTGCATTTGTTGTTGTTCAGTTGCTAAGCCGAGTTTGACTTTTTGCACTTCATCATGCCCAGATTCCTTGTCCTTCACTATCTCCCAGAGTTCACTCAAACTCATGCCTATTGAGTTGGTGATGCAATCTCATCCATCTCCTTCTCTGTCACTCCCTCCTCCTCCTGCCCTCACCCTTTCCCAGCATCAGAGTCTTTTCCAATGAGTCAGTCTTTGAAACAGGTGCCCAAAGGATCGGAACTCCAGCCTCAGCATCAGTCCTTCCAATGAATAATCAGAGTTGATTTTCTTTAGGACTGACCGATCTCCTTGCAGTCCAAGGGACTCCCAAGAATCTTCTCCAGCATCACAGTTCAAAGACGTCAATTCTTCAGCACTCAGCCTTCTTTAAGGTCCAACTCTCACATCCATACATGACCACTGGAAAAGCCATAGCTTTGACCTTGCAGACAATCTCCCAATATATTATGCTGGATCTGTGCATAAAGAAATCAACAGACTTAGTCCCTGCCTTACAGGATTTACATGTGGGAGATGGTAGTGGGATGTGCATTCAATCGACCTTGACAAAATTAATTATTCAATTAAAATCATATTGAGTTCTACAAAGGGCATATACATGTTGTTTTATAAAAGCATAAGTGGAGCTAAACTTTCTAAACAGAGAATATTTCCCAGAGGAAGACAAAATAAAGACTGATATTATTATAAAAGAATATGGTTCCTCCTTCAGCTGCTGTTATTAATATTTAGTTCAGACTAATTATCAGAGAATTCTATCTTCCATATGCCTAATCACTACTCAGTTTGGTTGCATTTAGTCATCATTTTTAACACCTTTTTTTTTTTTTTTAAAGCAAATGTGTTTATTTTAGATTCAGTACCTCTCCCTCCTCTTGCCTGACATCTAGTGGAAGAGATAATCAGTGGGAAAATCACTAGGGTGAAATAAATGAAAAGATCAAATCACACAGGGGAAACAGCAAAGGAATTATCCTTCCGAATCACTCTATTTTACAGAAAGAGTAAGTGTCCACATTTCATTACAATAGTACACTTATCTGTGCTTTAACTATATATTTTAAGTTTAATATATTTCCCTATAAAATTCTCTAGTACTTAGCTAACCATATTCTTCACTGGTTGCATCATTGGCAGAAAAGTAGCTTTCACCTCACTAAGACTTTCTTCTCTTGCTAATCCTGAAATATAACATGCATATATAATTTAATGTGATCTCAAACGGACTTATTCAAGCTTTTCCTAGAATATGAGGATGCTATTAAATAGTGTTTAATTTTTTACAAAATTTAATTTTCAAACTCATGTAAATAAGGATAAATCAGCATATGGATTTCAAGGTTAAGAAATTGATTCAAATATCATACAAAATACATGCACTTTACATGGGAAGTTAACCAATGTATCACTGTAGCCAAAGTATAGAAGTAAATGTGAATACCCTTAATAACAGAGGTGAAATTTACTTCTAGGAAAATAGAAGTAGTTGTTGACTTTCATAATTTCATTACCAATAGCTCTTTATTGAAAATATGAGATAAAACAAGTATTTGGTATTTGCTCTGGTAATTTTAGATCCTGGAGAACCAAATAGCAATCCACTCCAGTATCCTTGCCTGGAAAATTCCATGGACAGGAGAGCCTGGTGTGCTACAGTCCATGGGGTCGCAAAAAGTCGGCCACGACTGAGAGACTGAGCACATTTTTAGATCCATCGTTATGTGCGTGTGTGCGTGTATGTGCACACAAATATGTCTGTTTACCTTTTAAATAGTTTTAAAGTTTCTCATTGTAAATAATTAATTCTATAGGGAGCTTTTTATATATACTTACAAATACTGAAATTAGAGGCTTCTCAGGTGGCTCAGCGGTAAAGAATCTGCCTGCCAAGGCAGGAGTCACAGGAGACATGTTCAATCCTTGGGTTGGGAAGATCCCCTGGAGAAGGAAATGGTAACCCACTCCAGTATTCTTGCCTGGGGAATCCCATGGACAGAGGAGCCTAGTGGGCTACACGGTCTATGTGGTCACAAAGAGTTTGACATGAATGAGCAATTAAGCACTGCTGCTGCTGCTGCTGCTAAGTCACTTCTTCAGTCGTGTATGACTCTGGGAGACCCCATAGATGGCAGCCCACCAGGCTCTTCCGTCCATGGGATTTTCCGGGCAAGAGTAATGGAGTGGGTTGCCATTGCCTTCTCCAACTAAGCACTAATGAGATTTAAAACTAAATTTTCAAATAATTTCAGATACAAATACATTAGTCTGTTCTATAAACAGGCTTATGCTGATTAGTAAAGTAGCAAAATGAATGTACTGATATTTCTCTTTAGAGAGCTAAAAGTCTCTTTTTATTATCTTTCATCTACATATGTTCACTAATTATATTCTGTTTTCTCTGATTTTGCTTTTAAAATTTGATGTCTTTAGAAAATTTTATTATTTCATTTTGCCTATGTTTGAAGTTATTGTTTGTTTTCATTGTTATTTTGCTGTTTTTTGAAAAAGGAACTCTAAAAATGTTCTCTATGGCAGTGTGTAATGATCATAAGAAAATTATAGTCAAAAACTCTTATGAAAAATATAATGGATAAAATAGGTTATACGGGGTTAAGAGAGTCTCTGTAATTGGCAATTTTCTTTAAATTAAAAAAAGCATTTTCAAAAACTGATGAGGCATTTGAAAGGGAAAACATAAAGCTAATAAAATAGGCACTATTAAAAAAGAGAAATGAAAAAAAGTTTAAGAGCGTTGGAGGTTACAGGAAACAAATTTCACTAAATGCCAATTACAACAGTAGACTATATCTTTAGGCTAAATAAACAAATATTTTGTGAAAAATACATAAAAGCCCATACAATTTTAACATTGTAGATAGCTAACATACTCACCAAAGTTGAGTACCCCAATGGGGAATAATAAGGGCTAATTGTCATCAACACAAAGAAACTAGCAAATTAGGTTAAAATGCCTGTGAATCCATATGTTACTTAGGGGGAAAAGAAAATGACTGAGTCTCTGAAAAATACATATACTTTAAAAAATACCTTTAACTTAAAAAATTAGACTTCAAAAATATCAGATGAAAGCAGAACTGCATCAGTCCTTTTGAAGCCTACAAGCATATTATAATTTTCTAAAAATAATGTTAGCTATGTAATAGTTAAAAAGGGCCTTGATCCTTTTTAACTGGCTTGAGAGCATGAAACTGTAACATATTAGAAGTTAAACATATGTAATTTTTAATGCTGTGCTAAACTGAATTCCATGAAAAGATAATTTATTAATTCAATATATTTACTATACACTTGCTTCCCTCGTAGCTCAGTCGGTAAAGAATCTGCTTGCAATGCGGGAGGCCTGGGTTTGATTCCTGGGTCGGGAAGATCCCTTGGAGAAGGAAATGGCAACCCACTCAAGTATCCCTGCCTGGAGAATCCCATGGACAGAAGAGCCTGGCAGGTCCACGGTGTCGCAATAGTCAGACATGACTTAGCGACTAAACCACAACTACCACCACCACTATACACATGTCATGTAAAGCCTTGTCTACATAAGTGTGATATGATCCAGATCCTGTGAATGACATGGTATTGTAAAAAAAAAAAAAAAGTCCATGTTCTCTCTTAAAATGAGAAGAGAATTGATCTGGCTTCAACCAATCTGACATTTAATAAGCAAACTTTAAGCTATACTTGTGGAGTTGAGTTTCTTAGGAATTATGTGTGAAACCTTTAAAAGGAATATATGCAGGTGAAGATGAAGAAAAATACTGGACATTCTTGAAGGTATAGGGTTATATAGATTTGTTGTCATAGTACTTTCAAGTTGTTATCTCAGATAGCTTATGTACAAGCGTGTTTTTGCAAATGAACTTCTGGATCAATCCTGATACAGGTGAAGTGAGAGGGTGAGGAGTTTCAGTGGAATTGCTCTAGTGAATATGTCTCATTGCTCTACCTAAGTTGCTTAAATACAATCACATACTTCTATCACTTATAAATCTGAGATCTATCCAAACCTCGGAAAATTCACCAAAAACATTCAACTTTTATATATGGCATGTCTGTTAGCTTTTCAGTTGGTTGGGTTGTTCATTATTCATTGCTAATTCTCTGCCCTTTTCTGAGAGTATTTGTATTTAGACACTCATCCTTTGAAAAAAGAACAAATAAACAATGCTTTGTCTTACATACTGCAATCTGTAAGTGTTTTTTAATTGTCTAAGAATAATGGCCAATTTCTAGATCATATTAATAAATCATAATTAGAACTGTACAGTTGATAATATCATAATTGATCATTCTATTTTGCACAGCACCCACTCTTGAATAAAAAAGGAACACTTTAGAAATTAGCACTATGTTTAGTTGAAATATTAAAAATAGAGTACTTAAAGAATTTTTCTCAGAGGAATAAATAATTAACAGTTTTGATATTCAATTAATTATGAACTAATCATAATATTTTTAAAAAATAGTAATAAAGGTGAAAAAAGAACTTTTAGATTGACTTATAGATCAACTTAATTGCTAATAACCAGGAAAAATTAATAGCATATAATAGAATCCACTTTTTATAATCCAGTCTGACTTAGTACAAATAAAGAATAATCATTGCTATTAGGAGAATTCTATCCTGCTACATTACCAAATGCTTCTGGAGCCATTTGTGCTTTTCATTAATTTTAACCTTACTCTTATTAAAATGATAAAGACTTAACCAAAAGCCATTATTGCATAAGATTTACATATTTAAGATCAGTTATGGCTCCACTTATATTTTCTTAGTTTATATGAAACTGACCTCTCTCCTTCCCCATTTAAGCAATATGCTATCACCAAAGGAGATCTGAGCTGATATAGCAATTGGTCACATGTTTATTTTTAATATTGTCTCAGAAGATCCTCACACAGCCAGTGTCAAATTCAGCATTTAATTTGACAACACAGCAGCTTAATTAACATTTTCACACATATAGAAAATGAGAGGGAAAGCATGGGTTCACAAAGGTTGAAGCAAGTCAAATTTCTGAGAATCAGGTAGCGAAGGATATTGGAGACAGCCAGGTCACATTTGTGGGTGTGTGTTTGTGGGGAGGAGTAAGTTATAGAGCTTTCTCAGCCCAACAATCAATACAATAGAAAGTATAAATACCAGAGAAAATTATGTGAATACTGAGTCATTCAATCTGTTCTGCTAGGAAAATGTGAAATCCCTATGCTAAAAATGAAAGATAATTCAAAAGTATTTTTACACTTTGCTGGCTTATGTTACATTACAAAATGTCTGTATTGTTTAACCTATATTGAATCTTTATTCTTCCCATTCACATTACTTTCTAGCTTTTATGAACATACTGTTTGACCAATTAGTCTCCAGATATCTTGCTCTTGATCTATCAAAATTTAATCTGCAGTGAATCAATCTCTTCCTCAGTCAAATATGTTTAACAAGCTTTTATCTATAATGGTTTGCTAATTAACATTCCCTCTTTTTGCCAGTGAACTACAGTTATCAAGCAAAAAATATTGATTCAAAAGTCAACCACTTGCCTACCCAATTACTCCCGTACTCTCTTAGGAATGTGTCTTATTACCTATTACCAAATTAAAATTGTTGTTTAAAATGTACTATTACAGAGATGAAAACACAGAAGGGGATCATCAGCTATTCATGTGTTCAACAAACAGTTAACAGAACTGGTAAAGCTCCATGAGACAGTGGAGGAGGGATGAGCCTGGTGTGCTCAGTTCCTAGGGTCACAAAGAGTCTGAGACAATTTAATGATGGAACAACGACAACAAATTGGTAAAACAAAGTTGAACAAGAGAGATTGGCTATTTACCTTAGAAAGCTAACATTTAAATGAGGTGGACAGAACTTCAACAACTGGAAAGACAAATGATTTTTCAGAAGATAAAAAGCCTAGTATGGAGGTTCTTTAAAACATTAAAAACAGAGCTACAATGTGATCTAGCAATCCCATTCCTAGGCATATATCCAGAGGAAAACATTTCAAAGGGGTATGAAAAAAAAAAAAAGATATATGCACGCTGATATTATTGTAGTATTAACTACAATAGCCAAGATATGAAAGAACCTAAGTATCCATTGACAGAAGAATGGGTAAAGAAGATGTGGTACATATACACAATGGAATATTAGCCATTAAAGAATGGGATAATCCCATTTGCAGCTGCATGGATGGACCTGGAGATTATCATAATTTTCATACTAAGTGAAATAAGATAGACAGAGGAAGACAAATATATAATATCACAGGAGGAGAAGGGGATGGCTGAGGATGAGACAGATGAATGGCAGTAATGAATCGAAGGACGTGAGTTCGAGCAAGCTCCAGGAGATGGTGAAGTACAGGGAAGCCTGGCATGCTGCAATCCATGGGGTTGCAAAGAGTCAGAAACGACTGAGGGACTGAACAGCAACATATGCAGAAGAAAAAAAGGATACAAATAAACTTGCTTACAAAACAGAAACAGAGTCACAACTTAGAGAAATAATTTATAGTTATGGGGGCATGGGGGATGGGTGGGGGAAGGGATAGATTGGGAGTTTGGGATTGACATTTACACACTGCTGTATTTAAAACAGATAATCAACAAGGGTCTACTGTAAAAAAATGAAAAAGGACTGAGGATGAACAAAACCTGACAAGTGAATAGAGGAATGTAGGGAGGTCTTAAGGATAGAGAGATCAGAAAGGCTCTCTTATATGGCAAAGTTTCAGCCAAAATCTGCAGGAAAGGGGAGAGTTCTTCTAAGGGAAGAAGGATACAGTAGTGTCTAAGGCACAGGCAAACTTGATCTGTTCAAGGTGCTTACAGAGGGTCAAAAATAATATGGTCAGGGGAGTGAGTGCTAGGTGATGAGACCAGGTTTCTTGGGCTCAAAGGAAGAAGAGATTAAAGGGAGAGAATTGGATTCTGTTTTGAGTGAGATGAGAAACTTATTTGTAGATTAAGCACAAGAGATCCATATTCTTATATACATTACAAAAGGACTCCTCCACTGTACAGCTTCTCTATGTCTTTTATTATTTGATTATTAACTTTCTCCCTGTCCTCTAAGCATAAGGCTAGGGCTTCCTCTTCAATGGTTAATCAGAACACTTTTCTAATTTTCTGACTCATTTCCTTTATAATACTTCATATGTTTTAGTGTGTTTGTCACGTATATTCAAGGATGGGTCCCATATAGGATGCACAGGTCAATGTAAACCCAGAAGAATGAATGGCATTTTTTTAAATCAGTTTTCAGCTGGTAAATCTCTCTCTTTTGCTCTCTAACTCTCTTTCTCATACACGGACACACACACATATACTTGTGAGTGTGCCTGCATAGAACATATAGGTATAGAATATGTATGAAATGTTTGGTTGGAATTGTGCATAAGTTGGGAAAAAGAATGGACACCACTCTTGCACACATTCAGTAAGAAAACCTCTTAAGAGCTCAGCAATGTTTCTTCAAATGTGTGAGATTAAGTGCAAGCATTTGGAAGGCACAACAGAAAGGGAAGCAAGTATTTAGAGAAATTTTCTCATTGTCTAACTCCCAGGCAAGGAGAAAAGTTATCAGGAGTAAAAAAGAAAGTAAATGTACAGAAAATATTTTTATCAGGAATTGTGATCCGAGGATATGCCTAAACATACTCATTTTCACATTTAAAATCCTTTGATATGCTTTTAGCAGCATAAAGCCTCTTAAAACATTTTTTTTTTAATTGAGGCATTCTAAAAAAGTCAATTATCAAAAGATCTTCAACTAAATACAATGAATAAAAAAACTGTTAACATAAAGAATTTAGGTGATCTCTGCATATATATTTCTTTTTGCAATAAGATTTACATATAGTTAGAAAGAAAAGATCAGATGTAATAGATGCTTTCTCAGACAAGGTAGAACCAGTACAACTATCAAAACCTGAGAGAGAAGAATGAGTAGAGTATGACAAAATAGATAAAGCTTTCTAAAAAGTCTTATAATTATGAATAAATGGGGCTTCCCTCATGGCTCAGATGCTAAAGAATCTGCCTGCAAAACAGGAGACCCTGGTTTGATCCCTGGGACAGGAATATCCCCTAGAGAAGGGAATGGTTACCCACTCCAATATCCTTGCCTGGAGAATCTATGAACAAAGAATCCTGGCAGTCTACAGTCCATGGGGTTACAAAAATTCAGGCATGACTGAGCTACTAATATTTTCACTTTCAGATATAAACCAGATTCTGCATTAAAAAAAGAGAGGATGAAGGAAAAGTTACTGGAAAATTGAAACATTGTTTAGAGTAACAAAGGGGAATAGGGATAATTTACAGAAGTGTTAGTGTAAATGTTGGAGAAGGAATGGCAACCCACTCTAGTATTCTTGCCTGGAGAATTCCATGGACAGAGGAAGTTGGCAGGCTACAGTCCACGGGGTCACAGAGTTGGAGGTGACTGGGTGACGAACACTTTCACTTTAGTATAAATGTAACCAAAGATGGGCACAATAAAGGCCAAAAATGGCAAAGATCTAACAGAACCAAAAGAGATTAAGAAGAAGTGGCAAGAATACACATAAGAGCTATACAAGAAAGGCCAAAATGACCAGATAACCAGGAGAGTGTGATCACTCACCTAGAGTCAGACATCCTGGAGTGTGAAATCAAGTGGGTCTTAGGAAGCATTACTACAAACAAAGCTAGTGGAGGTGATGGAATTCAAGCTGAGCTATTTCAAATCCTAAAAGGTGATGCTATTTTAGGTGTTGCAGGGAACATGACAGCACATTTAGAAAACTTAGCAGTGGCCACTGGACTGGAAAAGGTCAGTTTTTACTCCAATCCCAAAGAAGGGCAATGCCAAAGAATGATCTCTGTGCTGTGCTTAGTGGCTCAATCCTGTCTGACCCTTTGTGACCTCATGAACTGTAGCCCGCCAGGGTCCTCTGTCCATGGGGATTCCCCAGGCAAGAATATTGGAGTGGGTTACCATGCCCTTCTCCCAGGATCTTCCCAACCCAGGGATGGAACCAAGGTCTCCCGCATTGCAGGTGGATATTCTTTACAGTCTGAGCCACCAGGAAAGCCCAAGAATGTTCAAACTGTGGTACAATTGCACTCATTTCAGATGCTAGCAAGATTATGCTCAAAATCCTTGAAGCTAGGCTTCAGCATTATGTGAACCGGGAACTGCCAGATGTACAAGCTGTATTTAGAAAAGGCAGAGAACCCAGAGATCAAATTGCCAACATCCACTGGATCATAGAAAAATCAAGGGAATTAAAAGAAAAATCTATTTCTGGTTCATTGACTGCACTAAATCCTTTGACTGTGTAGATAACACACAGACACACACACACACGTGGAATTTTAAAAGAAATGGGAATACCAGACCACTTTACCTGTCTCGTGAAAAACCTGTGTGCAAGTCAAGAAGCAACAGTTAGAACCTTACATGAAACAATGGACTGATACAATTTGGAAAAGGAGTGCATGAAAGCTGTATATTGTCACCCTACTTATTTAACTTATATGCAGAGTAGGTAATGTGAAATGCCAAGATATATCACAAGCTGGAATTAAGATTGCCGGGAGAAATATGGACAACCACAGATATACTTCCCTTGTGGCTCAGCTGATAAAGGATCTGCCTGCAATATGGGAGACCTGGGTTCAATCCCTAGGTTGGGAAGATCCCCTGGAGAAGGGAAAGGTTATCCACTCTAGTACTCTGGCCTGGAAAATTCCATAGACTGTATAGTTCATGGGGTCACAAAGAGTCGGACATGACTGAACGACTTTCACTTCATGGATATGCAGGCTGACACCACTCTAATACCAAAAGGTGAAGAGGAACTAAAGAGGCACTTAATGAGGGTGCAACAGGAGAGTGAAAAACCTGGCTTCAAACTCAACATTCACAAAACCTGAGATCATGGCATCTGATACCATCACTTCATGGTAAATACATGGGGGAAAAGTAGAAACTGACAGATTTTATTTTCTTGGGCTCTAAAAGCACTGTGGAGGGTAACTGCAGCCATGAAATTACAAGACTCTTGCTCCTTGGAAGAAAAGCTATGAAAAACCTAGACACAGTGTGTTAAAAAGCAGAGACATCACTTTGCCAACAAAGGTCCTTATAGTCAAAGCTGTGGTTTTTCCAGTAATCATGTATGGATGAGAGAATTTGATCGTAAAGAAGGCTGAGCCCCAAAGAATGATGCTTTTAAATTGTGGTGCTGGAGAAAACTCCTGAGAGTCCCTTGGACTGTAAGGAGATCAAATCAGTCAGTCCTAAAGGAAATCAACCCTGAATATTCATTGGAAAGACTAATGTTGAAACTGAAGCTCCAATAGTTTGGCTACCTGATATGAAGAGTGCTACTCATTGAAAAAGCTCTGATGCTGGGAAAATGGAAGACAGAAAGAGAAGGGGGAAACATAGGATAAGATGATTGGATAGTATTACGGACTCAATGGACATGAGTTTGAGCCAACTCTGGGAGATAGTGAAGGATAGGGAAGCCTGGCATGCTACAGTCCATGTGGTCTTAAAGAATCAGAGAGGGCTTATCTACAAAACAACAGCAACAGCCACTAGAAAAATATCCAAACCTTCTCTAAAAACAGAATATACTTTAAAGAAAGAACAGTACAAGGAATTCCCTGGCTTCCAGTGATTAGGAGTCTGCACTTCCACTGCTAGGGCCCAGGTTCAATTCCCTGGTTGGGAACTCTGATTCTGCAAGCTGTACAACACAGTCAAAAAAAGAACAAAATTAAATTATGGAACTGAGGTTAAAAATTAATAACGTTGACAAAATAACTATAAGTAGTTTCAACTCATTGATCAAAAATATTTTCAGATTGATTCTCAAAGCAAAATCTAAAATCATTCTAAATGAAAGTAAGACACCTAGAGATGCTTAGAAGGTTAAAACTAGAATAATAAAATGAATGAGGCAAAAACCTTTTTTTTGTGATACAACCTACAAATAACAATGAAGACTGTATGTTATTACAGAGTGTATGTCATTAATTATTCATCTAGAAAACAGTACAACTCTAATTGTCATAAACCTGAATCTAAGAGACGTAAGGGAGAAAAAAAATAGTATCAATAGATGTCATCAATATACCTCTCTCAATCCAAATACAAAAAGTGAAGGAAAAGGTAGGGTTGAGTAGATCTAAACCACATAATTATAATAGATAGAGAAGATTTTATACATAGTTATGGAACTTGGATCCTCTCATGGTTAATTTTATGTTTCAATTTGGCTGAGTCATGATGCCCAAACAGTTGGGCAAACATTATTCTAAGCATTTATGTGAGGGTGTTTTTGAATGAGATTAGCATATAAATTGGTGGGCTTTGAGTAAACCAACTGGTCTCCATAGAGCCTCACCCAATCAGTTGGAGGTCTGGTGGAACTAATTGACTGATCCACCCTTGAATAAAAGAGAATTCTGCAGATAGCTTTCAAACTTGAGTTGGAACATCAGCTACTCTGGGTCTCCAGCTTGCTAGCTCACGCTGGAGATTTTGGACATGCCAGCTTCTATAATTGTATGAACCAATTTCTTATAATAAATGACTCTGTATAAGTATACACCCTATTGTTTCCATTTTTCTGAAGAACTGTCACCAATAAATACTTCCAGTAAAAAGAACTGCTTCTTTTTAAGAATTGTGAGAATATTCACAAACAATGAAGGAAAAATGGTTATACAATTAACCCTTAAAGAACATGGGTTTGAACTATACAGGTCCACTTTCATATGAAGTTTTTTCAATAAATGCATATTATCTACACAGCATCATACTATCTGTGATTGCAGTTAGTTGAATTTATGGATATGAAATCATAGATATGAGAGGGTTCACCATAAATTATGCATGGATTTTTTGAGGGTGTAGGGAGTCAGTGCCCAACTCCTGCATCATTCAAGTTTAAACTGCTCTTTAGTCTACTAATTTAATAGGTCACAGACATTAAATAATAATGAGAAAATGGGAGAATTCAAGGAAGGTTTCCCTGATCAAAACATTTAACATAAAGCATATGAAGGAGCCATCTCTACAAAAGTTGTTGGAAGAACTCTCTAGAGAGAAGATGCAGCATTTAAAATTCCTTTGGATGGACAGAAAAGAAAAAAATCAACATTTTCTAGGAAAATATAGAACATGTGTGGCTTGAGCACTTTGAAAGGAGCGGTGACATAAAATAATAAAGTAGAAGGAGTGGGCAAGGACTATACCATATAGATCATATTGGGGAAAAGAAAGTAATTTATTCAAAGACTAGTCATTATCATGTGATTTTAAAATAGTTTGATAGCAAATTTCACTTGATATTTAGAAAAATCATATTGTAGATAATATTTGTAGAATTAGTAAAAAATGAGGCAGAGACTAGTAATTAAGCCATAGCATCTTGTGACCAGGTTAGGTTAGAAACAGTGGTTATGCAGAGAAGTGAACACATTCAAATTGTTTTGCAGTAAGATCAACCAAATCTGGGCTTCCCTGGTAGCTCAGCTGGTAAAGAATCTGCCTTCAATGCAGTAGACCTGGGTTGGGAAGATCCCCTGGAGGAGGGCATGGCAACTCACTCTAGTATTCTTGCCTGGAGAATCCCCAAAGACAGAGGAGCCTGACAGGCTACAGTCCATGGGGTCACAAAGAGTTGAACACAACTGAGAGACTAAGCACAGGACAGAACAGCAGCCAAATCTATGGATTGGTTAGCTTAGCTACAGGGTCGAAAGATAAACCAATAATAATAGAGACAAGTGCTCAGGAATTTGCTCCTCAGTGTAGTAAATTATAGTGCGCTAGGTGAACGTTCAGAAAGAATGGATAACCAAGACTTGAGAGATCTGTTAACATAACAGATTGAAAAATATCTAAATTAATCCTAAAGTTAAACCAAAGAATGGGCAATGATGATTTCATCAAAGAAATGGTGTATATAAACACCCATTGGTTAATATCAGATAAAATAATGACTATGTGGCCATTACATTGAATCAGTTATAAGATAAGGCTGGAAAAGTAATCAGCAGCCAATCTATAAAGGACCATATGAGGAATATTATGGAATCTGATATTCCATATATCAGATTTGTATTAGGAAATAAAATGAATATTTTATGAAGAAATCTGAACATTATTCAGAAAGTAATAGATCTCTCTTAGAAATTTTTAAACTTGGGAGTGACGTGATAAGGTTTGCTTTACAAAAGACCAGAGAAAATACTATTTAAGATACAGATTAGAGAAAACAATACTGAAGGAAAAGAAAAATAGATATTTGTTGCAAGAAACCAGATGGAATAACAGTGATGCAAATTAGGTGAGAGACAGAGTATCATGGAGAAATCACATAATTTACCCACTGGTACATGATAAATGTCATGTGGTTTTATAAATCAAATCCCTTATCAATTAGACATTCAAACAGAGACCTTTATGGGGGAAAAAAAACAAAGTCACAGACTTACTTTAAAATAAAACAACACAGTTGCAAAGAAAGGAAATAGAATCAAAAACATGGTCAAAACGTTGAAATTCTTGGATATGAATAGCAAGTATATAGATGCTTACTATAATTGTCTTTCCATTTTTGTTAGTGCTTTTAAATTTATTTTAAAACATTTAAAATTAGAGAAAAAAAAACTACAAACACATAGGGAAAAAAATGTGAGTCTATCTATATGTCTTCTGTCTCCACAGTCTCTGATAGGAGAAGTGTGCTGAGAGAATGATTTTTGTACCCTGTAGTTGCAGCACATTTATGGTATTTCTCTGCATACATAATAGAGTGTGCCAGCTTTCAAAGTGAACATGGCCTGCAATGACTGCAAAAATAGTTTAAGATATAATTTATTAACAAAAAATTTCCTTAAGCAAATGAATATAATGTGCAACGTTATTTTCCCCAAAATTGAAACATTTAAAATCAATGAAAATTATAAGTATACGTGATAAATGTTAAAATTAAGAAAATATATTTTTTGTTTCACAAAATAGGCAATTCTCTAAAAGGACAGAACACATTTTTTTGGCCTCATGTGTCCCCAAAGCAACATTTAAGTTTAGAAAACAGGAAAGAAATTTCGTAGTATTTGAAGAAAAAAACCCTTCAAGGAATGCATACTATGGTGCTTTTTGTGATTAAATAGTAAAGGAAATAGATAATCAAAATCATTTTATGAAGTTAGATAAAAGCTTATAAACATCAAAGTAAAACATTCTGTAATGTATGTGACATGGGACACACACAATCCGCTTTGGGTTAACTATCTAAATTTTATAAATAAATGAAAACTGTGAATTATTTAACTCACCTCCTTGGCAAAGTGTATGCATATTTTATTTTGATTAATAATAGCTATAATTAATATTATTTTGTGATATAGTGTTATGGGTTGCATTTTGCCCCCTTCCATCCAAGTTCGCATGTTGAATTCTCCTCAACATCAGAATGGGCTGTATTTCAAAATACGGTAAGGGTAACTATTTTCAAAAGAGGTAAGAGTGTGTGTTAAGTCACTGAGTCATGACGGACTCTTTTTCAACCCCATGGACTTGTAGCTCCCAGGTTCCTCTGTCCATGGAATTCTCCAGGCAAGAATACTGGAGTGGGTAACCATTTCCTTCTCCGGGGAATCTTTCCAACCCAGGGATCAAACCTGTGGCTCCTGTGGCATCTCTTGCATTGCAGGCCAATTCTTTTACCAGTGCGCCGTGGGGAAAGCCCTATGTATATATTATGAATTGAATTTGGAGGCTACAGGGAAGTATATGTCCATCGGGCAATCTTCTTAACAGTAAATTATGAAAAAGATATTCTGTGATTTCTTAAAATGATAACAAAATTCCCTATTCATAACCAATGTCCTTATCTCAAGCACTTGGATTATTTTATTTTATTTTGTTTTCATTCTGGAAGGACATGAGATCTAGATTTGTCTTGTATACTTTTCCCTCAGAGTTAGGATTTCTCCAGAGATATATGAGTCTTTTTATAAACATCTGACAGAATGTGGTCCACTGGAAAAGGGCATGGCAAACCACTTAAGTATTCTTGACTTGAGAACCCCATGAACAATATGAAAAGGCAAAAAGATAGGACACTGAAAAATGAACTCCCCAGGTCAATAGGTGCCCAATATGCCACTGGAGATCAGTGGAGAAATAACTCCAGAAAGAATGATGGGATGGAGCCAAAGCAAAAACAATACCCAGCTGTGGATGTGACTGGTGATAGAAGCAAAGTCCGATGCTGTAAGAGCAATATTGCATAGAAACCTTGAATGTTAGATTCATGAATCAAGGCAAATTGGAAGTGGTCAAACAGGAGATGGCAAGAGTGAACACTGACATTCTAGGAATCAGTGAACTAAGATGGACTGGAATGGGTGAATTTAACTCAGATGACCATTATATCTACTACTGTGGGCAAGAATAACTTAGAAGAAACGGAGTAGCCATCATGGTCAACAAAAGAGTCCAAAATGCAGTACTTGGATACAATCTCAAAAACGACAGAATGATCTCTGTTCGTTTCCAAGGCAAACCATTCAATATCACAGTAATACAAGTCTATGCCCTGGCCAGTAATGCCGAAGAAGCTGAAGTTGAACGGTTCTATGAAGACCTACAAGACCTTCTAGAACTAACACCCAAAAAAGATGTCCTTTTCATTATAGGGGACTGGAATGCAAAAGTAGGAAGTCAAGAAACACCTGGCGCAACAGGCAAGTTTGGCCTTGGAGTACAGAATGAAGCAGGGCAAAGGCTAATAGAGTTTTGCTAAGAGAATGCACTGGTCATAGCAAACACCCACTTCCAACAACACAAGAGAAGACTCTACAGGTGGACATCACCAGATGGTAAACACCGAAATCAGACTGATTATATTCTTTGCAGCCAAAGATGGAGAAGCTCTATAAAGTTAGCAAAAACAAGACCGAGAGCAGACTGTGGCTCACATCATGAACTCCTTATTGCAAAATTCAGACTTAAATTGAAAAGTAGGGAAAACAACTAGTCCATTCAGGTATGACCTAGATCAAATCCCTTATGAGTATACAGTAGAAGTGACAAATAGATTTAAGGGACTATATCTGATAGACAGAGTGCCTGATGAACTATGGACAGAGGTTCATGACATTGTACAGGAGACAGGGATCAAGACCATCCCCATGAAAAAGAAGTGCAAAAAAGCAAAATGGCTGTCTGAGGAGGCCTTACAGTTAGCTGGGAAGAGAAGAGAAGCGAAAAGCAAAGGAGAAAGGGAAAGATATTCCCATCTGAATGCAGAGTTCCAAAAAAGAGCAAGGAGAGATAAGAAAGCCTTCCTCAGCAATCAATGCAAAGAAATAGAGGAAAACAACAGATTGGGAAAGACTAGAGATCTCTTCAAGAAAATTAGAGATACCAAGGGAACATTTCATGCAAAGATGGGCTTGATAAAGGACAGAAATGGTATGGACCTAACAGAAGCAAAAGATATTAAGAAGAGGTGGCAAGAATACACAGAAGAACAGTACAAAAAAGATCTTCATGACCCAGATAATCACGATGGTGTGATCACTCACCTAGAGCCAGACATCCTGCAATGTAAAGTCAAGTGGGCCTTAGAAAGCATCACTACGAACAAAGCTAGTGGAGGTGATAGAATTCCAGTTGAACTATTTCAAATCCTGAAAGATGATGCTGTGAAAGTGCTGCACCCAATATGCCAGCAAATTTGGAAAACTCAGCAGTGGCTACAGGACTGGAAAAGGTCAGTTTTCATCCCAAAGAAAGGCAATGACAAAGAATGCTCAAACTACTGCACAATTGCACTCATCTCACATGCTAGTAAAGTAATGCTCAAAATTCTCCAAGCCAGGCTTCAGCAATACATGAACCTTGAACTTCCAGATGTTCAAGCTGGTTTTAGAAAAGGTAGAGGAACCAGAGATCAAATTGCCAACATCTGATGGATCATCGAAAAAGCAAGAGAGTTCCGGAAGGACATCTATTTCTGCTTTATTGACTATGCCAAAGTCTTTGACTGTGTGGATCACAATAAAGTGTGGAAAATTCTGAAAGAGATGGGAATACCAGACCATCTGACCTGTCTCTTGAGAAACCTGTATGCAGGTCAGGAAGCAACAGTTAGAACTGGACATGGAACAACAGACTGGTTCCAAATAGGAAAAGCAGTACATCATGGCTGTATATTGTCACCTTGCTTATTTAACTTCTATGCAGAGTACATCATGAGAAACGCTGGGTTGGAAGAAACACAGGCTGGAATCAAGATTGCCAGGAGAAATATCAATAACCTCAGATAGTGCAGATGACACCACCCTTATGGCAGAAAGTGAAGAAGAACTAAAGAGCCTCTTGATGAAGGTGAAAGAGGAGAGTGAAAAAGTTGGCTTAAAGCTCAATGTTCAGAAAACTAAGATCATGGCATCTGGTCCCATCACTTCACAGGAAATAGAAGGGGAAACAGTGGAAACAGTGTCAGATTTTATTTTTTTTGGCTCCAAAATCACTGCTGATGGTAATTGCAGCCATGAAATTAAAAGACGCTTACTCCTTGGAAGGAAGGTTATGGCCAACCTAGAGAGCATATTTAAAAGCAGAAACATTACTTTGCCAACAAAAGTCTGTCTAGTTAAGGCTATGGTTTTTTCAGTGGTCATGTATGGATGTGAGAATTGGACGGTGAGGAAAGCTGAGCGCCGCAGAATTGATGCTTTTGGACTATGGTGTTGAAGAAGACTCTTGAGAGTCCCTTGGACTGCAAGGAGATCCAATCAATCCATCCTAAAGGAGATCAGTCCTGGGTGTTCATTGGAAGGACTGATTTGAAGCTGAAACTGCAATACTTTGGTCACCTCATGCGAAGAGTTGATTCATTGGAAAAGACCCTAATGCTGGGTAGGACTGGGGGCAAGAGGATAAGGCGACGACAGAGGATGAGATGGTTGGATGGCATCACTGACTCGATGGACATGGGTTTGGGTAAACTCCGGGAGTTGGTGATAGACAGAGAGGCCTGGCGTGCTGCAATTCATGGGATCACAAAGAGTCGGACACAACTGAGAGACTGAACTGAACTGAACTGAGTCCTTCATATAGAAGGTTTTCCTGCATAGAAATTTTCTTCCTGTACTGATCTGTAGGACTTATAAATAAGATCTGCATTCTATTTTAAAAGTCACTAAGAATTAAAATAAGATACTTACTAAGATACTTCAGTTGCCATTGTTCATTTTCAAGAATTAATATTGCATCTGCCGGTATTTATGTTCACAATGAATAGGAAACATTATAGACTGTAATACTTTTCATCCATATGGTATAGTGTTATCAAGTGCTAGTTTAACAAATTATCAAAAAATTCTTTAACAACAACTACAGTTGTTGAACATGAAAGGAACAAAATACATAGGTAGCAAGTAGCCAAAGAAGTAACATGGAATAGGGGTAGGAATGAGGAGAGGAGATTAAGTGCAAGCAATTAATTTACTGGCGTGAAAAGTGTTCTGTGTGGGGGTGTTTCTAATCTCTTTCCTCAATACTTTTGTTGATCCTTATGCCATTAAGTCAAGTGCCTACTTGAAATATATTTTTTCAGTTTTTATTTACTCAACAAAGTCTTTACTTTCTATATGCCAAGCATTGTTCTGTCTTTTACAGCTGTTATTCAACTCATTCTCACAAAATCCAATTAAGGATACATCAGCATCAGCATCTCTGTTTTATAGGTGAGGGAAAGATTGTAAGAGTGCATTTTCAGAATTTAATCCCAGAAATTTGATTCCAGAATTTGTCCCCTTAACTACTCTAACACTGTGGTGAGTCATGTTTCTATCCTCAGACCACTTACATTACTTTGGACCTATAAAGCATTTGGGGTTTCCGCAGATTGCTCAGGGCTTCTCAGGTGGTGCTAGTAGGAAAGAGCCTGCCTGCCAATCCAGGAGACATAAGAGACACAGGTTCAATTCCTGGGATGGGAAGATCCCCTGGAGAAGGAAATAGCAACCCACCCCAGTATTCTTGCCTGGAGAATTCCATGGACAGAGGAGCCTGGCAGGCTACAGTCCATGGGGTCACAAACAGACATGACTGAAGGGACAGCATCAGCAGCAGATTGCTCAGCAGGTAAAGAATCCAATTGCAGTGCAGGAGATACATGAGACTTGGGTTTGATTTCTGGGTAGGGAAAGTCCCCTCCAGGAGGAAATGGCAACCCACTCCAGTGTTCTTGCATGGAGATTCCCACAGGCAGAGGAAGCTGGCAGGCTACAGTCCAAAGGATGGCAAGGTGTCAGACACAACTAAGCAGGCACATAAAACATTGAATCTAATTTGCAGAATTCTAATGGGATTTACATTTATAAATTGATCTGTGATTAATAAATGTATTTTAGTTTTAAAAAGTATTTGACTTACATTGGGCCATTATTGCATTTATAGACTGGAAATTACTTAGTCAATTTGTATTAAACTTTTCATTAAACGTACAGTTGCTCAGTCATGTCCAACTCTTTTTTGACTCTGAGGTCCACTGAGTTCTTCTCCATGGAATTCTTCAGGCAAGAATACTGGAGCAGGTTGCCATTCCCATCTCCAGGGTATCTTCCTAACTCAGGAATTGAACTCACATCTCCTGTATTGGTGGCAGATTCTTTACCACTGAGCCATCTGGGATGACCCCATGGACCAAGCTCCTCTGTCCATGGAGTTTCCCAGGTAAGAATACTGACATGGGTATGCATACTTTCTCCAGGAGATCTTCTTGAACTAGAGATCAAATCCATGTCTCCTGAATTAAAGGAAGATTCTTTACCATCTGAGCCACCAGGAAAGCCCAAAAGTAGTATTATTATGTCTTAATTATTGTATTAAAATACAGTACCTTATTTTGTATTATAGTGTATGGTTTAATTTGCTAATATTTTTCTTTAGTTTTTACAATTTTACATAAATATTCATTTTAAAAGATTAGCTAAACATTTCTTTCTTGACGCTCGCATCCATAGAGGAAAAAAATCTTTGTTGACCTCACACAATTAAAACAGGTAGATTTCAGACAACAAGCTGTCTCAAGCAGAAAGTGATTGTTGAGATTTTAGCTAAGCTACCCCATGGTTTTACTGCCTAGTCATCCATTTTACTGAGAAAAGTGCCATCCTGGTATCTTAAACTGAGAGTGGCATTGTCTTGCAAGCACATACACTTCCTATATAACAGCCTGGAGAGTCACATGAAAAGGTAAATTTCTTCCAACAAACCTTGTGATAAACAGTCTCCTCCATCTCTCAGTGTCTTCTCCTCCCGTGTTCATTAAGTGAGACCCCCCTCAAAGTTTCCAAAACCCATTCTTTTTAGAGTGAATCGATAGATTCAGATTCTGCCTTTGCCCAGGAACCCCACAGCACTCTAACCAGAGAGAAAGAAAGTGAGTCACTCCGTCATGTCCAACTCTTTGCGACCCCATGAACTGTAGCCTGACAGGCTCCTTTGTACTGGGAATTCTCCAGGCCAGAATATGGAATGGGCAACTGTTACCTTCTGCAGGGGATCTTCCGAACCCAGGGATCAAATCCAGGGCTTTCACATTGCAGGTGAATTCTTTGCTGTTTGAGCCACCAGGGAGACCCAAGAATACTGGAATGGGTAGCCTATCCTTTCTCCAGCAGATCTTTCCAACCCAGGAATCAAACCAGGGTCTCCTTCATTGCAGGTGGGTTTTTTACCCACTGAGCCACCAGGGAAGTCCTAACCAGGAAACCTAGTTAAGGTAAGTGCCCCCAGGATATACCTCTCTCTAGGCTAGCATCCTGCCTTGACCTTCCCATATGTCCCCTCCAGACATGTCGTGTACTTCCTACAGGCCCTGTGAGTAACAAAATTCTACATTTCAGTTTCTCTTGTGGTTTCTGTTGAACTAAGGCTTCTCTCTTGAGAAACCTGTATGCAGGTCAGGAAGCAACAGTTAGAACTGGACATGGAACAACAGACTGGTTCCAAATAGGAAAAGGAGTATGTCAAGGCTGTATATTGTCACCCTGCTTGTTTAACTTATATGCAGAGTACATCATGAGAAACGCTGGGCTGGATGAAGCACAAGCTGAAATCAACATTGCCGGAAGAAGTATCAATAACCTCAGATATGCAGATGACACCACCCTTATGGCAGAAAGTGAAGAAGAACTAAAGAGCCTCTTGATGAAAGTGAAAGAGGAGAGTGAAAATGTTGGCTTAAAGCTCAACATTCAGAAAACCAAGATCATGGCATCCGGCTCCATCACTTCATGGCAAATAGATGGGGAAACAGTGGAAATTGTGGCTGACTTTATTTTTCTGGGCTCCAAAATCACTGCAGATGCTGACTGTAGCCATTAAATTAAAAGACGCTTACTTCCTGGAAGGAAAGTTATGACCCACCTGGACAGCACATTAAAAAGCAGAGACATTACTTTTTCAACAAATGTCCGTCTAGTCAAGTTTATGGTTTTTCCAGTAGTCATGTATGGATGTGAAAGTTGAACTATAAAGAAAGCTGAGCGCTGAAGAATGGATGCTTTTGAACTGTGGTGTTGGAGAAGACTCTTGAGAGTCCCTTGCACTGCAAGGAGATCCAACCAGTCCATCCTAAAGGAGATCAGTCCTTGGTGTTCATTGGAAGGACTGATGTTGAAGCTGAAACTCCAATACTATGGGGATGACAGAGGATAAGATGGTTGGATGGCATCACCGACTCGATGGACATGGGTTTGGGTAAACTCCAGTAGTTGGTGATGGACAGGCAGGCCTGGTGTGCTGCGGTTCATGGGGTCACAAAGAGTCAGACACGACTGAGCGACTGAACTGAACAGAAGGCTTACCATCCTGGAGCCTGTTTCACTTAACAAATGCTTATTTAACAAAATCCTAAGTGACACAGGTCACCTACTCTTGGAGTGCATTAGTCAGAAGAATGATAAATGATTAAGATATCTCAACTTCACTTTCAATATCTAATAGAAAACCTTTCTTCAAACAGGTATTATCAATAGGTAGTAAATCCAACAGATAAATGTCTGATGAGGAATTGAAAGCTTATATAGAGCCCATATGATATTGCAGAGACTACTTTTTGTCTCAAGGGTGAAAAAAATTACACTGTTAAAATTAATTTCTCAGGACACATAATGGAAAATAAATATTAGTTGTTCCCTGATATGGAGCAATATTGACATAATAACATATGTGACGCATTGGTGTCAAAAATATTTTCTTGGATTTAAGCCAGCTGGTAGATACATTTTTTAGCAGCTAATGAAAGTGAGAGGAGAAAAGCTAAGTGACACCATGAATATACATTTAATAAGTTCCAGAACATGGTGAATTCTACCAGCTCAAATGTCTTCAAGAATTCAATAACAAAGAAATATATTTATCTAAATTAAATAACTCAAGGGACATACTGACAAGATGAAATGCGGTTCTGAATAGAATCTTTGCTTGGGATAAATCAATTATAAAAAATATTCTCAGTACATTAGGTAAAATTTAACTTGAATATTAATGCTTTATTATATGGGATTATTTTATTGTGACTGCAAAGAATGATTTTAATCTTCTTAAATTTAAAAAGACAATAATACCTGTAAATTTATTAATGACCAAATAAGACAAATATGTATAATGCATACACATAATAAATATTCATAAAATCTTATTTGAGTTATACATACAATTGTTATGCTATATATGTATCAATATGCTACTGACTCTGTCCTTGCAACATGGGATTATGTATAGTTTATGTTGTATTTCCCCTTCTGTTTTATTCATTTGCACATTCTGATTTTTACGTATTGACCATTTTCATTACAAATTATTTTATATCTTACTATAAGGAGTTAGGTACCTGGATTTTTCGTAAAAATGTTTCCATCACTTTTTGACACTAATTTTACATCTAAAAATCTCTTTAACCATTGTGGAAAATATGACAGTAAAAAATTACTAAATTCAAAGTATACAAAGCATTTGTCAATATAATTGTCTTTTTCTCTAAGCCTATCCATTTAAAATGTTACAGAGCTTGGAGAATACAAACCCTTCATGACACGACTAAGAATGAATGATTAATTTGGTAATTCATATTAATGTTTCATAGAAATTATAGGTCACATGAATATCCAAAAGTGTATGTACTCAATGAAGCATTACCATCCAGGGATATTGAAAATTAATGGATTCCTCATCTCACTATTTTTAAAAAATAAGAACTCTGATAACTTTATAGTAACCAATAATTTATATTTAGTTTGTGTATATGTGTGTGTTATTCCACAATACCAAGAATAAAAAGTCACTTTAAGTATTGAAAGACATTAAGGATTAATCTCTTTTGATGAAAAAAATTATTGTTTCATATACAAATAGCCTCATCAACAATCTGCTTTCTTGTGCCTTTGAGAATTTAGATTTCATTTTTCAGTATTAAATTGGATTGCTTTATGAATATAAAATGACAATGAACAGTTATTCCATAATGACAGCCAAAGGAAACTTGGTGAGTTAGCTCATTCAGATTCAAATTTTAATCTGGGAAATCATATCACAGTGAGACTCTGTTTAATATTTTTTCTTCCCAGTTAAAAAAAAAAAAGGTGACCCCTCAGGAATAAAGTAGTAAATATCATTAAATTAATTTGTTTGATCAATTATATCATATGCATATTTTAAAATGTTCATAATATAATAACACAATCAGCATCTTGTGCAAACATTTTCTATCTTCACTATTATAAGTGTGTCTTTCATTTACAGTATGGAAGTGAAAGGCACTCAGTCATGTCCAACTCTTTGCAACCCCGTGGACAGTAGCCTGCCAGGCTCCTCTGTCCATGGGATTCTCCAGGCAAGAAAAATGGAGTGGGTTGCCATTCTTCTCAAGAGGATCTTCCCAAGCCAGGGATCAAACCCAGGTCTCCTGCATTGCAGGCAGATTCTTTATCAGCTGAGCTACCAGGGAAGCCCCATTTATAGTATAAACATTTTCATTTTACTGAATATGAACATATTGTTATTAAGAATAGTAAGCAATGCAAAAGTACAGTAGACTTAAGAAAAACACCTGCCTAACAATTCCTTAATGTCAAATCCTATCCACTTATTTGCATGTATTTTAAATATAGTCAAAAGAAATAACATACAGATTTTAGTACAACATTCTGAACTAAATGTTTTAATCGTATGAGTACTTATGATTTTGCAACTGTCCTGCAGCTTAGGCATAATTATCCTCATTTTGCAAATGATAAAAGTAAGACAAGGAACCAACATTTCCCAAAGGCATACACAAAAATTAAACAAGAATATTTGAGCTTACCTGTGTAATTTCAGGGTCCATTGTAATGTGCAGCAAAATGGTATACCAAAAGTTTCTTACCATTGAAAATGAGATTTTCTCAGAATAAGTTATTTTCATCTGAATAACTCTCACAAGACAAATATTGAAAGGGATTTTTTCAAATATTTATCAATTAGCTTTTATTCATTTGCTAATTTTGCATAATATACTATAAAAGAATATTTTTTGGATATATTCTTTCAAAAGTAATGCTGCATTAAAAGATATATTTTGCCACAATAACTATTTATCATATTTGTTTCTTCTACCATGTCAATAAGGGGAAAATCAATGAAGACAAATAATCAACTATAGACTCATATAAGTGTTGTGATTATTTCATACTATGGTTGCCTTGTCTCATCACAAAGACCCTGTGTATTTAGTGAGAAAGGTTATAATTTTCACATTAAAAAAATCATGTACATAAGCAAATAAAATGTGTTAATAGAATTTACAATATTGACTAAGTTAAGCAGCCTTTTCAAAGTCAAATAAATATGGTAGATTACACATATCATTTTCTCAGCTTTTGCTTTTTATTTCCCATATCAATTCCAAAATGATTCCCCACAAATGATACTATAATTTCATTACTTTTAATATTTCACTGTCATGCTAAATACAAGTTAGTTTACTTCAAGATATCATAACCCCTTTTAGTGTCTTATAAATATATATTTATTAAATTTTAATTATGCTTCATAAATCCTAAATCAGTTTTCACAACTCTAATTGCATTTTATGTTTCTTCAAGAACTTCTGTGATTATTATACAACCTATGAAATGGCTCACTACTATTTCAGATCTTCCTTTGTGATTATTTTAAATTCACTTTTTCACATGTATTAATAAAGCTTCCAGGTGTATATATGTTATAGATGTGTTTTTACTTCTTTTTTATTCTCCTAGACTTGTATTATTCCTACACATTCAGTTCTTCTCCAGAAAGTCATCATTTTATTGAAGCAATGTGAAAAGGTTTTCCTAACTTGAATAGATCTTTAAGCCAAAAAAAAGAGAGAGAGAAAATGTAAACAATAGGTTAATGTCTGGAGAATTTAGCATTCACAGGAAGCTATGAAGATAATTCTATATGAAATATTAAAGAAAGGCAACATTCAATATTGTATATTGAAAGATGAAATGTGTAAAGCCTATATGGAAATAAAATACCAGTGATATAATGAAAAAGGACAAAAGTCTCTAGGAATAAAATTATTATGTGTAACAAGAGTTATATAAAGCATTTGAAGGACTCTCACCTTAAAATCAAAGCAAGTAGAATATACCTTAGTGCCTCTCAAAACTATTTTGCACAATCAATATTTTGAAGAATAAAAGATAAGAAATTCAGCCTCCACTGCAGCAATGTTTTTAAAATATAGAAAGGAAATATGTGTTTTGCTGGAAGGGCCCACTTTTCTCTTTCTGTGATAGCAGTATTTTTTCTATTTAGCAATATAAATGATCCTTACCTTATCCTGGGAATGATCCTGTGTACATATGTCTTAATCTGTTCAGACAGAAAAAATAGTCTTTGGAAATTTGTTGGTTCATTACTTAAACATTAAGTGCTTATATATTGCCCTTTATGCCTTCTTGAAGTGTACTGTATTAGTGGTTACTGAATGCAGAAAAATGAATGAGGAAGAAGAAATGTTCAAACTTTTCAGAATATGTGTGTATATATATATATATGTATATACATACACACACACACACACACACACACACACACACACACACACACACACACATATACAGAGTTTATTTTCTTGGGCTCCAAAATCACTGCAGATGGTGACTGCAGCCATGAAATTAAAAGATGCTTGCTCCTTGGAAGAAAAGCTATGACCAACCTAAAAAGCATATTAAAAAGCAGAGACATCACTTTGTCAACAAAGGTCCGTCTAGTCCAAGCTATGGTTTTTCCAGTGGTCATGTATGGATGTGAGAGTTGGACCATAAAGAAAGCTGAACACCAAAGAATTGATGCTTTTGAACTGTGGTGTTGGAGAAGATTCTTGAGAGTCCCTCGGACAGAAGGAGATCAAGCCAGTCCATCCTGAAGGAAATCAGTCCTGAATATTCATTGGAAGGACTGATGCTAAAGCTGAAACTCTAATACTTTGGCCACCTGATGCAAGGATCTGACCCATTGGAAAATACCCCGATGCTGGGAAAGATTGAAGGATGACAGAGGATAATTGACTCTATGGATATGAGTCTGAGCAAGCTTTGGGAGTAGATGTTGGACAGGGAAGCCTGGTGTGCTGCAGACCATGGGATTGCAAAGAGTCGGACTCAACCAACCGACTGAATTGAACTGAAGTGATATATATTAAAAGTAGCTTCTAAATCTCACTTGTTTCAGCATCTTCTAGCCAGTTAATACATATACTTGATTATGAAAGTCAGTAATAAAACCAGTTGAATGTTTTGGGCCTGAGAAAGGACCATTTTAATTCTAATGCTGTTTGAACTCCCCTTAGCATGCGATGTAGTTGACCTTTCAAAATTCTCTCTTTATTTCCACATTATTTCCTCCTGCTTTTCTCCTCTTTTTCTAGCTACTGAATCACAGGCGTGTATCATAATTGCTATCCTTTTGTCTATCCCCAAATCCAGAATTTTTAGGCAGTGCTGTTCATTGGAACATTTGATAATGATAAAAATGGTCTGCAATCTGTCCTGTCCAATATAACAGCCAATAGCTATGTGTGGCTATCGAACACTTCACATCTGAGGAAGTTAGTTTTAAATTTTACTAATCTTAATTAATTAAAAAATTATATGTGACTAGTGACTAATGTAATGAATAGCACAGTTTTAGAAGTAATGGCAATCTATTCTATCTTTTCAAATAAGACACACTCCACAAATCACCTGCTTTATTATTGTTGCTTAAATAGTCATTTTCAAAACTGTTATTGCCAAGTAAGATTTTGCCACAGTTTTAGTAATCTACACCTCTATGTATTTGTGGCCAAGCAAAAATACAAATGTATGTATTTTGAACTTGTAACACACCTCATATATTCTCATTTATAGATTTCTATCTATTCTATCTCTAAAAAATATTTAAAGGAAGTTCATTTCTCTCCACTGTCCTCACTCCATTCAGGTCATAATAATCTACTAACTAAATGAGACTAATGGCATCCTAATAAATCTTTCTGATTCTAGTCTTAAATCCATAAAATCTATCTCAAGAATCTGTTTCTTTGACTACTATGCTAAAGCTTTTGACTGTGTGGATCACAACAAATTGTGTAAAATTCTTAAAGAAATGGGAATAGCAGAACACCTCACCTGCCTCCTAAGAAATCTGTATGCAGGACAAGTAGCAACAGTTAGCACCAGATACGGAACAACAGACTGGTTTAAAACTGGAAAAGGAGTATGTCAGGGCTGTATATTGTCACCCTGCTTATTTAACTTCTATGCAGAGTACATCAAGTGAAATGCTAGGCTGGATAAATCACAAGCTGTAATCAAGATTCCAGAGGGAAAAAACAACAACCTCAGACATGGGGATGATAATACACTAATGGCATAAAGAGAAAAACAAAAGATCCTCTTGATGAAGGTGAAAGAGGAGAGTGAAAAATCTGGATTAAAACTCAACATTCAAAAGAAAAAAAAAAGATCATGGCATCTGGTCCCATCACTCCATGGTAAATACATGGGGAAACAATGGAAACAGTGACAGACTTTATTTTCTTGGGCTCCCAAATCACTGCAGATGGTGACTGCAGCCATGAAATTGAAAGATACTTGCCTTTTGGAAGAAAAGCTATGACAAACCTAGGCAGTGTATTAAAATGCAGAGACATCATTTTTCCAACAAAATTTCATATAGCCAAAGCTATGGTTTTTCCAGTAGTCCTATAAGGATGTGAGAGTTGGACCATAAAGAAGGCTGAGTACTAAGAATTGATGCTTTCAAACTGTGGTGCTGAAGTAGACTCTTGAGAGTACCTTGGACAGCAAGGAATTCAAACCATTAAATCCTAAAGGAAATTTACTCTGAATATTCATTGAAAGGACTGATGCTGAAGCTGAAGTTCCAATATTTTGGCCATCTTATGTGAAGAGCTGACTCATTGGAGAAGACCCTGATGCTGAAGACCCTCATTGGAGAAGAGCTGACTCATTGGAGAAGACCCTGATGCTGAAGTTCCAATATTTTGGCCATCTTATGTGAAGAGCTGACTCATTGGAGAAGACCTCCAATGATCCTCATTGGAGAAGAAGATCTTTCCTCATTGGGAAAGATTGAAGGCAAGAGGAGAAGGGAGCAACAGAGTATGAGATGGTTGGATGACATCACTGACTCAGTGAATATGAATTTGAACAAACTCTGGAAGATAATGAAGAAAAAGGAAACCTGGTGTGCAGCAGATCATGGGGCCACAAAGAATTGGACATGACTTAACAAGTGAAAAATAACAACAAAGGAAGCCTGAGAGGCTTGTACATCATGATATGTTGCTATGGGTGTAACAACAAAATCGTCAATAATTAACATTAAGACCCTTCTGAGGGATACACTCCCAAGAGTTGGCCAACCATCAACATGTTTCTGTGTTCTCTTGGAGATATGCAAGGAGAGAGCAATTAACTTTTCCTAACATATAAAGAAAAAATCTCTGTTGTAACAGCAGCAGGCTCAGTAGAGAAAATGTGGATATTATACAAGGATTTTTTATTAATATAAAAAACCCAATCACAAAACCCAAAGAATGGTCAGCACTTTAAATGTCATTTTTATAGGTAAATATTTTTGTGTAATTGTATTTGTTGGCCACCTGATATACTTTGGCCACCTGATGCAAAGAACTGATTCATTGGAAAAGACTCTGATGCTGGGAAAGATTGAAGGCAGAAGGAGAAGGGGATGACAGAGGATGAGATGGCTGGATGGCTTCTCCAACTCGATGGACATGAGTTTGAGCAAGCTCTGGGAGTTGGTGATGGACAGGGAAGCCTGGTGTCCTGCAGTCCATGGGGTCACAAAGAGTCAGACATGACTGAGCAACTGAACTTATACTTGTTGGTTTATTACTTTTCCTTATATAGCTTAATCACATCAGTTTTAATCATATTTGTTTTATTAATATATAGATATATTTTCAAACACAGCTTCACATCTGCCTCAGGGGTGAAGAATCCACCTGCCAATGCAGGGTTGCGGGATATGCAGTTCAATACCTGGCTTAGGAATATCCCCTGGAGGAGGACCTGGCAACCCACTCCAGTATTCTTGCCTGGGAAATCCCATGGACAGAGGAATCTTGCAGGCTACAGTACATAGGGTGGCAAAGAGCAAGACATGATGAGTACGCATGCATATTTTCAAATAACTGCTAGAATCTTCACAATTTCTAATTTATTGTCTCCCTACTTTTGATTCAATTTAAATGTGGTTTATTTAGTTTTTTATATTCAAATTATTACTACTTTGTTGATAAAGTCTGATTGAGACTTTAACTTTTGGAATGGCATATAAGGAATGAGGAAGTCATCACTCTATCCTGATAACAAATAAAACTGTGATCGCAGATCAGCAGCATCAATATTTTCTAGAAATGCAAATTCTTTGTCCTCTTACTAGAACAAGCGGAAACTTTGGGGTGAGCCCAGCAATCTGTGTTTTAACAAGCCATCCTAGTAGTTGCAATGTTGGCCAAAGTGAGCAGTTTTGGATAGCTATAGATTCTTAAATTAAGACCCAGTTTTCAGAAAAGGGAAGAGAAGGCAGAGAAATTAATAAAGAAATATAAAATGAGTATGATTTTTGCCATTATGGCTCAGGATTTCCAGATGGAATAGAGTAAATGTGCATGAGGAGAGAGATGAGAGTTGTTCATATGAAATTAAGTAAAGAGTTTAGGAGCAGTGTTCAGAAGCTACCAGTCCAAGCCCTTTTGCTTTACCAGCTTCATTTGATAGAGAGATAGATACACACACACAGAATGACAGAAAGATGGACAGAGTAAGGGAGGAAGGAAGGAAAGAAAGAGAGAGAGAACAGAAAAAAAGAAAGAGAAAGAGATAAAGAAAAACCTAGAGAAGTGTTCACTGACTCAAATAAGTGAACAGACCAAGAGCTAGTTAGATTTCAAGGCTCAGACTAGATTATCAGGTGCCTTTTTTCTCTCTCTCTCTCTCTCTCTCTCTCCTTTCTGCTTTTCTCTCTTTCACGTTTCCTTCTATTTCCAGCAAGTTCCTTCCAGTGTGCCAAAATCAGCTTCTCTATGCTTTAGATCCTTAAAATTTGTCACATCTACATTCAGTGCCCACAAATGTCTCCGACACTGCAAAGACTATTATCAACCCTATGATAACCACTACTGTGGAGGAGTGGAGTTCAAGAAGGCTAATCTGAGTAATATATCTATCCTTGTATTGGGTGTGGTTAACCACATGAGATATATATAGTATATGTATATGTATATAAATAGATAGATAGATAGATATAGATACAGATATTGTCAGAAAGACATGTTCTTGGAGATAAGATAACCATAGGGGAGAAATGAGTTAAAGCAATGCTACAGATGACTACTCTATAAGCCTTGAGCAGAGGCTCTATAAGCCTCTTTGGGAATTTTTGAGGTAGATTAGTGTTTGAAGCAAAATAGTACTGGAACTCTCAGCTGTGTCTGACTCTTTGCAACCCCATGGATTGTAGCTTGCCAGGCTCCTCTGTCCTTGGGATTTCCCAGGCAAGGTTACTGGAGTAGATTGTCATTTCCTTCTCCAGGGGATCTTCCCAACCCAGGGATCGAGCCTGTGCCTCCTGTGTCTCCTGCATTGGCAGGCTGATTCTTTACCATTGAGCCACCTGGGAAGACATGAAGCAAAATAGACTTAGTCCTTACTCTTTTTCATACAACAGGTTGACTGGGTTTAGTCTCAGAAGCTTAAGCTTTGGAATCAGTCTGACTCAGCAGCTTTTACAAACCTTGGCTAGATGAGTGGATAGGAATTGAAACTATTGCAGAAAACTCAACTAAGATAGACACTTAATAGTGTCCATTCAAATTAATGACAGTAAACATTAGTAACCTTGGCAACAGAAGCCACAATGGATTGACCAAAAGGGAGCCAGATGGCAGTGCACTGAGAAGTGTGAATGATAAATGGGAGAGCAAGAGACAGAGGGAAGAAAATGTTCTTAAAATATTCCATGGCAAAGCAAAGTTAATGAAAATAGCAGTTTTCTCAACTTAGAGGAAATATGTTAACAGTCATCATCACTATGTTGTAGAATTGCAAGTAACTATAATTTTGTTCATATGTTTCATACATTTTAAATTAACCACATTCAACATGTATCACTTTACAGTCAGAAAAAGAAATTAACATGCTTTTAAAAGTAAGCAATTAGGCTAAAACACCAGAATGCATGAAATTTACAATCCAATTTCTGGCACAGTTCCCAAAAGGTGAGCATCTGGATCTCCTGAAGCAAATGGAGAGTTGTGTGCTTGGCCCTGTGGCTGTGAGGTAGATCCAGTAAATTCACAGAAGAGTTCAGGCTTATACCCTGGAGCTGTTATGGCAAACTGTACATCTAATTGACAGCTTCTCCGCTGAAAACATCAATAATCTTTCATTGTGGGCTCCAGATCCTGGGCAAGACTCTGAGGGCTCATTTCAGTAACTTATAGCTTTGCAGGTCACCTTTGCAGCAGATTTATTTAAAGATCTTACAGTGGAGAGGACAGAGTGGAAGGGTATTTGTGGATATGTTCTTACACTCTGAAAACCTAGGTTAAAACACTTCTTCAAAATACATATGCACAGAGCTAGATAAAAACAGTTTTTAATGTCATTTTCCATTTGTTCTTATCTAAAATTTACTGAGTCAACTGCCAATGGAACCACTGGTTTCTTAGTTTTCTGTCACATAAAATTATAGCACAATGACAAAATAAAAATGTAAAGAGCAAATCATTGAATTAAAATATCTTGATGGATCTTTACATTATTTTCTTTTTTCTAGTGAAAATAGTTTTTAGATTTACCTTTATTGCAAAAGCATGGCTCATATTTGAGGGACTTAATCCCTTAATTTCCTTATTGGAAAGATTTAGACCTGCATTGTTCAGTATGGTAACCACCATTTTCATTTGGCTATTTAAATTTAATTTAGCTAAAATTAAATTTAAAAAAAATAAATTACTTGGTCAATCTAAACACATTCCTTTTACTCAATAGCCAGATGTGGTTGGTGGATACTACCATACTGGATTGTATGTTGAACCTGAGATGTGGTTACTGGCTTGACATATCCCACTGAAATGAAACAGACAATTGCACTTTACAGCACTGTCATAGGTCTGTCCTGCTTGGAGATCGACTTGGATTAACTTGTTACTAGGCATTCCAGGAGCTGAGTGGGAAGCATGTCTTTTGCATTAAAGGACTCTTGTTACAGACACTACTGGTTTTCCTCAAACTATCAATGCTCATTCATTAGCTGATTCCCAATAATCAAGACTCCATTTCTCATCCTCCCTTAATGGTTAGTATACCAAGTGACCAAATCTAAAAAAAACCTGAAGATGAACAGGAGAGCTAGTCAGTGACTTGCAGGAACCTTCTGAGAGAGGAAGCTATACTATTTTACTGAGAGGATGAGCTCTGTTTTGGAGTACTAAGATGAAGGTCATAGCTAATAATTGTGAAGTGGAAATATGGAAGAAGTTGGACACCTGAGATTTTTTTGTGGAACAAAACTGACGTTTCAATCCAGGATAGAGTAACTGAAAAACAAATGTATCTGCACCATTAAATGCCTGGTCCTTATAACTCAGAGCCAAATCTTATCATAAAAGATTTTGTGTGGTTTTGTGAATGAGTTTCTGTGATGTGATGGTAACTATTTCTGAATTATTGCAGTACATGTTGCTAGGACCTAGGCTTCTCAGGCAAGTAATTGTAGGATATGAAGACCAGGTAACAGTCCTTTATATTGAGATGGTTACAGATAGAGTTAGTTACTGGTTCACTTTTTGTTGTTGTTTATGTTGGTCTTGTTGATTAAGTGGACAATGCTTTGGTTAATGAGAAAATCAGTGCATTTAACTTTATAACTCTGATTTCCTTGTAGTTTCATCTGTGTACTTCTGCCCTATGATATGTATGAAAAATACATTGCACTCTTTAAAACATTTCTTTTTTCATGGAAGTTTTCATTTTATCATACAAAAAGGACAGAATCAATTTGTGCACGCCATTCATCCTTTTCCTGTTCTCTTTTACCTGACAGAATTCTGCAATGATATCCAAAGGAGGACAAACTCCCTTAAAATTATGAAGATAGAATTTGTATGTAAAGAAGATCAGAGTAGAAAGAAAGAAGTCTGCTTTTGAACAGCCATATATCACAAATCATTGAACAGAATGAGAAAAATTCCTTGTTCTTGGTTAAACCACTAAGTGGTATCTGATATATGCAGATGAAATAAAAAGCTAAATGATACAATGACTTTTGTAGAAAAGGCCCTAGGTATGTACAGGGATTTGTGCCTGTGATGCAAGGCCACTTTAGCCCTCCAATTCTAAGATCATGTATAAAAAGGACAAGGACTCATGGCAGCAGGAGTGGAACATGCCAAGCCAATAACCACATCTCAGGTTCAACTTACTCATTAGAAGCTTCAGTGCTATTACTGTTCTTGTGTATTGTACGGTCAAAGTTTCAGCCAATTATATGCAGTGTTTCCTGAGTCAAAATTCACCCATTTCTGTGCTTTAAAGACTTCCATTAATCTTCTTAACCAGATTATGATTTAACCTCTTGCCGACTTCAGCATTTTGAACACCTCTGAAAGATTTCACCAGCAATTGCATGAATCAAATTTTCTTTTATTTCAAATAAAATTCCCTTTATACATGAAGCTCTTTAATGAACACAGCTGGAATAGACTTGCAACAATCTAACTGTTAAACTGTCTGTAAAGAGAGGCTTTCTTTGCTATCCTGTGATGAAGGGGTTTGAGGTGTGGAAACACCTGCTATACTTGAAATAAAATTAAAGATAATTGTCCTCATATAGGAAATATACACATAACTATGATTTAGATGATTTATGAAAAATCATCCTTCAAATTTACTTGACTTTTGACATTTAAAATTTTATATATTCTACCAGTAGAGTATATATGACTTACACTCTCCTCTCATTTCCATAGAGTCAAACTCTTATTCAAATATCATTTACCTATTTTAATAAATTATTTACAAAACTCAAAGATATCAATAATAATAATTTCAATCTCACTTCCTATAGGCTACCAATGTATGCAGTAGATTTTTTTCAACAAAATTTATTAGTAGTAATTTTGATATATGTATGAGAATTTAATTTAAAGGAATAATATTTAGTCATAAAAAGAAAAACTTAAGCCATATCTATTCCAGAAAATGAAGGGACACTAGAGAGTGAAAAGCATAGGAAACATATGTGAATGCATTTAAATGCCAACTTTGTAAAATAATGTTGATAATGATGTACTAATAGATTGATAAATATGGTATTAAAATATGTGACAGTATGCTTACTAGTGGTATGAGGGTAAATAGATTTAGGGCCTTTTGGCTTTTGAAGTGTTGAGTAGGACGTTTCAACCGGAGAGTGGTAAAATAATTAATTTAAATTGTAGCACAATACTGCTATATTTAATTGTTTATTTTTTACATTGCTACCAACAAGGACCTACTGTGTAGCACAGGGATCTCTGCTCAATGTTATATGGCAGTCTGGAGGAAAGAGGTTTTGTGGTTAGGGGGAATGAGTATATGTAAATGTATATGTATATGTGTATATATGTATATGTATAGCTGAGTACCTTTGCTATTCACCTGAAACTATCATAACATTCTTAATCACCATCTATATTCCAATATAAACTGAAAAGTTTAAAACTAAATAAATAAAACCTCAAAAAACATAAAAAAATGTTTAAAAAGTCTCAAAAATAAAACATAAATGAAATACAGTAAATTAAGTCAAGGATTCATGTTATAATCTCTTCAATAAAGGCTAAAAGGGTATAAAAATAGGTATAGTTAACAACCTAATTGAATAAAATATATGATAATAAGAGAAAGCTTCTCAATTAATTCTAGATAGTCATGAAAGGAAAGAAAATGAACAAATCTCAAGGAGAATAAATTGCAATAAATACTGATATGGTAGATTTAAAGCTAAATATACCCATGTCTATATTAAGCGAAAGCTGACGACTGGTCCATAGCATATTTCACATTGCTCACTATTTTAGTTACTTTTTCTTGTGTCTATCTCTTATCATGTTTTCAGTTCAGTTTAACCCACAAAGAGGGCATTACTTGCTCCAGGGATGAGCAGTTTGGCCATGTGGATTTTCTTCAGCCAATAGAAAGAGAGAGAAATGAAATGTAAAATGTTCAAGCTTAGTTTTTTTTTTTTTATTATTATCAAAAGCTTCAGCTTCTCTGAAAACTTCTGACTTCTGCTCTGACAAATATGCTTCAGTCTGCTGTTTCAAGAAAAAAAATGAGTGATACATGAACTAGACCTAAAACAAACCTGCATTTTAGAAAGAGCAATGAAGAGTAATGAAGCCCAGTGTACATTAGTCGAACCTCAGCCAGGCAGATGGATGGGCAAAAAACATGCTTAAGTTCCATGTCAGTGAGATTGCTAGCTGTTTTTATGCAGCGAAGGGTATCTGTAATTCCCTTTATTAGAGTTTCTGAAATCATTAAGATGCTGTCTAGTGAATTGTTTCTTAAAGTGTTTCTAGAAAGCTTAAGGATATGGTCTGAGAGAAGTCTGATGGATCCAATCTACTGTAATTACACTTTAAGACAGAGAATGCCTGTAAAATAATCATGGCTTCGCAATATAGAAAATGAATATAGAGAAAAAGTTACAGAGTTTCTGAGAAAGAAAGCTTTAGAGGAAAAAGTATCATTGATTTTGGTTAAAAGAAAATAAATATGAAACACAAAAAGACATTTAGTCTCCAGTTTTTGTGTTTACCAGCAAGAAATATATTAAGAAAGCTTCCCAGATATCAGACAGTATATATATATATATATATATATATATATATATATATATATATATATATTTAAAGCTCTCTTTAAAACTGACAAAATAGTATAATGAAAATGAAAAGGTATCTCAGAGATTTAATTGGAAATATGATGGGAAAAATGAACTATGGAGCCATTCCCAGGAAATAGACTGTTTCCAACTTTTATTTGGAGACATTTGTGGACAGAAGTTGACTGTTTGTCACCAATCCTAATGATGACTGTGTGTTTTCCAGTTTTTCTGAGTGGAGGTGCTGTTTGCCATTAACCTTTTCCCATGTAACTATTGTTTGTTGGATATATGGACATATAAGTGATCATTTTATGTCTCAGTATTCTAAAACAAAGACATCCAGAATCAGACATGATCAAAAAAATAGCATTTCTAGTGTTTAATCAGATTTCATAACTGGATGAAAGTTTTGTGGTTTGGGAAAGAAGAAAAGGTATTGATATTTTGGATTTGGGGTGGTGGTGATTATAAATCACTGTGACCAACAGGGTGAATTGCAATAGGTCATTAATACAGATTCCAAATATGCAACGAAAATGGTTTAAAAAATGAGAAGGAAGACTCTTTGTGTCTTACCAAAAAAGTATGTTTGTAAAATAAAGTGCATAGTAATACATTGAAAATATATTTAAATGATTGTAAAAATTGGCTTTAAAAATTAGTGATCAGTTTTGAAATACAGCAAAAACACAATCAACAAAGAAAACAAAAAGGATAAGTTGCACTTCACTTTTAAAAAGTTCCTCTCTTTCAAAGACAATATAAGAAAATAGAAAGAGTAGCTATATACTAGGGGAAAAATACAAATACAAAAAAATATCTTGTCAGGACTTGTGTCCAAAATACATATGGAACTCATATTTAAAAAAATGTATATACTTAAGTAGGAATAATATTTGATTTGATATCTCATCAAGAAGATGTATAAAGACGGAAATTAAGTATATGCAAATATGTTCAGCACCATATGCCACTAAGGGATTACAAATTACACAGCAGTGAGATACCACTACATGCCTATTACAATGGTGAAAATTCAAAACAACTGACAACATCACATGCTGGTCAGTTTATGATGAAGCAAGAATTCTTGTTCATTTTTTATAAAATTCAAATGGTACCCTCACTCTGGAAGACTGTTTGGTTAGTTCTTACAAGCTAAACATGGTCTTATCATATGAACCAATAATCCTATGCTAGCTATTTACCTAGCTAAGTTGAAAATTCATATCTATACAAAAACTTCCACATGGATATTTATGGCAGATTTATTCATAATTTGTTCAAAATGGAAACAACGAATATACCTTTAAAGGGGTGAACAGGTAAGCTGTGAAACAGTCATACAATGAAGCTCTGATATATGCATACAATGGAGCATTATTTAGTAAAAGAAAAGAATGAGCTATTAAGCCACAAAAATACATGGAGGAAACTTAAATGTCTACTGAAAATTAAAAAAAAAAAAAAGTGAGTTTGAAAAGGCTACATGGTGTATTACTTCAACTATATAACATAGTATATGTTATCCATTTTGCATAATATATATACTATGTTATCCAACTATAATTTAACTATATTTCAACCATATTCTGAAAGGGCAACACTAGAGAGAATAAAAAAGATGAGTATTTGGCAGGGGTCTGGAGAGAGGAAGCAAGGGATGAATAGGAGCCCAGAGGATTTTTAGGAGAGTTAATCTCTTCTGTGTGATAATGTAATGGTGGATACAGGATGCAATGGTGGATACATTATATTTTGTCAAAACCTGTAGAATGTAAAATAAAGGAGTGAACCCTAATATAAAGTATGGATTTCAGTCAATAATAACATAGCAATATTTCTTCATCAGTTGCAGCTAGTGTACCATCCTGATACAAGGTGTTAACAACAGGGGACAGTTTGAGAGCAATAGAGTACATGGGCAGTCTCTGTGCTACATTCTCAGTATTTGTAAACCCAAAATGGATGTAAAGATTGTGGCTATTACTTTTAAAAGACAATCTTTTAATACAGTGTGATATGTTTCAAGGATAGATTACCACACAGCAAATGAAAACAAAGAGTTACGTAGAAACCATGGATGAATTTCACAGAAGTTTGTGAAATTAAATTATAGTGTACAGATTATACACCCTTTGATTCAACTAATATGATTTGAAGACAAGCAAAACTAATCAGTTAACTTGGCCCTTAGTTTTATTAAGTGGGATATGGCAATAGGCAAACCATCTGTGGTCCTGGAATTATTTTTATCTTTTTTCCCCTAATTTTTAGTTATATATATATATACACAGGATTGGCTTCCCATGTGTCTCAGTTGGTAAAGAATCTGCCTGCAATGCAGGAGACCCAGGTTCAATCCCTGGGTCGGGAAGAACCTCTAGAGAAGGAAATGGTAACCCACTCCAGTATTCTTGCCTGGAGAATACCATGGACAAAGGAGCCTGGAGGGCTACAGTCCACGGGGTTGCAAAATTCAGACATGACTTAGCGACTAAACCACCACCATATATATATATACATATATATATATGCAAAATAAAAATTTCAGTGTTAAGATTAGCTCACTTGGGGGTATAGCTTAGTGGTAGAGCTTTTGACAGCAGATTAGCTCATTGTACTCATATGACTCCAATATAAAAGGAAATCACTATTAGCCTCATTCACAAAATACAATACAGTAGATCATAGTGTCACATTTTTTTTTCTGTCAAATTAATCATGCATAAACACCATTGAGCTGGTGTGCTAGGCAGCAGTGGAGCAGAAATTAGAGGCAGCAACATAGGAGAAATGAAAAGAAAAGAGGAAACATCTGAATTCAGTCATATGATGATGAATAAAAAACAAATCAGTCATTGTACTTTTAAGTGGAATACTGTGGAGAATTTAAGCTACTCTGAATTGACAAGGCAGCTGGAGAAAAATGGCCACATTTATTTCTTTCATTACAAATTCCCTCTGTTTTCTTCTCAAAAGTGACTAGTCCTAGTCAAGCACTCTTGCTGCTTATCCCCTAGTATCTTCAAAATTTTAAGTTCTTATCTGAATGCTACTAAACTAGTTTTTAAATGAAATTTCATTGCACAACTAAATTTTTGGTGATTAATATTAAACTAAACAATAGAAGATAATGGTAAAACATAAGAAGATGTGGTGCATGTATGAAATGGAATATTATTCTGCCATAAATAAAGAATGAATTATGCCATTTGCAGCAATATAGATGGACGTAGATATTACCATACTGAGTGAAGTAAGTCAGACACAGAAAGTTAAATACCTGATATTGCTTATATGTGGAATCTAAAAAAGGGGGGGGTATGCATGAACTTATCTACACAACAGACATAGAGGTACAGATGTAGAAAACAAATTTACAGTTACTAGGGGAGTAGGAGGAAGAGAGAATTTGAGATTGAGATAGACATATACAGACTTAGGTCTTCCCTGCAGCTCAATCAGTAAAGAATCTGCCTGCAGTGCAGGAGACCCGGGTTTGATCCCTGGGTTGGGAAGATCCTCTGAAGAAGGGAATGGCAATCCACTCCAGTATTCTTGCCTGAAGAATCCCATGGAGAGAGGAGCCTGGAAATCTACAGTCCGTGGTATTTCAAAGAGTCAGACACGAATGAAGCAACTGACACTACACTACTACTATACAAACTACTGTCTATGAAATGTTGCTGTTCAGTAGCTCAGTCATGTCTGATTCCTTGTGAACTGCAGCAGCACACCAGGCTTTCCTGTCCTTCACTATCTCCTGGAGTTTGCTCAAATTCACTCCATGGAGTCAGTGATGCCATGTAACCATCTCATCCACTATCACTCCCTTCTCCTCTTGTCCTTGATCACCAGGGCCGTTTCCAGACTCTTCGCGTCAGGTGGCCAAAGTGTTGGAGCTTCAGCTTCAGCATCAGCCCTTTCAATGAGTATTCAGGGTTGATTTCCTTTAGGACTGACTGGTTTGACCTCTTTGCTGTTCAAGGGACTCTCAAGAGTCTTCTTCAGCACTCGCATTATTTACGGTCCAAATCTCACATTTGTATATAAATACTGGAAACCACAGCTTTGACTAGACAGACCTTTGTTGGCAAAGTGATGTCTCTACTTTTTAATGTGCTGTCTAGTTTTTTCATAGCTTTTCTTCCAAGGAACTCGTGTCTTTTAATTTTGTGGCTGCAGTCACTATCTGCAGTGACTTTTGTAGATCAAGAAAGTAAAATTTGTCATTGTTTTCACTTTTTCCCCATCAATGTGCCATGAAGTGATGGGACTGGCTGCCTTTTTTATTTTTATTTTTTAAATATTCACTTTTAAGCCAGCTTTTTCACTCTCTTCTTTCACCTTCTTCAAGAGGCTCCTTAATTCATCTTCACTTTCTGCCATTCGGGTGGTATTATGTGCATATCTGAGGTTAATATTTCTCCTGGCATTCTTGATCATAGCTTGTGAGTCATCCAGCTCAGCATTTCACATGATGTATTCTACATATAAGTTAAATAAGCAGGGTGACAATATATAGCCTTGAGGTACTCCTTTCCCAATTTTGAGTCAGTCAGCTATTTCATGTCTGGTTCTAGCTGTTGCTTCTTATCCTGCATGCAGGCTTCTTAGGAGAAAGGTAAGATGATCTGTTATCCCCATCTCTTTAAGAATTTTCCACAGTTTATTGTGATTCACAGTCAAAGGCTTTATTTAGCATAGCCAATGAAACAGAAGTAGGTTTTTTTTTCTTTTTTTAATTCCCTTGCTTTTTCTATGATCCAGTGGATGTTGGCAATTTGATCTCAGGTACCTCTGGCTTTTCTAAATCCAGTGTGAACACCTGGAAGCTCTTGGTTCACA
This sequence comes from Giraffa tippelskirchi, assembly GCF_054371585.1. Lineage (NCBI taxonomy): Eukaryota > Metazoa > Chordata > Mammalia > Artiodactyla > Giraffidae > Giraffa > Giraffa tippelskirchi. Next base: position 40,923,613 of record NC_137282.1, on the reverse strand, counting down.
TACTTCTGAAGCCTAGTTTAAAGGATTTTGAGCACAATTTTGCTACTTACAGCATGAAGGTAAGGGCTTCCCTGATGGCTCGGATGGTACAGAATCCACCAGCAATGCAGGAGACCCAGGTTCTATCCCTAGCTTGGGGAGAGCCCCTGGAGAAGAGACTATCCACTGCAGTATTCTTGCATGGAGAATCTCATGATCAAAGGAGCCTGATGGTTTATACTCCATGGGGGTCACAAAGAGTTGGACATGACTGAGTAGCTCAGCACAGCATACACAGTGTATAGCACAGGGAACTCTACTCAGTATTCTGTAATGACCTGTATGGGAAAATAATCTAAGAAAGAGGGGATATATAATATATATGTGTATAACTGATCCATTTTGCTGTACCCATGCAACTAACATAAAACTGTAAATGAACCATGCTCCAATAAAAAACATAGCTTAAAAAAAGAAAAATATTTCAGTATGGAAAGCATCAAATTTATATTAAAAAAAACACCATTTTTTCACATCTAAACCTGGCTTTTTTAGCTTAATATTCAAGAGAAAACATTGAGTGCTGGAATATCTCACGGTGGCTTTTTCTGAGACTATGCCAAAAATTAAATAAACTTTAAAAGATCTTCTAAATACATTAATGATAAATATCATTATTAAAAATGTTCCTACACATTTAGAATAATGCTTATGAAGCATGTTTTAAAGTGTCTGCTTAGAAATTCTTGTTTCATGCTGATATATACTCTTTGGCACTTATCTATCTGTCACAGTGGAACATTATGACATTTAGTCTGCTCTCTTGATACATGGCCTATTTGATTTGGATTTTCAAGTACCTCGCCCAAATAGAATTTAGATGGTGCTTTTAATCACCATCCAGTCCTGACATTTTATTACATGATTCTGGTGAACTCTTCCTCCTCCTTTTCGATGAGTGATATATGAGGTTTTCTTATGGCAGAGAATGAAAAGATTCTTTATAAATTTCATCTTGAATAGAAGACTCCTCAGTTAATACATATTTCATAGGCTACAGCACTGTAGCCGGCAATCTACCTTTCCTTGGAGGTTCCTGTCAGTTTCACATTTGGAAGTTACTTTGATGATCTCCTGTTTCATGATGTCATAATCCAAGAATTATATAGCTATACATATATAGAATGGTAGACTATTAAATATTTTATCTGTCTTCTCAAAATATGCCAACAGCTTTATTTGACAGAGAACATTTAGAAAGCTATTAACAGCATAAACTAAAAATCAGAGAGAATGAAAGAAAGTTAGCATCATGTTAAAAAAGAAATCATTACTTTGGAGTCTTGTGATGATTAACGTGGAAAAATACATTATTTCCACATTGATTTATTCAGTATGAAAAATCACTAATTTCTAAGCTACTTATATTAAGTATCAATACTTAATGCTAATTGTCATTATATGGTAGAATCAATGCCCAACTTAGTTTTACTTCATTCAGACTGTTTTGGCTATGGCCCTAAGTATATAGCTGCAAATTTGTTTTCAGTTAACTTGCTATTACCCAAACATTTTAAAAATCATCCTAAAAATCCTACCAAAATTCATGTTGGTACATTTTTAAGGATTTAATTGAAACAATAGATCATTTTATGTAACAAAATGTGCTTCCAATACATTTATCAGCAAACCTCATTTCTTTATACCTAATTTTAGGCCTCCATAACATCATATTGAAAAGAAATCACTGCATGCTGGCATATCTAACTACTGGTTTTCCTTGAGTATGCCAAAAAATAAAACAAATTAGATACTATAAACACATTGATGATAAATAATACCATTAAAAATTTCCCCACTTATAGGTTAATGCTCATGGAGAATTGCTATTTTTACAATATTTAAATATCCAACCTTTCAATATTAAAACTTGCAACCCATGCTGCTGCTAAGTTGCTTCAGTCGTGTCCGACTCTGTGCGACCCCACAGACGGCAGCCCACCAGGCTCCGCCGTCCCTGGGATTCTCCAGGCAAGAATACGGGAGTGGGTTGCCATTTCCTTCTCCAGTGCATGAAAGGGAAAAGTGAAAGTGAAGTCGCTCAGTCATGTCCGACTCTTAGCGACCCCATGGACTGTAGTCTACCAGGCTCCTCCGTCCATGGGATTTTCCAGGTAAGAGTACTGGAGTGGGGTGCCATTGCCTTCTCCGTTGCAACCCATGACCATACTATATTCATAGAGCAAAGAAAATAAAGCAAAAATAAACAAATGGGACCCGATTAAACTTAAAAATTTTACACCACTAAAGAAACCATCAAGAAAAGACAACCTATTGAATAGGAAAAAATATTCGCAATTTATATGACTGATAAAAAGCTAATATTGAAAATATATAAGCAATTCATACATCATAAAAAAAGATGACCTGATTAAAAAATAGGTGAGAGAACTATATGGACACTTTTGCAAGGAGGAAATGCACACAGCCAATAGGCACATGAAATACGCTCAACCTTGCTAACCATTAGGGAAATGCAAATCAAAACCACAATGAGATATCACTTTGTACCTGTCATGATGACTATTATCAAAAAGAAAAAAAATAAATATTGATGAGGATATGGAGCAAAGATAACCTTTGTGCATTGTTGTTGGAATGTAAATTGGCATAGCAAATTTGTGAAACCACAGTATGAAGTTTTTTCAAAAAACTAAAAATAGACCTACCATAGTAGTAGTTGTTTTAGTCACTCAGTTGTGTCTGACTATTTGTGACCCACATGGACAGTAGCCCATCAGATTCCTCTGTCCTTGGGATTCTCCAGGCAAGAATACTGGAGTGGGTTACCATTTCCTTTTCCAAGACCTACCATATGACCTAGCAATTTCACTCTTGGAAATAAATCAGAAATAAATAAATAAATAATTCGAAAAAGAGCATGCACCTCAATGTACATAGCAATATTATTTACAATTGTGAAGACATGGAATCAATCTAGGTGCCCATCAACAGAGGAATGGATGAAGAAGATGTATATATGTGGTGGGATACTACTCAGCCATAAAAAATGATGTTTTGGCAGTTGCAGCATAATCATGGGTGGACCTGAAGGGCATTATGCTAAGTGAAGTAAGTCAGACAGAGAAAAGCAGATACAATATGAAATCACTTATGTGTGGAATCTAAATAATAGAACAAACTAGTGAATACAACAGAAAATAAGCAGACTCAGATATAGAGAAGAAACTAGTGGTTATCAGTAGAGAGAGGAAAGGGGGGGAGAACAGTAGAAGGGTAGGGAATTAAGATGTATGAACTACCATATATAAAATAAGCTACAAGGATATACTGCACAACACAGAGTAAAATCACATTATCTTACAATAACTATAAATAAAATATAACCATTACAATTGTGAACCACTATACTGTATACTCTGCAGAAGGGAACAGCAACCCACTGCAGTATTCTTGCCTGGAGAATCCACTGGACAGAGGAGAGCCTGGTGGGCTACTACAGTCCATTGGATCTCAAAGAGTTGAACACGACTTTTACTCACTTACTCATACTGTATACTTATAATTTGCATGATATATATCAGCTATCCTACAATAAATAAATAAACAGTTTCTATATTTTTTGAAAGATAACCTACATGTATTAAAGTTCATAAAATAAAATAATCTTAATAGTGTGTTCCAATCATTCTGTACCAAATAACCCACATTCATATGAAGCTATAGTTCACTCATGTACCTTATAGAGAGTAATGCATTTTAGTGTCGTTTTCTTTGCCATCTTTTTTATTATCTTTACTGAGGTTTCAGTTTAAATATTGTGCACATGTTTAATTTTTTTCTTCTAATTGAGATTTGCTACTAGTTTTTATACCATGTATACCTTATTAGATAGGCAATTTCCAAATATTTTCTCCTGGTTTATATCCTTTCATCCTTTTACAATTTGTTTGTTTGTTTGTTTGTTTAGATCATTCATCCAATCAAGAATCCAGGTGGGTCAGATGGTAAAAAAATCTGCCTGCAGTGCTGTAGACCTAGGTTCGATCCCTGGGTTGGGAAGATCCCCTGGAGAAGGAAATGACAATCCACTCCAATATTCTTGCCTGGAGAATTCCATGGACAGAAGAGCCTGGCAGGCTATAGTCCATGGGGTCGCACAGAGTCGGACATGATTGAGGGACTAACACTTTCTTTCTTTCATCTCATCAGTGTATATGAATACAAAACATTTGAGACACACTTCTGCTGGTAATTCTAGAGTTTTCAAAAATATGGAATGAAGCCTTACAGCAGTTCTTCAAGTTAAAGGAAAACAAGTGAATTCTTACAAAAGTCATGCAGCTTCAACTTTGCATAGAATATATTTTCTTCTAACAGAGTCCCAGACATTTTAAATAAGTTTTGTGTCACCTTGCTAGCATGGTTGTTTTTTTTTTTCTCATTCAGTTAGTGGTCTCTGCTCTACTTTTGTTATAACAATTGTGTTAAGAGGTCCCACTCCACTTCTCCAATCCTGCACGAATGCTAAGTACTAAATGCCTAGATATTAGGGCCAATATTAGGAGCAAAAACACCTACTTTCTATGACTTTAATTTACCAGTTTCTCCACTGACCAAATGGACATTTTTTAAGTTTGAAATAAAAGAAGACTGTTCATTTATTCTGTTTTTCATTTTTTAAAATATCTTTTTGTTGTGGATCATTTTTAAAGTCTTTATTGAATTTGTTACAAGATTGCTTCTGTGTTATGTTTTAGATTTTTGACTATGAGGCATATGAGATCTTATTAATAGCTCCCCAGCCAGGGAGCTTCCTGCATTGGAAGGCACAGTTTTAAACACTGGATCACTAGGGGGGTCCTCTCTTTTTTTCATTCTTGAGCTAAGCAATGCTTTTGAAATTGTTAGTATAATTTATTTAACATTATTGTGAATTTTTGCATGTAAGTATGTATTTTATCAATCAGACATATTGATGCTTATAGTGCTTTCTTCAATTGATTAATTATTTTTGATTTTATAACATTTGTAAATAATATTGGATTTATAACATTTTTTAAAAAAGTATTAATTTTAAATTACATTGCACTATAATCAAGACTGTTCTCTCTGTGATGCTTATTCTTACGGATTTTTTAAATAATTTCTTTATGATCAACTTTTCAGTAAATATTTTATGAATGCTACATGTAATCTCAAAAGGAAACACTAGTTTTAAGTTGTTAATTGAGTCATTCAGTTGCTATATACACTTACTAAAATTTGTTTGCTTGATATGTCTGTCTCTGAAATACTTGTTCACAATTGTTCCAATGTGATGGTGATTTCCCAACTTCATAACATTTATAAATTATTTTGTGTATACATATATATGTTTATAGGACTTCCCCAGTGACTCAGAGGTAAAGAATATGCCTGCCAATGCAGTAAACACAGGAGACGTGGGTTCAATCCCTGGGTGAGGAAGATCCCCTGGGGGAGGGCAAGGAAATCCACTCTAGTATTCTTACATGGAGAATTCCAGGATGCAAAGAGTCAGGCACAACTGAAGTGACTGAACATGCAGACACATATATGTGTATATTTGCTTTGTGTATTTTAGAGGTTAGTTGACAATATTCATACAAAGATATAATTGCTGTAATTCTTTACCACAACTGCTCCTTTTAGTTCATTAACTTTGTATTAATATCATTAATAACTAACTGGCAATAATTTTGTTATTAAACTCCAAATAATTAAAAAGCAAAAGAGCATTTAATTATTTAAATAATTATGAAATTCATCCTAATTACTAGATTTCTTTAGTACCTACAAATAGACCATATTAAAGCATTATTGTCCTATATTTAGTGTTTCTATGTGAGATCTGTGCTTTGCTTGACATCATTTTTCATTGCCCTACTTTCAGGCTTCCAGGATTATCATGTTTTAGATTTGTATCACAGGTATTGCTAGATCTTTTTTTTAATTTTTATTTTTATTTATTTTTTTAATAAATTTATTTATTTTAGTTGGGGGCTAATTACTTTACAATATTGTAGTAGTTTTTGCCATACATTGACATGAATCAGCCATGGGTTTACATGTGTTCCCCTTCCTGGACCCCCCACCCACCTCCCTCCCCATCCCATCCCTCTGGGTCATCCCATTGCCCCGGCCCTGAGCCCTTGTCTCATGCATCGAACATGGAATGGTGTTCTGTTTCACATATGATAATATACATGTTTCAATGCTATTGTCCCAGAACATCCCACCCTCACCTTCTCCCTCAGAGTCCATACGACTGTTCTATATGCATACATATGGAATTTGAAAGATGATAACGATAACCCTATATGCGAGACAGAATAAGAGACACAGATGCTAGATCTTTTTTAAACAACCGAATCTGAAGTTGGGTGACATTTGGTGACTGTGCTTACCCTATTTACATTAATACAACTTATTAATGTATTTAGATTTGTGTTTACTATCTCATTTTTAACAATCCGATATTTTGATGGCAGTTACTATTGTCATCAAACCTATGGCCTAACCGTCATTTCCCCTTTAAATTAATCGCATTTTGTCAACTATTACTCCTTTTAATGTCAGGATCCATATGACAGGCAGAGGCACCTGAGTAGAGATACAAATGTAGCCAGAGTCACCCTTCCTCTTTTCTCCTAATCCTAGTAAGGGCAAAGAGCCTGAAGTTCCCTCAACCCTCACAGAGGCTTCCACCACAGATGGCGACAGATAGCTACAGTCTGAGGGAGGCGGAGTAGAGGGGATAACTTCATTTCCTGATGTAGATACACTGAATAGTCAAACTGATGTCAGCATCTTCCTTTTGCCAGATTTCCACATTTCCATTTTCTTTCAACACATCACATTTTTATAATGACTATACAGCAGTATATAAAATTAAGCTTCTTCCACTGGAACTTGACAAAGTTAAGCCTAATAAGACAAATTACTCTTTTCTCCAGAATCTATTCCTTCAGAGTGTTTCCTGTCTTACAGACTGGCATGTGCATGCCTGCTAAGTTGCTTCAATCACGTCTGACTCTATGCTACCCCATGGGCCATAGCCCACCAGGCTCTTTTGTCCATGAGGATTCTCCAGGCAAGCACACTGGAGTGGGTTGCTAAGGGATGTTACCGACTCAGGAATCAAACCTGCGTCTCTTATGTCTCCTGAATTGGCAGGCTGGTTCTTTACCACTAGCACCACCTGAGAAGTCCATCTTACAGACTGGTACCAACATCAATTCATCCACAAGCAGAAACCAAAGCATCAATTTCTGTTACCCACTTCCATGATCTTCTATATCAGTTTGCTACTGAGTTCAGTTCATGTGTATTCTACACTTGACTTCATCCTCGCGTCTGCATTCTGCCCTTCATTTTTGTAACAGTTTTCTAATTTACTCTCCACTTTCCAGCTTGTCCCCTTCATATACATCTGATATTGCTATAAGAATACTTGATGCAAAATTCTGCATTACTTATGTCAGCTCTATTTTTAAATTAATTATGTGCCCTCCCACTTGATTTCAATATGATTTTCACACTCCTTGCCTTAAACATGTAATTCCTCCACAAACATATCTCTGTTTAGCTGTCCTTTCTAAACCCACCTTTACTGTACATGCTGACATATCTCTAGTTGTATTACAGAAATAATCATCTTCTCTGGATGTTGGATGATTTAACACTTCTGCATCTAAATACATGGTATTATTTCAAAAATAGATTATCTTTTCCTGTACCATTTTTTAAAAATTAAACTTAATCAACTCAATCTTTCTCCAAAATCCAGCATCAGCATGAATTTCTGCAAGTCTTCCTTGAAATTCGCTTCAAAGTTCCTAGATGCTCCTTTCTAATATCTGTGCAAACTCATTTTAAAATTGCTGTCATTGGCTGATATTTCCATCTCTTGTTCTAACTAGACATCAGAGTTCAGTCTTAATATATTCTTCTGAATTATCTCCCATCTGTGTTGTAGAAGAAACTACTAACTGTACTGCATCATCTATTTTGTTAATTTGGAATTTGGAGAAGTGGCCACAGGTATGAGTTTATAGGAAAGAAGAAAAATAAGGGAGATCTAGTGCAGATATCTGTAACATCTGCTCATGTAGCTTTTTAAATTTTTTCGAGCTTTTGGGAACCACCCAGACTTATCTCCTAAATACTATTTCCTTTATATAATTGAATGTCATTAAGCATACCCAGTTTTGAATTTATGAAAGTGTTTATGAATGTATAAATATATGCATTTTGTATATAGGTATTTCTTTGTTTTGTGAATCAGATAGCAAGCACTGAATAAGATAACAAGCACTACATAATGAGCTGTTGGTGGTGGTTTAGTCACTAAGTTGTGTCCGACTCTTGTGACCCCAAGGACTGTGGCCTGCCAGGCTCCTCTGTTAACTTAATGATTTTGTGTTTCATTGTATTAGTTTCCTTGTTGCCACTGTAACAAATTAGCACAAAATTAGTGGCATAAAAAATGCATATTATTTTTGTAGAGTTCTGGATGTCAGGATTCCAAAAATTAAGGTGTTAACAGGGCTGCATTCTTTTTGGAGCTTTAGGGGATAATCTGTTTTCTTGCCTTTTCTAACTTTTAGAGGGCATCTGCATTCTTTGGCTCATGGAACCACCCTTCACCTTCAAAATCAGCTGGGTAGAACCTTCCAATCCCCTACACTCTCTCTCTCTTTTTTTTTTTCTCCTGACTTGAAACTTTGGCCTTTTGCTGATTTAGACCTTTGTGAATACATCGGGCCCACCTGGATAATTCACAGTAACTTTTTTCATCTCAGTATCCTTAATTTCATCATACATATAATGCTCTTTTATATTTTAAGGTCTTCTACCTGTTACCACATGAGGTAACATCAGTTCAGTTCAGTTCAGTTGCTCAGTCATGTCTGACTGCAACCATATGGACTGCAGCAAGCCAGATTTGCCTATCCATCAGCAGCTCCCGGAGTTTACTCAAACTCAAGCCCATTGAGTCGGTAATGCCATCCAAACATCTCATCTTCTGTCATCCCCTTCTCCTCCTGCCCCCAATCCTTCCCAGCATCAGGGTCTTTTCAAATGAGTCAGCTTTTCGCATTAGGTAGACAAAGTATTGGAGTTTCAGCTTCAACATCAGTCCTTCCAATGAACACCCAGGACTGATCTCCTTTAGGATAGACTGGTTGGATCTCCTTGCAGTCCAAGGGACTCTCAAGAGTCCTCTCCAACACCACAGTTCAAAAGCATAAATTCTTTGGTGCTCAGCTTTCTTTATAGTCCAACTCTCACACCCATACATGACCACTGGAAAACCATAGTCTTGAGTAGACGGACCTTTGTTGACAAAGTAATGTCTCTGCTTTTTAATATGCTGTCTATGTTTGTCATAACTTTCCTTCCAAGGAGTAAGCGTATTTAATTTCATGGCTGCAATCACCATCTGAGGTGATTTTGGAGCCCAATAAAATAAAGTCTGTCACTATTTCCACTGTTTCTCCATCAATTTGCCATGAAGTGATAGGATTAGATGCCATGATCTTAGTTTTCTGAATGTTGAGCTTTAAGCCAACTTTTTCACTCTCCTCTTTCACTTTCATCAGGAGGCTCTTTAGTTCTTCTTCATTGTCTGCCATAAGGGTGGTGTCATCTGCATATCTGAGGTTATTGATATTTCTTTTGGCAATCTTGATTCCAGCCCAGCGTTTCTCATGATGTACTCTGTATATAAGTTAAATAAGGTGGGTGACAATATACAGCCTTGACGTACTCCTTTTCCTATTTGGAACCAATCTGTTGTTCCATGTCCAGTTCTAATTGTTATTTCCTGACTTGCATACAGGTTTCTCAAAATGCAGATCAGGTGGTCTGGTATTCCCATCTTTTGAAGAATTTTCCACAGTTTATTGTGATCCACACAGTCAAAGGCTTTGGCATAGTCAATAAAGCAGAAATAGATATTTTTCTGGAACTCTCTTGCTTTTTCAATGATCCAACAGATGCTGGCAATTTGATCTCTTGTTCCTCTGCCTTTTCTAAATCCAGCTTGAACATCACGGTTCACGTATTGCTGAAGCCTGGCTTGGAGAATTTTGAGCATTTCTTTACTAGTGTGTGAGATGAGTGCATTTGTGTGGTAGTTTTGAGCATTCTCTGAACTGACCTTTTCCAGTCATGTGGCCACTGCTGAATTTTCCAAATTTGCTGATATATTGAGTGCAGCACTTTCACAGCATCATCTTTCAGGATTTGAAATAGCTTAACAGTAATTCTATCACCTCCACTAGCTTTGTTAATAGTGATGCTTCCTAAAGCCCATTTGACTTCACATTCCAGGACGTCTGGCTCTAGGTGAGTGATCACACCATCATGATTATCTGTGTGATGAAGATCTTCTGTGTACAGTTCTTCTGTGTATTCTTGCCACGTCTTCTTAATATCTTCTGCTTCTGTCAAGTCCATGCCATTTCTGTCCTTTATTGAGCCCATCTTTGCATGAAATATTCCCTTGACATCTCTAATTTTCTTGAAGAGATCTCTAGTCTTTCCCATTCTACTGCTTTCCTCTATTTCTTTGCACTGATGATGGAGGAAGGCTTTCTTATCTCTCCTTGCTATTCTTTGGAACTCTGCATTCAAATGGGTATATCTTTCCTTTTCGCCTTTGCTTTTCGCTTCTCTTCTTTTCACAGCTATTTGTAAAGTCTACTCAGACAACTACTTTGCTTTTTTGCATTTCTTTTTCTTCAGGATGGTCTTGATCCCTGTTTCCTGTACAATGTCACGAACCTCTGTCCATTGTTTATCAGGCACTCTATCAGATGTAGTCCCTTATATATATTTCTCACTTCCACTGTATAATAGTGAGGGATTTGATTTAGGTCATACCTGAATGGTCTACTGGTTTTCCCTATTATCTTCAATTTAAGTTTGAATTTGGCAATAAGGAGTTCACAGTCAGCTCCCAGTCTTGTTTTTGCTGACTGTATAGAGCTTCTCCATCTTTGACTGCAAAGAATATAATTAATCTGATTTCGGTGTTGGCCATCCGGAGATGTTCATGTGTAGAGTTTTCTCTTGTGTTGTTGGAAGAGGGTGTTTGCTATGACCAGTGCGTCCTCTTGGCAGGACTCTATTAGCCTTTGCCCTGCTTCATTCTGTACTCCAAGACCAAATTTGTCTATTACTGCAGGTATTTCTTGACTTCTTACTTTCGCGTTCCAATTCCCTATAATGAAAAGGATATTTTTGGGGGGAGTTAGTTCTAGAAGGTTTGTAGGTTTTCATAGCACCATTCAGCTTCTTCAGCATTATTGGTCAGGGCTATGACTTGGATTACTGTGATATTGAATGGTTTGCCTTGGAAATGAACAGAGATTATTCTGTCATTTCTGACATTGCATCCAAGTATTGCATTTTGGACTCTTTTGTTGACTATGATGGCTACTCCATTTCTTCTTAGAGATTCTTGCCCACAGTAGTAGATATAATGGTCTTCTGATTTAAATTCACCCATTCCAGTCCATTTTATTCCACCAATCCCTAAAATGTCGATGTTCACACTTGTCATTTCCTGTTTGACCACTTCCAATTTGCCTTGATACATGGACCTAATATTCCAGGTTCCTATGCAATATTGCTCTTTACAGCTTCAGACCTTCCTTCCAGTCTCATCCACAACTGGGTGTTGTTTTTGCTTTGGCTCCATCCCTTCATTCTTTCTGGAGTTACTTCTCTAATTATCTCCAGTAGCATATTGGGCACCTACCAACCTGGGGAGTTCATCTTTCAGTTTTCTCTCTTTTGGACTTTTCATACTGTTCATGGAGTGCTCAAGGCAGAAATACTGAAGTGGTTTACCGTTCCCTCTCCAGTGGACCACATTTTGTCAGAACTCTCCACAATGACCTGTCCTTCTTGGGTGGCCCTACACAACAGCATGGCTCATAGTTTCATGAGTTAGACAAGGCAGTGGTCCATGTAATTAGATGGGTTAGTTTTCTGTAACATATTCACAAGCAAATCCAAGTATGAGCCAGACAACATTTCAAATGGAGAATAGTTTGTCAATAGAAAAGGGCATGGCCTTACTCCCAAATTCTATGATTTAGGACTCATAATGTCTCACTGGTGTTTGTCAAGGTGCCATGGAAATTATCTCTCTGACACAGACACCTGCTATAACAATAGGTTTCTGGGTCATAAGGCCCAAGTGGCAAGTCAGTTTGCAGAGCAATGTGGGTTTATTACAGGACCCTTCTTGTTCTTGGCTCAACTCAAAATCAGCAGCCTTTCAAATTATCCAGGAAGCAGATTGGAATAGGATGAACAAATGTGACATACATTGCCTTCAGAATCCATAAACATGATCCACTAAATATTGTGCCTATTTATTGATAGTGATTGTTGAAATGGAAAGTATTTTTCTTTCTCTCCAGAATATAAGAAAAAAAAAGACCACTTGAATCCAAGATATTTCATCAATTTTACAGAAGTATGGATATTGAGAGGTTTATTTATGAACATTTAGCATCCTCTATTTTACTAAGGATCTAGGATGCTGGCTACTTCCTGTGTATTTGTTTTGGAATGATCATACAACCAGGACTATAATGGTCTAGGGCCTTATTCTGTGCAGTACCCACACCTGTCCCTACTCCAGAATATTTTATGACAGAGAGTTGGGGAGTTGACATAGCACTGAAACAAGACAGGAAAGGTATGATCTTATATTTATCATGTGACAGTCAACTGCTTATGTTTTCCTTGGCTGGCAGAGATAGGGGGTGGAAAGCGCATTTCTATTTCAATAGCTGTATACCAGGTGTCAGGGTCTGTGTTAATTTTCTCCAGGGGAGGCATCGTATCTGGAAATGCAGCTGTGATTGGAATCACTACCTAATTATGTGGGTGATAATCAACTGTCATTCTCCTTTACACATCTGGCTTTACACTGTCCAAATAGGCATAGTAAATGGGGATGTGGTAGAAATTAGCACTCTTGCATATTTCACGTCATTGATGGTGGCAGTAATCTTTGTGATTCCTCTAGAGGTGTGATATTTTCGCTTTGTTTTGTTTTCTAGCAAGTCAGTATTGGGCAAGTGCAATTCCAGTGGCCTCTACTAGGTCCTTCATATCATAACAGTACTTCCTCCATGGGTCAGAAAAACAATGAGGGGATTTTGATGGTTGTTTCTTGTTTCTGTACCCTATATATGTTTGGGGTTGCGTAAATAGCCATAGAATGGGTCTAAGATTGCACTGGAGGTGAATTGGGTCAAGGCTCCACTTACTACCTGACCTCCATAACCTCATCATTAATTTCCAGAAACAGTTTAAGTCAGGAGACAATACTCCCTATAGCTAGAGAGTTAATGTTAGTCACTCAGTCATATCTGATTCTTTGTGACGACATTGACTGTAGCCATTCCCTTCTTCCAGGAGATCTTCCTGACCCAGGGATCAAACCTGGGTCTCTTGCATTTCAGGTAGATTCTTTACCATCTGGGCCAAAATGGAAGCCCAATAATCCCTATAAGATTTGCTATTTTCCTTCCCTCTGAGATGGTTTGAAGAAAGATTCAGGGCATATATCTGTGACCATACTGTAACATTCTTCCTAAAGTGGATTCTAGTTTAGCCTTATGCTGAACTAGAATGATGCTATAGGACTATAAAGTGACTTTATCTTTGAAATGGGTTGAGGTCATGAATTTGTACTAGGATGATTTAGGTTAGGTTTCTCCCTCCCAGATCTTATTATTTTTTTTTTTTCTTCTTACATATGTCAATATACACCCTGTTAATTTGGCAATCTCATTCATTTCTAAACTTCACCAAATAAATTGCTCAGCACCCTATACCCTTGAGGATCAAAAAAGCAAATAACTCTCAATATTTAGTTTATGGATATAATTATTCTATTGTGTTTCTGAAATTAAAGGATACCACCCAGCCTCTGCCTGTTAAAAAACAAACAAACAAACAAAAAAAAAATCATTCCTATTTGGATCACCTCTGAGTGTCTGTGTATTGTGTTTCATTATCAGAACAATCTTTAAATTTTATAAAGCTTTGACACTGTGAGGAGAACAATATAGCCATGACCACTCACTCTTACATAGCTTCTTGGGCAGTGGCTCTTGGATTACTAATTATATAAACTTGCACAGCAGTCACTTGGAAGGGAAATACTCCTTATGATGATCCTGAGCCTATGGCCCTCTGTACCCACATGCCCATTATGCCTTGATCCATGGAAGCAGCACATCAAAAGCTCTTCCAGGCTGCCAAGTCCTTCTTGATTTAGTGTGAAACCAAGCCTGGGCCCTGAGGCATGTTCCACCTGCAGAAGGGGGTGGTCTCTTCTGTTCTAAGTTTCTGGCCAGATACCACATTCTGGAAGGGGTCATTCCTCCCCAAGATCCCTTGACTACCTGGGGAATCCCTTGAGATTAACTGAGTCAACAGCGGGGGGAAAGTTCATAGACTGCCTGAAGAGCATTGCTGTCATCATAAACATGATGGAGCTAAGTGAAACATAGCTGCTTTCCATCATTTAACAAGGATGTCCAAACAAATAATGAGACCCAAGAGGATGACAAGCGGCAGTCATTTTAGTACTGGACATCAGCAAATGGCTCCATCTTGTGCATTAATACAAACTCTTGTGCCATCACCAAGAGTTGTTCCCTTTAGGATAAAAATGTCTGGGAATCTCTTGCCCCACAGACATTCAAAACATCAACCAAGGTCAAAGATCTCTATGTAAACTAAGGCCACAATGTGAGGTGTCACAGTACACCTCTTATGCCCCTGTAGTCTCAGATGTTGCTAATAGTAACCAAGGCAGACGTTTTACTTCTCTGGATACACAATGCCATGCTCTTTACAAAGGGAACTTTCATCTCCCCTCTAGGTCCCAGGCAGTTGGTTTAATTAACAGACATAAAAATTTCCTCAAACAGCTCTCATTTAAACTCCAGTCTGGCAAACGGTCTCTATTTGACTCAAGGCCTTAAACTCTCTTAATGCAAGACCCCTTGGCTGACTCATACTTCACACCAACTACAAAAATATATTCCCATTGCCCTTTCCTCTATTTAAAGGGGAATATGTCTCACTGCCATGTAAATCAAGACTAGTTCTACATGGAGCCCTTAAGTAAAATTTCCTTTTATCTATATGGATTTTTCTTCATGCTCCCATATCACGGGGCTAGAGGACAAATCAAGGGTGCATACACTCCTGGGACCTGTTACCCATCTCCTGTCCATCTGCTATGGAACATGTATGAATCTAAACTTCAACCAGTTAAAAAACCTCCTCAGTATTGGGGTTTTAATGAGTAATTAATTAATCTAGGCTCTCCCTCATATTCCCTCCAAGAAACTACAATGTGTCCTCCAGAACCATTTCCATAGACAGTGTAAGCTACCAAAAAGGGGGATTTAAAAACTCTGCTTTATGAGGAAAGTCACATTCATAAATAGTAATAAACTCAACATTTATATTAATTTTATTGTATTATTATTATAAAATATATAATTATTACTATAGTTATAATAAACTCAGCAATTTATATTCATAATTATAAACCACACATTGGTTCAGTTCAGTTCAGTCACTCAGTCGTGTCCAACTCTTTGCAACCCCATGAATCGCAGCACGCCAGGCCTCTCTGTCCATCACCACCAACAACTCCCGGGTATATTACTTTAATTGGTTATAATATGTGCTGGAGAGATATCAACATCAGAAAACAAAAGTATATCACGTCTATCTGCACAGCATGCTGTTAACTATTGGTCTTATTACTACTGGTCTGAGTGCTTTCACTGCTTTGGGATCCAGAAGTTTAAACTCTCCAAGAAAGCCATTATTTCAGCCAAATATGGCAAATGCTGTGGCCCAAATGTCATTGAGTTTGGTTCATACAAACCCTACAGCCCAAAGGTCTCTCTTACTTACCTGTGTATGTGTGTGTGTGCTCAGTCGTGTTTGAGTCTTTGTGACCCTATGGACTATAACCCGCCAGGCTTCTCTGTCCATAGAATTTTCAGCAAGAATAATGGAGTTGGTTGCCATTTCCTCCTCCAGGGAATTTTCCCAACCCAAAGACTGAACCCACGTTTCCAGGGTCTCCTGCCTTGGCAGGCAGATTCTTTACCACTGAGCCACCTGGGAAGCTCCTCACTTACTTACCAAACAACAAGTCACCAAACAACAAGTGAGGCTTGGAGCCCATGGTAATGGGCTAAATTGGAGGGTAAACCTGCAGACAGGATCAAAGCTCTACCAATATCTTGCCTGCAGCCTTGTGGGATCCTAAGCAGCAGACCCAAGTGAACCTCTGCCCCATGGTCTTCTGAGCCATAAATAGTGAGATATTACATTTATGTTATTTTTACATGCTAGTTTCATGGCAAAATGTTATGAATACAATAGACAATATGAATTATACATAAACATATATATATACATGTCTATTTTAATGGAAGAGATAAAATAGAATTGTATTCAGAGATGGATATATTTAAAATTATTTATAGACACAAACCTTGTTTAATCAGCACTCCCATTTGCTTAGGTTCTCAATTACCTACAACAGGATTTACTGTGCCTAGATAAAGCAGAAAAGATAATTTGTAAATATTTTAAAATATATTAGGAATTTCAGAGTATCCTGGAAAACTGGAGAGCTTATATTAATATATACCAAGATCAACACACTGGGCATTATTAACAATAGTACCGATTTTGTTGCCCAAAATAGTGTTGCTCATTAACGCTATAGTTTGTTTTTTTTTTTTTCACTTCATACCAATTATTCTTAGAATTATGGGCCAAAATCTCCAGTAAATATGGTTTCTATATATCAGTGGGATATTTGACAGTATCCAAGGCCTATCATCAAAGGAAACTATAAGAATCACCTTGGATGTACACTTTAGGAAAGCAATAGTCATCATTAAAGGGACTTACCTGGTGACTCGGATGGTAAAGAATCTGCCTACAATGCAGGAAACCTCGGTTCAATCCCTGGGTCAGGAAGATCCCCTGGAAATGGAAATGGCAACCCACTCCAGTATTCTTGTCTGGAGAAGTCCGTGGACAGAGGAGCCTGGCAGGCTGCAGTCCATACAGTCCATGGGGTTGCAAAGAGTTGGACACAACTAAGTGACTAACACTTTCACTTTCAGTCATCATATAGGAAACAGTACAAATACATGCAGGGCTCAATAAGTTTTAAATAAAGAACTTCAAACTCTCACATTTCCATATAACAATAGTTAGATTAGGAGTTACTGTTAAACATCAAAAATATAGTGAAATGTGTTGCATAACATTTTGCTTAATTCTATTAAGTAAATTGTCATTTCTTCATTTTCTATCATTGTGGTACACCATCTTTTTAATGCAACATTCCAGAATACTCCAAACCAAATAGAATCAGTAAGAATATACAAGATACCATTTGTGTAAACATACTTTCCAACCAAATAAAATACAAATGATATATGTAATAGGGTTTTCAAAATGATCTTAAATTTCAGATATAGCGGTTAGCTTTAGATAAATTATAGTACCTAAGTATAATATTGGGCAAGCATGCTCAGTCATGTCCACCTCTTTGTGACCCCATGAACAGAAGCCCACAAGGCTCCTTTGTCCATGGAATTTTACAGACCAGGATACAGGAGAGGGTTGCCATTCTCTACTCTAGCGAATCTTCCTGATCCGGGGACCTAAACCATGTCTCCTCGGATTCCTGCATTGACAGTCAGATTCTTTACCACTGAGCCACCTGGAAGCCCAATTATAATGTTAACTAACACCATAATTTTATGAAACTCAGACTCCCACGTCACATGGCTAAAGTGGTGAATACAAGTGGCTATATGTTTTAGATCTCTAAAAAGAAAAATAAAATCTTTCAAACCTGTAGGATATTTGGTTCAAATGAATTTTATTCCTTCTTTTGAAGTTCTAGCACAGTTTCTTGTAACAAGAGTTGAATTATGATCTTTCCACATTTTGCTTCTTAGCGTAATTTAGTGCATGGTTTTCAGACCATAATTCCTAACCATGGACTTTGCCTGTAGATTCACTTGAGAAGTCTCATCCTTATCATACATTCTGCATTGAAACATTTTGCTCATACTTACAAATAATGTATTAATAATAATAATAATGGAAACATCTAAAGGCAAAGTGTCTTAAAGTAAAATTTCCCAGGAAATAAATTATTAAGTGGTTGCTAATTGAGAAGTACTAAAGTCTTTCAACACCCAGTTGTGGATGGGAATGGTGATAGATGCAAGGCTCGATGCTGTAAAGAGTAGTACCACATAGGAACCTGGAATGTTAGGTCCATGAATCAAGGCAAATTGTAAGTGGTCAAACAGGAGATGACAAGAGTGAACATCAACATTCTAGGAATCAGCGAACTAAGATGGACTGTAATAGCTGAATTTAACTCACATGACAATTATATCTACTACTGTGGCCAGGAATCCCTTAGAAGAAATGGAGTAGCCATCATGGTCAACAAAAGAGCCCGAAATGCAGTACTTGGATGCAATCTCAAAAATGAAAGAGTGATCTCTGTTCGTTTTCAAGGCAAACCATTCAATATCACAGTAATCCAAGTCTATGCCTCGAGCAGTAACACTGAAGAAGGTGAGGTTGAACAGTTCTATGAAGACCTACAAGACGTTCTAGAACTAATACCCCAAAAAGATGTCCTTCTCATTACAGGGGACTGGAATGCAAAAGTAGGAAGTCAAGAAACACCTGGAGTAACAGGCAAATTTGGCCTTGGAGAACAGAATCAAGCAGGGCAAAAGTTAATAGAGTTTTGCCAAGAGAATGCACTGGTCATAGCAAACACCCTCTTCCAATAACACAAGAGAAGACTCTACACATGGACATCATCAGATGCTCAGCACCGTAATCACATTGATTCTATTCTTTGCAGCCAAAGATGGAGAAGCTCTATAAAGTTAGCAAAAACAAGACCGAGAGCTGACTCTGGCTCAGATTATGAACTCCTTATTGCCAAATTCAGACTGATATTGAAGAAAGTAGGGAAAACCACTAGACCATTAAGGTATGACCTAAATCAAATCCCTTATGATTATACAGTGAAAGTGAGAAATAGATTAAAGGGATAAGATCTGCTAGACAAGAGTGCCTGATGAATTAGGGATGGAGGTTCTTGGCATTGTACAGGAAACAGGGATCAAGACCATCATCAAGAAAAATAAATGCAAAAAAGCAAAATGGCTGTCTGAGGAGACCTTACCAAATAGCCGTGAAAAGAAGAGAAGCACAAAGCAAAGGAGAAAAGGAAAGATATTCCCATTTGAATGCAGAGTTCCAAAGAATAACAAGGAGAGATAAGAAAGCCTTCCTCAGCAATCAATGCAAAAAAATAGAGGAAAACAATAGAATGGGAAAGACTAGAGATCTCTTCAAGAAAATTAGAGATACGAAGGGAATATTTCATGCAAAGATGGGCTCGATAAAGGACAGAAATGGTATGGACCTAACAGAAGCAGAAGATATTAAGAAGAGGGGGCAAGAATGCACAGAATAACTGTACAAAAAAGAGCTTCACGACCTAGATAATCATGACGGTGTGATCACTCACCTAGAGCCAGACATCCTGAAATGTGAAGTCAAGTGGGCCTAAGAAAGCATCACTACAAACAAAGCTAGTGGAGGTGGTGGAATTCTAGTTGAACTATTTCAAATCCTGAAAGATGATGCTGTGAAAGTGCTGCACTCAATATGCCAGCAAATCTGGAAAACTCAGCAGTGGCCACAGGACTGGAAAAGGTCACTTGTCATTCCAATCCCAAAGAAAGGCACTGCCAAAGAACGTTCAAACTACCACACAATTGCATTTATCTCACGTGCTAGTAAAGTAATGCTCAAAATTCTCCAAGCCAGGCTTCAGCAATACGTGAACCATGAACTTCCAGATGTTCAAGCTGATTTTAGAAAAAGCAGAGGAACCAAAGATCAAATTGCCAACATCTGCTGGATCATTGAAAAAGCAAGAGAGTTCCAGAAAAACATCTATTTCTACTTTATTGACTATGCCAAAGCCTTTGACTATGTGGATCACAATAAACTGTGGAAAATTCTGAAGGAGATGGCAATACCAGACCACCTGACCTGCCTCTTGAGAAACCTGTATGCAGGTCAGGAAGCAACAGTTAGAAGTGGACATGGAACAACAGACTGGTTCCAAATAGGAAAAGGAGTACGTCAAGGCTGTATATTGTCACCCTGCTTATTTAACTTCTATGCAGAGTACATCATGAGAAACGCTGGGCTGGAAGAAACACAAGCTGGAATCAAGATTGCCAGGAGAAATATTAATAACCTGAGATATGCAGATGACACTACCCTTATGGCAGAAAGTGAAGAAGAACTAAAAAGCCTCTTGATGAAAGTGAAAGAGGAGAGGGAAAAAGTTGTCTTAGAACTCAACATTTAGAAAACTAAGATCATGGCATCTGATCCCATCACTTCATGGAAAATAGAAGGGGAAACAGTGGAAACAGTGTCAGACTTTATTTTTGGGGGCTCCAAAATCACTGCAGGTGGTGATTTCAGCCATGAAATTAAAAGATGCTTACTCCTTGGAAGGAAAGTTATGCCCCACCTAGACAGCATATTAAAAAGCAAAGAGATTTCTTTTTCAACAAAGGTCCATCTAGTCAAGGCTATGGTTTTTCTAGTGGTCATGTATGAATGTGAGAGTTGGACGGTGAAGAAAGCCGAGTGCCACAGAATTGATGCTTTTGAACTGTGGTGTTGGAAAAGACTCTTGAGAGTCCTCTGGAGTACAAGGGATCCAACCAGTCCATCCTAAAGGAGGTCAGTCCTGGGTGTTCATTGGAAGGACTGATGTTGAAGCTGAAACTCTAATACCTTGGCCACCTCATGCAAAGAGCTGTCTCATTGGAAAAGACCCTGATGCTCAGAAGGATTGTAGCCGGGAGGAAAAGGGAATAACAGATGATGAGATGGCTGGATGGCATCACCAACTTGATGGACATGAGTTTGGATAAACTCCGGGAGTTGGTGATGGACAGGAAACCCTGGTGTGCTGTGATTCATGGGGTCACAAAGAGTCTGACATGACTGAGCAACTGAACTGAACTGAAAGTCTTTCATCCTTACTCTCTCTAGGAATAGAGCAGTGATAACGTGTCTTCTGTGGTTCAAGGATAATACTATATTTAAAAAAAGAAAGACTAATGATAATTTGTATGAGTGAGCCTGAGTGATAATGTGAACTTGTAGGATGGTTGCTTGACTTGCAAAGAGATGAGACAGAATCTCTCAAAAACAATAAAAGCAGTTTTCAAAAATCTTAAAAAGGTGTGTAGTCTGGAAAAGAGAGTGATAACTATCTTTGCATATGGTGCAAAGCAAACAAAAATGTACACTGTAAATTAAGTCACCAGGGAATATGTGTAAACTTGTAGTGCAAAACCTGAAGAAAATGACATGAGTAATCTAAGGAATGTGGGAGATATCACAAATTACCAAATCATCTGTCAGGGCAACTGATGAATGCAAAATCACCAATTTTATACCTATCCTGCACAACTTTCAAATGTTACACTCAAAACTTTCCTTAGGTGTAATCCTATGTTAAACATATGCCTGTGTGGGGTACAATGACAGAGCTTCATGAGCTTACTTAATTTCACTAGAGTAGAAGCAATGATGTTTTTAGTTTCAAATGAGTGATTGCCCCATGACAATATGTTTTTTTCCAAATCTTATTCTATGAAACACTAGCATCACATTTTTCATAAGCTTTGTTTTATGACTCTGGAAACTTGTTAATAACATTCAGTCCCAGGTCTTGTTTTATTAGATAGGGAGAATTCTGAGATGATCTCCTATGACCTTTATATAATTCCCTTTCCCTTATGGTGGGAGGGCTTCCCTTGTGGCTCAGCTGGTAAAGAATCCACCTGCAATGTGGGAGACCTGGGTTCAATCCCTGGGTTGGGAAGATCCCCTGGAGAAGGGAAAGGCTACCCACTCTAGTATTCTGGCCTAGAGAATTTCATGTGTAATCCATGGGGTTGCAGAGTTGGACATGATTGAGTGACTTTCACTTTTCATACTTTTATAACGAGGTTGGGAAGAACCCTTGAATATATATGATGGACTCCCTTGATTAGGGTACTTCTCAGTTAACTTTTGTTCATCAAATAGATTACTCTGGGTGGGCCTGACCTAATCACATGATGTTGGAAAGGAAGGTGAATTTTTGAGAGATTCTCCCGCTGAACTCCAGGAAAGAAACAAATGGCCATGTCAGTGAACTCCACAGAGAACTGCATATGTAGGGCCTGAGTTCTACAGCTTCTTCATCTACAAGGAGATGACATCTGCCAACAACTTAAAAGGCTCAGACTAAGACTCTCAGATGGGACTGCAATCCCAGAAGGTGCCTTGATTTTAGCCTTTTGAGAATCTGAACTGAGGACCTTGCTAACCTGTGCCTAGACTTCTGATCCATGAAAACCATGAGCTAATAAAGATAATCTTTTCAGCTGCTAAATGTGTAGTAATTCATCATTCAGCAATAGAAGATTAATACAATAATGTCTTACAAAATAATAACTAGTGTTCTAAAAATAATGTGTAATTGCAACTACTCAATCTCCCAGTAGGGTCCAGATGACTAATTTAAGTTTCTATAATGTTCAGCAAAGAAACATAACTAAGCAAAGAGAGCCAAATGTTGTAAGATGTGTGGCAAATTGAAGGGTCAGCTCTAATCCGGTGATTCAATAGTGCTGAATGTGTCCAGATATTGCATTTTCTAAACCAGCCAAAAAATCTGGTTTGTTCATTTGTTCGCTTGTTTTTATCCTGGAGTTAGTTGGCAGCAACATATCCCTCCTCCTTCCAAAAGAAAAAAAAGAAAAAAACAGTGTTTGAGCCAAACAAAAGAAGTCAATAGGGGATTGTTTTGTAACCAGTGGTATAAAGTTCAAGAAAAAATAAATTTGCTTAAGCTCTCCTTTTTTCAGATATCTTTATAAATGCTTGTTCACATGTAAACTCTTTTATCTTCTGTCTCACTGACTCATTTTTTCCCTCTACATTCATTTGTTCATAAAATAAATATGTATTGAGCACCTGCTACACAACAGACAGACACTACACAAGACATAATGTGCAAAAACCTGCAAATATTCCAGCCCATATGAGGTGTATTTCTAGCAGCTGTATGCATGAAATGATAATTAAAATATATACAATGTAAATATTCATAAGACATATAAGGGAAAACATATGATGAGATTATTGAGAGAATGCAAGTTTTAAGATGGGTGATGGGTGGAGGAGGATTGTTTCATGTCCGTGAATTTTATTCCATGTGATTTTCTATGTACTAGACCAATAATGGTAAAGAGAATACATTTTTTACTCTCAAAAGTATATTATTCTGTGAAGTTGACATACAGTTTATCAAACTTTATTTGAATCATTTATGATATATGACAGTTTACAGGAAAGTACAAGGTATAATCAAATATATAGGATGCCAGAAGTAGACTCTCAAAATTCCTAGAATATGTGCAAACTGTATTTTAGTTAGCAACTAGCAATGCCTTGTTAGTTTGCTAGGCATTTTAACTAAATGACCTGAAAGTACCCTTCTGTTTTTCTGAGACTTTATGATTTAAATTGAAGATTCCACATGGTCCTGTAAGAAATAGTGCCAAATTCTAGATTAGAATTCAACCTATAAAATTTGAGATCCCTGTAACATCCCATGAATCCTTTGGAAAATTATTTTCCCCATATAAACTGATACAAAGTCATGCCTATAAAGATTTTTGGTATCTGTAAGACATGGAAACAGTTTGGTTCTGAATTTTGAAACTTTCCCAGAAGCACAACAAACTTAAAAATCTCCTTCTGCAGAATAAGTATGAGACAAGAGTAATCTGAGATATTTCAAAAAAAAAAGTATCAAAATTGGAGCCCCACATGTCCTCAAGAGTCCTTGAGCCATGGTTGGGAAAAACTGGGAGATAGGAAGGATCTAGCTTTAGTGGAATAGTTACTCCACAAAGGAGGGGAATCCCACCCGAAAAGAACGTGTTAAATCTAGGATAGAGATCAAACAGGGTTCCAATGCTAGTGAAAGCCAATAGAGAAGGCATGATGTTTACTTCAAGTGACCTAAATATCTCAGTGTCAGAAAGCTCTAGTGAAACAAAATTTATGAAAATAAATTCAGGGCATCACCTTGGAAACTAAGGGCTGTGTCTCTTAGTGATGAGGGTTCATAAGGTAGTCTGAGAAGAAAACAGGGCAGGCCTGGAACTGCACCAACTCTCCTGCCCCAGGTTGGTTCTTCATGTCAGAGAAGCTGTGGCTGCCCAGAGAGTCATACCCTGAAGCGGCAGTCTCTACTGTTATGATACAGGAGGGAGCCACTGAGAGGCAAAGCTTAAATGCTTTCTCCCTACCTTCACTCCACCCTGAGCAACCTCTTGGAATAGTTCAGGAATATTCGATTCATTCAAATAGGAGTTGAAAAAATAAAGCATACTTTCTGTAGGGCTTTCCAGGTAGCTCAGTGATAAAGAATTTGCCTGCGAATGCATAAAACGTGAGTTTGGTCCCTGGTTCGGGAAGACACCCTGGAGAAGGGGATGGCTACCCACTCCTGTATTCTTGAAAGGAAAATTCCATGGACAGAGGGGCCTGGTGGACTACAGAGTCAGACACAACATAGGGACTAAACAGAAACAACATATCTTCTGCAGTTAGAGCAAAATGGAGATGGATTTGATGAGGAAAAAATACAAAGTGTAAATTGACTCCTCCCCCTACAAAATGTTTTCAAAATATAGAGACTTTTCTTTCAAAGATGCTCTTTGTTAGAAACCAGAGAAAATATTTATAACTAAAATGTTTAGCAGTAAATAAATTTGCAAGTTTGATTAGAATCACAAAATTCTCTTTTCAAGAGTCTACAGTGAATTGTAACCATGCTAAAAGTTCTCATGTGTTTATTCCCCCAAATTAGCAGTCTTGTTTACAGTTTCTTAAACATTTTACAGCTCTTCTAAAAATACCTGAATAGTTCTCTGACTCCAAAAGCAAGGAGAAAATTACTGGCCTATTGAAAGAAGAAACAGAAGACTGAATTAAATTGCTTTTCTAAGGGGCAACACAAAGTAATTACATAGTAAGGGGTTAAGATCTGGGACAAATTTAGCAGGATGTAGTAGTTAAACCTTGCACTCTAAAACCTACAATATTGGGGGATTAAGATAAAAGTAAGCCACTCATTATCTATAATTGGTCACTTTTTAGAAAATAAATGAACGCTTTTTAAGCTATTACTTGGGTACAATTTGTTAAATTTTCTTTCCCTGTTTAGAAATCAGTGCCAATAATTCTTAGTAGAAGCAAGTTAATGCTTTTTTTCTCTTTATATGGTTTCCTGTGATAAAACTTTGAATGTAGTTTCAACTTATGATACGTCTTCTACTCGGACTTGACTATGCACATAATCATATAGTTATTTGAGTTGACTTCTCAAATTGTCAGTTGATCACTGTTATTGAGTTGACTACATCATCAGTCAGTGTTTTTCAAGGTGAAATATTTTGCTGTAAGAAATCAAATGTCTTTCACATTATCTCAGTTCTTAGTAGTGAGATACAGTTAATTTATATCCCATTTTTCTACCAAGGATGTATGTGTGTGTGTGCGTGTGTGTGTGCATGTGCAAACTCACGAGTGCAGGTATACTGTCGTGTCCTACTCTTTGTGACCCATAGACTGTGGCCCGGTAGGCTCCTTTGTCCATGGAATTTTCCAGGTAAGAATACTGGAGTGGATTGTCATTTCCTTCTCCAGGGAGTCTTTATGATCCAGGAATTGAACCTACATTTCTTGCATATCCTGCGTTAACAGGTGGGTTCTTTACAAGCTGAGCCACCAGGGAAGCCCTATTAGGGGTATGTGTACCTTATTAATCTTTCTTACTAAGGACGGTACCCTCATGATGGTAGGTGTAAAGATCTTGATCCAAATGGCTTCCTGTATGTCTTTATTGGAATATGTGGCACAGTAAATGGTCATAATTGCATCCCTGTGATCTTTCCCAGAGGAGTCTCATTGCTTGTCCACTACTACCACGCCCTTTTGGATGTCATGCTAACTCTCACTTCAGAATTTCAGATCTTTACTTTGTTTCCTTCAAATGTTGGGTCTTCCTTGTGTCTTCTTTGGATGACCTCACAGTGTTGAGCAGTGAATTAGTTCTCTCAGAAGACATGTGTGCATCAAGTGGCATACTAGTTTCTTGTGCACTGAATCAAGGCTATGGGAGATCAAGGTACCATTTGGTACTTAGTGATCTAGTCTCCACCTTAAACTTGGCTTTTCTATTGCTCCACACTCTTCTGGATCTGGTTAGGATGTAGCGTCTCAGCTTATATGTTCCCATGTTTTGTTTTGTTCCCCCCCCCATTATCTGGATGTCTTTTAGTGCTATACTCATCTTATTTGTTTTACTTTCATAGTCTCTCCACCCTGCTATAGCACTACCTTTTTTTTTTTGCTTCACCTAGTGAAAAAAATACATTATATTCTTTTTCTCCTACCCTATGTCTTCTTAGTACAACACAGAAATCAGCTGTCTCTCACAATGATGGTAGAAATATAAATTGGCACATGCACTATGAAGAACAGTATGGAGGTTCCTTAAAAACCTAAAAGTAGAGCTATCATATGACCCTAAACTCCCACTCTTGGCCATGTATCTGGAGGAAAACATGATCCAAAAGGAAAACATTCACTCCAATATTAATTGCAGCACTGTTTACAATAGCTAAGGTATGGGAACAGCTTAAATATCCATCAACAGAGAAACTGATAAAAAAGATATTTTATATATATATATATATATGCACACACGCACACACACACATATATATATTGATGATATATACAATGGAATATTGTTGTTGTTGTTCATATACGAAGTGTTGTCTGACTCTTTGTGATCCCATGGACTGCAGCATGCCAGGGTCCTCTGTCCTCAACTATCTCCTGGAATTTGCTGAAATTCATGTTCATTGAGTCAGTGATGCTATCTAACCATCTCATCCTCTGCCAGCACCTTCTCCCTTTGCCTTCGATCTTTCCTAGCATCTGGGTCTTTTCCAATGAGTCAGCTCTTCGCATCATGTGGCCAAAGTATTGGAGCTTCAGCAGCAGCTCTTCCAATGAATATTCAGGGCTGATTTCCTTGAGGATTGACTGGCTTGATCTCCTTGCAGTCCAAGGGACTCTCAAGAATCTTTTCCTGCACCACAATTTTCTACTCCAGGGATCTTCCCAACCCAGGGATTGAACTTGCATCTCTTATGTCTCTTGTATTGACAGGCAAATTCTTTACCACTGTGCCACTGGGGAAGCCTTTAGGCCCTAAGCACAATGGAATATTAACTACCCATTAAAAAGAAAGAAATAATGCCATTTGCAGTAATGTAGACCTAGAGATTGTCATACTGAGCAAAGTAAGTCAGGCAGAGAAGGAGAAATATCACATGACATACCTTACAGAAGGAATCTAAGAATAAATTATTCAAATCAGCTTATTTACAAAATAAAAACAGACTCTCAGACTTAGAGAACAAACTTATGGTTGCTGGATGTGGGAGGGGGAAGGATAGAGGAAAGGGGAATTTAGGTAATTTGGGATCAACAATTGCACACTGCTATATTTGAAATGGATAACCAATGAGCTTCTACTGTAGAGCACAGTAAACACTGCTCAATGACATGTGTCAGCTTGGATGGGAGGGAAGCTTGGGGGAGAATGGTTATGTGTATATTTATGGCTGAGTCCCATTGCAAACCACCTGAAGATATCCTAATATTGTTAATTGTGTATACTCCAATGCAAAATCAAAAGGTTTTAAAAAAGAAAAAAATCAACTCTTTCAAGCTTAAAGGCAGAATAACAAAAAGAAATATATACTTCAACTGATTATATTTTTAAAACCCACCCAAACTCACTCTTTTATCAAGATTCTCCAAATAAATGTCAAATTTTCGCTTGAAATTTCCTCACCTCAAGATGATTAGGTTCTGATAATCCGTTCTTCTTTTCTTGCTGTGGTAGGTTACGATGCCCAATTCCTGCATTTAGTGATAAAGTTCCAAATGGAACTGGAAGCATATGAAATAAAAGAGAACTATTAATGTCATTGTAATACATTATGTGCTCAGGGAGTAACAGTTATTAGCCATGCATTTCTCTTAAATTCAATTTGCTTCTCTTGAGTCATTCATCTTAATCAACCTACTTTAAATAATTATCAGATAATATCTGAGCAGGCTCAATAACTCAGGATTTAGAAAGGCAATACAGAATTTGTTAAGAATGACAATTGTGATTAGGGAACAAATGATATACAATTTACTAGTGACTAACAAAGACCCAAATTAATAAATGCCAAATTATAATTTTATATATGTGCAGTTTTATTAATAACATATAATCCTTAAACACTGGGGAACTGCTTAAAACTCTTCAGTAAGGGTAGACATTAACATTTGTTGCTCTGAGTTGCAATGTATTAACTGATCTTTTGAACCCTTTGTGTTCAAATCACATATTGATTCAAATTTGCTATTTCTTTGCCTTAGCATTTTGAATTCCAATTACACAGTGTACTAATCTGTCCTCATTTAGACAGAGTTTATACTCTAAATATAATATGTTGAACTGAGAAACTTTGGTAGCCAAAAGTGTTCTTTACCTTCTAATCAATATGCATTTTTTTTTTTTTTTGGTATTCAACGCAAAACAAAGATGGATCTGGTGATTGCTCTTTAAATCAATCTGACAACAAAAGCTACTAACAGCAGCTGCTGGCTACTGGGAAGTTATGTGTCCACTTGCCCCATAATTACTTAAATTAACCCACAGAGACTAATTGTAGTAGCCTAGAAATCTGTCTTTTTATGTCTCTCTGAACTTCACCTGCTCAGGAATTTTTTTTTTCTTCTGAACATATTGAGGCAAAGTGGATTTCATTGAGGACTTTTATGATCTGTTCTTTAAAAGGAATCTCATTGAGACACTCTTTTGGCCCTAACATACTTGTAGTAAAGCAGTATTTAATATTTCCAGAAGTTGAATTCAATTATTCAGATTGTTTGTCCTCATTCTGAAAATTAAATGTTTAGCATAATTTGGCAAATGTCTGACACTTGAAATACTATCATTTTTATACTTGTTGGTCTAGAGACATGTATTTGAGCTTATATGACAATGACACTAAGTAAATAATTGAAACTTTCAATTAGTAAAATGTCTATTACATACTAGATGAGAAAATATTTTGTTTCTATATTTTATTTTTTAATTCAACCCTTCTGATACCATACACAATGCACTGAATTAAAATATTTCCTGAGAATGTACATTTAAGCTCATAAATAATACAGAAAATAGCTATTTTCAGAAAAAAATAATAGTGTACATTTTGAAACCATATTTTTCACCTTTGAAATTCTAAAAATTCTATTCTGATGATTTGAATGTTTTCCAAATGAAAGAAAACATGGTAAATATAAAAATGAAGTTCAGTTCAATCACTCAGTCGTGTGTGACTTTTTGCTACCCCATTGACTTGCAGCATGCCTGGCATCGCTGTTCATCACCAACTCCTGGAGCTTGCTCACACTCATGTCCATCGAGTTGGTGATGCCATCCAACCATCTCATCCTCTGTCATCTCCTTCTTCTCCTGCCTTCAATCTTTCCCAGCATCAGGGTCTTTTCAAATGAGTCAGTTCTTCGCATCAGGTGGCCAAAATATTGGAGCTTCAGCTACAGCATCAGTCCTTCCAATGACTATTCAGGACTGATTTCCTTTAAGATTGACTAGTTTGATCTCCTTACAATTAAAGGGACTCTCAAGAGTCTTCTCCAACACCACAGTTCAGAAACATCAAATGGTGATTTTTATGTGCAGAACAATGTTTTTTAATATGCTTACTTATTAAATGGAAAGGATCATCTAAAGTAACTAAGAAGTATTTCAAAACTAGTGACAGCTAGTGGTAACTCAATATTAACATCATGCCCTGCAAATTGCTTATTTAACTTATAGTTGACCAGAAAAATAGTTTTAAAAGGTTATTTTTCACTCTCAACTGTGCATTTAAATAAATTTAAAAAGTAATAGTGGAAATTTTTAAAAAGTTGAAAATTTATTGGAAGTTCACCTAAGAGTATGAACTTTCTTAATGATCAATTTTTATATAAAAACTATGTTAGAGATTCATCAAACATATATCTATCTCTCCAACTAAGTTTCACATAATTTCTTATTATAGGATTTCTTTAAATCAAAATTTAAAAATCAACCTGCAGGAGTCCATGAGATCTGCATTCAAGAATTAAAAGAAATTATTTACTTTCTAAATTATACTGTTCTCTATTATGTAGCAGTTTATTGAAATGACAGAAACTCTGCAACAAAATGATTCTTGTATAAAATGGAATACTGAAACATTTTGGGAAATAAAAGAATTTCTATAAATGTTGGAATAAAATTTCTATTGTTACAGAACATTTTGCCCATATTAACATCTGTTCTTGTTTGGGGAGATTTTCCTCTTGGCAAGGTAGGACCGTATCCATTCAGTGGTTCTCAAACAGCCCTGGAATGTGCATAGAGCTGCTTAGAGAGCTCATCACTCTGCACCTGTTCAGGCTGCACAGCCCAAATCTGAGCTGCAGAGTGAAAGCAGAATAATACACACAAGGTACAGTAATCCTGCCAAAAGGAAGCCCATTATGTGTCCCTTGTTGTCAAAATTCATAACCACCCACGTAATGTGATCATAAAAAGAAAAATGATCAAGTTTATAAGTGGACTCTTTAACTCCTTAGGATTACAGAGTGCTGTTAGCATTTTCTAAAGTGAACCTTTGAGTGTAATTAATTATTAACCCACGTTAAATGCTTTATATGCTACGTTTTCTACTTACTCAAATAAGTCATCTTGCGACAGATAACTTCATCTATCTGCTAGGGAATGCCAGTTGCTTGCAGCAGCTTCATAGCTTCAAGTAAGCCTTTTTACTACAGGTACGTGATTAATCATCTGTTCATTCTTAAAATAAAGGCTTGCTGAAGTCCAGGAAAGAGTGTGAGTCAGAAACCAGGAGTCCAAAGCGATCCTATTTATTCATATGTCTGTCCTGGGAGATGGCATAGAAAAAAGCTGATTGGGTTCAAAGTCTGAGAGAATGATATCTTACTTATATGAAGAATAGAGACTTCCACAGTTCCATAGATTTTCAAAAGGTATCTATAAACTAGGTAAAAGCTCTGTGCTTAAAACATTATTTTCCCATAACCCTTTTCTCATTCACAGGGAAACTGCTGTTTTATTCATTTTCTTGAAAACATTTTGTTATTTTGAAAAAGTATAAAGATCCAAGAGAAAATGAATGAAGTGTGTCCTATTTGAGAAGAAATCTGGCTCATATAACCCTATTTAAATTGTCAGTCTTTGGGTAATCCACAATGGTTACCAAATAATACAATGAAATCAGATATTCACAAACAGGGCCAACAAAATAAAGAGTGAAAAATAATGAAATCATTCATTAAGTGTTTCCTAACTTCCAAAGAAACTTAGACTATCCTTAACTTTATTCAGTCAGAAAACTGATGCCACCAGTAGGAAGAACCAGCAAGACTTACATAAATTTGAATATTGCTGTTGCCAGGATTTGTTTTTAATAAAATTAGTTGAAGGCTAATTTTGACAAAATTCCCCTTATGCAGCCTTCCTCCTCAGAAATCCATTTTAGCATTGGTTTATGAACCCAGGTGTCTCTCAGAAGTGAGATGATTTGTTACTTAGAATAGCTCATCTCCTGCCAATAAAAGCAATATTGGTGTTGGTGATGAGGCTTCAGGTACCACTAAAAATAATGCATCGTTGGAAGATCATGGAAAAATCTTTAAGTGGATGGAAAGTTGTGTGAGAAGAGAAGCTTTAGTGCTGATGTATGGCACTGAGTCCAAACACAGAGAATTGTGTCTGTGTCTAATCAGTTCTAACCTATACTTCTAGTTGTTCTGTATTGTTGCTTTGCTATAAAACAAATAGATTAACAAATGCTAAATAATGCGTATCTATGAACATGAACATATAAATACAATAATAAATGGTAAAATATTTGTGTACAATATGTTAAATTATAATTAAGTATGTTTTGACAAATCAAGCACTTCCAAGTATCTCTTATATTACTATTGGGTCAATGAGTTGGTTTAACCTATAATCATAAAAGTATTTCTGGAGAATGCCCTGTGCTTTGGTGTCTAGCTTTCACTCAAGTCCTGTTCACATCACACTGCGAAATTGATGGTGATTTTGTGCAAATATGAAATTAGCATTCGTAATAATTCTTTGCTAACATACCCAAAGCTCTTCAATAATCATCATGGCAAAGAGGCCTCCAATCTGAATCATGTTCTGTTTTAGTACTTTGAAACAACAGTACCTAAAAATGCAGCACTCTGTGCTTGAAAATGCATTTTCACATGAATTATTTTATTTTTCAAATTAGACATGAAACAGACAGCATATGGATTATATAACCATGTAAATAAAAATAAAAAAATGAGGGCACTAAGGTTCACAATTACTAATTATATAAGCCATATGAGTATTCTTTAATGCAAGAATTAGAACATGATCTTGCAGTTCTCCCATCAGTTTTGGCCTAACTGATATTACCACAGAGTTATAACTATGGAGATATAGAAATGGTTAACAGCACAAAACATAGTTTATGTTGCATAAAACCATAAAGACATTCAATGTTCCTATTTCACTTTTATGTGCACTAATGACAGTACATATTTATTCAGCATTATCTTCATTTATAGGTGAACAGGTGAGAACAGTCTCCTTCCATATGCCTCCTTTATTTTCTGCAGCATTCACTTTATGGTCTGCTGCTTTTAAAAACACATGTCTATTCTGGGCATTCTCACTATCTGCTCATTTTTTTAGCCATAAATTGCAATTTTTGAAAGACCCTATGGTCTTACTGTTAGCCCTTATCACATTAATGCATATCGTGATTCCTTACTGTTAAACAGATTCATAAAATCTTAGGGCATTGCTAAGGTCGAAAGTTTAAAATTTACTTTAATCTACTTAATTTGGAAGCATCACTTTGCTAATTGTATAGCTTGCTTTATTTATATGTAAAATGTAGCAGATCCTAATTTTGCTAAGACATTTCAGTAGTGTATATTTACAACAAAAGCTGCCTATGTCTACTAATTTTTTTAGTGTTTTGTATTGATACAATGGCCATTTTATAGGATAATGTTTCTTAACTCAACTTAAGATTTCAAATTTCTTGGATAGGTGACACAAAAATGTTTTGCTCTTTTATTATATAAGTGAAGCAAGGGTTCCACAATGAATCACTCTTGTGTCCATGTGCCCAACAAATTGTCTGAAGGGTACTTAAAGAGTCAGTTTGTGTGAGAATTTGTTGAAAGAAGAATAAAATAATTTTTTTGTACATTAAGTTAAAACAGGATTGCGTAGGAAACATGTCATCATCGATTGTATATATGAATGAAATTGAGTGTATCTCTTATAATTTTGCGGAGTGTCACATTGACTTGAGAAAGCTTATGAGACATGAGATTCCAAACAGCATTCATATAGGTAAAAAGGGACATTTTCTGCCCTTGTGTCATAGAGCACCAAATGGGCTGGCAGAGAAACCAGGAAACATCCAGAAAGCATGGTAACAACCACCAAACTGATTGGTATGCAATGGCAGAATATGAAGCAGGGGTTGTTAAATAGCATGAGAGGAAAGAAACCAATCCGAAAACCAGGTAGATGAGTAAAATTTTTATAAAAAGTGTGCAAGGAAATCTTTGGAATTCCAGAAGTATTTGATTAAGGCTCAGTCAGTGAAATGGATACTACAATAAGCTACCCTGTGTAAGTAGATCTCATGAAGATATAAATTAAAATATAAATAAATAAATAAATCAGTTATATTATTTTGCCTCTTTTTCAAGAGTTGTCATTTTCTACCTAGCAGTATTTGAAAATGTGGAAACCAATGAATGGAGAAATCAATCTGAATTCAACATCTATTTTGCTATCTCTTAGTGTGTACACTTGAACAAGGTATTCATTTTCTATAAGTTTATTTGCATTATAAATATATCAGACAAGATTCAGGATGGGGGAACACATGTACACCCGTGGGTGATTCATGCCAATATATGGCAATAACCACCACAATATTGTGGAGTAATTAGCCTTAAATTAAAATTTAAAAAAATAATTAAAAAAAATTAAAAAGACAAGATTGCTGAATATTTTTAAAAAATATTTTCAGGGATTCATGTTTACTTAAATCTTTGGATTTTAGCTTTGTTTTTGTATTTTAGCTTTGTTATTCTAAGGAATTCTAAGCCAAAAATATCTAGCTAAGAGTTGCAATAGATAAGACCTCTCCTTCCTTCTAAACAATATTAGCAGTCTTATTTAGGAGGAGTTTTAGTTAACACTTTTAAAGTTGTTTAAACCAGGTCACCTACTTCTTTCTCCAGGAATATTCCACCAATATCCAGGAGAGACAAATCACAATTCAGATGCTTTAACTCTTTCCTCTCAAGTATATCCTTTTCAGTTCAATTTTGTGTTGTCCACTCATTAAGTGGTATCTGACTCTTTGCAACCCCATAGACAGTAGCACACCAGTCTCCCCTGTCCTTCATTATCTCCCAGAGTTTGCTCCAATTCATGTCCATTGAGTCACTGATGCTATCTAACAGTCTCATATTCTGCAGCCTCTTTCTCCTTTTGCCTTTGTGATATATTTTTCTGGCTGTTGTTGTCATTTATCTTACAAATTTTTTTTCCAAAATATTTTACAAAGTGATAAACCAATTAACAACAAAAAGATGCCCAGGATTTGAACCATTCAAAGGGAAATAATGATTCCTCTTACAAATAGGGTAATTTTGCCTATATGCCTTCTACCTTCCTCTTAAGACAGACTTTCCAGCTCAGAAGATATAAGATTTACTACAAAGTTAATAATAATATCATTTACTAGAAATTACATTTTACCCCTCATCCCAGGCACTTAGCATGGTTTTTGGCAAATAAAGAATCACAGAGCTGTCCCTGCCACTTGGTAATAGAGGAATTAATAAGACTTATTAGAAGACCCTGATGTTTGGAAAGATTGAAGGCAAAAGGAGAAGGGGCAGCAGAGAATGAGATGGTTCGACTGCATCACAGACTTG
The DNA here is from genome assembly GCF_054371585.1 of Giraffa tippelskirchi. Classification (NCBI taxonomy): domain Eukaryota; kingdom Metazoa; phylum Chordata; class Mammalia; order Artiodactyla; family Giraffidae; genus Giraffa; species Giraffa tippelskirchi. Next base: position 40,888,177 of record NC_137282.1, on the reverse strand, counting down.
ACGGACATGAATTTGAGCAAACTCTAAGAGATAATGAAAGACAGGGAAACCTGGCATGCTGTAGTCCATGGGGTTTCAAAGAGTCAGATATGACTTACTGATTGAACCACAACAAAAACAACTTAATGAAACTAGATGAGGTAAATTTATGTTCCAACCTAATATGTCTCTGGAATAAATACTGTCAAAAATAATGTTATTGATATGATGTTTGAAGCATTAACTTTTGGGGGATGCTTACTTAGTCTCAGGCCTAGGACCATGCAATCTGGAAGACAAGAAAAAGTGATGTCTTTCCTATATCCATGGGAGAGAGTTCCTTGGATGGATCAATAACCTCATAGTTTGGTGAGTTGGTTCATATTTTTGTGTCATTTCTTAGTCCACAAATGCAAAGTTTAATTTCAGACAGTCATAGAAACAGGCAGCTATGTTTTGGAATAGGACTGAGGCATCTGATTAGATCTTAGATCTTTCTGAGTCTGAAACTTTTTTTTGGTGGTCATCTACATTATCCACTTTACTTTTTCAAATTTCCCCAAAGATTTCCATTCATTCTGAGCCTATTTACTTAATTATACATAAGTGTGCTTGTCTTCATCCTAAGATCCTATGAATATTCAAATGAGGCACTTAGAGTGGGAACTTGGTGTTTCCTCCACTGGTTAAAAAAAAAAAAAGTTTCTAAACTCCAACAACTGTAAAAACTTGGCTTTTCCCTCTTCCTTCAAGGCTGTGTCATCTCTATCGTACATTGTTGCTGATTTCTCAATAGTGAAGTACTGCTATATCCAGAAATTCTCATCACTGAATCAGGTGTTCAGGTTTGCCTTGGCTGAAACAGAACCATAGAGTTCGGATCAGAGAGTGATGGGAGAAAATGCTCTTTGGAAGCTTCCATCTATGACCTTTTAGGTAGCTAATCAACCTCTTCCTGAAGGCAGCAAGCACCCCTTGAGTCCTGCTCCTTTGATTATGTCCTTGAATATAACCTACGTTGTGAGTGGGCTCTGATATGCTGCTCTCTTTCTTGTTTACTAACAAAAGGCCATTTTCCCCAAACTATTGAACACAGCCTAATACTCCACCTTCATTTCACTCTCAGTTGTAGGGCAAGATCTTGGGCTTCATTCAGTCTTCTTTCAGATTCTGTGGCCTTAACTAACACAATAAATTCCATACCTTATTTGAGAATCCTTTGTTATGAAGCTTAATCCTCATAATTGGATTTGAATTTTTTCAGAGCAGGATATAGAGAGTGAATTTGCCAAGGTGTTTAAGGAGTAGGAAATGGAGCTGGAGCCGCTCCCTTCACCAATCAAGCTTTGATAATAAACTGTCAAACTCTTAATAGAAAAACTCCATATATTTATTTTTATCGCTCCATTTTATAAGCCAAATAAATAAGTCCACACAGCTGATCTGGCTGTCATTTCCAACCCTGCCTTTTCAAGTCTCTTCATGCTTTTTGTTTTTGTAAGGTGTGGATTTTTTTCCCGCATTGGGAAGTCTGTCTGAACAGTATTGAGACACTTAAAATCCTGTCTGATGAATATCACTGTGGTTTCCCAAAAGCAAGTTTCTAAGAGGCATCCAAGATCAAAAAGCCCAATCAACACCCCTGCCAATGACATTAAACTAAGTTTTCCTCTATGATCATTATAAAGGAAGTATAAAGTCACTTATATTGCTAACATTTCAACCACTTCTGAAGGATTCTATTTTTGTATGGGAAAGAATAGGGCAGTTACACCTCTCAGGGTAGATGTGACCAATAGCTGCATTTATCTACTGCAGCAGATTAGCTGAGTCCCTGGAGAGGATACTGACCTCCAGCTGTTGTCTGAGGACAAGAATGTAGCCTATGTGTTTGTGAGCTCCAGGCAGGCCCCGGGGCCAGCCTGTGGGGTCTCCAGGTCTGTTATCACCTGTTCTATCACCATCAAAGAAGGCTCAAAGCTGAAGCATCAGATCCAAGCCATCCATCAGTCCATTGAAAGGCTTTTAATCCAAACAAGTAGCCTCTGCCACACTCCCTGCTGACTCCTCCCCAGGGGTTGTGTATCAGATTGTTAGCATGTAGTATCTCCAGCTGCTTTTTATTGTTATAAAATATTGCAGTGCTAAATCTGCTTTTTGCATTTCTGTATTGTTTTTGTGCACTTCCCTGGTGACTCAGTGGTAAAGAATCTGCCTGCCAATGCAGGAGTCGTGGGTTCAATCCCTGGGTCGGGAAGATCCCCTGGAGAAGGAAATGGCAATCTACTCTAGCATTCTTGCCTGGAGAATCCGATGGACAGAGGAACCTGGCGGGTTACAGTCCATGCGGTTGCAAAACAGTTGGACACGACTTAGTAAACAACAACAGCAGATTAGCTGGCATATTCCTGGAAGCTCCTACCAAAAAAGTTAGCCATCTGTTAAGGATGGATCAACTCAAATAACACACTCCATTAAGTAGAATCACAAACTAATAATCTGATGAACCAGGGTTTCCAGTAAAGTCCTAGGAGGAGCAACAGTCCTCCCAAGCAGAAAGATCAAGTAGATCCTGGTGATGGGCCAAGGCTTGTGGGCTTCTAGAACAAGTCTGTTCTGTTCTGTTCTGGAGACCAAAAGTGCCCTTCTTCATCTTTGGAGACATTTTACTGTCACACCTGTTTTTCAGACTGTGCTATCTCTACTACTTAGAGGTTGGAAATCCATTCATTAGAATTTGATCATCTGCATTTGTGTGAGGTGGATGTGGGGATTTCTGGCAGTGGGTGGGGAGAAAAATGACTCTAAAATACCTACCATGAAAAAAAAACAGGACAGAATGTAAGGGAAACAGAGATGGCAACCTTTACCAAAAAAGGAACAGAAGAGATGTGAACAAAGTTCCTTTATTTCAAATAAACATGTTTTAAAAATAAATAAATAAATAAAACTAGTCATGTGTCTCCTGAATATTACTTCCAAGAATATAAGTCATGTAATTCATCAGATTTCTGCTGGTATTGTTCTATGAAACAATCCAGCTATTTAAAAAAATACTCTCCTTGACACTCAGATATCTGTATATTCTTATAGGTAATAGATGATCTTTATTGGCTTACTTTGTGAATGAACACCACATTTCCCCACAGCCACAAGGCTGCTTATGCCAAAGGCTTAAGAAAGTTTTCTGGTAATAGGAAGACTCTGTCTTATAACAGATTTTTCTTCCACTTCCATCTACTCTTCTTTCAGATATCTAAACTGGATCAGACCTATTAGCAAAACCCAAGGAATAGAGATTTTGCTATCTTTTTTTTTTTTTAGTTTTATAATTCCTAACAATCTATTTATCCAGTTATACTGGATCTATTTTCTCCAAATTTCACTGACAAGATTTCCCATGTGAATTTACCCTTATATATGCTGATAAGATTTCCCTCATACAAAAGATAAGCAGGTAGTAATTCTGTCATCAGAGCCTCTTTACACTTTCTCACCCCCACCTTTATCTTTTAAAAAGTGCTCTAACCATTATGATTTATGAGTCTGTAAAGTAATCCTGTTTACAGTGTCACTGAAAGCTAACACAAAAATCAAATTGCCAGATCTGACTCACACAAATCAGTGACATTACCCAGCTTTAAATTCTACTAATAATCTGAAAGATGCAATCATGCAAGAAGCAAAGGCAGAGGTGGGAGAGGTCTGGCACATTCTACAGGGCTCCTCGGCATTCCCATCTCACACTGGACACATTCCCTCTGGCTCAGTGTGATAGATGAGGTCACTGAATGCAATCGGTGGGCCACCTCACCCAACAAAGAGAGTTTAAGTTATGAAGCATCTTTGTTTTATACCTGGATTATTTCAGGACTTGTATGGTATTTTCCAAGGAGTCATGCTTCATAAATCCATACATTCTAGGTTTGTTTAGGCAATCCTAAAGTATGGCCATTCTGCTGAGACTAATACACAGGTAGTTCTCTCTTCCTAGCAAATATCAGAAGTTTATTTACCAGTAGATCAAGATGTAAGTATATTGACAAGAAAATAAGACCAAGACACAAATCTCCTTTCAAAGAACTTTTGTTTTTTCCCCCAACAGCATTCTTTTGTAATTTAGAGTGACCTGGATTTTAGGCCAGCTGCTTAATTTCTACAAACCAGGATAGTTTTAGTGTTTTCTGTAATTCTAAAGCCTATGTTAACAGATAATGATGCCAGAAACTTGATGGGAAATGAGTTTTATCCAAGAAACCTAAACCCCAAAATACATCTTCCATGTATGATGCAAACAATGTAAATCCAAGTATAAACACATTTTTAAAAAGCTTCACATAAAATTATTTTTACAAAATATCCACCTGGATTTTTTATTAATTTTCATCTCCATTCTTTAACTCTTCACTTAATTTTTTTTTTAACATTCAGTTCCATGTGAGTTTTTTCCAGTGTATGTTGCTATATGGATCTAATTTTATCTTGTTTCAAATGACTCTCTACTTCACCAATAAAAATTTTTCTTAATTCCACTGATTTTAGATATTTTCTTTAATATGTAACAAATCATTGTAATATGTCAGTTCTATTTCTGAATTTCTATTCTATTGTATTCTGGATTTCTGTTTCTATTATTTTCCATTGGGTTTTAATATTCATTATAAACCAATGACAAAATGTGCTTTATTATGGGATGTATTAATCTACCAAGGCTGCAGTAACAAAATGCCACAAGCTAGGTGGTGTAAGTAACATGAATTAATTTTTCACAGTTTTGAAGTCTGTGAAATTCAAGATCAAGGTGCTGGCTGATTTAGTTCCTACCAAGAACTCACTTTGTGACGTGTAGATGAGCACCTCCTCTCTATGTTCTCACAAAAGCCTTCTGTAGTACATGTGTGTGTGCATGTCTCTGTGTCTATGTGTCTATGTATGTGTGAGAGAGAAATACATGAACATTTATAAAAATCGTATTACCATATCAAAGCATTTATTAAAAAGTCACATAGATACCATAAAGTAAATCTAATAAAACACACTGTATGAGTAAAATACAAACTATGAGATATTTATTAAAAAAATTATAATAACGGATTTCCCACTCAATTAAGCACTTTAGATGGGAGCAAAAATAAAAATAGATGGGAAATATTTTTAAAGTTAATGAATATAAAATATATCTGAACTCATGAGACAAAATAAAGTTAGAAAGTACTGTTAGGTACTCATATAAATGAAATGAAAGAATGAAAAATAAATGGGTTAAGTAACAACTTTGAAACAATGTGAAACTTCAATGAAGTAAACCAAAATGAAGCAAAAATGAGGAATAATGTAAAAAGTCAAAATTAATGACTTAAAATATCCACAAAATGAAGCTCTTAAATAAATTGAAATGATAAATATGTCCAATATATTTATATAAAATTGACAAACTATTCACCAATGTAATAGAACACAATAATTACAAATATAAGCAATTGCAAGGGAGAAATAATTATTGGAATGCAAATATTTTCAAATTGTTTTAAGTGTATAATTTCCAAAACAATATACTTCCTAAAAACAGGCCCAATGATTACATTTTAAACAGAAAAATTTCCAAGGGAGAAATAGACAATATTTTTAAAGAGTCAGCCCACAGAAATACAATGATTTAGCTGTCTTCAAAGAGAATTCTACTGAACGTTCAAAAACTATAAACCTGGACTATTTAATTCATTTAAAACAATACAACATACTATGCCTAGCTTGTTCTAAACTCCTTGTGAAAAAGAATCCAAAACGAAACTAAAAGAAACACACAAAAGTTGAACAAATAAAAAGCTCCCCTTGAAAATTTGGGATCACAGCTATGTCAAGATATTTGAATTTCTATTCACTTTGGGGAGTACCCTGTAATACGGTCTGACTGTAAATAATTTCAGGGAATATAGCAAAAATAAATGTAAATTATTACTGTGCCTCAGCTTTGCTTTAAGTGACTGTGTCATATAAAACAAACACACAGATGCACATACAATAATAATAATCACATGTCAACAACACATATAGTTGATAAATTTAATCAGAAAGTAATATCAAACAATAGTAGAATATTGATACAACCCAAGCACTGCAGTAATAGAATCATCTGTATAATAATATAGAAATGTTTGTTTCTTAGGATAAAATAAAAACATGAACAAAAGACAAGACAATAATAATATTTGTTGTTGCTGTTGTTTAGTCACTAAGTTGTGTCTGACTCTTTGTGACCCCATGGACTGCAGCATGCCAGACTTCCCTGATCTTCACCATCTGCCGGATTTTGCTCAAACTCATGTCCATTGAATCAGTGATGCCATCCAAACATCTCATTCTCTGTTTCCCCCTTATCCTCCTGTCCTCAATCTTTCCCAGCCTCAGGATCTTTTCTAGTGAGTTGACTCTTCCAATCAGGTGGCCAAAGTATTGGTACTTCAGCTTCAACAACAGTTCTTCCAATGAATATATTGGTGTAAAACTAAATAATATATCTTAAAAATAAAAATGGAAAATGAAATTTAAATTGAATTAAATTAAAATTTGAACATGGATGAAGATGAGATTACCTGACTGAAATGCATAACTCAAGAAATTACATAGTATTGATTGATGTAAAAGATAGAAAATATGAAAAAAAAAGTTACAAAGATTAAAATGATAAAGTCTAAAATGTACCTAACTTATGGTACAGAGAAAAGGAATAATAACAATATGGGATGTTATCTTTCAAAGAAATTATATATGCTTAAATTCAAAACATGTTAAAGTCAGGCATCTTCAAACTCCAGAATCACAATGAATTTCAGACAAGCAAGTACAAGAAATGAACACCTAGATTCATGGAAATGATTGTCAAAATCATCATATAAAAGAAATATCTTAAAAATGTTAGCTACCCTAATAATATTAGATTATTAAAACAGCAAAGAGAAAGAGAGATCACTTCAAATGGAACACCAAGAAGACTACTGATAGAGTCCTCAGCTCAACAGTGAATGACAAAGGACTACTCTACCTTTGCAGTTTTGAGATTAGCTTCCAAGATGGCCCTAGTAGTAAAGAACCTCCCTGCTAATGCAGGAGACATAACTGATGTGGGTTTGATCCCTGGGTTGGGAAGATCCCTTGGAGGAGGGCATGGCAACCCACTCCAGTATTCTTTCCTGGAGAATCCCATGGACAGAGGGGCCTGGCAGGCTATAGTCTATAGGGCATGCACATTGTACCCGGAATTGAATTTTCAGCAAAGTTACTTTTAGTCATGAATATAAATAGACATATTCAGAAAAACAAAAATTTAATTGCGACACTTTTAACACTGACAAGAAGAACTTATAAATTATGTTGCTTAAATATTAACAGAACGTTAGCCCACCTTGGATTTCAGCCAGACCCACACTCACAGACTGTTTCCTGTACACTCACGCTCTCTGTCACAACTGCCATAATTAATACGAGCCTTGCTGGTTTCTGTTTTCTTCCTCCAGGCATTCTCTACAGTGTTCTCTGGATGTGCAGGCAAACAAACCAAGAAAAGAACAGCTCCAGAGTCCTCTCTCAAATAAGAGAAATAGTAGCTGGTAGACAAACAACCAGACGATTCTGAGAGGCCCTCTATCATCTTGACCCTTTTCTAATTCTCTTGGCTTCTGGCCTGTTTTCTGGGACAGTCGCCAAAATGGCCTATGTCTTCATAGTTCAGGATCTGAGGCCTCAAACAAAAATAATTGTGCTTAATGAAGGATGTTAATTAGCTTAGAAAGAAAATTTGAGATATAAGATCAGTTGAGTTACAACATTCAGGACTATGTAGGCAATTCTAATGGGCTTCCTTGGTGGCTCAAGAATCTGCTTTCAATGTAGGAGACCCAGGTTCAATCCTTGGATTGGGGTTATTGATGATGATTAAGGATAGGTTTTACATCTCAGATTAGGGAAAAATGATATGATTAAAGAGCAATAATCAATTATTTGATATTTTAAATAAATTTTACACTAATAATCAGTATTGGGTAAATATGTATTATCTTCTTTACTAGGTTTGTAAGCATAAAATGCTTCTTAAAATATTTAAAGAAAATTAGTGAAGCAAATAAAATGAGAAGGAATCATTAAATGACATGAGAAATACACATGAAGCAAAACAAACTACTCAACTGAAAGAATAAATGATTAAATGTTTTTTAAAAGAATTATATCTGAACGTAATGTGTACACATAAGTATATAATACAAAATGTTGTTAGTACCTCTTATGTCTGGTGGCATGAAATTTTCTATTTTTTTTCATTTTGAAATATTCTGTAATATATATGTGTTGATTATAAAATAAAAATAAAAGTTATCCTCAAATGTAACAAAATTGTGAAAATATTATATTATCTATGCAATACAGGATTGAGATAGTCTGTGTGTCTAAATTGGAGAATTATAATATGCCCAGGAATGTTATTTAGAATAAAATTTAATGCTTAAATGTAATTCTTTTTACTTAGCAGTCGTATAGAAAGAAAATGGGACTCTGACCAATCTGTTTAGTCTCCTGAGTTCAAACTCACCATGATTGTTTTAGGTGTAATTTACTACAGACTTTGGAAGGGCACCAATGTGGGAACTCTTGTTCAAGTGAGCCCAATGTGATTAAATGATCCCTTTCAAAGAATACTTAAATGGCAGCTAAGATGCGGTTATACAGAAAACATTACTCTCCTAATGCAACTTCTTTGAAACTTCTAGAAAACACAGCAGGAACACTACTGGAAGGAACATTTTAAATTGGAGCCATTTACAAGTTGTTTATAATTTTTTTTTTTTTTTCTGAGAAAGAGCTAATGGTAAGCCATCGCTACTCGATCTAGAGAAATATATGTCTTACAAACAGAAGTTTGACCACATGGATGTGATGGTTAATTTTATGTGTGAACTTGACTGGGCCATGAGATACCCAGATTGTGGTCAAGCATTATTCTGGGTGTGTCTGTGAAAGTGTTTTTGCGTGAGGTTAACATTTGAATTCACAGACTAAGTAAAGCAGATTTCTCTGCCCAATATTGCTGGCCTTCATGGAATCAGCTGAAGGTCTAAATAGGAAAAAAAGGCTGGACCTCCTGAAAATAAGAGGGAATTTCTCCTGCCTGACTGTTTGAGATGGGATATTAGGTTTTAGTTAATTTTTTTTCTTTTGCCTTTGAACTCAAACTGGAAAATTGGCTTTTAGATTTTAGACTGATAGCTTTCACTCTTGAACTGGTATCATCAGCTTTCTGGGTCTCCAGCTTTCCAAATGAGATTTTACCATACTCATATGAGCCAATTTATAATGAATAAAAAAATGTGGTGTGTGTGTGTGTGTGTGTGTGTGTGTGTGTGTGTGTGTGTGTGTGTGTGTAAAAATAAGCATATTCTGTTCTGATTATTTCTCAGGAGATTCCTAACATTAATTTTGGAGCTGAGAAGTGGAGAATTTGTAACAATACCGAAATATGTGGGAGGAGCTTTGGAAATGGGTGATAGGTAGTGGCTAGAAAAGTTCTGAGATGCATGTTAGAGATATAGACACTAAAGACAAATCTGGTGAGGTCTTAGACAGAAATGAGGAACATCTTATTGGAAATGGAGGGTAAAGGTAATTCTTGTTATTAAGTGGCAAAGAACTTGGCTGAACTGTGTTCTAGTGTTTTAGTGATGTGAGTGATGAAATTTAATATTTAGCGAAGGAGATTTGCAAGCAATATGCTGAAGGAGTGGCTTGGTTCTTCCTGACTATGTATACTAAAATACAGGAGAGAGAAAAATATAATAAGGGATTGTTAAGCAAAAAGTAAGCATAGCTTGAAGATTTGGAAAATTTTCATCCAATCCATATTGGAAACATATGAGAAATGTGTTCTTTACTAAGGTTGAGGCTGAATGACCATTTGATTAAGATGTTATGGATATGAATTATGGATTTAATCAGCAATCTCTGCAGAAAACAGTAATAAAGATGAGTTTATACCAATAGGGATACAACCATTTTGAACGAAAGAAGACAGTAAAAGGAGAATGAAATGAAGGAAGGCTGTCAACTTTTCTAATTCTGCAGAACCAGACCATAGAGCTATTTTGCTATAAATGTGTGTTATTCTTCAAAGGAAGAATAACCCAGAAGGTGATTCAAGAATCATCAGATCTTCACTCTCCCCATTTGCCTATGGGGCAGAGTTGTTTCCTTGCTTGATTCTGAGTGTAGGGCTGGCTCTGTGATTTCAAGGAGCCAGGATGCCTCAGCAGTAGGACTGAAGTAGGACTGAAGCAGTAAGAGCTGAAGGGGCAGCACCATCCACAGAGCTTGGGGTGACTCTGCCCCTGCCCTGAGCCTAGAGGGAAAATTTTGATGTGAAGAGGATTATTATTTTTTTTTTTATAAATTTATTTATTTTAGTTGGAGGCTAATTACTTTACAACATTGTAATAGTTTTTGCCATACATTGACATGAATCAGCCATGGGTTTACATGTGTTCCCCTTCCTGGACCCCCCACCCACCTCCCTCCCCATCCCATCCTTCTGGATCATCCCATTGCCCCGGCCCTGAGCCCTTGTCGCATGCATCGAACATGGAATGGTGTTCTGTTTCACATATGATAATATACATGTTTCAATGCTATTCTCCCAGAACGTCCCACCCTCACCTTCTCCCTCAGAGTCCATAAAATTGTTCCATGCATCTGTGTCTCTTATTCTGTCTCGCATATAGGGTTATCGTTACCATCTTTCAAATTCCATATATATGCATTAGTATACTGTATTGTTGTTTTTCTTTCTGGCTTACTTCACTCTGTATAATGGGCTCCAGTTTCATCCATCTCAGTAGAACCGATTCAAATGTATTTTTTTTAATGGCTGAGTAATATTCCATTGTGTATATGTACCACAGCTTCCTTATCCATTCGTCTGCTGATGGACATCTAGGTTGCTTCCATGTCCTGGCTATTGTAAACAGTGCTGCGATGAACATTGGGGTACACGCGTCTCTTTCCATTCTGGTTTCCTCGGTGTATATGCCCAGCAGTGGGATTGAAGAGGATTATTTTCAAGTCCTAAGATCTAATGGAATTTGCCTTGGCGGGATCTAGACTTGCTTAGGACTTTGAAATGAGTTTTATCTTATACATGTCCACCATTATATTTTGGAAGCACATAACTTGTCTAGTTTCACAGAGCTGGAGAGGAATTTTTCCTCAGGACAATCATACTTTGATTTAGATAACACATTTAAAGATGACACTTTACCAGCTGAGCCACAAGGGAAGCCCAAGAATACTGGAGTGTGTAGCCTATCCCTTCTCCAGGGGATCTTCCCAACCAAGGAATTGAACTGGGGTCTCCGGCTTTGCAGGCAGATTTTTTACCAATTGAGCTACCAGGGAAGCCCTAAGTTGACACTGGAACGTGCTAAACTTTTGGCGATGTTAGAATGGAGCGAATGTACGTTGCATATCAGAAAGATGTGAATTTTGGTGGTTCAGGATAAGAATGCTATGCACTAAATTATGCCCTCTCCACCCCCACCCTGATTCTAATGTTGTATCCCTACCTCCTCCCAGTTTCCCGTGTAACTTTATTGCAGATAAGGTTTCTAAAGAGGTAATTAAGGTGAGGTCATAAAGTGGAGCCCTAATCTGAGAGAACTGTGCCTTTTACTAAGACAAAGAGAAACCTAAGCCTCGCTCTTTGTTCAAGGACCAAGGAAAGTTCATGTCAGAACACAGGAAAGAAGGCGGTCATGTACAAGTCATTACCCAGACTCAACTGGCTGGCACCTTGATCATGGACTTCCTAGTCCCCTGTTCTGTGAGAAATTAACTTCTGTTAAGCCACCCAATATATAGTATTTTGTTAAGGCAACCCAAATAGTAAAATAGTGTGTTTTATATCCATGTGAATCCCCTCCCCTGATATCCAAGAAGCCTCTGACAAGGAATAATATAGCAATGGTGTGGAATAGAAAGACTTCTCAAAAATACCAATCACCCAATCACCCCAAGGAAATTTTGAAGAGCCCTGAGTACTACTGGAAATTGCTACTTACGTTACTAGCTAACATTAACAAGAGCTGTCACTGTTAGTTTCACAAGCTGCCAGGAACTCCTGTCTCCAGGAGGGTTTGACAGCTGAGAGAAACACTGCTGGTAGGACTAGCGATTGAGGGTCTGAGGCAGGAATTGTTTCTGTCAAGTGTGTCTGCATCTGCCAAGAGTCACTGCTGTCAGCACAGCCCTTAGGACATAACAGATCCTGTACCTTCACGTTTACAGAGAAAGTAACTGGATAGTGAAGGCATTAAAAACCTATTACATGATGTAAACCTGACGAACTAGAGAGTGCTTAACTTGGAAAAGTTAGCATTTCAGCGATGTGGTAAGTCCCTTCAAATATCTGAAATTATGTGTCACAGACGTGGTCTTAACTGTGTTCTATAGTTCCTCCAGAGATAAGGAGAGAATGTGTGAGTGAAAGTTTCAGGAAGACAAATAATGGCTCAGTATAAAAAAATCTTTTTTTTTATTATTAGAACTGTCCAAAAAAGTAATCAAACTACAATGGCTTTTTTAACTTGTCAGTTTGAAATGATTTTAGATTTACAGAAGAAATCGCAAAAACGTAGTTGTATACATTCTTCACTCAAATTTCCTGTTAATATCTTATATAACTCTATACGATGAAAAGTAAAAATAATTAAATAATATTGATATAACACTATAAAGGAAACTAAAGACTTTATTGGAAGTCACCTGCTTTTACCACTGAATTCTTTGGTTTCATGATTTAATTTAGGCTGTCACATTATGTTCTGTTTTCATGAGTCAATGATTTTTAATATTTATCAAAAGTTTGTTACTGAAGGCTTTTTGTTATTAAAACTTTATTAATGTTAGCTGTTGGTCATAATAATAATTACACATTAGATAATCACAGCTATTTTATTATAAGGCAAAATAAATTTTAAATGAAGCCATTTGGAATTTTGATTGAATGCATATTAAAATTATTAGAAATTTTAATTAAAATTAAATTTATTAAAAAAGAATGAACTTATGTAGAGTTCTAGTTGCTCTGTTTTTGATGAGATTCTAGTGATAAAGTAGCAATAATAAAAATGTACTGATGCACAAAATTTTTCAGAAGGCTGAGTACAAACCTCTGGATATTAGATTTTAAAGTATTAATTCTATGCCCCAACAGGATTATAAAAGAATTTCATGCTTTTACTTAAATATCTAGTCAGGCCAACTATATCTCACCCAGGTAACCATAGGTAACGTAGATGGGGGACAGGAAACAGGTAATGAGATGGACTTAGCCGTGGTCACAGTATATTAACCTCCAATTTAATACAAGTAAATTGCTAATTAATACCCTGAAGTCAAGTGGGCCTTAGGAAGCATCGCTACGAACAAAGCTAGTGGAGGTGATGGGATTCCAGTTGAGCTCTCTCAAGTGCTAAAAGATGATGCTGTGAAGGTGCTGCAGTCAATATGTCAGCAAACTGGGAAGCTCAGCAGTGGCCACAGGACTGGAAAAGGTGAGTTTTCATTCTACTCCCAAAGAAAGACAATGCCAATGAATGTTCAAATTACTGCACAGTTGCACTCATCTCATATGCTAGCAAAGCAATGCTCAAAATTCTCCGAGCCAGGCTTCAACAGTACATGAACCAAGAATTTCCAGATGTTCAATCTAGATTTCAAAAATGTAGAGGAACCAGAGATCAAATTGCCAACATCTGTTGGATCATAGAAAAAGCAAGAGAGTTCCAGAAAAACATCTACTTCTGCTTGAATGACTATGCCAAAGCCTTTGACTGTGTGGATCACAATAAACTGTGGAAAATTCTGGAAGAGATGGAAATATCAGACCACCTTATCTGCCTTCTGAGAAATCTGTATGCAGGTCAAGAAGCAACTATGAGAACCAAACATGGAACAGACCAGTTCCAAATTGGGAAAGGAGTATGTCAAGGCTGTATATTGTCACCCTGCTTATTCAACTTATGTGCAGAATACATCAGGTGAAATGCCGGGCCGGAATAAGCACAAGCTGGAATCAAGATTGCCGGGAGAAATATCAATAACCTCAGATATGCAGATGACACCAACCTTACGGCAGAAAGCGAAGAGGAACTTCAGAGCCTCTTGACGAAAGTGAAAGAAGAGTGAAAAAGCTGGCTTACAACTCAGCATTCAAAAGCGAACATCATGGCATCTGGTTCCATCATTTCATGGCAAATAGTTGAAGGAACAATGGAAACAGTGATATATTTTATTTTCTTGGGCTTTAAACTCATTGCAGATGGTGACTGCAGTCATGAAATTAAAAGACTCTTGCTCCTTGGAAGAAAAGCTATGACAAACCTATACAGCATATTAAAAAGCAGAGACATTACTTTTTGACAAAAGTCCATCTAGTCAGAGCTATGGTTTTTCTAGTAGTCATGTAAGGTTTTTACAGTTCGACCATAAGGAAAGCTGGGCACTGAAGAATTGATGCTTTTGAACTGTGGTGTCGGAGAAGACTCTTGAGAGTCCCTTGGACTGCAAGGTGATCAAACCAGTCAATCCTAAAGGAAATCAGTCCTGAATATTAATTTGAAGAATTGATGCTGAAGCTGAAGCCCCAATATTTTGCCCACTTGATGTGAAGAACTGACTCATTGTAAAAGAACCTGATGCTGAGAAAGATTGAAGGCAGGAGGAGAGGGGATGGCAGAGTTTGAGATGATTGGATGGCACCACCGACTTAACGGACATGAGTTTGAGCAAGCTCCGGGAGTGAGTGATGGACAGAGAAGCCTGGCGTGCTACAGTCCATGGGGTCACAAGGAGTTGGACATGACTGGGTGGCTGAACTGAACTGAACTGTAGCTAAATTATACATGTTTGCTTAGTTGCTCAGTCATGTCTGACTTTTTGGGATCCCATGGACTGTATCCTGTCAGGGTTGCCTGTCCGTGGGATTTTTTTTTTCCAGGCAAAATTACTGGAATGGGTTCCATTTCCTCCTCTAAGAGATCTCCCTGACCCAGGAATCAAACTCGCATCTCTTGCACTACAGGTGGATGCTTTATTGCTGAGCCGTGGCAGAAGCCCCCAATCCCCTATATCTATGCAATATTTTCAAAACTATTGCATCTCCAGATGAATTTCATTTTGAAGAGTCAGAGCAAGAAAGGAAATAAGCTGGTAAAACGTGAGAAGTATTTTCATATGAATCTCCTTCTACTATACTAACTTTTGCGGTACAATTTGAGAAAAACCTTATATCTTTGTGGAGGGAGATGTTTGGGTTGAACTCTCAATTTCCTTCCTTTTTATAGAGTTAGAATGGTAGCGATTTGGCCTAAATGAGACTTTTGTTTTTTTTTATATGAATGGAACAGCTTGAAGGAAATGAGTATCAGAAAACCTAGGTACTTCTCTGTTATCAAAGAAAGATACCTGGCACTTAGGAATAAAGCTTCAGATAAATTGTTCTTTCTGGTCACTTGAAGTATCAGTGGTTCTGTATTTTGACTGCACATTATGATTGTCCCAGAAACATAAAAATATTCTGAACTAATTCATCTAGAAATGAAATACTTTGTTTATGAAAAAAAATGTTTTAGCAGCTCCTTAAAATGCCGGTTAAGATGCAAAGTTGGAAATGGTGAATTATGATTTAAAATGACAAATTTCTGCTATTATATATAAAATAGCTACATATGAGGTAATTTAAATAAATCTTCATTCCTGGAGATTAAGAGAAGTATAGATAGATTTCTGATTCTTATTCTGATTCTAATTTAATAGCATGTGTACAAGTTGCTTCAGTCCTGTCTGACTCTTTGAGACCCTATAGGTTGTAGCCCACCAAGCTTCTCCGTCCCTGCAATTCTTCAGGTAAGAATACTGCAGTGGGTTGCACTGCCCTCCTCCAGGGGATCTTCGTGACTCAGGGATTGAACCAGCTTATTTTATGTTTGCTGCATTGGCTGCTGGGTTCTTTACCACTAGCACCACTTGGAAAGCCACCAATTTAATAAAGTGATATGCTGCTGCTGCTTCTAAGTCACTTCAGTCCTGTCCGACTCTGTGCAACCCCATAGACGGCAGTCCACCAGGCTCCCCCGTCCCTGAGATTTTCCAGGCAAGAGTACTGGAGTGGGGTGCCATTGCCTTCTCCGAAAGTGATATGAAATAGAGAGATTTCAAGTTGTGTGTGTGTGTGTGTGTGTGTATACATATATACATATTTCTGTGTGTATGTGTTTTTTTTTCTTTAAGATAAACCATTGGGGGGAAAATGAAAGGAGTTTGTGAACAATTATAAATATGATTCTGCATCATGGACTCTGACTTTTCTAGAAGAAAGAAGAACAATGTAACTAAGAATATGCATTTGAAATGAAATAAAACCAGATTCTTAGCCCTCACTAGATTTTTATGTCTGTTGAGGTTACACGCATACCCATAAAGTCTCAGTTTTCATCCCTGTATAAGGAGGATCATAATTTTCAATTTACAAACTGGTTGAGAATTTTAAATCAGATTGTTCATATAAAATGTTTTTCAATTGTTTGTATTATTTATTGCTGCTTCTGCAATCCTACCTTCTAGAGTGTGACATGTGGCAAAGTCACAGGAATTTACCCACGGCTATTTCTCAGAAGCCTAGTCTCTGCTCTAGGCAAAAGAGTTTTAAATGTAATTTCAGCAAATGAGAATGACTTTCCAAAAACTAATTTGACTATGTGCACTTACAGATTGTCCCTCTTGATTCTGCTTCTTGATACATGTGATTTCTGGAGTATTGTTGAGTTACTGACAACATGTGACGTACAAAATGATGACATCTCTGTTCGAGAATCTATAGAGTGTTGGTAGGGTCAGCAGAAGAATATGCTCTTTACACTAACAGCCATGTGTAGGCTCGCCATAATGAGATGAGATTTTATGAGTATTCTCATTCTGCTTTCCCAGGGGAGAGGAAGTAAGGTGGGACAAGTGTGAAGACCGTCTTGAGGCATCATTTTGGCTGTGCTCCATACCAGCTTTTTCTCCAAAGAACAGATTGATAAATGATAGGAAGAACAGATTCCATGATTTCCTCCAATGTGATCTTTATTTCAAGGTTGCTTGTTGAGAGGGGTTAGAGCTCATATTATCTTAGAACGATGGAATTGTAAATCATTCAATTTAGGGTGGCCATTTTCCTTTCCTTCTCACTTTTGTGGTGTTCTGTACTTAGTGAGCTCTGACTTGTTACTTCTCATTCCCTTGATTACTTTATAGTTAAACTTGACTTGGAGGGCGATATCATGCTCACTGATGCTATTAATATATAACATACAGACCTGCAGAGAAGTTGAGGAAATTTCAATGTTTTAAATAAGTTGTTTTATATAAGATCACATCTTCACAGTCATCTTGAGTGACATTAAGAATTTCCTATTCTGAAGGTTTATTAGAAAATCCTTTTACATTACATTTAT
Source organism: Giraffa tippelskirchi (assembly GCF_054371585.1). Lineage (NCBI taxonomy): Eukaryota > Metazoa > Chordata > Mammalia > Artiodactyla > Giraffidae > Giraffa > Giraffa tippelskirchi. Next base: position 40,870,661 of record NC_137282.1, on the reverse strand, counting down.
GATATTAAAGGAGAGAAAAGAGAGTAGGTTTTATGAGTATTGTTATGGACCAGATGTGTGCCCCTCAAATGTATATGTTGAAGCCCTAATCCCCGATGTGACAGTATTAGGAAGTGAAAGGTAGATAGGTTTAGATGAAGTTATGAGGATAGAGTCCCCCGAATGGAATTAATACCCTGACAAGAAAAAAATATGAGGGAAGTCTCTCTGGGATGTGAATACTCACCAAGAAGACTGTCGGAGGACAAGTGATAAGGAGAGTTCTCACCAAGAAATACATTGTCCTGCCCCTGCAATCTTGAACTTCTCAGTCCCCAGAACTGTGAGAAATAAATGTCTGTTGTTTAAGCCAAACATTCTATATAATAGTTACTTATAGCAGCATGAGCTAAGATAGGCATATAATGATTCTTAACCTTTTATTTTATTTTTTTACCAATCTTGAATTACAGAAACTTTCTCTACTGACACATTGAAATACTTAATTTTTCAATAACGTGAAGTACCTCTTCCCCGCATCCTCAACTTTTCTCATCAATGAACCATAGGAGAAAAAAAGTCAAAACCTCAACCTATGGGGCATGTAAGTAAAATGTTCACTTTTAACGTGTTAATAACTAAATCAAACAAAGTATATCCATGAAATGGAAACAGCCAATGACATTTTGGGCTACAGGATCATCTGGAGGGCATGCTTTATAACTTTTCTTTCTTTACATATCAAATTCAGTATTCAACATTTAAGTATATATAGTTTTCAAACTGAAATATGTATGTTTAGTGATACAAAAATGCATATATGAATATTTATGTGTATACACACATGTTTTCCATGGTCTAGCATGTAACAAAGAACATCAAAAATTATAACTGCTTTAGTCTGAAGTGACTGCAGCAAGGTATTTAAGAATAGTCATACCATTGTTTCTGACATACAGAAATAAGCAACTGGAACACTTAAGAAATTTGAAAAAAACTAAATAATCGCTTACTCCAAAAAGAAAATATGAAAATTTTTGGACTAGATTAGAAAATAAAAAATAAGAATCTCTCTAAAAGTGTAATATTCCTTTAGTTATTCAAATAATTATCAAAGTGACTTAAAATTTAAAAAAAGAGCAAAAACTCTGGAAAGCTAAATAATTTCTTTTAAAGATATTAATCTGTAATGATTATGGAAAGATTTTAACTTTTATAATAAGGTTAAGAGCTTTTTGTGAAAGCATAAAAAGAAAAAGATCTTAAATGCAGTTTAGCACAGGCATAAAGATACACTCCAGGCTACTGAGGAAAATCTACTTAATTTTATTGATTTTTCCTTCAGTTTAAATTCCCTGGTCCCCACAGTCTTTTATCATTTTTATCCAGAGGTGGATAAGAGGTCAAAATTCAATTTCACTGTATCTTTTAGATTATCATTTATAATAATATCACAGAATATTGAATATCACTTGGTACCCATTTAAAGTTTCAATGCAAGAAACAAGTTTTAGAATTTTCCCTAGAAGAAACTGCATTTCTCATATATTGCATGTAGTTTATATGTATTTTTAAGCAGATAAAATCACATCTGAGGAATAAAAGCCGTAGTAGTGTTGACTGTTATTAAGCTATGAGTGGGCCTTTTTTAGAGAAATAACAAACCCTTTTTATTTTATTTTTCTAATTTTTGTCTGTCCCTCACAGCACGTGGGATCTTAGTTCCTTGATCAGGGATTGAACCCTCACCCCTTGCAATGGAAGTGTGGTGTCTTAACCACCGGACCACCAGGCAAGTCCCTGTGAGTGGGTTTTTTAAAGATTAACTTTTGATTTACTTTTCTAAATAATTAAAAAACTGTTACATTATAGAATGATAGTGATAACTCTTCCCAAGTATGCATTCTGACAAATTTCATAAAAGACTTTATGCTATTTCAAAAAATATTCCAAATGTTGTATATAAATGCATAAAAGAAATTTAAGAGAGGTACACACTTAGGTTTTACACCTTAAGTGCCTATTCTCCTTGGGTTTAATTACACTGTGCTGTTCCTTACTATTTCTATCATTTTCACAGGGAAGTAGATTTAAAGATTGGCAAAAATAGACATTCCAACACACACAATAAATGTGCACAAAATAAGTGTTACTTTTGTTGTTAATAGGTTTCAGCCTGGGGAATATTCATAAACACATATTGCTGTGTCTCCCTACTTCTTGCTTTTATGAGTACTCACTCTATTTGTCAATGGTCACCAAAAGAGTCTGCAATCTCAGATTGGGGCTGGGCTTTTCAGACTTGTAGGCTAGCCACGTATCCAAGTAATTACAGCATAATTTTCCTATATGCATATTTTCAAAAATCTCTGTTTGATGAACTATTTTACCTAGACCCAGCATTTCGGTTCTGGGGAGAAACAATTCCTATGCCATCAATGTCATTTCACTACATTACCCACTCATGTGACAGTGACTAGGCATTATACATACTCAGTCACACCACAGGTATATAAAGTCTTAAGGATTAGGAAAGATAGGTAACAAGAAAACATAATAACAAAAACAAAATCATATTTGATTAAAGATGCATTCAAAGCACAAGATAGATCATCGATTCTATCATTGATTAGATTCCACAACATGTTTGCTGTAGTATAAAAGAAGAATATCCACAATTATCTGAAAAGCCTTTAAAAAATTATTGCCCTTTTCCAACTACATATTTCTCTGAAGATAGATTTTTTTTTAAATGCCATTCAACCAAAATAACAGTTATAACATATTGAATATAGAAGCAGATATGAAAATAAATCTGTCTTCAATTAAGGGAGACCAGCAATGTAAACAATGTTATTCTTTTCACAATTTTTATAATGATATGTGTTTCAAATAAAATATATGAAATTCATGTTAATATAAATTGATCTTATTATGATTATTTTAATATTACTTCCCTGATAACTCAGTTGGTAAAGAATCCGCCTGCAATGTTAGAGACCTGAGTTTGATCCCTTGGTTGGAAAGATCCCCTGGAAAAGGGATAGGCTACCCACTCCAGTATTCGGGCCTGGAGAATTCATCCATGGTGTCGCAAAGAGTCCAACATAACTGAGCTACTTTCACTTTCAATAAATATAAATATCTCAGTTTTAATTACAGATATGGTAAATATTATTGGATATAGCCCACACAATCAAAAGCTCTTTGGGGTTCTCAACCATTTTTAAGAATGATAAAATTTTCTGAGATGAAGAAGTTTGAGAAACACTGTCTTAATAAGTAAAATCTTTAGATCTGGAAGCCAAAGATGGTATCTGTTTTAGTAACACAGCCTAAAATTATACAAAGTTCTTTGCTGGATTTTCTTTTGGAATCTCTTCTTCCATTTAATCTTTTGAGGCTGGCTTCATTTTTTTTTTTTGACAATCAGTTATGCTTTTCCTCTTATCTTAATTCTGCCAATGCACGTTTCACCTTCTCTGATATATCACTCTCTCCTTTCTGACATACTGTAGCTTCCATTTTTAAAATCTTATGTAGGATGCGGATTTATTGCTTTTGGCTAATGGCAACATGTATTCACAATACTAATGCACCCCTAACAATATTGTCTTTTCTTAGTAAGAGCACTTCATATTTCACTCCTTTCATTTCCTTTTTATTTTTAAATTTATATGCCTCATTTTTAAGTTATTAAGATTTATAGCAGGTAAGTTTCTTTGTTTTTGGACCAACTGCTGCTGCTGCTGCTAAGTCGCTTCAGTCGTGTCTGACTCTGTGCGACCCCATAGACAGTAGCCTACCAGGCTCCTCCATCCATGGGATTTTCCAGGCAAGAGTACTGGAGTGGGGTGCCATTGCCTTCTCCTTTGGACCAACTACTTGAGGGAAATTTGTGTTGTAGAGAGACTAGAGCAATATTCCTAGTTGAGAGCTTCCTTATTTAAAAAATTTTGTGGGCTTCCCTGGTGGTTCAGTGGTAAAGAATCTGCCTGCCAATGCAGGAGACATGGGTTTGATCCCTGATCCAGGGTGATCCCACATGCCACAGGGCAACTAAGCCAGTGTGTCACATCTACTGAACCTGTTCTCTAGAACCTGGAAGCCCGCATCCCCTAGAGCCTGTGCTCTGCAACAAGAGAAGCCACTGCAATGAGAAGCCCATTCACTGTAACTGGAGAGTAGCACCTGCTCACCACAACTCGAGAAAAGACTGTAGCTATGAAGATCCAGCACAGCCAAAAATAAATGAACATTAAAAAAAGAAGTTATAGTCTTGACTTCCCTCTAGCCAACTGACTTGAAGAATTACTTCTTTAAACAATTCAGTCTTTTGTTTCACTTAGAGCCATATGACAGACTGTGTTCTACAAATGTGAATTATCTGTGGATCATTTGTTTCAAACTAATCTCAATTCAAGTGAATACCTGTCATTTGCCTATAATCTCTGATTCTGCATTCAAAAACAACAAAATTTAAGATTTGCAATAGGATGCAACAAAAACATTCACTCTAATTTTAGCTAAAGTTTGGAAACTTATGGTAATTTTTAAAAAGTAAAATATTTTTATGAATATAAGTGGTCATATTAAATTTTATTCTTTAAAATTTGAAAAGCATTACTTTGAAAAGCTAATGCATGAAATGCATTTATCCATATTTAGAATATTAACATATAATATCATTTTGTTCTATTTTATTTTCTATAAAATGAAACATTGTTTTAATTGCAATATTTCTTTTCTAAGATCACAAATCTTTTGTGTCAAAGTGTTATTGCAAGTTTATTTATGGTATTTGGAACATTTTTTTGAACTTTTGTAATATATATATATAGAGAGAGAGAGGGAGAGAGAGGTATGTTTTATGTGCACATATCTACATATAATGTTTCTTTGACCTATATGTATGTGAGTATATGGGGCTTCCCTGGTGACTCTAGTGGAAAAGAATCCACTTGCCATTGCAGGAGCTGCAGGAAACAAAGGCTCGATTCCTGGGTTGGGCAGATCCCATGGAAGACGGCAAGGCAACCCACTCTAGTTCTATTGCTTGGAGAATCCCATGGACAGAGGAGCCTGGCAGGCTACAGTCCATGGGGTCGCAAAGAGTCAGACATGATTGAAGCAACTCAACATGCATGAATGTATGTATATATGCATTAATTTTGTTTATAAAACTTAGATTTTTATATCTGCATAATAGAAAGATATATATATATATATCTTTCTATTTCTATACATTTATTTAACTGATTATATTTGTGCTCTTCTCTTCTGTTTAAATTTTACAAATTCATAGAAAATGAAGAATTATATCATAGGGATTAGTAGAGTCTGAAATTACTCACTGATTTTATATAGACATCTTCATTATAAGTCATCAATATTTCTCAGTTATTTGACATTTTCTTCTTTGTGAACTTGCCAGTTATACCTATACTTTTGAACAAATACTCCCATTTCTTTATTTTCCTAACAAAAACTATACAAATACCCTACCTATATCTTTTCTTTCATTAAAAATTCTTTTTTTTTTATTTGATACTTCTGCAAAACTTCTTCAAATACTTTCTGCTTTTTTAATCTTTATATGGCCTTAATGATGGTTCCTTGTGATTTCCTGTCAAATGTAGAACATGTTTGGTCAGTTTTTAATAATTATGTTTCAAAGTTGTGTGTGTAATGGTCATGTCAGATACAAATAACAAAATCCTCAAAACAAGTGGAGTCTCTGACTGCTTGAGAAACCATTAACTTGGTTGGATAACATGCTCTGCCTCCCGCCGTCTTGAAGGTCATGCTGATTTTATTGATCTGGTTTGCTATTTTTTCCCATTAACTTTCTTTTTAAAGGCAATTGTGCTGAAGAAGAAGCAGTCTTCACTGACAGCTTTCAGCGCCACGTCACCCATGGAGATCTTTAGTTCTCTATGGTGTTTTCTGGTTTAGGTAGCTAATGAGCTGTCTTCTTCGGGCTGATTGTCAGTTCATAACACTATGCTGATTCAGCAAAGCCTTCCCTAATCTCTGTCTGTGTGCACTTGTAAAGAATGGCTATCAGTTTTCTAGAATTTCCTAGTTACTAATATCTAAAGGGCTTATGATGATGTCCTTGACCTACTGGACTAGAAATCTCCCTTAGATAAACTAAGATAGCAGGTATCTATCATGGCTTTCTGAGTGTTTTGTTGCCTCTTTGTACATGAACATATAAAAATAATTGATTAAAATCAATCTTATATTGTCCTTTTATAAATTCTCAAAGTAAAGAAAGAACATTTTGCTGCGATATTCATATAATTCTCAAGGGATGAGCAGCTAACATAGCACATAGTCTATAGTCTGATACAAATAAGGTATTAATTTTAGTTATTAGAATGTAATTTGTACACAAGAGAGCCAATTTCATGTCTGTTCATTAGAAATACTTTATATCAAAGATGTGAAAACTTCTTCAAACTGAGTTAAACAATAAAGGGCATTTATGAATCAAGCTACATCAAGTCTTAAGGATATCCCATTACAGTTTCTTTGTGGTTGTCCTGACCCGGTCCTTTCTTGTGGGTTGGCTTTCATCCTAGCAGCTGGTCCAGTTCCTGAATGCTGTCCATATTCAATCGTACAACCTAAATCTCATGCTCATCTCTGCACTGATTATTCAAAGAGAAAGGGTGAGTGGATTGGGACTGACTTAACCTGAGATATGGATTTAACTTGCCTGAAACTACATAGAATTTAATCTGAAGGCAAGAGTGTTGGAGAATATATCAGCATTGCCATGGCTGAGCCACTCAAGCATTCAGTGGGAAGGAAGATGAGGTACTTCTCAGGTTTTTCCCACAATCTCCACCTGACTCTCACTCGTTCGCCCATCTTTTTTATGTGAATCTGCCTGTACGGGGGTAAAAATATTTTACATGACTCTCTGTGCTTTCTGAATGATAAATGTCTAAACACAAGCTCTGTGTCTTATGGAGTTTGGGGGACAATTTATGTGTAAACGTATATGCTGCCATGTATGATACAATAATTTTGTGTGTTAACTTGACAGAAACACATGATGTCCAGATAACTGGTTAAAAACTTTCTTCAGACATGTGGACACAGAGGGGAAGGGGGTTGCCCTTTCCTTCTCCAGGGGAGCTTCCTGACCCAGGAATTGAACCAAGATCTCCTGCATTGCAGGCAGATTCTTTACTGACTGAGCTACGAGGGAAGCCCAGGGGAAGGGGAGGTTGGGACAAATTGAGAGAGTCGCATTGACGTATACACACTACCACGTGTAAACTACATAGCTAGCAGGAATCTGCTCTATGGCATAAGGAGCTCAGCTCGGTATTCTGTGATGACCTAAAGGGGTGGGATGGGAGGAGTGGAGTGGGAGGGAGGCTCAACAAGAAGGGGATATATGTATACATATAGCTGACTGATCTTGTTGTACAGCAGAAACTAAGACAGCATCGTAAAGAAATTATACTTTAATAATAAAACAAAATAGTTAAAAATTAATTTCTCTGTGTGGCTGCCTGTTTTGAGAAGATGTTAGCATTTGAATTGGGGGACTGCATAAAGCTGATGGCTTTTCCCAATGTGGGTGGGCATCACGTTCTATAAATCTGTTCTATTTAGTCCCATGTGGTCCTAAATAGAACAGAAAGGGAGAGGAAGTTCCAGTGGCACTCTTTGCCTGATTTTGTGAATTGGAACACTGATTAATTGTCTTCTGTTTTCTATGCTACTGGTTCTCAGGATTTCAGACTCACTGGAATCTTTAACTATTTCCTTTCTAACTTTCAGTTCTTCAAGCCACAACACAGCCTCCAGCTTGCAGATGGCAGATTGTGGGACTTGGCATCCATAATTGTGTGAGACACATCTTATTTTATATACATATAAAATCTCCTATTGGTTGTGTTTTTCTGGAAAACCCTGACTAATGTAGATACTTGTCTGTAGTCTTTAAGGATTTAGATTTGTTTTGTTCTTCTTTTGCTTTGTACATTTCTGATAACCTAAATTTAAAGTAGTTTGCTCTCTTCTAGTTGATAATTTCTGCACAAGAACTCATTCCTTCAGTATTTGTCCCATGAGCTTCAAATGGGAGCACTTTCCTCCACTGAAAATGTGCCTCTGCTTTTGATTGCAACCAGGAGAACCATCAAAGTGGGGCTTTTTCTAATGCAATGGCTGACCTGGCTAAGTGAGTGTGGTGGGTAAGGGAGAAAAAGACAAAGAACCAGAGAGACAAAGAGAAGGGAACCAGAGATCCAGGCTCAGGGGCCTCAATTTGCTACTTGTTTGTAGATGTCACTGCTTCTCTTAGTTCGATTAATGTTTGTCCTCAAGGAGACCCACATATCCCTTACGCACAAGTCTGCTGCTGCTTGCTTCTTGGTGCTCACAGCTCCAACTATCGTATTTAACATTCCCATGAAGAGGCAGTTCTTTGCACTTCCCTACCATTTGAGTAAACACCAACAGCTCACAGAGTGTGTCTTTTGTAAGATCTGGTTATTATTAGACTGAAGGTCTCTCAGGGTGCTTCACGGTTACTTTAAATTTGCTCACCATGTGATATTCACGTATGTGCCTATGTGACCAATTCTTACTTTTATCTCATCTTCATGTGCTGTTTCCATAAAGGAACACTTCCATTATACTCCTGTGCGTGTGTGTGTGCTCACTCAGTCGTGTTTAACGCTTTGCAACTGCATGGACTATAGCCCGCCAGGTTCCTCTGTCCATGGAATTTCCCAGGCAAGAATATTGGCATGTGTTGCCACTTCCGTCTTCAGATGACTTTCCTGACCCAGAGATCGAACCTATGTCTCTTGCATGTCCTTTATTGGCAGGCAGATTATACTACTAGTGATATTTGTTTGAGGGTTTTGATCTAATAGTTTTTGATGTCTCTGTATATATTGTATCAAAAATTCATAAAATCACAGAGCATATACTGAGATCATCAACTATAACATAAATGTTAAATATGTGATCAGTAACATTGTAATAAAATTTAAATGTAAGATATATCCACGATGCATTCTGTTCCTTATTGGCTTCATCATGGATAGGATTGCTATTTTCTTCAAAAAGCATTATATGAAGTAACACTGAACACACAGGCTTCCCAGATGGCTCAGTGGTAAAGAATCTGCCTGCCAAAGCAGGAGCCATAGGAGACTTGGGTTTGATCCCTGGGTGGGAAAGATCCCCTGGAGAAGAAAATGGCAACTCACTCCAGTATTCTTGCCTGGAGAATCACATGAACAGTGGATCCTGGCTGGCTACAGTCAATGGAGCCAGTCAATGGGGTCACAAAGAGTTGGACACAACTAAGTGACTAAAGAGCACAGCAAACATGCATGAATATTTGCATTAATTCTTCATTCATGAACTGAGTGTAATATGAATCACTAAATATATGAAAGTATATGATATTTAAAAGAGTGAGGAATCTTAATTTAAAATGTTTAGAGGGCCTACCTACCTCAGGGTACTAGAATAAACATAGTTGTGTTTTTATTTTTTGACAACATTTAGCAAGACATCTATAAGCAACTTGCTTTTTGAAAATGACCAATTACATTTTTTTTAAATATAAAATAAATTTTTATATATTTTTAGTTGCAAGAAGATTGAACAACCCAAGGTTACCAGATCCCTAGGAATATGTATAACAACATAAAAAACCTGGGCTTTGACAGGAATACCCTGTGAGTTCAATTGGCCATAATAATATGCCAAGTGCTTAAATAGCATGCTTTTTGTAACTATAGTACATAAAATAACCTAATAAGAATCATAACCAAAGTTTAATCACAAAATTGTTTCCTTGGACAAAGAATTGTTTTTAGTGAATGAAAGCTCTAGACTTGATATATTTCCCCTTTGATTTACTTTCCATAACTTTGCTATACTTTTGATAAAGTTTTAGAAGGCATTTTGATAGGAGAACTCTATCAAGTCTCTTTTGCCTTTCTTTGGATTTTTAAAAATGATGATACCAAATCTCATATCAGAAAACCTGATTTATCTAGCAAGTTAGCCTTTTATTGAAAACAAATGTTTTTATAGTGCAAAGTTTCTACAACATTTACAGTGGATGGACTTAGATTAACACTCTAAGTGATTTATTTTCCACACTGAATACCATGAGTACTGATGTGAATGGGCATTATGATCCAAAGACATGATAAATGGTGAACTCACACAGATGGGCTTCAAGCATTCAGAGGTCTAGTGAGGTGGGGCTGGGCGGATGGTGGTGGTGCAGAGATCTGGATTTAAATACAAAGGCACAGATTTTTATTGAGGGCTTATTTGATCTATGAAAAATGTCATATGAAGAATCAAATTCAGATGAGATGATTGGTCTCAGGCTATATGATAGGGTGCAATTTTTTTTTTTTTTTACAAAAATGTGAATTATCTTTTGTCCACCTGGTATAAATTAGATAAGGGTAATACTTTCCTAAGACAGTAAACCATTCTGAAGCTTCTGTGTTTTGTTTGGGCTTCCCTTGTGGCTCAGCTGGTAAAGAATCTGCCTGCAATGCAGGAGACCTGGGTCGATCCCTGGGTTGGGAAGATCCCCTGGAGAAGGGAAAGGCTACCTACTCTATTAGTCTTGCCTGGAGAATTCCATGGAAAGAGGAGCTTGGCAGGCTATAGTCTATGGGGTCGCATAGTGTCAGGCACGACTGAGTGACTTTCACTTAACTTCACTTCAATGCTTTCCTAAGACAGTAAGCCATTCTGAAATTTCTGTGTTTTGTTTGCAACAGAACAAGCTTTTAAAAGTTAATACCAGGCTCTTACAAGGTTTTCCTTGAGTAAACAACATACACAGATGCTTTGATAATTACAGCCAGTATCTCTCTTTTTTTTTTCTTCTCATTTAGAATTTACTTTTGTATGGTTAAGTTGGCTAAAAATTAAATTACTTTTAAAGGGCTAGTATCTTTTACAACCTCACTAGGCATTCAATAAATTGTGGGAAATTCTGAAAGCTGGAAATACCAGACCACATGACCTGCCTCTTGAGAAACCTGTATGCAGGTCAGGAAGCAACAGTTAGAAGTGCACATGGAACAACAGACTGGTTCCAAATAGGAAAAGGAGTACGTCAAGGCTGTATATTGTCACCTTGCTTATTTAAATTATATGCAGCGTAGAGCACATAATGAGAAACGCTGGGCTGGAGGAAGCACAAGCTGGAATCAAGATTGTCGGGAGAAATATCAGTAACCTCAGATATGCAGATGACATCACCCTTATGGCAGAAAGTGAGAAGAACTAAAGAGCCTCTTGATGAAAGTGAAAGAGGAGAGAGAAAAAGTTGGCTTAAAACGCAACATTCGGAAAACTAAGATCATGGCATCTGGTCCCATCATTTCATGGGAAATAGAAGGGGAAACAGTGGAAACAGTGGCTGACTTTATTTTTCTGGGCTCCAAAATCACTTCAGATGGTGATTGCAGCCATGAAATTAAAAGACGCTTACTCCTTGGAAGGAAAGTTATGACCAACCTAGACAGCATATTAAACGGCAGAGACATTACTTTGTCAACAAAGGTCCATCTAGTCAAGGTTATGGTTTTCCCAGTAGTCATGTATGGATGTGAGAGTTGGACTATAAAGAAAGCTGAGCACTGAAGAATTGATGCTTTTGAACTGTGGTGTTGGAGAAGACTCTTGAGAGTCCCTTGGACTGCAAGGGATCCAACCAGTCCATCCTAAAGGAGGTCAGTCCTGGGTGTTCATTGGAAGGACTGATGTTGAAGCTGAACCTCCAATACTATGGCCACCTGATGGGAAGAGCTGACTCATTTGAAAAGACCCTGATGCTGGGAAAGATTGAAGGCAGGAGGGGAAGGGGACGACAAAGATGAGATGGTTGGATGGCATCACCGACTCAATGGACATGGGCTTGGGTAGAGTCTAGCAGTTGATGATGGACAGGGAGACCTGGTGTTCTGCAGTTCATGGGGTCACAAAGAGTCGGACATGACTGAGCGACTGAACTGAACTGAGGCATTCACAGCAAGTAATAGTAATATCCTCAATACCTTATTGCAAATTGGACGGAAAATGTATTGAATATGTGATAGTATCCTTGTGGAAATACATGAATCCTGATGTACATTTAAATAATCTTAAAATTCATTCTACTTTTTAGGGTTAACATTAGGGAACATAAATGTACTACACCAGCATCTAATTTTCTATTGTAAATACATTTATTTTATTTTATAGGAAGCTGATTATTTGAGTCAGTACATTTTAATCTGATCTGTAAAATAGAAAGCTCTAGATTTAATAATTTCCACTTTGATTTACTTTTCATAACTTTGTTACACTTTTGATAAAGTTTTAGAAGGCATTTTGATAGGAGAATTTTCTACTGCTTGATTAGGAATCATCTATGAGAACCATCACATGAGAATTTTCTCAATCTTAGAGAGACTCCTTCTTTTAAAGATTATTTATAATTAAAGGAAGCAAGAATGTTCTCAACCAGATATTTATGTTTGTTTTTTTCCCATATTCTCAAATCTTCAAAGAAATGATCATATTTCCATATAACTTACCATTATTTTTGCTTTTTATTAGTGATTTCTGTTTTATTCATATTCTGAGAATTAAAAGTGTTGTTTTCTGCTTGTTAATTGTTTGCCCTTTGTTTTGGTTTTGCTTTGTCTTCTTTTTGATTTTCCAAAATAGATTGAACAAACCATCTGTTAAACTAGTATTTTTGGAGGTGTATCATTTATTGAAAGCCTTAAACACTGTATCAAACTGCTAGTTTTGTATCAAATGATGCTGTAGGTCATATTTCATATTATTTTGTTCAAGATATTTATGCAGTTGATGTCTTGTGGAAGTGCCTTGCTAATTGTCTTTTCTATACTGCTAATTATTACATATTGAATTTCCATGTGCTTAGTACTAACATTTCCAGAATGCTTAGCTTTGCCACAAATAAAAAGAAAGGTGTTTTCCTCTAATTTTCTATATTCATACCCCCATCATATAGCCACCATCATGATAATAAGCCCTTTTCCTTCTTGGATGAACTTACCTAAGGTCATGTGCACCAAAAAAGAAGGTATAGCAACTCACAAGGTGATTTATTTGTTTCCCAAGATATAATATCTAACTATTTGTGGATATCATGAGATTTTGTGGCTCACGTAACTTAAAAAAAATACTGGCACTCCCAATATATGGATTGTGTGATCTCTTTGAGGGAATAAAGGGCAAAAATTTAAAGGAATTTACTATTGATAAATCTAATTCTCAAGACATAATTAAATATGCAGTTGATAACTCTTAATTGATCTCTTGGTATTATTCAGTTGAATAATGAAGGAGTAAGTCCTCACTTTGTTAAAGACAATTTAACATACGTTCCTGGTAATTCAGAAATTATCAAAGATTTTTCACTAGTTTTGTTAGAGAAGGAAGGGCATTAGCACACCAGATTAGAAACAGAGAGAATGTTTCTACTCAAAAGCGTTAGACTGTGAAGCAAATTGGTTTAAAGGAAGCACTAGAATGGGAATATGCAATCAGATAATGATCAAATCCAAATATCCTGATACATTCTTGATTAAAATTGAAAGAAACCAGAGGCCACAGATCTCTTTAGTGTTTAACGGTAAAATTTGGAAGTAAAACTGTTTACACTATATCGTGTAAAAAAAATGTCAGACTAATTATTGTGCTTGGTTGCAAAAGTAGAGGAGAATGTAAAAGGGTGATTACATAGGGTAACTGCAAATGAGATGAATTTCTTGAATTAAATTTATATATGTTCTATAATTGTGATAATTAAATTGTATTTAAGTTGTTTCTTTCCAGGGAAAAAGAAAAAAAAAATTCCATGTGATATTCTGCAGTTAGCTACAGAAATATGCAGAAAGATCCCATACAAAACAGCCATCACCTGCAAGGGTAAAATTATTTCTGTGTTTAATTTCAAATTTGCTGCAGCCAATAGTGTTTGCAAGAGTGCTTATTAGGGAAAATTTATGTGAATCATTCATAAGACATCTTTGTTTTTGAAGGATAACTTATTAAACATAAACTTACATTGATTACTTTATCATGATAAAAAAGACACATCTTCTCTTTCTAGACAGAAAATATTTAGACACTGGCTTAACTGCCTCTTGCAAGTTAAAAGAATAATAATAATAAATGAATTCTGGCTAGGTATATACTCTCAATTTAAAATTGTTTTCCTTATATACTCAGCATCATATTGAGAAATATCTCCTCTATAGTTGGTTGGTTGAATAAAACTTATTATGAATAGATAATGAGTACTTATCAAATTGCAAGCATGCTTGCTAAGTTCCTTCAGTCCTATCCAACTCTTTTGTGACTGCATGGACTGTAGCCCTCCAGGCTCTTCTGTCCAGCAGATTCTCCAGGCAAGAATACTGGAGTGGGTTGCCAGGCTCTTCTCTAGGGCTTATCAAGTTAGAATTTATTTAATTCAATTAAGAAAAGCATATGCTTTTTCTCCTTTAATCTGTTAATGTGTTCAGTTATGTAAGCAAGCCCTCTTCTATGAATAACTCTCCCTGATCTTGATAGATCTGTATTTAATACATCGCTGTATTATTGACCTAATATTTACATATATGTGGTATGATCTTCCTGACCCAGGAATCAAACCAGGGTCTCCTGCACTGCAGGGAGATTCTTTACCAGCTGAGCTACCAGGGAAATCCAATACGCTTACATGAATATCCTTCTTCGCAGTGGTGTTCTCAGCTAGTTTGTAGCCATGTTACATGGACATCACATAAGGTGAATAGATTTCCTGCTCTAGACTCTTGACCAGTTTCTGTAAGACAGTATCTGTTTCTTGAAGATTATTAAAACTGGACTGTAAAATTGTTGGACTTAGTATAGTTTTGTAGATCTTTTCTTTTTCCTTAAGCCATTTGCAGTGGGTAAGGAATGTACCCAAAAACTTGTATGTCCAATGAGACCTCAGAAAACGTTTCTGTTTGGAAATAGAATATTCTGAAAATGTAACTTGTTGAGATATATTGGGTCAGTGTGGTTCTAAATTCAACTTCACTGGTGTCCTTACAATATCAGTTTAAAAGCATTAGTTTTATGGGATATAGGATTATTAGAAAACTGCTGTAATCAAATTAATTAAATACTCTCTGGAAAGTTCAGTTCAGTTCAGTCACTCAGTCGTCTCCGACACTTTGCGACCCCATGAACCGCAGCACGCCAGGCCTCCAAGTCCATCACCAACTCCCGGAGTCCACCCAAACCCATATCCATTGCGTCGGTGCTGCCATCCAACCATCTCATCCTGTGTCGTCCCCTTCTCCTGCCCTCAATCTTTCCCAGCATCAGGGTCTTTTCAAATGAGTCAGCTCTTCGCATCAGTTGGCCAAAGTATTGAGGTTATGACCAACTAGTTTCTAAAATAAAATTTCATAAGTTTTCACAAAATTAAGGTTATTTAAGTTAATGCAATGTCTTTCTTTTAACTCAAAAAATTGCCTTATTATGAGAACAGTGGTTCTTTATGTTGTTTAACATTTAAGACATATAGCTTAGACAAAATTTAACCCCTGCTCAAAGTTGATTTTGATAAATCTGATGTGTTTGGTAAACATGAGCATATAATATGTGGAAGTATGTATGAGAATGTTAAAGTTGATTAGTGGTGGGAAGGTTGTAAATACTGGTCAAGAAAGCAATAGATTTTGTCATCATTTTTAAAAAGATTATCCTAACAGTGCTTTAAATCTGGGCATCTTCTATCTACTTTTCTAAAACTATAGCTGACAAAATAATACCACTACTAAGAATATTTTTTTAAACTAAGGTGAAATTAGGTTAAATTTCTCTTGTAATGAATAGTTATATAATTGCCTGTGACTTAATAATTATTGCAATCATAAAGTAAGTAAAAAATTTTTAAGCATTGTGGTCAAACATGGTAAATTTCATTAATAGGTTTTGATATATGTAGTTTAACCTACAGCTGAGAACAATGAAAATTATCAAATAAAATCTAGAATTTTATTCTAAACTTGTAAAATATTTTCCAAGAAGTCTTCATAACTGTTTTAGTGGAAAACATCATGTGAAATCTTTAATGTGTAAAGTTTTCTTTAACTCACATTTTAACCTTGTCTTGGAATATAGATGATTTTTTATTAAATGTTAGACTGGGAAAATCAATCCATTTCATATAAGCCACCAAGTAGTTGTTAAATTGAAACCTCTCTGTCTTTCATCTTATTCTGATGTCTTAAAGTGACATTTCTTTTATCAATTTATTTTCTTTTCTTTTAGCAATTTTAGTTAATATTTCCCCCCTGACTACTTTTAGCTTCTGTCTTTGGAACTTTATCATTGTTACTTCGCTATTCTTTTTGTCTTTATTTCAACTAAGTTTTAGAATTGTTTTTGAGCTTATATTCCAAATAATGTTTGGAGAAAAAGAATAACACTACAGTACTACACTACAATACAACAAAGCAAATATATATCTCAATAAAGATTTCTATGGTCCAGCAATAGTATTCATCTTTTCAAAACAACATTCTATCGGGAACTCATTCTCTTGAGGAAGCAATTCTAAAGAATTTCTGCTATTTACAGACTGTGTTCCAATATTTTATTTTTTAGCAAGACATAAGGCTACAAAAAGCCCAAATCAACTTGCATCAGCAAACAAACTACTGCAATGTGTAAAACACGGCAAACCAGACAGTTTCTTATCTTAAACTTTTTGTTTAATAGTAAAGTAAGTCCATATTTAAGTATCTGAATATTTTTATCCAAGCATAGAAACAATTGTAGCATTTTGAGAAACATGATTTTTTCCTCTTTATTAAACAAATATTAATCTAAAAGGAACAAGTTCAGCATTCTGTGATTGATATATATATATATACATATATATACGTATATATTTTAATATTGACCTTGATGAGATTACTTTCTTCTGAACATAAGATTTTTAACTATATATGGATATGTGTATGCACGTATGCTAAGTTGCTTCAGTTGCGTCCAACTCTTTGCAACCCTATGGCCTGTAGCCAACCAGTCTCCTATGTTCATTGGATTTCCCAGGCAAAAATACTGGAGTGGGTTGCCATTCCTTCGTCCAGGGGAACTTCCTGACCCAGGGATCAAACCCCTATCTCTTATGTCTCCTGCATTGGCAGGCAGGTTCTTTACCACCAGCACCATCTGGGAAGCCCATATATGGATATATATAAAGCTTATGATAGTTGGAAGAGCTCATATAATTTCACTTCAGATATGCATCACACATGAGTATGAACACATGCATTAAGAAAAACATGCAATAAACACATGCAAGAAAAATGCAGTGTCCCAAGTGCCACAGGAAACTCCAGCTGTACTTTGATATGTCTGTATTCCTATACTCACTCACCCCTCAGACTCTTTGTCTCTTTTTCTCTATTATATAATCTAATATATATTCAAATGATTTTGCTAAGATTTCCCAATAAAACAAGACAATCTGTGTTCTCTTGGAGGATACAACCTAATAAGAAACAATATTAATGTTAAAAAATAAGAATATAAGATGGTTATTAGTAATATTAATAAAAAATGGTGAGCACTAGGGAGGGACAGAGAGTTGGGACACTTTAAACAGGTATTTGAGAAGGATTTTTCTGAGAGCTGAGACATGCATTAGGACGGAAATGTCTATGTAAAACCTGGGGTGAAAGAGAATGAGCAGAGTCAAAAAACTAAGGTGAGAACTGGTTTAACTTAATTTGCAGACACACAGGAGCTAGTATGGCTAATTCGGAGTGAACAAAGGAACTGGGGTTAAAGGTGGATTTAGCACTGCCATGGGGTATGTGGATGGTCTGGGTCAGAAAGGCTGAAGTAGTATCAGTATGTTTGCCTTATAAAAAATGCATCATGTCAGATCAGGAATGATACCAAGGAGCAGTCAACAAAATTTTACTCATGATCAGTTAGGCTTTGATTGGAGTGACAGTTGTAGACAGGAAGAGAAGTGATCAAATTTAGGCCAAATTTTGAAAGTATAAAACAAAACAAAACTTTTGGAAAGTGTAAATACATAATTTTACAGCACAAAAAGCTATACAGTCAATGTACTTCCTAGATACCCAGGTAGCTTCACTTTCCCAAGTGATGTAGAAATATAGGCACTAAGAGGCAACCCTGCTGGGTAGCTGCTTTATCCCGAGCTGTGTGTAGCTCCCTGAGCAACTGGCACCCAGGGTTCTGAGTGCTCCCATTCTGTGTGCCAGATCATTGAAATGCTAACAAAATCCACCATCTTCACACATCTGTTATGAGAAATGCCGGGTATCCGTGGGATAAGAAGGCTTTATGGAAGAACAATCTGCAGTGTGCCCATGTGATAAGAAAAAAAAGGAAAAAAAAAATAAAAAAGAACCTTCTTTGTGCTTATGTCTCATTATTCCATTGGAGATAAGGAAAAGGAAAAATGTTTTCTGGTTTGAAGACAGTCCAAGTGGGTTGATTAACTAAGGTGGGGGAACTAGGAGGATTGCCATCTTTGAAAGAAGGGCTCTTACAATAATCATTTTATTAAAAAAATATATTTTAAGTCTCAAAATAGCTATATAAATTGTCTCATCAATTCCCTCATATTGAATAGAAAAAATATGACCCAGAAATATGAAATGATGACTTCTCCAAGGTCATGCAAGTTATTGTCATAACTGAGAAGAGGATGCAGGATAGCCCTCAGTTCAGTTTCTTTCCACTGACACACAGTATATTTTCGTTTACCATTTATCTGCCAAGGAAACATATTAGCTAATAAGTGCTTAGAAGCTAACTTCCTGGAAAACATCATGGGATGCCTTTCTTATGTACACTTATGTTTAATTCAAATTGTAAACTGCCCTTGGAATGCAAATGAGTGTGTTCTTCTCAGGTTAAGTGCTAACACTGTGACAGAGAAAAATTTAAAATGTAAGCAATTTTATTAGTTATTATGCACAGTGTAGAAGAGAGATACAATCTTGTTGATATTAACATTTTATCTTTCTCTAAGTGGAAAAATGCCTTTTCATTCTAGGGATCATATGGCATAATGAAACATACCTGGAGTTTGCAGTCAATTAATTATACCTTAGCTCAGCCTTGTCTTGGCTACACAAGCTCACACACACATTCTATTCCACTGAGCCTCAGTTTCCTTTCTGCAAAGTATGAATAAGTTAAAAGCATGTTATTATGAAAATTAAACAAGATAGCTCCTAAGAGAATGTCTAGAGCATAATATGTATTCATTAAATGTTAGTTTTAACCAATATTAGAATATAAGATGACATGCAACATGTCACCTATGTCTTTTCAGGAATAACTACCTTTATAGTTTCTCTTAAAGATACTGTTACATGCCTTTTTAGAAATGTGATTATTCATATTTGAATCACCGAGAGGAATTATAAAATAAATAAATAAATCTAGGAGCTGTTAGAGTATACTTTAATGATTGTTCAGCAGCTTTCCTTGGGGGAAATTTCATCATTAAACTTTCCCAGGTATTTTATTATCATCTCAAGCAATTCCCTGGATAACCATATCCCTTGTTAATCCACTAATTTATTTTGAGGCTGGTCCTACTGACTCATGTCCCCAGATGTCTTTTAACTGAGTAGAAATACAGTCAATTATAGAGTTTCTCTTTACCTTTTGACATTTCTATTTTTTTTTTTACCTATGCTGACTATTAACATTGAAAGTGTATATGTTATGTAGATAACATTTTAACTGAGTGAAAAATTAGGCATTTAAAGTAGAAGCAACAATTTCCATACTAAACCAATAGTGATTGTGTGGCTCCATCAAGGAGTTTTATTTCTGGAAAAGTTTGGAATATTCTATTCATATAGGTATCTAACTACTAAACAAGTATAGAGTTTTCAGATCTATGCAAACCACCCCCCCCCACCAATTCCTATAGAGTTGCCATGGATAACGCAATGCTTAGGATAAAGTGTTATGAATAAATAGAAAATTCTGACATATATTTTATTTTCCAAAATATTATGGCTGGTGAAAAAGTAATTGAGGTTTTAGAATATGAATTTTAAATCATTATAACTAAGCTTAAACATATTTTTATTAATCAAAATAGGAACATTAAATCAACACATTTTTGCCAATAAGAAATGTTTATTCCTGTAGCATAAAAATTCATGCCTAGGGATTTGACGAATTCTTGGAAAGCATTTTCTGCCTCCTGCTGGTTGTGGAAATGTTTTCCCTGCAAAAAGTTGTCAAGATACTTGAAGAAGTGGTAGTCATTTGGTGAGAGGTCAGGTGAATATGGCAGATGAGGTAAAACGTTGTGACCCAATTCGTTCAACTTTTGAATCGTTGGTTGTGCAACGATCACTCCAGCATTGTTGTGAAGAATCGGGTCCATTCTGTTGACCAAAGTCAGCTACAGGCATTGCTGTTTGCACCTTAATGATTTGCTGAACATACTTCTCAAATGTAATGGTTTCACCAGGCTTCAGGAAGCTGTAGTGGATCAGACAGGCAGCAGAGCATCAAATAGTGACCATGATCTTCCTTGGTGTAAGTTTGGCTTTAGGAAGTGTTTTGGAGCTTCTTCTTGGTCCAACCACTGAGCTGGTCATGGCTGGTTGTTGGATAAAATCTACTTTTCATTGCATCTCATAATCCGATCTCAAAATGATTTGTTGTTGTTGCACAGAATAAGAGAAGCTGACACTTCAAAATGTCATTTTCTTTTTGATTTTCAGTCAGCTCATGAGGCACCTACCTATTGAGCTTTTTCACCTTTCCAATTTGCTCCAAATGCTGAATGACCATAGACTAGTCAATGCTGAGTTCTTTGGCAACTTCTCCTATAGTTGTAAGAAGATCAACTTCAAAGATGGTTCTCAGTTTGTTGTTGTCAACCTCCTGTGGCCAGCCACTACTCTCCTTATCTTCAAGGCTTTTGTCTCCTTTGCAGAACTTCTTGAGCCACCACTGCACTATATACTTGTTAGCAGTTTCTGGGCCAAATGCATTGTTGTTGTGATGAGTTCTCTCTGCTGATTTATTTCCCATTTTGAACTTGAATGAGAAAATCATATGAATTTGCTTTTGTCTAATAAAAATTATTATATTAATAATTATTAATAAATAACTATATTTATTAAAATAAATATAAAGGTTTAAAATAAATATAAAATAAACAGCAAGCAATGTCATTAGTTAAAAGAAAAACAAATAAAGCAAGTAAGCAAGAAAGATAGCGCTAAGTTGTGTCCAACTCTTGTGATCCCATGAACCGTAGCCTGCCAGGTTCCTCTGTCCATAGGATTCCCCAGGCAAGAATACTGGAGTGGGTTGCCATTTTCTTTTCCAGGGAAACTTCCTGACCCAGGAATTGAATCCAGGTCTTCCACATTGCAGGCAGATGCTTTACCGACTGAACTACATGGGAAGTGAGTAAAGCAAGAAATGTAGATAACCACAGTTATTTTAGAATGTATTCAAATATCAAACAGCAAAATTCAACGATGCAAAACCGCAATTAATTTTTCACCAACCTAATACAAAACGACTTTACACTGTATAAGAATACCAGAAAAAAACATGTTATAATAATATATATATAAAATCACTCAGATGGTAAAGAATGTGCCTGCGGTGCAGGAGACGAGGTTCAATTTCTGGATGAGGAAGATCCCCTAGAAGAGAAGGAAATGGCCACCCATTCCAATATTGTTGCCTGGAGAATTCCATGGACAGAGGAGCCTAGCAGGCTATAGTCCATAGGGTCGCAGAGTCGGACATGACTGAACAACTAACAAACACGTGTGTGTGTGTGTGTGTGTGTGTGTGTGTGAAAGAGAGAGTATAGCTATTGTTGTTTAGTGGCTATTAAGTTATTTCCAACTCTTTGCAACCCCATGGACTATAGCCCACCAGGCTTCTCTCTCCTTGGGATTTCCCATGCAGGAATACTAGTGTGAGCTGCCATTTCCTTCTCCAGGGGATCTTTCTGACCCAGTAAACAAACTCACATCTCCTGTTATATTTAGATGGAAGGTGTCCTGTAAGTATTTGTAAAATGGATTAATAAATGAACAAATGAAGAAGTAAAACAAGTTCTGTGATTTTTTCTAAATATCATATTTTTATCATTTATATATATTTATATTTGAATAAATAAGATTTTTTCTCAAATATATATGTATATATATTTTAAATATATTTATTAAAATTATAGAACTAGTTTTACTTATTTAATTGTTCACTTATTAATCCGTTTTACAAATACTTAAGTGATGCCTTCCATCTATCAGGTGTGTTTGAGACACTGGGAATAAAATAAAGGAAAAAAGGAAAACAGTTTTCTTAGCACAGAATCTACTAAGGGACTGATATCTATCAATGGATCACACAAACAAACATAAAATGAAGTTATGTATCAAGCGCTAGATAGAAAAATCCTCAGTGTTATGAAAATGCAGTGTGAAGAAAATTTATAGTTAGAGAGATTAGCAAAGGTTAATCTAATGAAGTGATAGAACTGAAATTGTAAAATCAAAATTAATATGGCAAATGGAGGAATAAATGGAAAGTTCTATGCTGAAAGAAGAGAGCATGGGCAAAGGCCCTCTGCTGAAGCAAACAGAGGACCTTTAAAAAGTAAAACAATCTAATAAAATAAAGTAACTGCAGTGCATCTGCAGCACCATGATCAAGATGAAAATATATTTAGATGTAAGTAGACAGGTAGGTAGGGTCAGAATATGTAGTCGTGTTTTCTATTTTGATACATTTTGACATTTATTTAAGAAAAAATGAAAGTAATTAAGATACTTTAAGCAGAGGGCAATATAATCAGATCTGAATTTTGACAAGAGGACTCTACTTGCCACATAGGAAGTGATTTTGCTATGATCAGCTCTGTATATACCAGGATAAAATGAATTATCCCATTGGGTTTGTGCAATATTTCAAACTAAGAATTATGGTAGTTGGAAATTATCAGAGAGTAAAGAAGAAAAACTGATAGATTCAAGGTGTATCTAAGCAATAAAATGACCAAAAATATTGAAAAATTTTGAATTTGATTTCTAGATTGTAAAATTTAAATATTTATGAGAGTGTCATGTATTAAAATAAGGAATCCTGATAAAGTATAAAACAGGAAGGAGAGTTCTTTGGTTTTATTTCAAAGTTGTTCTTTTTAAGGTGAATAGAGACTTCAAAGAGAGTTGTCATAAAGGGATATAAATACATAGATATAAAGCACAGAATACAGTTGGGCTAGAAGTATTAATGTGAGATAAATCTGATAAATGTGACAATTGACTGACAAGAATATTTTTATTGTGTTAAAAAGTGAAATGAGACTTATGTTATACAAACAAGATTTGACAGAACCAAAATAGGATAGAGGGCAAAAAATGAAGATCAAGAAGATGAGGCCAGTAGTGACATTAAAAAAACAAACACACAAAAAATGAAATCAAAGAAAACAAGAAAGGTGAGGGTTCCAAGAAGAGAATGGTCAGCAATATAAACTACTATAGGATTTAGAGCCATATAAGTCCTTACTAAGAGATCAATGCAAAGAAATAGAGGAAAATAATAGAATAGGAAAGACTAGAGATCTCTTCAAGAAAATTAGAGATACCAAGGGAACATTTCATGCAAAGATGGGCACAATAAAGGACAGAAAAGATATGGACCTGAGAGAATCAGAAGATATTAAGAACAGGTGGCAAGAATACACGGAAAAACTATACAAAAAGTATGTTCATGACCCAGATAACCACATGGTGTGATCACTCACCTAGAGCTAGGCATCCTGCAGTGTGAAGTCAAGTGGGCCTTAGGAAGCAACACTACAAACAAAGCTAGAAGTTGTTATGGAATTCCTGTTGAGTTATTTCAAATCCTAAAAGATGATCCTATGAAAGTGCTATACTCAATATGCCTGCAAATTTGGAAAACTCAGCAGTGGCCACAGGACTGGAAAAGGTTAGTTTTCATTCCAATCCCAAAGAAAAGCAATGTCAAATAACATTCAAACTATTGCACATTTTCACTTGTCTCACATGCTATCAAAGTAATACTCAAAATGATCCAAGAGAGGCTTTAATAGTACATGAACCAAGAACTTCCAGATGTTCAAGCTGGATTTAGAAAAGGCAGAGGAATCAAATATCAAATTGCCAACAACAGTTGGACCATCAAAAAAGCAAACGATTTCCATAAAAAAACATCTACTTTTGCTTTATTGACTATGCCAAAGCCTTTGACTGTGTGAATCACAACAAATCATGGAAAATTCTTGAAGAGATGGGAATAACCAGACTACCTTCCCTGCCTTCTGGGAAATCTGTATGCAGGTCAAGACGCAACAGTTAGAACCACAGAGGGAACAATGGGCTGGTTCCAAATTGGGAAAGGAGTACACCAAGGCTGTGCATTGCCACACAGCTTATTTAACTTCTATGCAAAGTCCATCATGCAAAATGCCAGACTGAATGAAGCACAAGCTGGAATAGATTGCCAGCAGAAATATCAATAACCTGTGATATGCAGATGACACTACCCTTATGTAACAAAGTGAAGAGGAACTAAAGAGCCTCTTGATGAACATGAAAGAGGAGAGTGCAAAAGCTGGCTTAAAACTTAAATTTCAAAAAATGAAGATCATGGCATCTGGTCCCATCAGTTCATGGCAAATAAATGGGGAAACAATGGAAATAATGAGAGACTATTTTCTTGGGCTCCAAAGTCACTGCAGATGGTGACTGCAGCCATGAAATTAAAAGATGCTTGCTCCTTGTAAGGAAAGCTATTACAAACCCAGACAGAGTATTAAATAGGAGAGACATTACTTTGCTGACAAAGGTCTGTTTGGTAAAAGCTATGGTTTGCAGTGGCCATGTATGGATGTGAGAATTGGGCCATAAAGAAAGCTGAGCACCGAAGAATTGATGCTTTTGAACTGTGGTGTTGGCAACGACTCTTGAGAATCCCTTCGACTGCAAGGAGATCAAACCAGTCAATCCTAAAGAAATTAACCCTGACTATTCATTGAATGGACTGATGATGAAACTGAAGCTCCAGTACTTTGGCTGCCTGATGCAAAGAGCTGACTCATTAAAGAAGACTCTGATGCTGGAAACGATTGAAGGCAGGAGGAGAGGGGGATGACAGAGGATGAGATGGTTGGATGATGTCACTGGATCAGTGGACATGAGTTTGAGCAAGCTCTGAGAGTTGGTGATGGACAGGGATGTCTGGCATGCTGCAGTCCATGGGGGTGCAATTAGTTGGACATAACTGAGCGACTAAAGTGAAATCACTATTGATCTTAGCAAAATATATTTTAGGGAATGCAATGGAGAAAGTCCAAATTATAATGAGGTGAATAATGAGTGATAAAAA
Organism: Giraffa tippelskirchi; assembly: GCF_054371585.1. Taxonomy (NCBI): domain Eukaryota; kingdom Metazoa; phylum Chordata; class Mammalia; order Artiodactyla; family Giraffidae; genus Giraffa; species Giraffa tippelskirchi. The sequence continues at coordinate 40,845,200 of NC_137282.1, read as the reverse complement.
TAGTTGTGGCAACTTTTTACCAACTGGTGGAAGAAGTTGGTTAGTAGAGACACATAATTGATGCTTAAGATGCACAGTAGTTCAGTTTTTTACTGCTTGTTTTATTCTATGGAAAAATAGAAAATATGTAATATCTAATAAAATATATGAGATAGAGATAGAGAAAACAGAAAAGTATAATCTTTCAATAACATAGGAGTTAGTGATATCACATGAAAAACAATATGTTCAACAAGAAAGTTCTAGGAAGTGCAGGTAAACACAGGAGGAGCTTTACAGTGGAATAGCGAACCAAGTCCAAACTGTTAACACAGTCCTCAAAAGACCAAACATTGTGTCTTCAATAAACATTAGTCAGGCTTCTCTCTTGCCTGCAAGTTCTTGAATTTTAACTTCCCCCAGGTCTGAGCAACAGCTGAAAACTCATCTTGATATCTGGCTAACTGAGGGAGATGCTGCTGTTCGCGTCAAAACTCCACGGATCATTTACCCTTGCTTGTGTAACTTTCCCTTATGAGTTTTTGCTGATCTTTGTTACCCTTCCTCTCCTCTGCAGAGGGAGGGTCAGAGTTCTCTCAGTCCTGTTGCTTCAGTCTGAAATGCCGGGTGTAGATGGCTGAGAGGATAAAGAATTTGCCTTCAATGCAGGAGTCCTGGGTTTGATCCCTGGGTTGGCAAGATCCCCTGGAGAAGGAAATGGCAACCCACTCCAGTATTCTGGCCTGGAGAATTCTACAGACAGAGGAGCCTGGCGGGCTACAGTCCACGGGGTCGCAAAGAGTCAGACATGATTGAGCGACTTTCACTTCATTTTAGCACTTCTCCACACAGCACGCTGTTGCCGTCTTGAATTGCAGTGTCTTGAGCAGTCCTTCTGCACAAAACCCTACCAAGTTGGAATGAGAAGCACTAGGTGGGCGCAGTGGTTCTGTGCGGGGAGCTGTAATCTTACATGTTAGGTATAAGGCCTTGGCACACAGACCCCTATAAGCTAGGAAAACTAGACTATGCTCAAAAGAAGAGATTAGACTGTATAGTATTGCCTAGATTTAATCTTATTTTTCTGGGGGACCCCAGTGGGCTTTGCTGGTGACATTTTCTTCTTGGTATTTTTAAACCTCTTAAATATTTTTTTTAAAGAAAACCCAGGTTCATTAAGTTTCACTTTTTGCGCTGTAAAGTTTTATGTATTTAAACATATTCAAAATGTCATATATTAACCATTACACAAAGTTCACTACCAAAAAAATTACATGTTTAAATCTCAGACATTCCTGTTTAAATCTCAAACCACACTAGCAATGAACCTTTTACTCTCTTGATAGTTTTGCCTTTTCTAAAGACATATAATTGGCATCACACAGCAGATAGCCTTTTTAAACCAGCTTCTTTTACTTAGAAGTAGATGGTTAAGGTTTGTCCACGCTTTCCATGGCTTAATATTTCATTTGCTGTTATTACTGAAAAGATCCCATTTTATGTATGTGCCTCAGTTTATTTATTCATTAACGTAATGAATAAACAATCATTAATATGTTTGTTCATTAACAAAGCAACATCTTGGTTGCTTTGATTATAAATAAAACTGCTAGAAATGAGCAGGATTTTGTGTGGAAATAAATTTTCAAAACACTTGTGCAAATATCTAGAAGCACAACTGCTGAAGTATGGTTAAGATTTGCTTATTTTCAAAAGAAACTGTCACACTATGTTCTAAAATGACTTCAAATTTAGCATTCTCACAGCACAGAGTTTTCATGCAATTCCCTATCCTTGCCAACATTTCATAATGTCAGTTTCATTTATTTTTATTATTGCTAATATTCTATCAATAATAGGTGTACCACAGCATCTCCTTATTTCTTACTTTGCAATTCCTCCATGATAAATTATTTTGGGTATCTGTTTATATGTATATTTTCTTTGATGTAAGGTGTTTGTTCTGATTATTGGCACAACACCTCCCTGCAATTTTTAAATTAGGGTGTTTTGTTTTCTTATCTTGAAATTGAAAAGTTGTTTAGAGCTCTGGATAAAGTTCTTTATCAGATAATGCTTTAGTAAGATTTGCCTTTCCTAGGGCTTGATTTTATTTCTTTTAATAGTGATTTTCACAGAGTAGAAGTTTTTAAATTACTAAAGTCTAATTTTTCTATTTTTTTAATAGATCATGATTTTGGTATTGTGTCTAAAAGCTTATTTGTAAACCTAAGTCAACCAGATTTTCTACTATGTTTTATTCTAGAATCTTTATGTTTTTGCAATTTATTTAAGTTTATGATTCATTTTGAGGTAATTTTGTGAGATTTATAAATTACTTGTCAAGATTTTTTCTTGCATTTTGATGTCCAATTGTTCCAGCACCATTTTATGAATAGACTATAGCCCAAAATAAGTGCCATAGGTCAAATATCAGATATGAAAAACAAAGATAAAATAATTTATTTATAAATTATTTATCTACTTGGATAAATCTCCAATAACACAAAGCTACTTTTTAATTTAATATTAAATGTATGGAAATGAATGAAACAATCAGGCAGGTGAGTAATGAAGTTTGATTTCTACCAGTAAATCACTTTTCCTGTAGCTTAATTCTATATAATAGCATTGTTATATGCCAATATGAAGAGAAGATTTAAGACACAAATTATATGCGCATTATGTTCTATTGGCTATGATGTGTTATAAATAAGAAATAGAAACACCACAATGTTGTGAACCATGTAAGTACATCCTGAAGAAATAAAAAAAAAAAAGCCAACATTAGTTATTATGCTTAATTTAGACAATATATTAACATTGAACAGTACTTCAAAAAAAAAAAGTTGACTATCTTAAGGGACATAAAAATGAAATAGATACTAATATCTCCACACTACAAGGATAAAACACATTAATAAAGAAGACATTATTTCCCACAGACTCCTATCTACCACAGGGGGGAAAAAAATCATTTGAGAGAAAAACAGAATCAACAGAAGAAAAAAGACAATGAGCATTAATTTATTTTTAAAGATTTTTTAAAAAAATTTTACAGGAATGAAATAATTTACCAAATCAAAAATACAAGAAATAGTAGAGAAAGAAACTAGGGCTAGAATAAACAGGATAATCATTGTGTCTCATTTAAATATAGATAAAAATTCATGCTTTCATAAATAGGCTCCACTATTTTTAAGCCTAATCATTTATCAAAAATATTGGAGAATGTTTTGAAATACTAAGTAAAGCTGAATTTACAGAACATTAGAATAGCAGTAATTTTTCAACATACTCTTTAAGTTTCAGGATGAGTTATAGAAGATGATGACATTTTCAGCCTGGAAATTAATGTTATTTTACTCCATTCTTTCCCATGAGTTCTTATTTCACAATTTTTTGACAAATACGTCACTAGTATACAAGCTGAGAGTGATGTCTGTGAAAATAGCGAAGACATCTGAAAATTCTCTCCTGTAACAATGATGGGAAAAACTGGCAAAAACAGTCAGCTAGTCCAGAACTCTGGAAATCAGCCAAAGTCTTTCATAAAGTAGAAAATGTTTATTTCGAAAACAAAGCAATTCCAACATTAACAGCATTTTGTGTGATGAGTTAGTTTGCCCTGTTCCTTTTCTTCAAGACCCACTGCTGTATGGCTTTGCAAACCAGCAGCCAGGTAGCCACTGAAAGTGGAAAGAACAGTGTTTAGGCTTCTTCAATTAGATATGCTGAACTACATAAAAATTAAAAATATTTTGCCTCTTATAACACTCTGAACTGAACTAATAACACTATTAATAGTGAAAGGGCAGCAAACCAAGTAGTAGAAAATGTTTGCGAATCATATTCCATGAGGGGTTCGTATCAGGAATATGTAAAGAACTCCTAAAATTCAATAGCAACAACAACAAAAATCAAAAATAGTCAAAGTAGTTGACTAAACATTTATCTGACTGTGACATACATATGGCTTGTAGCAAAGAAAAAGATGTGTATCACCAGTCATTAGAGAAATGCAAATTTCTCCAAACCACCACGACATTCCACTTTATACTCCTTAGAAAATCAATGAGAGAAAATCTTTTAACTATCTCCGTAGTCTTTCCTTTTCTGTAGCATTATATAGTTGGAATCAAGCAGTGTGTATCCTTCTTAGATTGGCTTGCTTTACTTAGTAGTATGTATCTAAAGTTCCTCTATGTCTTTTCACAGCTTGATAGCTCATTTCTTTTTAATGCTGGGTAATATTTTATATTCTGGATGTAAGAAAACTCCTCCATTCACTTACTAAAGATATGTTGATTTCTTCTAAGTTTTGGAAATTATTTATAAAGCTGTTATAAACATTCATTTACAGGCTTTTGTGTACACATAAATTTTAAGCACATTTGGGCCAAGAGCAAAGAGCACGATTTCTGGATTGGTATATCTAGTTTTGTGAAACTGCCAAGCTTTTAAGATGTTGGTACCATTTTGCATTCCCACCAATAATGAATGGTGGGTTTCCTTTGTAGCTCAATTGGTAAAGAATCTGCCTGCGGTGTAAGAGACCTGGGTTCAATCCCTGGGTCAGGAAGATCCCCTATAGAAGGAAATGGCAACTGACTCCAGTATCCTTGCCAGGAAAATCTCATGGACAGAGAAGCCTGGTGGGCTGCAGTCCATGGGGTCGCAAACAGTCTGTCACGACTGAGCAACTAACACACAATGATGAATGAGAGTTTCAATTGCTGCACATTAACTATAATTTTCAATTGTCTCATTCCCTTACATTGTACCTTGAAGACTTGAGGTTTTTATGGAAACATTAAATTGGTGGTCAAGTTTAGTTCACATTTCCTTCTTCCCATTTTTCGGGCAGTGAAAAGTAGTATCTTGCTCCTTCAATATTCCTTCCCTCTTGAGCCACTTCCCACTGTCCCCCTTCCCACCCTTCTAGGTAGTCACAGAAAACCAAGCTGAGCTCCCTGGGCTACACCGCAGCTTCCCACTAGCTCTCTGTTTTACACATCGGAGTGTATATAAGTCAATGCTACTTTCAGTTTGTCCCACCCTCTCCTTCCCCCAGTGTCCACAGTTCTGGTCTTATCTACATCTGATTCTCTATTCCTGCCCTGCAAATAGGTTCATCAGTACCATTATTTTTTTAGATTCCATATATGTTTGAATATGATATTTGTTTTCCTCTATCCGACTTACTTCACTCTTGTATAGCAGACGCTAGTTTCATCTGCCTCACTACAACTGATGCAAGTGACTGAGTAATATTCCAAGGTATATATGCACCACAACTTCTTTATTTATTTGTTGAATTAGAACACTTCCTAACAGTATACACAAAAGCAAACTCAAAATGTATTAATAACCTAGATTCAAGTCCAGAAACTATATAACTTTTAGAGGAAAACATAAGCAGAACACTCTTTATCTAACCTCCTAGAAATAAACCCAAAATTAAATGGGACCTAATTAAGCAATTATATTTTAGAAAGTCAAATTTTTGTATATTAAAATCTTATTTAGAGAAAAGAATCTGAGGCTTAGAATTTTTTCATTATTTTCCAACTTTACTTCCCAATACTTTATTATTAGAAAGTAATAGCAAATGATTTTATTTTCTGGACAAATAAGAATTCGTATAGCATTCAGAAGAGTTAAAATTTGAAAGAAGAACTATAATATTCTGATGTTAGAGGTAGGTGCCTGATTATATTCACATGTATACTTAAAAAAAAATCTTTATAATACTGTGATGCCACATTCTGTTGCTAGATATTAATTATTCATTTTCTTGTCCAAATGCTCTAAGATTTTTGAGCACCTACAGTTTTAAAACAATATATACTTATTCTTCAAATCTTACAGCATTTAGCATGGAGTTCAATTTATAGTGTTCAATATAAATTATGAGTTAATGAAATGGTTTATAAATTTAAATTACTATAAAACAGTAGCAAGGTGATTTAATGAATATTTAGCATCTAACATATTCAATTGGAGAAAAGTGTCTACTTCTCCAGTATTTTATCATCATGGATTACATACATATATGTGTGTATATGCATATATTACATTTATATACACAACCTATATATTTATACTTATGATACAAATGTCAGTGTAAATGTAGTGAAAACTGCTATATATGGAGACAAGAAAGGAGTATTTATAACATTTTGAGGCTGTTATGGAGCTTGTATCGAGGGATCCGGCTGAGTCCATAGTTCTAAGAGGGCCTCTTTCCTGCTGAGCAAGCAGTGCTTGGTGCATGCATGGCTGAATGTCCTGAATAAGTATAGCATCCTGCAGCTGTGAGTCATGGAGGTGTACAGAGGCCTCAATCTTTGTTGATTCAAGCGTCATTCATGGGAAAATTGCTCCAGTTGATTTATCGCTATTTGTCCATTTCCAGATTATTTTATGAATACATGTCACAAAAATCAAATAAATAAATATTATTTTGATATTAGAAACAAGAACTTTTATACTAAAACTGTAGTTTCAGTGATTATTCTTAGGGGAAAGAAAACTGAAAAATAGTTTTTCCCTATTTTTCAGCCTTTTGCAGATTTTGAGAATCAAGGCAATTCTCATGTGCTTTATTTCTTTGCAGCAATTTTTGCAATAGAAGAAAATAAAAGCATCTGCTGAGATTCTTTGCCTCCTTGGGATTGAGGAAAATAGGAAAAATATAAAGACAATGATAGATGGATTTGAGAAGTATATTTTATGATTTTTTTTCTTTAAAGGAATAAGTATGTATTTGTTATGCATTTATTCAGTTGATTTCTAGGTCAGTACATTTAGAAATACCTGATGGATCTAACTGGATATATTTTTCTTTGCAAATATCAAAAATTTACTTTTTATTGTAAAGAAATAAATGGGATGACCATTTACCAAATATAATGTCTATTTCTTCCAGTTGTTACACAAGAATTATTGATTAATATATCCAAAAGACATAGTAGGCATTTGGGGTTCACTTGGTTCCTCTATAGTGAATATCCTCAAAGCTCAGTTGTGCTCGTATCTTAGTGAACTGGCTATATTTTTTAACTCATCCTATAGTATCACCATATAGTATCCCATGTACAGAGGAGCCGGGCAGGCTACAGTCCATGGGGTTGCAAGGGTTGGATACAACTTAGTGACTAAACCACCATTATAGTATCACCTGTGCTATTTTCAAGTACAAATATAATTTCCTTCCTCAGTCTCACTCCTTTAAACTTGCTTTCAACATTCAGTGTTGCTCGTTAGTCATCACAGTTTATCTTTTGTCACTCTCCATATTAATAGCATCTTTAATTTCTCTATATCTTACTGTCACTTTTTTGTGTTTCCTTTACTCACATCACTTATTTGCATTCACTAAATACCTGAGAAATTTTCCTTAGCATCAATATGCCTTTATTTCTCTAAATAAAGCAGGTCTCCTTTTTAAATTTGACTCAGCATTTCTTGGCTAAGGTAAGACATGACTACTTGGATGTCACAACTTCCTCAAAACAACATACATCAAATTGAATGTATTTTATACCCCACCTCTACCATTAGGCTGTGAATTTTAAATCATTGTAACTAGGCTCAGAGACATCTTTATGAATCAAAATAGGAACAATTACAATCAACAAAGTTTTGCCTACAAGAAATAAGTTTGTTTATTCCTGAAGTGTAAAAATACATGTGTCGGCATTTAACAAACTCTTGGAAAGCATTTTCTGCCTCCTCCTGGTTGTGAAAGAGTTTTCCCTGCAAAAAAATTGTCAAGATGCTTGATGAAGTGGTAGTCAGTTGGCAAGAGGTCAGGTGAATATGGCAGATGAGGTAAAATTTCATAGCCCAATTTGTTCAACTTTTGAAGCATTGGTTGTGCAATATGTGATGGGGCGTTGTCGTGGAGAAGTATTGGGCCCATTCTGTCCACCAATGCCAGTCACAGGCCTAGCAGATTATGGTGCATCTCATTGACTTGCTGAGCATACTTCTCAAATGTAAACCAGGATTCAGAAAGCTATGGTGGATCAGATGGACAGCAGACCACCAAACAGTGACCATGATCTTCCTTGGTGTAAGTTTGGCTTTGGGAAGTGCTTTGGAGCTTCCTCTCAGTCCAGTCACTGAGCTGGTCATGACTGGTTGTTGGATAAAGTCCACTTTCCACTGCACATCCCAATCTGATCAAGAAATGGTTCATTGTTGTTGCATAGCATAAAAGAAGATGACACTTCAAAATGATGAATTTTTTTTTTTTTTGGTCAGCTCCTGAGGCCCCCACTTTTCAAGCTCTTTCACCTTTCCAATTTACTTCAAAGGCCAAATGACTGTAAAATGGTCAACGTTGAGTTCTTTGGCAACTAGTAGTTGTAAGAGGGTCAGGTCTGATGATGGCTCTCAGTTGGTCATTGTCAACTTCGGATGATTGGCCACTGCACTTCTCATCTTCAAGGCTCTCATCTCTTTTGCAAAACACTTGAATCGCCACTGCACTATACATTCATTAGCAGTTCCTGGGCCAAGTGCATTGTTAATGTTGCAAGGTCTCTCTGCTGCTTTATAACCCATTTTGAACTCAGAAAAATCACTTGGATTTTCTGTTTGTCTAACATCATTTCTATAGTCTAATATATATAAATATATATAAAATCAGCAAATAATAAGTCATTAGTAAAAAATTGTAAAGCAAGAAATGTGCATTAAGATGATATGTAACATAACCACGTTTATTTAAGAAGGTATTCTAATATCAAATGGCAAAATTCAAAAATGCAAAACCACAATTTTTGCATCAACCTAATATATTTTACCTCTTAAAATCCACAGAATGATCTCTTTCACCATCTTTCTCCCGAAAGAGAGACTTCTTCTGTGTTTTCTTTTCTTTTGTACCTCTCATATGAGATATACAATTCATTTATTATGTATAAAATCATTTTACATCTATTTTTTTCAGCTGATATTTGTGCCAAAGCACTGTATTTTATAGGAAGATCAAATGAACTTTCATACAAGTCAATATGCTCATAAAGATCTCAATATACATATATTGATATTTCACTTGATGAAAGTGAAAGAGGAGAGTGAAAAAGTTGGCTTAAAGCTCAACATTCAGAAAACTAAGATCATGGCATCTGGTCCCATCGCTTCATGGGAAATAGATGGGGAAACAGTGGAAATAGTGTCAGACTTTATTTTTTTGGGCTCCCAAATCACTGCAGATGGTGATTGCAGCCATGAAATTAAAAGAGTGTTACTCCTTCGAAGGAAAGTTATGACCAACCTAGATAGCATATTTAAAAGTAGAGACATTACTTTGCCAAAAAATGTCGGTCTAGTCAAGGCTATGGTTTTTCCAGTGATCATGTATGGATGTGAGAGTTAGATGGTGAAGAAAGCTGAGCCCCAAAGAACTGATGCTTTTGAACTGTGGTGTTGGAGAAGACTCTTGAGAGTCCTCTGGACTGCAAGAAGATCCAACCAGTCCATCCTAAAGGAGATCAGTCCTGGGTGTTCATTGGAAGGACTGATGTTGAAGCTGAAACTCCGGTACTTTGGCCACCTCATGCGAAGAGTTGACTCATTGGAAAAGACTCTAATGCTGGGAAGGATTGAGGGCGAGAGGGGAAAGGGACGACAGAGGATGAGATGGCTGGATGGCATAACCGACTCGATGGACATGGGTTTGGGTAAACTCCGGGAGTTGGTGATGGACAGGGAGGTCTGGCATGCTGCAGTTCATGGTGTCGCAAAGAGTCGGACACGACTGAGTGACTGAACTGAACTAATACATATATTCATAGCTTTATCTTCTGAAAAGATAAAGTACAATTGGCTTTAGTTTGAAAAAGAAATAGAGCTGAGAGGTTTATAAAATATCACCCACAAGAAAAATAGGTTATACAGCAGAATATTTAGGTAAGTTGTTTGTTTGTTTTTAATACTTTGCTTAATACACAAGGAAACTACAAGATAGGGTGGAGTAGAAAGAGGAAAGGTAGAATGCCTACATACGTCAGGGAAGTCAAATGAAAGATAAGAGGTTAAAAGTTTTCTGGTTCTTGGATATAGACAAAAGTGGCACAGCTTATCTACCTTGATCCTGGGGAACTGATGTAAAAACCTTAGGAAATCTAGTTGAAATAGTTTCCATGTAAGAATTTTCTTGGCATTCTTAGGAAGTTTTATGTCTGTTTTCTTGTTTTGTCTTTGTGAGTCTTATAGTCTGGGGAGGACTTCCCTTGTGGCTCAGATGGTAAAGACTCTGCCTGCAATGCAAGAGACCTAGGTTCGATCCCTAAGTTGGGAAGATCCCCTGGAGAAGGGAAAGGCTACTCACTCCAGTATCCTGGCCTAGAGAATTCCATGGACTGTATAGTTCATGGGGTCTCAAAGAGTCCTATACAACTGAGTGACTTTCACTCATATAGTCTGGGGAAAATTGGTTAGGAACTTTCACCCATGAGAATTAGGTTTTTAGTAGTCAGTGGATGTTACTGGCACAAAGGGATCCACTGACATTAAATCAAAAGCAAGGTCAGAACAGGCTGCTGTTCCATCAAGGAATAGGTTGAACCTTTCTGAGTCTCACTCAAGGACCAGACAGGATAGGAAGTGGTCATGATCTAGTCAGCAAGCCCTGCTTCCTGTCATCACAATGTTAAAAGTGAATGTTTGTGGTGTTTGTAGCACTGTCTTTGTGAAATGTGAGCCATTGTATAAAGAACATATTGTTTATATATAAACTGCATGTTATACAAACCCTATGATTGGTAATAACAACAACAGCAACAACAAAACACACTTTTGGAGCAAATTAAGCCCTAACCTTGGTATTTTACAAGGAGACTTGAAGGTTATGTTTACTTAAACATTATCTGATAACACTTGCTGGAATTTCTCAGTTCATCCTTATTCAACACAGGCTGCAATCCATTGTAAACAGTACTAAACTTGTATTTCTCAGGCTTTAATTTTTAGATACATCTATAATGGTGAGTAAAATGTATGAAAATATTCAAAATATTTTTAAAATGACTCATGGTTCTGGAATTTTTAGGGATTCTGATTTCATGTTTCTGAATCTCAAAAATTAACCCTCTCAGCAAATGGGAAATGAGTAGATTACAACGTGTGGAGTTCTAAATTGTGATTGACTCTGTTACTGTACATTTACCTTTGCACTTGAGAAAACTCCAACAAAATCTAAAATCAAGCAGAGATTTAATAATTTCAGTTCTATAATTGCTGTATTTCTGGTACTATCTATAAGTAACAATGTTATACTCATTCTTTTTTCAAGATGCTGTAGAATTTTGCTCTTGTAAATCTAATGAAAATGCCATCACAGCTGGCGCAGGGTAACTTGATTCCTCTTAGTCTCTCCTTCCTCTGTTTGACACTTACCTCTTACCTCTTATGCTGTCTTTTTAAGTGGACACTCTATTATTTTAGTCCTCTTTTAAAATGCAAGTAATCTCTCTAACTTTTAACAAATGATTATTTCCCTCATTTCTGTCTTTCAAGTCTCACAAAACATCTTATGGCCCACAATAATTTGGAACAATAAAAAAACGGAATTCTAGTTTAATTAGGCTGATACCATACAAACCCACTACAAATAAATATCAGGTTGGTATTCACACATACTACTTTTAACCAGATTTAATATATATTACAAGTAAATGTATTCACAAAATTAAATTTTCATCAATGAAATATCTATTCTTATACCTGAGAACACAGCAATCATTTCCAAATTGGATGGGAAGTATTTTTACCAGTCTTGAGTTTTTTCCTCTTCAAGCTGTGGAATTCCTTCTTTAATATCCTGTAACTTAATACTGAGATCCATGGTTAACTAATCTTAAACTATTATGCATGTGATAAGAAACAGAGGAGAACAAATATTATGTAGAGATTATTTCAAACTAAGTTTTTTAAAATTCTTACACCTATTAAAATCCTCAATTCCAAATTGGATCACACTGTTATAGCTACTTGTAAATCTGTTCAGTGAGCTCATTTTAATAAACTCAACCTAATCCAGCTAATGTCCTTTCCACGGTGATCCTCAGTTTGAAATTGCATCCCTGTGTGTTTCTAAGTTTCTGCTGTTATCATTTGCTATGTATCGCATCTTACGGGTCATACTTTGTCACACACACACTAACTTATTTTTAACCGGAGTCTAATGATAGATACAGACAATAGAAAGTGGAAGAATACAATAAACCAAATAATATATGCACTAAAATGTTCCCATCTTTATCCTTGCAACCTGTGAATATGTCACCTGTTATGGCAAAAGGGACTTTGCAAATTATGACTAAGTTAAGAAACACGATGAAACTTTATCCTGGGTTATCTGGGTGAATCTAAGAGTAAGAGAGAAGGGCCAGAATCAGATAAGAAGAGCTGGTGATGATGAAAATGGAGTAAAAGTTTGGAAGATGCCACACTGCTGTCTCTGAAATGGAGAAAGAATTCCCAAGCCAAGGAATATGAGAGCCCTCTAGAAGGTGGGCTTCCCTGTAAACTCAACTGGTAAAGAATCTGCCTGCAATGCAGAAGATCCCAGTTTGATTCCTGGGCCAGAAAGATCCCCTGGAGAAGGGATAGTCTATCCACTCTAGTATTCTTTGTCTTTCCTAGTTGGTAAAAATCCATCTGCAATGTGAGAGACTTGGGTTCAATCTCTGGGTTGGAAAGATCCCCTGGTGGGGGCATAGCAACCCACTCCAGTATTCTTGCTTGGAGAATCCCCATAGACAGAGGAGCTTGGCAGGCTAGATCTATGGAGTCACTAAGAATTGGACTCAACTGAGCAACTAAGCACACACACACACACTAGAAGGTGGAAAAGATAAGGAAACAAATTCTCTCCTAGTACTCAGCAGAAGTACTGCCAAAATTGTTATAGTTTATTTATAAAAGCAATAGGAAACTAAGGGGATAAATCCTGAAGAAGGTCATCAGTGTCTAATAAAGCAATTATTTCAGAGGAAGCTATAGATTTTGAGGCAAGGGAAGATTAACCTCCCTATAGAAGGTGTGAAGAGATATTTCCACAGTTGAAGGAGGATCAGAACAATTTAGAAGCTTAAGTTCCATGGAATTTAACTATAGGTGCATCCTAATTTTCAAAATTCCACTCCTACAAAGTTGATTCCCTACTTCAAAATAATAGACCTTGAAAATTTTGGAATTTCTTTTGTGGTATAACTTGATCACTATCAGGATTAAATTTAGGGCTTTATTTCCAGAAATCTTAACCATGGAGCTGTAAGAGTTTAGGGTAGTCAAAGAAGCAAGAGCTTGGGCTTGGTAGTTAATATTATGAGTTCCTCTTTTAATCCCTAAATTCTCCAATATGTTTAAAAAAAAATAACCTTATTATACTGTTTATTTCAACAACATTTCTTATGGTAGCAAATAATTTGTTACCTAATACCTTTTGTTTCTAAATTCTTGATTACAGGTGATATTTTAAGTCATTGTTTTGTCACTTTCCATGTTTTACCACATAATATGATGTATGAACACTGTCTTTACCATTGGAAACACTGTTATTAGTATCTGTAATCATATAAGATCACTGTGGATAAACTGTACACAATTCAAATTATCCATTTTAGGGTTCTGTTCCACTAGAAACATTTACTGTACTAAATTTTATACCTGAAAACAAGAGAAGCAGAACTTACTAAAGAATATGTATAGAAGCATTTGTTAGAGGCATCATTGAAAGTGAAGTCACTCAGTCGTGTCTGACTCTCTGTGACCCCATGGACTGTAGCCTGCCAGGCTCCTCCATCTATGGGGTTTTCCAGGCAAGAATACTGAAGTGGGTTGCCATTTTCCTTCTCCAGGGCATCTTCCCGACCCACAGATTGAACTCCGATCTCCTGCATTGCATGCAGACTCTTTGCCATTTGAGCTACCAGGTAATCCCTGAGGCATCATTGGGAATCATTAAAAAATCTAGGTGAGGCTGATTTTTTTTTCCATCTGCAGTTAGACTCTGAAATCAGTAGGACCATCAGCAAAGAAATATAGGCACAAATTAGGGGAAGCAAGGAAAAACTTGAACCAGTGAGGATGTGCTGGAACCCACAAGGATAGCCTAAAACCCTCCTTAGTCTCTCAATACCTGGACTTCACCTAGATAGAGATATGCCACAGGAAAAGATAATGCCCTTTATCATGAAGCAAAACATACACCTGGCCCAGTAGTTGGATGATCTTAAGAAATCCATCAGGAGGTAGAGGAGCCTAGTTGCTGCCTCACATCAACAGCAGAAGAGACCATTATGTGACCAGCTGTAATCTCTCATGCCCCACACTGAATTTTTGAGATTAAAAGAGAAACATATCTACTGTTTTGCCTCCATCTTCAACATCTCAAGCTATTTCTGTTCCTTTCCCTACAGTGAAGATAACTCTGGGAAATGTAATTGATTGAATACAAGTCCTGCAGTAGCATCCAGAATGTTGGAAACCATATAATGCTACTACAGCCTATTCACTGTAGATTGGAATCAGAGTTGAAGTAGTGTCCAGGCGACCACTAATTCTACTTGAATTTGAGCCTTTAATTGCAGGGAGTTTGGGGGTTCTGCTATAAAGCTCCGGATGTTGGAGAAGAGCACTAGTGGGTGGATAGTGGGGTGGTGGCTAATAACCTATCATGATTACAAAGTTAACAACTCATGTAACTACATGATTGGCACATCTAACAGTTCAACAAATACTTGTTGGATGAAGGATGATTGAACATTCTAGTAATTCTGATGTTTAGTAGAATAAGGGTCTTTATTCTTCATTACATCTTGGAATTACTTTTTATAACTTTCTCCTTTCAAACACCTAATGCACTATTTCTAATATGCTTGATATTGAATTTAAGTTTTTCTATCTTATTATGGTGAATGTACATCTCATATTCTCCAGATCACAAACTCAATGATAATTATTTGAATGTATTCATTTACTCAATAAGTATTTCAAATAGTTTAAAATATCAGAGATATGATGTGAGGAATCTGGAAATATACAGTGTTTTAATTTGAATATATACATGAACTAAACTAATCTTAGTATTTGATTCATTCATTTTATGCTCCTTTTTGTTTATAAAATTATTTTGTACAATTTTAAAAATCAGTATTTGTTATATATGAAAATAATTTTTCATTCACAAACTAAATTTTATATTTTAAAACTTAAAATGTATAATTTTGCCATTTTAGATATACAAATTTTATGTTTATAACCTCACAAAATATTTACATAATAATGTTTCCTCTGTTCACATGAATGACCCAATTCAGTGCTTCCATAATTTAACATTTTTTAATAGTAGCCTTAATATTGTTTTTCTATAAATTCTGAGTTTGATATTTATACCCTGTAAAGTCAAAAAATATAAAATTTTCTCAGGAGGAAACTAAAGTCAATTTGACCCTTAAATCTCATTTTATTCCTAAAACTCTAGAGATTCTAGTTCATTATTTCTTCAATTCTAATACTAATAGTATTTTCCTGAGTATATAAAATCTCCATTAATACATAAACTTGATTTGCATTTTTATAATATATTTCAGCCTTGGCCAGTCTACCATTAATATATGCAGTAAATTGAAATGACAGAGATTTTAAAATTGCAATCCATTATGCTATTTGTAGTGATACTCCTTAGGTCTTTTTAATAGGTTATATTTTAAATACTTCAGGTTTTTAGATAAAAGCAGTTTGATCACTAGTATTTTCAGGCAATTTAAAAAAAGTGTGTTGGATGAAGGCTTTGCCTGGAAAGCCTTCTGGGAAACCCAATGAAGTATGTACTTCAAAGTGAGTAAAGTTATGGTTGATGGATTTGGTGATTGTCCTAATAATGTATTTCACCTTTCTACATTCAATGATAATGGTGTAGAATAGAAAGTATTGACAACTTAGTATGTCCCAGGCAATTTCTAATGACTTTATGTAGTAGCATGTTGACTCATTTTTAATCTTTTGTACTTTCATGACAGTATGCCATTCATTCGCTCATGGAATACTGGCTACATGGTGCTGAATAATCTTCTAGGCTGGATAGCCCCTATTTAGGGTTATTCATTCTCTAGAAGGCAGTGATATTGCAAGCATTACTGACCAGGGTTCTTGAACTCCTTAATCAACAGCAATTGACAAGAGGTCAGACAAGAAATCAGGCAAGGTTTTTATAGGACTTGTGCTACAGCACAAGGGAGTAGAAACAAGGAACAGTTTCCCTTACTCCTATGGGAGTGAGTATGCTTGTTTCTTATTGAGGGTGAGGGTAGAGGTGGGTTCAGAGATTGGGTTGCGGGGGTGGCTTATGGTTGGCTTACCCAACCTCTTATCGATGCTGTGTGCAAGGTATATGTGTAGTGCTTTGCTTTTGTCCCCAACACCCTATTTTTGCTGTTTTGTTTTATTTTTTTGTCATTTTGTACCTTCTTCATAATTTAGGCTGAGATGAGGTTTCCATCCTTGGGTCCAGGGAAGATCCCCTGGAAAAGAATATGGCAACCCACTCCAGTATTTCTTGCCTGGAGAATTCCATGGACAGAGGAGCCTGTCAGGCCACAGTCCGTGGGGTTGCAGAGAGTTGGACATGACTGAGTACACATGCTCACAAACACATACCTAATCCAATAGAATCAGTACCTTTAGAAGAAGTGAGAGATGACAGGAATAAATATGCACAGAGAAAAGGCCACGTGAGGTGAGTGAGGTAGTAATCTGAGCCAGAGAGGCCTCAGGAGAAACCAAGCCTTCCACCAACTCGATACAGGTTTTTGAGCCAACAGATCTATGAGAAAACAAATTTATTTTGTTAGGCCGCTCAGTTTGTGATTTTTGTTATGTTAGTCCTAGCTAATTTAATAGCTCAACATTCCTGTTCCAACTCTGGGACACTTTGACGGCTCTTCTAGCTTCAAAGCTCCCACAGGGTTAGTTGGGGCTTTGTTGTGACTACTTTGATGTCTAAAGCCTCATTTTCTTTAAAGGAAACTTAGCTTCCTTTCCTATAGTCTCCTCAGCCCCACAGTGCTTGATACCAAAGCATTCCCTATTCCACCTTCTACATGCTAATACCCACCTCACTGTATGCTGATGAGAACTTCACCTACAACAATCAGGCTTTATATGTATCCCTTCCTGGTTTATGTATCTCAAAGTTTTAGTAATAAAAATGCTACAACTTGCCAGTATAAATTATTGGTAACTTAAAAAAATCTTAAAGTACTGATAGCTGTGGGGGAAAATTGACCTAATAGGAATTGGAGAAGCAATTCTACATCATCTATGTTTTGCTTTGAAATAGGTACACAACAACCACTCAACTAAACTGTTGATTATTTGGTATTATATTTCTGAAATAAAATTTGAAATATATATGCATAATGTACTTTTGTATATTTTTGAAATATATACATATACAAAATTGTGATATATAATTTTGATACATTTGATATGCTTTCTGAATACATATAGACACAATTTAAATATAATTGCACATTTTCCCAAGATCACTGATTTTTAAATGCGTATTGACAATTTAAAAATGTGTTTATTGTACAACTGTATTGAATAGTAAATATTGGGAATAGTCCCCAAGTTCAATTAGAAGAAACTGGAACAGATTATATAACAAATTTTATAAGATATCATATAACCATGAAAGTCATTTAAAAAATAATGCTGAATGGCATAGTAAAATGTTTAATCTATATTGAATATGTAGAATAATAATATTATGAATAAAATGCATACAACTTGTAAATACATATCAATGAAAAAGGTGTATAAGTATACATTAGTGTGAATGTATATGTATACATATTAGCAGCAATTAACATTGAGTGGAGGATTAACAAGCAATTATTCCTATGTGTTTTCTAAATTTTTCCAAATAATGAATATATAAAAAAGGAATAGATCACACAAAAAGAAATACCTGTACAGAAATTCAAGAAGTCTCTTTACAGAAAGCAATGTCAAAGATGCATTTGAACACCCAATCTCTAATAACACTCTTCTGTTTGGCTGAGAGCTTTCTCCAGGGAGACCTTTGCATACTGCACTCTCTTTTGTTTCTTCTTCTCTTACTATATATATTTTTTAAAAAATTTTCTAACTGTAGAAAATGCTTGGCCATTGAATGCATTCCTTAAAGTCATATCTTTGATTATCTTCTCTCAGGGTTCACAGACTGTGAGAGAGAGTATATTTTTCCCATATCTGTGGCCTCATAGGACTCTAAACATAGCTCTGCAGCCTTTCCTACTTTTGTGACAAAAATTTCTGTCCATTTCATTCCTAGCCATATCATTCACTATGTTTCTACCACCAAGCAATGGCCTATTAGCTTTCTACCATTCCAGTTCTTCACTTGTGATATCACATCATAGAAAGTCACTGAAATCATTGAAAAGTGAAAGTGAAGGTCGCTCGGTTGTGTCCGACTCTGCAATCCCATGAACTATACAGTTCATGGAAATCTTCAGGCCACAATACTGAAGTGGATAGCCTTTCCCTTCTCCAGGGGAATCTTCCTGACCCAGGGATCGAACCCAGGTCTCCCGCATTGGAGGCGGATTCTTCACCAGATGAGCCACAAGGGAAGCCCATTGAAATGTCTTGACAAACGCAGGTGGAAATACAAATTAGGTGATTATGTGAATGTGAAACTCAAAGCTCCATTAAAGGAATTGTATGTTCATATTCTGGAATCTATGGTGCTATAGCAACTAATGGGGTGAGGTTCATAAAATTCTCTAAAACAGGCTGGACCTATTTGCCATGGAAAATCTCCAGATGCTCATATCTAAGAGAACAGCACTGCAAACTTGATAGTTGGCATGTGTTACTAAGTATATCATGTTTTTGTTTTTGTTTTTCCTGTCTAGAATTAGGTATACCTTTGAAATGATATACTGGCCATCTTTATTCAGGTTATACTGAGGTTAGAATAAACTGTGTGAAACTATGTAGAATGTTTCAATGTAAAGTAAAATCTTATCTGTAGTGTGACTAATGTCACATGATCAATTTTTTTTCAAATTGACATTATATATCTGTATAACTGAATATCTTATTGTGATTATATATACTCTTTATCTCTCCTCTACATTGACTCTCTCTAGTTAATTGAAAATAGAAAAAAAATTTATTTCTTGACAAAGAATATCATCATGTTAAAACAAGTTATAGTTTTTGACTTAACCAATTTAAGGAAATGCTATTTTATTGTTTTCAAAGGAAGTCAGTTCTTTGACTCATCAAAATTTAGCATATCAAAATGTCATTGCATAAATTATATGTAAATCAAGTTATCTGAAATTACCAATGAACTACTTTCCACTATATTATCTCAAGAAACTCATACATAACACTTTCAAAAAATGGAATACACAAAACTCCTAGACTGCATACTAATTCTGAAAAATGCTGGTGAAATGAAAGTTTTTCTATACTGTGAACTAATCATTCTTGCACAGCCCAATATCTGCTGCCTCTCTCTTCTTACTTTATCAGATCCATTATATTTTTTATACTCAAAATAATTCATGGACAATTATTTTCCATATCCAGTGGCATAAAAAAATAAGATCTTCCAAGGTTTCAGTACAGTTCAGTCACTCAGTCATGTCTGACTCTTTGCGACCCCATGGACCTCAGCACACCAGGCCTCCCTGTCCATCACCAACTCCCAGAGTTCACTCAAGCTCAAGTCCATTGAGTCAGTGATTCCATCCAACCATCTCATTCTCTGTTGTCCCCTGCTCCTCCTGCCCTAAATCTTTCCCAGCAACAGGGTCTTTTCAAATGAGTCAGCTCATCCCATCAGGTGGCCAAAGTATTGGAGTTTCAGCTTCAGCATCAGTCTTTCCAATGAACACTCAGAACTGATCTCCCTTAGGATGAACTGGTTGGATCTCCTTGCAGTCCAAGGGACTCTCAAGAGTCCTCTCCAACACCACAGTTCAAAAGCATCTATTCTTCGGCACTCAGCTTTCTTCACAGTCCAACTCTCACATCCATACATGACTACTGGAAAAACCACAACCTTGACTAGATGGACCTATATTGGCAAAGTAATGTCTCTACTTTTTAATATGCTGCCTAGGTTGGTCATAACTTTCCTTCCAAGGAGTAAGCGTCTTTTAATTTCATGGCTGCAATCATCATCTGCAGTGATTTTGGAGCCCCCCAAAAGTAAATAAGCCACTGTTTCCACAGTTTCCCCATCTATTTGCCATGAAGTGATGGGACCAGATGCCATGATCTTAGTTTTCTGAATGTTGAACTATAAGCAAACTTTTTCACTCTCTTCTTTCACTTTCATCAAGAGGCTCTTTAATTCTTCTTCACTTTCTTCCATAAAGGTAGTGTCATCTGCATATCTGAGGTTTTTTTTATTTCTCCCATAAATCTTGATTCCAGCTTGTGTTTCATCCAGCCCAGCGTTCCTCATGATGGACTTTGCCTATAATTAAATAAGCAGGGTGACAATATACAGCCTTGACGTACTCCTTTTCCTTTTTGGAAACAGTCTGTTTTTCCATGTCCAGTTCTTACTGTTGCTTCCTGATCTGCATACAGGTTTCTCAAGAGACATGTCAGGTGGTCTAGTATTCCCATCTCTTTCAGAATTTTCCACAGTTTATTGTGATCTACACAATCAAAGGCTTTGTAAAAGTCAGTAAAGCAGAAACAGATGTTTTTCTGGAACTCTCTTGCTTTTTCAATGATCCAGTGGATGTTGGCAATTTGATCACTGGTTCATCCGCCTTTTCTAAAACCAGCTTGACAGTTTGGAAGTTCACAGTTCATGTATTATTGAAGACTGACTTGGAGAATTTTGAGCATTACTTTACTAGTGTGTGAGATAAGTGCAATTGTGTGGTAGTTTGGGCATTCTTTGGCATTGCCTTTCTTAGGGATTGGAAGGAAAACTGACCTTTTCCAGTCCTGTGGCCACTGCTGAGTTTGCCAAATTTGCTGGCATATTGAGTGCAGCACATTCACAGCATCATCTTTTAGTATTTGAAATAGCTCAACTGGAATTCCATCATCTCCACTAACTTTGTTCGTAGTGATGATTCCTATGGCCCACTTGACTTCACATTCCAAGATGTCTGGCTCTAGGTGAGTGATCACACCATTGGGATTATCTGGGTCATGAAGATCTTTTTTGTACAGTTCTTCTGTGTATTCTTGCCACTTTTTCTTAATATCTTCTGCTTCTGTTAGGTCCATACCATTTCTGTCCTTTATTGAGCCCATCTTTGCATGAAATGTTTCCTTGTTATCTCTAATTTTCTTGAAGATATCTCTAATCTTTTCCATTGTATTGTTTTCCTCTATTTCTTTGCACTGATCACTGAGGAAGGCTTTCTTATCTCTCCTTGTTATTCTTTGGAACTCTGATTTCAGATGGGTATATCTTTCCTTTTCTCCTTTGCTTTTTGTTTCTCTTCTTTACACAGCGATTTGTAAGGCCTCATCAGACAGCCATTTTGCTTTTTTGCATTTCTTTTTCTTGGGGATGGTCTTGATCCCTGTCTCCTGTACGACGTCACGAATCTCTGTTCACAGTTCATCATCACTCTCTCTATCAGATCTAGTTCCTTAAATCTATTTCTTACGTCCACTGTATAATTGGAAGGGATTTTATTTAGATCATACTTGAATGGTCTAGTGGTTTTACCTACTTTCTTCAATTTAAGTCTGAATTTGGCAATAAGGGTTCATGATCTGAGTCAGCAGTCAGCTCCTGGTCTTGTTTTTGCTGACTGTATAGAGCTTCTCCATCTTTGGCTGCAAAGAATATAATCAGTCTGATTTTGGTATTGAGCACCTAGTGATGTCCATGTGTAGAGTCTTCTCTTGTGTTGTTGAAAGAGGGTGTTTGCTATGATGGCGAGTGGCGGCTGTGGGGCGCTGGATCAGCGAGCGGTTGAGAGGAGATACCCCTGTCAAAGGTCAGAGAAACCCCAATAAGATGGTAGTTGCTGAGACACGGCATCAGAGGGCAGACAGACTGAAACCACAACCACAGAAAACTAACCAATCTAATCACATGGACCATAGCCTTGTCTAACTCAGTGAAACTAAGCCATGCCGTGTAGGGCCACCCAAGACTGTGGGTCATGTTGGAGTGTTCTGACAATATGTGGTCCACTGGAGAAGGGAATGGCAAACCACTTCAAGTATTCCTGCCTTGAGAACCCCATGAACAGTATGAAAAGGCAGAAAGATAGGACACTAAAAGTTTAACTCCCCAGGTCGATAGGTGCCCAATATGCTACTGGAGATCAGTGAAGAATAACTCCAGAACGAATGAAGAGACAGAGCCGAAGCAAAAACAACACCTAGTTGTGGACGTGACTGGTGATAGAAGCAAGGTTCGATGCTGTAAAGAGCAATATTGCATAAGTACCTGGAATGTTAGGTCCATGAATCAAGGCAAATTAGAAGTGGTTAAACAGTGAGATGGCAAGAGTGAACGCTGACAGTTTAGGAATCAGCGACCTAAAATGGACTGGAATGGGTGATTTTAACTCAGATGACCATTATATCTACTACTGTGGGCAAGAATCCCTTAGAAGAAATGGAGTAGCCATCATAGTCAACAAAAGAGTCTGAAATGCAGTACTTGGATGCAATTTCCAAAACGACAGAATGATCTCTGTTCGTTTCAAAGGAAAACCATTCAATATCACTGTAATTCAAGTCTATTCCCTGGCCAGTAATGCTGAAAAAGCTGATGTTGAATGGTTCTATGAAGACCTAAAAGACCTTCTAGAACTAACACCCCCAAAAGATGTCCTTTTCATTATAGGGGACTGGAATGGACAAGGAGGAAGTCAAGAAACACCTGGAGGAACAGACAAATTTGGCCTTGGAGTACAGAATGAAGCAGGGCAAAGGCTAATAGAGTTTTCCCAAGAGAATGCACTGGCCATGGCAAACACCCTCTTCCAAGTTTTAATGCATACTTTAAAAAAGAAAATTATTGGAGTATATTTGCTTTAAAATATTGTGCTTCTGCTGTACAGCAAAGTGAATAACTTATGTGTGTGTGTGTGTGTGTGTGTATCCTCTCTTTTTTGGATTTTCTTCCTATTTAGGTCACCACAGTGTGTTGAGTAGAGTTCCCTCCACTATACAGTACATTCTCATTAGTACAAACAATAAATTCTGTAGAGACTGTGGAGATAAATGAACTCTCCCACTCTGTTGTTTGGAATGTAAATTCATGTTAATTTTATCAAAAGAAAATTCGAACAAGTGCACATTACATGTTATGGACACAATTTGAGTAGTAATTACTTCTCTATGCAACAGTTGTAACATTTTCTCTTAGGAATATCTAGAAATAGATGGAGAAAATTTAAATATATAGCAATTTGAAAAACCTTTTGGGGAACTAAATTAAACATTTATTTTTTTAATAACTATATTTTGTTGTATTAACATATTGGTACATTAATATTTTATTATAAACTGTACTTCAGAATAGTCCTGAATATTCAATGGAAGGACTGGTGCTTTAGCTGAAACTCCAATACTTTGGCCACCTGATGCAAAGAGCTGACTCATTGGAAAAAATTCTGATGCTGGGAAAATTGAAGGCTGAAGAGGGGATGGCAGAGGATGAGATGGTTGGATGGCATCACTGACGCGATGGACGTGAGTTTGAGTAAGTTTCGGGCGTTGGTGATGGACAGGGAAGCTTGGCATGCTGCAGTCTGTGGGGTTGCAAAGAGATGGACATGAGTGAGCAACTGAATTGGACTGATACTTTAGGAATTCATTAATAATTGGGCAAAGAAAATATTACTGAAGTCACCCTAAATCATTTGCAGCCACATTTTTAAACATTGCTGTTTTGATGAAAATAGATCATCATTTAACTCCGTACAAAAAATAAGCTTAAAATAGATTAAAGACCTAAATGTAAGACCAGAGACTATAAAACTCCTAGAGGAAAACATATGCAGAATACTCCCTGACAGAAATTACAGAAAAATCTTTTTTTGTTCCATCTCCCAGAATAATGGCAATAAAAACAAAAATAAACAAATGGGACCTACTCATACTCAAAAACTTTTGCACAGCAAAGGAAATGATAAACAGAATCAAAAGACAACCCACAGATTGGGAGAAAATATTTGCAAATGGTGTGACCAATAAGGGATTAATCTCCAAAATTTACAAATAGCTCATGACATTTAACAGCATCAAACCAAACAGCCCACTTGAAAAATGAGAAGACCTAAGAAGATATTCCCCTAAAGAAGACATACAGATAGCCAATAGGCACATGGAAAGATGTTCAACATTGCTAATTATTAGAGAAAGTCAAATCAAACCTATAATGAGATATCACCTCACATCAGTCAGAATGGCTGTCGTCAAAAAAAAAAGAAAAATCCACAAGCAGTTAAAGCTGGAAAGGGTGTGGAGAAAAGGGAATCTTCCTACACTGTTAGTGGGAATGTAAATTAGTGCAGCCACCATTGAAAGCAGCATGGACGGTCCTCCCAAAACATTACATATAGAGCTACCATATGACCCTACAATCCCATTCTTGGACATATGTTCAGAGAAAAACATGATCCAAAAGGATACATACAGCCCAGTGTTCATTGCATCACTGTTTACAATAGCCAAGAAAGAGACTCACAGACTTAGAACGCAAACTTCTGGTGACCAGTGGGAAGGGATAGTTACAGAGTTTGGGATGGTCATGTACACACTGCTATATTTAAAATGGATAACCGACAAGGACATATTGCATAGCACATGGAATTCTGCTCAATGTTATGTGGCAGCCCGGACTGGGGCAGGGCGGGTTGGTTGAAGGAGAAATGGATACCTGTATATGTATGGCTGAGTTGCTTTGCTGTTCAGCTAAAACTATCACAACATTTTAAATTGGTTATACCCCAATACAAAAGAAACATTTCAAAAAAAAATGTTGGAGTTTTGGGAAATCATCTAGTGGTGGGGACCTCACCAAAATTAAATTTTCCCAAGATGTTTGACAACAATGAACAAGCAATAGTTTATAAAATGCAAGAACTGTGTCAACACGGATAATTCATTTTTTAAATAGGAATTCTCCCATGTTCAAAGTAGGATTATTCATACACAGATACTGTGATGATATATCTTACCAAGATCAGGAATAATATGGTGTGCATACTTTGTTGGTATTCATGGTATATGAAGAATCAAGTAGTGGAAGTGAGTCCAGTAATGAGTAATGAGGGTGGATGTGTAAAGAAGGAAAATATTGTACTATGAATTTTATTCTTGTAAGCATGATTGGTGTTCTAAAATGCATTTTTACCCTTGTTTATTGGTTTCCATTTCAGAAAATGAAATTTTGTTACTGCATTCACTTCTTGTATCTTTTTTTGACAAGTGGAAGATGTAACTTGGAGGCAAGTGCCTTGGATAAACTCCCACAGAGAATAGATTACAGGTTGCCACCTCCTTGATGCTAATATTCCAAGACTCCAAGAAAAACACCCCTGGAATGCAAAACTGGCAAGAAATTCATTTATCTTTTTGAAAAATTGTACACATCTCAAAGATACAGAGGAATAACATACAAACACATTTTTAAAAGGAAAAATGCTAAAAGAAAGGCTTAGTTTACTCTCTGTTTGGCATCAGAAAAATCTAAAATTTATTATTTTTAGATTTGTGTTTACCTATGTGTTTTCTCCTATTATTGTTCATATCTGTTGGTAACATTTGACTTTTCCATTATCTCTACCTCTAGTTCAACCTTTCTCTTAGTAGCTGCAGAGAAATCCAGCTGTCTAAATATCTAGCAAGTCCTTATCAAAATAAAAAGCAAAGCAGTTATCAGAATAACAATGGGATGGATTTTTTTAGAATCAGTGTTTGTCTTGGAGAATTACCTTTAAATATATCATGCTATTAATGAATTATTAAGGCAGATTCTTGATTAACAACATGATAAAATTAATTACACAAATTGTTATTTCTTTATTGCTTTACTCTTGAGCTTGATTATTAATTTTAAAATATTTCTATTTTATTTTAAAAATAACTATTTAATATTACTTATTTTATATATTTATATGTTTATATTTAGAATAATAATAAATATTTATTTAACAAATAAATAAAATAAAATATTTAAATTTTAAAATTGGAAGAATTTACCTTCCAATATTAACTGAATAATATTAGACCTGTCTTTTGCACCCTCTGTCTGTAAATGCCGGATTTCTATTAATCAAAAGCTTTCTTTTTCTATATCTTTCTGTCTTTTCTGTGAGTTTTTCTTGTAAAGCCAGTAAATTTTTCTTGTTTTCATCAATCACATAAGCAACATTACATTTACACACTAATCTAGGTGCTTTGGTAATTATTTTGTCTTCCCAGATAATTTTTCCTGGATGTGAAAGAAAACGATGTCCATGGCTGTTAGCAGGTTTTGCAGTCTTATTAGGAGGCACTCATTGAAGTGTTCAGATTGAAATTATAGTGTTTAATCTACATAGCTCTAATTGTTTTAACTCATTAAAACAAATACAAACAGTGGGCCATTTTTCACATAGGTTAAAATCAATAGCTTTATTATGATAAGTTAATTATGTCTCCATGAATAATAGGCATTCACCTGTGTTTATCTGTCTATATTTTACCAGCAAGAATTTACCTTCCAATATTAACTGAATAATATTAGACCTGTCTTTTGTAACCTCTGTCTGTAAATGCTGGATTTCTGTCTATAAATTAAAAGCTTACCTTTTCTACATCTTTCTGTCTTTTCTGAGGTGGCCTCATATTGTCGGTACCCAGCTGTTCCCTTCTGTATGTATTATTGGAAGTACAGGAAGAAAAGTAGTATAGAAGGTTAAATGTAAATTTGGTCCTTTAAGTCATTGAAACAACTCTCACTATGAATAGGACATTAGAATAAAATATAAGAATAGTATAGCAAGGTAAAATATTGGTAGTAAGTTCTTTAGAAGACCTCCTTACAATTGAGTTCAGTACCAGTTCAATTGAGTTCAGTATCAGTGAGTCTGGAAAACCTACATTTCTGGTGTTGTGTGGAAGCCACAATTTAGTTCTCCTGAGGTGTTGGCTCACATAGGAAACATGAATCCCACTAGGTATTCATTTCACATTAATAGCTTTCGGAATGATAAGTAACACTTGAAAGGATCCCTCTCAGCATGGGGACAGTCTATCTTTCCTCTAGAACACTTTTATGTAGATGAAATCTCCCAAGAGAAATGACAGACTTCTCTATGTTGATCCTCCAGGTCCTTACGAATTTAGTTTCCAGGGAAGGAGGAAGCCTTTTAAAATATTGGAAACAATTATGGGGAATTCAGTTAAATCAGGCCCAGGGCAGCATCTCAGACCCAGTCTGTAGATGTGTCAAACCTAAAATCAAAGGGAAAAGTATATTCTTGCTTGCAGGAATTCTGTACTTTTTACCAAAGCTAGTATAATAGTAAAGCTCCAGATCATTTTAATCCAATAGATTGTGGAAGGTTAGCCAATGAATTGTTGAATTGTTTTGTTGGGTTTTGGTTTCTTTAGAGTTTGGTTCATCCATTCTATTTATCCAAAGGCCTGAGGATAAAGAAATGTAATAACCAATAGGTACCCACAAACATTTATGTAACTTCTACATGGCAGGGAAAACAAAATTAATTCCTCTCTGATTCAATATGCTCTGATACCTTGAAGTAGGAATTTTGTGTATTATGAGAGGTAGTACTACTGTTTGATAATCAACTTTTGAGAAGGAAAAGATAATAGGCAATTCAGACATCATACATAATATAATTAGACCAAATCTCTTACCTTCCAAGGGTGTGGATTCTATAAAACCCAATTGCCACCAGGTTTCTTGTAAAGTTGATGAGGAATCTTCTGCAGGTATCTTGGAACTGGCATATAAAGAACTCTGACAAAAGCATTCCTCTTGAATAATTTCATCTTTTTGGTAGATGCTTCCCAGGTGGCACAGTGGTAAAGAATCCTCTTGCCAGTGAAGGAAACACGAGATCTGGGTTCAATCCCTGGGTTGGGAAAATCCTTTGACATAGAAAATGGCAACCAACTCTAGTATTCTTGCCTGGAAAACTCCATGGATAGAGGAGCCTGGTGGGCTACAGTCCATGGGGTCTCAAAAAAGTCAGACAAGACTGAGCGACTGAGCACACGCAGAGTCTAGTTACTCTGGCTTCGTTGGTGACACAGCAATTTTAACAAAGCAGATAAAGACTGATATAGGAATTGCTTCATAAGATAATTCCCATTACTCACTGAGTTCCTTTTATTTTTCTAAATTCAGGTAATTCCCTTGCGGAAACTTTTTAAAATGAATGAAAACTTTCCTTTCCTTTTTTTTTTTTTTTTTGGTCAGGCACAACTCAGATTTTTATTCCTAGAGAAATTTTGAGAAGTTTATGATGATAATCATGATGCAAAAAATCATCAAATTCCAATATATCTGAATGATTTAATTTCAATAAGACTTTCTTTCATTTGTACTTTTGAGTTTAACTTCTGCCTCCAGCACTTTCATAAAACTATTCTATGCCATTCAGAATTGTTTCTTCATACACTGAGGGTTTGTTGCAGAGAATTACACAAGATATTAGGATTTATTGGAATTCAAAAATCACTTTTGAGTTGATGGCAACACTGTATTAGCTCTCTACATTTCCAATTCCAGCTAGTTAGGACTACTTGAATTTTTAAATTTTTATTTTATTTTGGAGTATAGTTTTTAGCAAAAATGTTGCATTAGTTTCAAGTGTACAGCAAAGTGATTCAGTTATACATGTATCTATTTTTTGAAAATTTCTTATTAAAAATGGGGCTTCTGAGTTTGGAGTCTGTCATGTTTTAACTGTGTTTGTTTGTTTGTTTTCTTCTAACTTTGTCAGGAAAATCACTGCCTTAAAAATTTTTGCTGTTCTGCCTTTATTAAGCTCTACAATGGATTACTAATATCTAAGCAGGAAATTGGTTGTAAAGCCTCTACAAATCGACCATGAATTTTCCAAGTGACATTTTAGTTCTCATCAAAATCAAGAATTCCCTACTTTTCCAAACGTCCCCTGCTGCGTTAGACCAAACATGCATACACATGCACTTACGTGTGTTATTCTCTCTCACACTAGCATCATATAATCACATGTGTATTTGGAACAGGAATATCAGACATTCTAGTCAGGGTCTAATATCCTCTATTATCCCTGTGATGATCATCATCTCCTATTTCCACAAGATCTGATTTTTTAAGTAAGAGTTAGGAAATTTGGGGAATGTTTCCCAAGTAAATATCATAAGTAGAAAACAGCACTCATTCATAAATAGCTTGATAGTGCATTGAATGCTAGATCCTGTGCACCTGTAAGGTAGCTGTCAGGTAACCCAAGATAGCTCAGTAACCCATGGTAACTCAAAAGTGTGGTTCCCGTCTATCTTCTTGGAGGTGTTCAGACACTCCATGCACCAATACTTGCAGAAAAATGGAGAAATGTGTTATTTATCTCTAGTCTGCTAACAAGTTTTAAGTTAAAATTTCACTAGCAGCACTTTTATTTTCATAACAAAACAAGTGGAAAGGCTTCTCAAAATCTAGAATCTCTAAAGCAGAGAGAGAGACTATAGCCCATTTCAGTGGTTCAAAATCTCTTTAGCTTCTAGGAAGTAACCCAGACAACTAGAGTATTGCCATATAACTGATCCATTGTGGTTTTCTGACGTTCACTGAAGCTGGGACCCACTCTCTATAATACCCTACTTGTCCCTAAATTGTTTATTTGGGGTTTGTTTGCATACTTGCTGGCTTTTAGAAACCTCTAGTGTAGAATAGCTGTCTTGTAGATTGTAGCATTTGTTGGCTTTAGCTGACAACAGATGCCCTAAATACTTTACTTCATTCCAGCAGTACTGTAGTTTGTCTACTGACATCCTTTGCCCCTGTGAAGCAAGGATAGTTAGCCAAATTCAAGTATCAGTTTTGCATTGCTGTTTAGTTTCCAAGGGTACCAACAAATCATCTACATTGTGAATAATTCATAAATCTCTCAGGTGGGACAACTTTCCTCAAGTTTTCCTGTAAATAACAAGAGAAAATAAGTAAACTGAAATTCTGAAAACTCCTTTACCATAAATTCTGGACTCATTTATAAGCAAACACCAACAAAGCTTTAATAGTCATTCACAAGAGGAATAACGGGATAAAAGCAGAATGTAGATCAACTATAGAGAAAAGTTTTGTAGAAGATGGTACAAAAATAAAAATAGTTGCAGAGTTAGGAACTAAAGTACAGTTATTGAAACAGCAATTTATTTGCTTCATCAAAATCTTATACATAACCTTGATAGAGGGGTGACTACCTTGATCAAATTTACCTTCCTCTTTACTGAACACATGGAAGTATTGAGTGACTTCCCGTTTTACCTATCCCTATTTTTCTAATTCTTGTGTAACTGTTTTACTTCTGATTGAGTGCTGACAAAGGATGTGGTTTTACACTTGGCCTTGGCTTATTGTTTTGTTAGCTATATTTGTTTTACATGTCAAATTAAACCAGTATCATTATCTTCAGAGCCCAAACTGATACATTTATTTGTTGCCATTAAGGGTATTTTTCCAACATACTGTGAGACTGCCACTGCCTTACCCCCTTTTCTTTCAGAAAGGACAAAATAGTCAGATAAAATGCCTTTTGTTCCCCCAGGGAGCTCCATAATTATTCCATCTGGCATACAGAATACTGAGGCTTAATTTGCCTAGCCGTTGTCTTCCAAATTAGTTTACAGGTGATTGGGAGGGGAAACTACCTACCTCAGTTAAAAGAATATATTTGTGTGAAAAATACTGAATAAAAAGTAAAGAAAAAAGTGAAAAACTGACTAAAAACATCAACAACTGATACTGATGTATCATCAGATCAAAACTAAGACATTTGTATGAAATAAATAGTGTTGGTATGTACTAGGAATGGCAAGGAATAAAATAGCATAAAGGAAATATATCGAAACATATTTCACCAGTCACTGCCTCAGAGATTTCCTTCAATCCATCAATGTTAAGCCATTTGCTAGTTATTCCCTAGATGAGGATTTTGCCCTTCTGGGATTTCGTGAATCCCTGTTGCTGCCATTTCTGTGTTGCTTGAAGTCTCTTTCTCCAATCCATCTTCCATTGTCTCGGCCTCTTGCAGTAATGATATACAGTGTTTCTCCCCTAGCTCCCTTCAGAGGATGTGCAGAGAAAGGGTTATATTGAGAATAAATAGTTCAAACTCAGAAGCAGACACTGTATTTTTAAAATTATTTTATTTCTTCTTATCTCTATGTTGTCCCTAAACTAAGTAGCTGCTGCTAAGATTTAAGTAATAGTCTACCTTTGCCATTCTACTCTCTTTTTCTTCATGC
Source organism: Giraffa tippelskirchi (assembly GCF_054371585.1). Classification (NCBI taxonomy): domain Eukaryota; kingdom Metazoa; phylum Chordata; class Mammalia; order Artiodactyla; family Giraffidae; genus Giraffa; species Giraffa tippelskirchi. The sequence goes on along the minus strand of NC_137282.1, from coordinate 40,813,715 downwards.
GAGCTTGAATAGTTGACAAGAGAACATAGGAAAGAAGAAAAAATAAATGAGTAATAACAGCAGGTGGATAGCAGGTGAATTACATAGGAGGCCTGGGTAGCTTTGCACTGGCATCAGCTCCACTGGCAGTCTGAATAAGAAGGGCTGATTTTCCTCCTTTTGAGATAAAAACATAGAATTTAAGGCTCCCCCCCGCCCCCCGCCGTGTCGATATTTCCACCTAGTATTTCTGTTTGCCTTCTCCAAGTGCCAAGCGCAATGACTGGTGAAATTATTGACTTCATGTAGGGACACAGCCTCCTAATCAAGTTCTCAGTTATCCTCTAATCAAATCTCTGTGATTCCTGCTTCCTAGCCACATGGTATGTGGATGATAAAGGTTAAATCCAGGCTAATACGTGAAGAGATCCCAGTTAGGTCATGAGATTCACAAATTGGGTCCTGAGAAATAGTGGTTCATTACCAGCTAAAGATATTGTGCACCTGTCTCTTTTTGCATGGAAATGCACATGTGAAGGGGCCATGGATCTGAAAGATCATTGTCTCCCTCTTCACAGGAGTTGATTTTGAGGAATGGAGGGACTAAGGGATGCAGGAGGATGAAAGAAGAAGGGAACAGTAGAGAAAAAAGGGTTCTGTGAACAACAAAGTAACATAAATGATCACATTTCCCCTTAATTTTTTCTCTTAGTATTTTCTTCTGGCTATTTTTTAACTTTCCTCTTAAGATGATACTCACCCCACAAATAACAACCATTTACTTGTGACTGGTTATCTATAAATACCTTATTTATCCAAATCTGAGACACCATCTTCTGGCTTACTGCAAGATTGGATTCATATATGTAAACCTGTTTCAAATATGATGGAGACATATAAGTCACTTATGAAAAAGACCTGCAGAATATATTCCTATCTTACCATATTTTTATACCATCAAAAAAAAAAAAAAAACTAGCAGTGATCTTTACAAGATGCAAGAACTTGCATTACCAATGCTTATGCCACCATAAAATCTTGAACTTGGAGAGGATGTTTTGTCTGGTTCTATACTAACGGGCCTCCTGGTGGCTCAGATGGTAAAGAATCTGCCTACAATGTGGGACACCCAGATTCAATCCCTGGGTTGAGAAGATCCCCTGGAGAAGGAAATGGCAACCCACTCCAGTATTCTTGCCTGGAAAATCCCATGGTCAGAGGAGCCTGGCAGGCTACAGTCCATGGAGTCTCAAAGAGTCGGACATGACTGAGCCACTTCACTTTATACCCTGTAAGGAATTCTATGGAAAAAGGTAGATCTGATATTCGGAGACAACTTGGCATATTGGTCACAAAATGTTCTATCTGTTGGGTTGGACAAAAATGTTCATTAAATAAGAGGTTAAAGAAAAATCCAAATTAACTTTTTGACCAAAATGATATTTCTTCTCCAAATGCCCTCTCTCATATTTTTATGACTATATTTTAATTTTTTATTATTTATATATTAATATGTGTGTGATGTTGTCAGAGCCCTCTCCCATTGCAAAGCAGTCTGCATTTGTCATTTATGTCTTAGAACATTTTACCAAATGTTATTTGCAGAATATGAACCACAAACTCAAATCTTTCAATTGGGTATTTGATCAGTTACTCGATTTTTTTATCCCTTCTTTTAAGAAGGATGACACCATTCTAGGAGGAGAGAACTGTCTGTCTTGTTCAGAAATTCATTCCAGACCTTCAAACTGTGATTATCATGGAATAGCACCAAATAAACAAGAATAGGTTAGATAATACACATAAAATCAATTGTTTCTAAATATTTTGAAACAACTGGAAAAGACTCCATATAAACTAACACCTGCAGACAGTGACTGAAGCCATGAAATCAGAAGATGATTGCTTCTTGGCAAGAAAGTGATGACAAACCTAGACAGTGTGTTGGAAAGCAGAGACATTACTCTGCCAACATAGGTCCATATAGTCAGGGTATGGTCTTCCCAGTGGTCACATACAGTTGTATGAGCTGGGCTGTATAGAAGGCAGAACACCAAAGAATTGATGCCTTAACACTGTGGTGCTGGAAAAGACTCCTTAAAGTCCCTTGGACAGCAAGGAGATCAAACCTGTCAATCTTAAGGGAGATCAACCCTGAATATATCCTGGAAGGACTGATGCTGAAGCTGAAGCTCCAGTGTTTTGTTCATCTGATGCGAACAGACGACTCATTGGGAAAGTCCCTGATGCTGGGAAAGACTGAGGGCAGAAGGAGAAGAGTTTTCAGAGAATGAGATGGCTGGGTGGCATCACCGATGCGATGAACATGAACTTGGGCAAACTCTGGGAGATGGTGAGGGACAGAGAGGCCTGGCATGTTGCAGTCCATGAGGTTGCAGAGTCAGACACAAATGGGCGACTTAACAACAACAAAAAACACCTACATGTTTTATCCATCTAACCACTTCAAGTATTTGGGGAATGTACTGCATTAGAAATTATAAATAATTATTCTTCCATTAGTACTTCCCCAGTGGCTCAAACAATAATGAATCTGCAATGCAGGATACCTGGGTTTGATCCCTGGATTGGGAGGATTCTATGGGAAGAAACTCAGTGGTTTTGCATGCTCCCACATGTGAAATAAGACTGTAAGTGGAAATATAGATGAAAGAAACCATAAAAAGTTATGTAATAACTGTAAAGGAAAATTGTCAGAATATTAATTCATACACATTAGAAAATGATACTTAGAGGATACTTAGTGCATTTTTCCATCAAGCTGAAAAATTGATCTATTTCAGCATAAAGACAACATAGGCTTAAATATAGTTTTAGCCAATAGATCATTTTGCACAACATTAAGCCTGCAAACACTTTCAAGAATTCTTAATGCTGCAGTACTTTTAAACAACTGTGATGCAGTTAATTTCTACTGTGCATATAGGCAACCAACAACCATAGAAGCAAAATTCAGGGAGTTACAGACCAAATACAGAAAGTGTTAACAAAGTAAGTTAGAATTGAAAGAAACTGGGGTAAAGGAAAATCATTCTGGTTTGCACGTAAATACGTAAAGACTGAACTGTGAATCCACAGCACAAATTCATTGTTTCCAAACGGAATTAGAGATAAAAAAAACTTATACAACACACATATACCAGTCTATTTCAAGATCCCAAGAGTTATACTAACCCAGCGTTATATCTGTAGATAAACTTAATTTGAAATTTGGCAGTTTGGTGATTCTATGATTCCATGACCAATTTTGGAGCTTACTGTACTATGTTAATTACTGTTGTTGTTGTTTAGTCATTAAGTCATGTCTGACTCTTTGTGATCCCATGGACTATAGCACGCTAGGCTCCTCTGTCCAAGGGATATCCCAGGCAAGAATATTGGATAGGGTTGTCATTTCCTTCTCCAGGGGATCTTCCCAACCCAGGTGTTGAACCCATTTCTCCTGCATTGGCGGGAGGTTTCTTTACTGCTGAGCAACCTAAGAAGCCCCAAGCATAATGGAGTGTGTAGCCAGTCTCTTCTCCCACAGATCTTCCTGACCCAGGGATCGAACCCTGGTCTCCCACATTGCAGGCATATTCTTTACCATCTTAGACACCAGGGAAGTCCATGTTAATTACTACCTTGATGCAAACTTATATTTCTTTAAGCCTGCATTTTTCATGTTTAGTTGTACCTCATTTTTTTATGTTCAAGATAATAGGGACTGAGTTTCTCGCATGTGCTTCAATTTGGGTAATTCCATTATGTATTATTGCTGTAGCACATTCCCATCAGTGTAGCACTTGTCTTTCAGGATTATGCTGCCCTACGGTCTATATGATTCCAAGGGTGTCCCAGGTGGTGCTAGTGGTAAAAAAAACTCACCTGCCAATGCAGGAGACATGAGACCTTTCATTCTGTCCCTGGCTCGGGAAGATGACCTGATGAAGGGAATGGCAACCCAATCCAGTATTCTTGCCTGGAGAATCCCATGGACATAGGAGTCTGGCAGGTTATAGTCCCTGGGGTCACAAAGAGTCGGACACAACTGAAGTGACTTAGCATGCATCTGATGATCCATATAGTCTACCTGCACTTTTGAATCTTCATCTGATGTAATTCTTGCCAAACTGCTTTGTTTTTATTTTCCTTAATTAGGTTTCACTTTCTTTAAATGATCAAAAATATATTTTCAGATATTTTAGAATGAATGCTACAGGTTTTAGAAGTTTACTACTTAAAAGAATGTGAATTCACTGTTTCAGTAGTCTCTACTTTTTCCCACTACATAAATTTTTGAATATATATATATGTATAATAATGATAATTCTGAACAAATTAAGGATTCTTTGTGCCTTTTTGAAGTGGGTGGTTTCTCATGACAAAGCCTAATGGGAAACGGTTCAAATTGTGGAAAGCTGCTTCTCTGGTATGTTTTGTTATGGGGCACGTAGGATCATTTGCCTGGTTCTATCTTTTTGGTCACTTCCTCTAAACAAATTGGATTTCCTAGAGGAGCTTGGCCTGTATGCAGCTGATAAGTAGAGCAGCAGGCTATGCTTGCATTTGGTATTCCTCCTACAACTTTGACTTCATTCTTTTCATCCAATTTTCTGGTTGTTATGGTTTGCACTGATGATTTTCCTCTTCTGCCTCTTCTTTCCCTTTCACTCAAATACAATTTCTTGTCCCTTTCAGTGCTTGTAATAATAAGGTGCTTTGTCAAGCAATGCTAATATGCTGTCTCTAGTCATACTCCTTGGAATGACTCATCCCACAGAAAGGCATTTTGCCTTGCTTGCCTCCCAAAATATAGATAAACAACTACAAATCTTTGGGAACCCAGGTTAGAATTTAGCATAACATGCAATGCAAAATAAAGCCACATTAATTCCATTAAGGTTTTTTAAATTTCTGCCTTAGTGACCTGAAGTTGTATTTGAGGTTAGAAAAATCATAAGAGATTTACAGATCCATAGACTGTATTAATTAGGCTGGAAGCACAGGAGGAGGCACTGTGTGACTGAAAGGCACAGAAATAACAGAATCTCTGAATAAGATGTACAAAAATAATTATGGCATATCTTATCTATTGCTTGCTATAGACTTAAGGATTTTCTCCATGTTAATAAAGTCACTGGAATGAAGAAGATATTATGTTTCGAACTGGCAATTGTGGTTATCAAACATGTTTATTTGAATTGATGAGTACAGAAACATAATTTCCATTCATGAATTGAAAATACTAACTATAAACATTGTATTACTCACAATAATGTGGGACCAATGAGGTAAATAAAGGTTATATATAAACGCTTTTTATAATCCACCCCATAAGTCAAATAAATATGCATTAAAATATATTTAAAAAATCTAATTCTAAAATGTAATGAGACAATAAGGCCAAAGAGTTTTGTGTGTGTGTGTATGCTGTGAATCAATCTACTACAAAAGATGAGAAGTAACTAACTTCTTAAAATACTCATCTTCAATACAGAGTAGAATTAGCTTAAAACACAATAATGTGCATTTTAAACTATAAAAATATACACAGCAATATATCAGGAGATAAAGATTTATATCTTTTATGTATTTTATTTTAGATTATGTAAAGACAGCAGAATATAATAGGAGAGATAGTTTAAATAGCTTACTCAACCATAACCAAAATATTTTACTTTTATTTTTTTTAATTTTTTAAATTAGTTTGTTTATCTATTTTTTAACTTTACAATATTGTATTTGTTTTGCCAAACATTTACATGAATCCACCATGAGTGTACATGTTTTCCCCTTCCAGAACCCCCCTCCCACCTCCCTCCCCACCCCATTCCTCTGGGTCATCCCGGTGCACCAGCCCTGAGCACCCTGTACCATGCATCAAACCTGGACTGGCGATTCGTTTCACATATGATAATTTACATGCTTCAGTGCCATTCTCCCATATCCTCCCACCCTCGCCCTCTCCCATAGAGTCCATAATGCTGTTCTATTTATCTGTGTCTCTTTTGATGTCTCGCATACAGGGTTATCTTTACTGATTAACTAAATACCATATATATGTGTTAGTATATTGTATTGGAGTTTTTCTTTCTGGCTTACTTCACTCTGAATAATAGGCTCCAGTTTCATCCACCTCATTAGAACTGATTTGAATGTATTCTTTTTAATGGCTGAGTAATATTCCATTGTGTATCTGCACCACAGCTTCCTTATCCGTTCGTCTGCTGATGGGTATCTAGGCTGCTTCCATGTCCTGGTTATTATAAATAGTGCTGCAATGAACATTGGGGTACACTTGTCTCTTTCAATTAGGCAATTTTCCAAAGGCTGTAATGCCTTACTGCTAAGTCAACTCTACTTTTCCCTACAAGGTACTGTTTTAGTACCTGATAAATTATATCATTAAAAAATTGACCTAGAAAATAATGCTCTCTTTTGTGTATGTGCTAATTTCTCCTGTTGTATAGAGATGCCAAAAATAAAAATTTAGTTTATCTTAGTGTTTTAAAAGCAAATACAAAGTTAATTCAATTTCTTCATTGTAGAGAAAATCTCTAATTGGATTTTAAGCTATTTTCACTACATACTTACTGTAATTCTTTGCACCAGTATTTGAGAGAGAAATCTAGAAAAAATTATACTGATACTTGCCCAAATGCTTTTCAGGCTTTGAGAACTGCATTTGATCATTTTTAGTATTGAAATAGTTGTTAGAACATTCCAAAAATAATAATATAAATAAAAGGACTACACAAAACAAAGAAAACCATGATTTAAAAAAAATAAGATTTAAAATTGTCTAAGTTTACCTTTACAAAATGTTGATTCGATACTTTTATATATTGTAATATGATTACCACCATGTCTGTGCTTAGTTGCTCAGCCATTTCTGACTCTTTGTGACTCTATGGACTGTAGCCTGCCAGGCTCCTCTGTCCATGGGATTCTCCAAGCAAGAATGCTGGAGTGGGTTGCCCTCCTCCAGGAGATGTTCCCAACCCAGGGATTGAACCCAGGTCACCCTCATTGCAAGTGAATTCTTTACCATCGGAGCCACCAAGGAAGCCTGAGAATGCTGAAGTGGGTAGTCTATCCCTTCTCCAGGGGACCTTCCCAACCCAGGAATTGAACCAGAGTCTCCTGCATTGCAGCCAGATTCTTCACCAGCTGAGCTACCAAGGAAGCCTGACTACCACCATAGGGTTAGCTAATATCTCTATCATCTCACATAACTATTTCCTTTCTGTGATGTGAACAATATAGGTCTAGTCTCTTAGCAACTTTGAAGTTTATAATAGAGCAATGTTGTATATAATCACTACATTTTACACTGAATCTCCAGGACCTATTTATCTACTGGTTGCGATTCTGTGCTCTTAACATTTAGCCAGGTATCCCACCCACCAGGTCCTGGTAACCACCATTCTATTCTGACATTTACAGAAAACATATTTTTTGAAAATATTATGTTCAAATTATAATAAGGAAAATAAATCTATAGAGGCACCAAAAAGTAGAACACTAGTCTAATTTGAAATAAGTGATACTATATCTGATGCCTGCAAGATAAAGGAAAGGTGAATGAGTATTCAAAATATAGAGAAAGGATATACAAATTCTTGTAGCAATAAAAGGCCCATAGAGACAAGAGACCAAGGTAGCTAGAGATTAATGAATGAAGCAGAGAGTGCAATGAAATTAAGTCAAGATGAAGGAAGAGTTTATGTCTGCTAGGCATGTTGAAATTCATTCTAAATTTAATAGGGATAGAGTGAGTGATATTAAGCTAGAAAACAACAAGAATAAATTTGCTTTTATAAAATATCAGTTCCTCTGTCATTTGGGGAAGAGAGCAGAAGTGACAAGTTTAATGGCAATAAGGGGATCATATACGAATTTATTCATCCGGTTCAGAAAATGTCTGTCAAAGGGGTCAATTATATAAATATTTTTTATGTTACATAAATTATATAACTCACATGTTACACATCAATCACATCTTTTAATACAATATGTGCAATTATTTTCAACTTAATGCATAAATGTACTTTATGCAAATAGATTGTTATGGCCAGCTTTAACAGAAATATACTTTGATAACAATTCTATTTTATACAGACATAAGTATCTAGTATTTAAATCAAGAATATATTTTAGAAGATGTACTTATCATTTTCTTTTAATGTACTCATTTGTCATATACTTGATATCACATTTCTCCCATGTAAAATAAACATTTGATATAGCATAATGTAGCATATACAGAAAAACAAACCTCAATATGAGAGTATTACAATTCTCAAACCTAAGAGAACATTCCACTTGCTACATCTTGAGGAGAGTCTTACCTTCAATAATCAACTATGACCTATTAATGTATTTTCAAAAGCCAAAAACAAAAGCACTTACTATGCACTTAAAACATTATAACATTCAAAAAACAATGAATTGATTTTATTTATGCAGCATATTCTTGAAATAAAAACAAATCTTGTCTACATGGTTAAATCAGAAAGTATTGGATTGATATATAAACTCCAAACAAGTAGTTGATAATTTTAAAAAAGTCAATGTGTGCCTATGAGAGATTTTGGTTGGGGATAAGGTAAACAATATGTCTTGAAATGAAAATGACTGAAATGTCTGTTTATCCTTTAAGACATTATCAAACAATTTCCAGTTTTTTTCCATTTTGTTAAATGGGGGCCAAAAACTTTCTTTGAAAAACTGGATAAGGCTTTACAATATTATGAGGATATAATAGGATTGTGCAAAGTTAACCAAATAATAGCTATAATTAATATAGTAAAATCCAGATTTTTGATTTATTATTTTGATTTATCCTTTTCAATACACTGTTGGAGATGTATAAAATGTATAAAGACTTTAAGTATTTTTTCCTGAAAACATCTCTAATGTTTGACTTATCTATTCATGTTTATAAAGCAAATTTAACCATTGGTTTTATTTTGCATGATTATTTTTCTATTCATTATAACATGCTAACTATTTATGTTCTCTGGAATTGGAGCATTCTATTTTTCAACTATATAGCTCAACATTTTAAGTTTGAAAAGTTTTGTTTTGATCCTTTGTTTTCTCCAACTGTTTCTGTGTTCAGATGTTTTCATGAAAGAAGACGTTAAATTCTCCTTCCTTTCACATAAAGTTTGAATTCTTCATTGATGCATAAGCTTAAAGAAAATTTTATTAGTGAGTTTAAGGATTTCACATAACTTTCCACTTCCCTCTCTGCCTCAACACTGGCTCAGTGTAAAAGCTCTCATTTAATCCTGTCATCATGAAATTTCAGTGAGGGATAATGTGTGGTGTTATGGAGTTTTCTTTGTTCTTCATTATTTCTCACATCTATTACCACCTGGAAGTAAGGGGATCTTTTAGTGTAGTGATACAAAATGTTATGCTAACAGAAGTGTTCAGTAATACCAAGGAGAATTTTTTTTTTTTCTAAGTAGTCTGCACTCTAAGAATCTACTACTGAGCATATACTCATCAGGATTCATATCCAATTAGCAGTAGGAAATTTCAAACAACAAACATTCCTTTTTGAGTATGCTTATTGAAACTTTTTGAGTAATAAATACAAAACCAAATTTTATAAGATATAATCCTATTTGAAAAACTATATATTTAAAATTCCATGTGCCTTCATTGAATTATTGAATGTGATTATATTTAGTCTTTCTTACCAGTCTAAGAAATATTTATATTCATTTATATTTAGTAATCATTTTTATTTTAAGCTCATCCCTTCTTAAATATAGTATATAAAATGGTCTACAAACTCTACATTGGCATTTGATATAACAAAGCATGTCCATTAATTATATATCTTCAGGACTTTACAGTCTAACAACTTATTAATAAGTATACAAAACACGTTTGAAAGTTAGCTTATATTTAGTAGGGAAGGACAAGTAAAAATATCTTCTTGTTTAAATTATAGTTGAATAGAAACGTCTTCCTATAACTGATACATTTATGCCATTAAAAATTTTCATCCCTCCCCAAAGCTCATTTCCTCTTCTTTGCCTCTTCTATGTATGTCTGTCTGTATCCATACACAGATACGCATATGCATGCATTTTTATTACAAAAAAGATTGTGCTAAAATATTAATAATATAGCTGAACTACTGAGTCTTGACAAGCATACTATCAATAAATTTAATAAATATTTTTGGAAAATGAAATTAAATCCTTATCTTAAAAAGTCTTCTAAATTATAATATATTTTTATTTTATATTATTTAACTGGATCAAATATAAGCTTTATTATGATTAGATTTCAGTAAATGGGGATTTGATTGAAGTTTAAAGAATTTGAACATTATTTTATTAATATTAGAAAAAAGTAATAAATTATTGCCATTTTTGTATTTTCATCAGCAGAATAAATAGAATTATTTTCCATTAACCACTAACTTTTAAAGGAACCTGAAGTGCTACAACTTAATCTAAAGTCCATTATTTTCCATAAGACTGTACAGTTAATACAACAAATGTGTGTAAATACTGTCATTTTTTTATCCTTATTTTTTCTTAAGTTTATACTACAATACCTTTCTTCATTAACATGCCAATTAGAGTCCTTACTAAAAATGCCAGCATTTTATACCTTGCAAAATATTAATCTTATATTTTCACTTTAATTTTCTTCTCAGCAGGATACGATTGAACATCATTCCGAATTTCTTAAAACAAAACAAAAAACTCCATCGCCAGGAATTAGTGACAATAGAGTATCCTGATTTTCTTTGCTCCCTAGCCCCACCGCTAAGGCTTCTCTTAAAGGGGTCTCAAAACTCTAGGGTACTTTAAGGCTTCACCTTGGGTTCTTTTCTCCTTGTATTGCATAATGTTGCATAATGTTATTTACCCTCAAGGCTTTAAAATAATCTGTATTCCAATGATTGCCAAATTTAATTGTTATAGTCTTGCTCTCTCCCATAAATGCCAGACTCATATATCCATTTATCCAACAAACTACTCAGATTTTTCCTTTGGAAATATACTAGATATCCATATTTTATACATCCAAAAGAAGATATTTGGACTTGCTCCCTCTGCACTCCTTTGCATCAGTTCATAATTCATTCATTCTCTCATTATAGCATCAGAATTCTTCTTGGCATAAATTACCCCAAATTAATCTAATTCCTGCCTGCTTTCAGAAAAGGCATTCTCTTGGTTGTACCTCCAAAATATTTCTCAAATGAATTTTTTCCCCACATTTCCTCTAATACCATTTATTACAAATCCATTTTCTCCCTCTTAAACTAATGCAAAAGCCTAAGAATTAGTTAAATTTGGGTTTTGTTTTAAACAGATTTAATCACATCCATAACTTGATTAAATCACCCAAAGTCTTTCTACTAGTATTAGAACAAATCCAACCTTCCTATCTACTTCTGCTTCATTGACTATGCTAAAGCCTTTGACTGTGTGGATCACAACAAACTGGAAAATTCTTCAAGAGATAGAAATATCAGACCACATTACCTGTCTCCTGCGAAACCTGTATGCAAGTCAAGAAACAACAGTTAGAACTGGACATGGAACAACGGACTGGTTCCAGATTGGGAAAGGAGTACATCAAGGCTGTATATTGTCACCCTGCTTATTTAACTTATGTGTAGAGTATATCATGCAAAATGCTGGGCTGGATGAAGCACAAGCTGGAATAAAGATTGCCGGGAGAAATATCAATACCCCTCAAATATGCAGATGACATCAACTTTATGGCAGAAAATAAAAGAAGGAATTAAAGAGCATCTTGATGAAAGTGAAAGAGGAGAGTGAAAAAGCTGGCTTAAAATTCAACATTCAAAAAACTAAGATCAAGGCATCTGGTCCGATCACTTCATGGGAAAGAGATGGGAAACAATGGAAACATTGACACATTTTATTTTCTTGGGCTCCAAATCACTGCAGATGGTGATTGAAGCCATGAGATTAAAAGACGCTTGCTCTTTGGAAGAAAAACTGTCACTAACCTAGACAGTGTATTAAAAAGCAGAGACATTACTTTGCCTACGAAGGTCCCTATAGTCAAAGCTATGGTTTTTCCAGTAATCATGTATGGATGTGAGAGTTGGACCATAATGAAAGCTGAGCACCAAAGAATGGATGTTTTTGAACTGTGGTGTTGGTGAAGACTCTTGCGAGTCCCTTCGACTGCAAGGAGATCAAACCAGTCAATCCTAAAGGAAATCAATCCTGAATATTCATTAGATGGACTGATACTGAGACTCCAGTACTTTGGCCAGTTGCTGTGAATAGCTGCCTCATTAGAAAAGACCCTGATAGCTGGGAAAGATTGGAGGCAGGAGGAGAAGGGGACGACAGAGGACGAGATGGCTGGATGGCATCACTAACTCAATGGACATGAGTTTGAGCAAGATCCACGAGATGCTGAAGGACAAGAAAACCTGGCATGCTGCAGTCCATGGGTTCGCAGTCAGACACGACTGGGTGACTGAACAACAGCAGCCTTGAAAGTGTGAAGTGAAAGTGAAAGTGTCTCAGTTGTGTCTGACTCATGCCATGGGCTAGACTCCATGGAATTCTCCAGCCAGAATAATGGAATGGGTAGCCTTTCCCTTCTCCAGTGGATCTTCCCAACCCAGGGATCAAACTCAGGTCTCCTGTATTGCAGCTAGATTCTTTACTAGCTGAGCCACAAGGGAAGCCCAACAACAGCCTTCAAGTCATGATTTAGAAATCTGATCCCTCCTTTCTCCTGCAGTGAGACCTCTGCAACATTCCTCATTCTGTTGTAGCTATACTTGTCGTTGTTCAGTTGCTCAGTTGTGTCTGATTCTTAGAGACCCCAATGACTGCAGCCCTTCAGGTTGCCCTGTCCTTCACTATCTCCTGGAGTTTGCGCAAACTCGTATCCACTGAGTCAATGAGGCCATGCAACCATCTTTTCTTCTGTTGGACCCTTCTCCCCTGCCCTCAATCTTTCCAGCATTAGTGTCTTTTCCAATGAGTCAGCTCTCCTTTAACATTTGTCTTACTCATCAGTTAGTTCTGGTTTATTCCCATCTCTTGGTCTTTGTACAGATTCATCTGCATGGGAATCTATTTTCCTGGGAGGTAGGACTTTTTCTTCCTTATCATTAAGCCCTGATTTTAGATGTTGCCTTATTACTCTTTCCATTCTATCTAAAATAACTTCCCAGTGAGTAGTTAATCATCATATTGATCACTTTTTGAAATATTACATTTTTGGTATTCTGTGAGCACTTTTCTGTATCCCCACATCTCAGACACATACTAATAAAGGAAGCTCCATTGTGGCCAAAAACATTTGTCTTGCAATTTTTCATCTCCAGTGCTTACTACAAGGATTGATAGATTATAGAGAAATATTTGTAAATATTTTTTCAAATAAATATTGATGAAATGCAAACTATTTAAGCAAAATAACAGATGAACAATTTAGTTTTTCAGAAATAAATTTGCAATTCTAAATTCTATACCTACTAGATTAATGACTTCCTTGTGCCAGGCATTATTGATAAAGTTTAGTTCAGTTGACTCTGGCATTGACTTGTGAGCAAAATTATATCTTTATATCTCATGGTGAAGTTAACAAAGTTAATTCATTTATGGTTACACTTAATAGTAGTGTTAAAAGTACTAGATACTAATTTGGTATCTCTTATCTATCTCTAGTGAAATTTGGCTTTCAATTTACAATGTTAAATTATTGAAAAATATCCATTTGTACATGATTTCTAAAAGCATGATTTTATGTTGATATCATCAATAAATATATCCAGAATTTATTTTCTGGGAAGACTTTTATAGTGGCACATTTATGGCTTTCTCACAATATAAAAATATGGCACATCATAGAAAAAATATATATATAAATTTAGAATGACAAAATTTTGAGTCATAAGCCCCTCTCTCTTTATTTTTATAACAGCCACTTTTCAAACAGCTATTATTGATGCCATCAAGCTCATACTTCATTTTGACAGGTTAACATAACTATCAATATAGAAATAAATAGGTCATGAAAACATTAAGAAACATTCCAGAGAACTATACATTTACTTTTTACCTAAAAACAGAAGAAACCCATAAGAAATTGCCAGTTACTCTATAGATCAGAAAAGGACCACACCCCTAAACAAAATCATAAAAACTTGAAAAAAGTTACAATTGCCAAAGACATTGATATTAACATCATTAATAATAATGTATTATTTAATCCTGTTATTTAATTCAAAGTTAATTAATAAATCTAAGTTAGCACAATTTACATTTGGAATTAAAATATACCTTTGAAAACATTTTTTTCAAACTAAGGAATTTAAATTCTATTTTGATACTGTGGTTTCCATATGCATGAAAATATGCCCCTGGAAACCTCAGTGAACTTATAAGGGTGACCCAGGGTATTTAAAATTTTCAAAAGAAACATAGAAACATCTGACAAAATCATATAAACGATGATATTAAGTGGTTTGGTCTTAAACTTTCGACTAAATTTAGTAAACTGTATGCTTGAGTTCTGTTTTTCAACTGAGTATTTCTCCTTACTAGGGGTGGTCTGAAAATCTTACTGATACCTTAAGGTGACATGAACTTAAAATATTTATAAAACTTACTTATGTCTAGATATAATTTTCAAAATTTGTTATAGCATAAGGCTATGAGTAATATGACTTCATTTTCAATAATTCAACTAACCTAAAATTGTTATATAATTTTTATAATTGTTATATCTTCTTTTTGGATTGAACCTTTGATCATTATATGTAGAATCCTTATTCCTCTCAAAATCTTAAGAAACCTAAGTGATAAAAGCAATCCTGTCTTTAATGTTAGTGTGAGAATGTTGCTCATCAAAAGGTGATTAGTTTTAGGTTATATTTATCATATTTGCAATATCATTGAGCTGTATTTTTCATGGAACTTAATGATGGAAGGATCCTTAATTTTTTTTAGTGTAATTGTAACTCTGCTTTACTCTTTTTTTGCCATTGTTGATGAGGTACTGTTTCTGTTTTTCCCCTTGCTGAAGATAGGTTAGTACTTTAGTTATAGTATATTGTGCATATAGTGTATTGTTTATATCATATACGGTCACTAAGTGTATACATGTAAGTACACTATGATAATGGGGTTTTATGGTTATTGTATCTTGTCATTTACAGCAAATCAGGTTCCAAGGTGACCCATTTGCTGCTGCTCCCTAGGTTAGGAACACTCTCACTGGTTATAGCATTTCTCTTGTGACAAAATGAAAGCAAGCCATTTTATGATTTAAATGCATTAAATTCCATTCAATGAACATTTTTTGCATAGTGGCAGATTTGGATATGGCATTTCTTCTATATATGTCAAGGGTTAGATATTTGTAAACTGCCCTTATAGGAGAATTTGTGGTAGAGAAATTTAAGAGTGGATAGAGTGTAAAGGGGGTTCCCTGGTAGCTCAGCTGGTAGGGAATCTGCCTGCAATGCAGGATACCCCGGGTCAATCTTTGGATCGGGAAGATACCCTGGAAAAGGGATAGGTTACCCATACAGTATTCTGGAGCTTCCCTGGTGGTTCAGATGGTTAAGAATTCACCTAAAGTGAGGGAGACCTGGGTTCAGTCCCCGGGTTGGGAAGATGCCCTGGAGGAGGACGTGGCAACCCACTCCAGTATTTCTGCATGACGAATCCCCATGGACAGAGGAGCCTGGTGGGCTAGAGTCTGTGAGGAAGCAAAATGTCAGACACGACTGAGCGACTAAGCACAAGCACATCACAAGCATTGTGAACATTCAATCATCCCGTTAGTAACTTAGCAACGTATTTATCAAATGCTTAACCTCAGCAAAGCTCTGTGGCTAGAGAGAAAGCTTTATACAAGCAGATACAGAAACAGCTTTTATAAGATTAATATAATAGCCTATGTTCTGGTGCCACATGTGGAAGTTTGATGTTTATCCTATCATTCTTTTTAAAGCATTTGTGTTGGTTTACAGTGACAGGACCTTTTTTTTCCCCCATACAAACAGGATCCTTTAATATATCATTATCTTTAAGTTACACCCACATACACACTCACTACTGAGTTTATGTGTGTGTGTATATGTATGTGTATGTATATGAATATTGTATATCCCAGTAGGAACAATACACCCTGAGGAACAGGCTGCCTTGGTTTGTTTCCAAGTTTCACCAGGTTCACTAGTCCTGCAATCTTGAGTAAGATGATAAATTTCTCAGAGACTCCATTTCCTCATCTGTGAAAAGAGGGTTATAATTGTACCTGCACTGCATAAGTAGTGTGTGAATAAAAGTGTAATGCATTTGAGATGTTTATAACAATATTTGACATTGAGAAAGAACCCAACATATATTTGCTATGATAGTAATTTTATTACTTCTATCCTTTGACCCATTCCTTAGTCTTCATTATCAGAAACATCTCCACAGAAAGTTACTTCATATACAATTTTAATAGCTTCATAGTGTTTCATAGGGGCTTCCCATATGGTTCAGTGGTAAAGAATCCACCTGCCAAGCAGGAGATGCAGGTTTGATCCTTGAGTTAAGAAGATACCCTGGGAAAAGAAATGGCAACCCACTCCAGTATTCTTGCCTGGAAAATCCCATGAACAGAGGAGCTTGTGGGCCATAGTCCGTGGGGTTTCAAAAGAGTTAGACTTGAATTTAATGACTTAAAAATATATATATTTCATAGAATGTATGTTCCATAATTTATTTGATTATTCATTTTTAGATTTGTGACATTTTGGTATAAAAAGCAATGCAATGATGAACACCTTTGTACACTTTTCCACAAATATGCAAGCATGATTGCAACTAGTGCATTGCATAGTTTAGAAATTTTGATAGACAAGCATGCAATTAATTTTCTTCCAAAACATTCACAATTTATTGTAGCAGTAATGTTAGCTTGTTTTTCCTGCATCACATTTTTTCTTTGCATTTTATTATTGAAATTCAGAGGATATACTATTTTTTGTAGCTTTTCATTTCTTTTTCAGTGAAGAATGATTAACAAAGCTTAATTTTAAAGTATGGTTTAGTGAATTTCCACATTGACATATTCCTCTACTTTTTAAATTTTTAAAATTTTAGTTGGAGTACAATTGTTTTATAATGCTGTGTTAGTTTCTGCTGAACAGCAAAGTAAATCAGTTATGTGTGTGTATGTGTGCATATATATGTATACATATATACGTGTGTGTGTCTTAGTTGCTCAGTCATGTCCAACTCTTTTTGAGCCCATAGATGGTAGCCTCTGTCCATGGAGTTCTCCATACAAGGATTTGGAGTGGGTAACTATTCCCTTCTCCAGGGGATTCTCTCCACCCAGGGATTCAACCTGGGTCTCCTGCCTTGCAGGCAGATTCTTTATTCTTTGAGCCACCAGGGAAGCCATATGTATATTTATGTCAATCCCAATCTCCCAACTTACCCCACCCTCCTGCAGCCCCCCTTGCTTTCCATAAATTAGTTTTCTACATCTGTGTCTCTGTTTCTGCTTGGCAATGTGCTCATCTGTATCATTTTTCCAGATTTATGACATTTTTTCTCTTTTGGACTTACTTCACTCTGTATGATACTCTAATGGTAGGACAGCCTAAACATGTCTCTGCAGATGGCATTATTTTTTTCCTCTATGACAAATTGTTGTTGTTTACTCACTAAGTCATGTCTGACTCTTTGAGACCTCATAGACTGTAGCCCACCAGGCTCCTCTGTCCATGGTATTCTCCAGGCAAGGGTACTGAATTGGGTTGCCAGTTCCTTCTCCATTATGACTAATATTCCATTGTATCAAGGTACCACCTTTGCTTTATCCAATCATCTTTGGATGGATATTTAGGATGTTTCCATGTCCTGGTTATTGTAAGTGGTGCTGCAATGAACATTGGGATGCATATCTTTTTCAATTATGTTAAAGTTGAACACTACAAAATCCTTAGAGCAAAACATGAGCAGAACATACTTTGGTCAAAAGGAACCTTGCTGCAATTTATGTCAGTCTCCTAAAGTAATAAAAATAAAAACGAAAATAAACAAATGAGACCTAATTAAACTTAAAACTTCTGCATAGAGATCAAAACCGTAAACAAAATGAAATGACAACTCTCAGAATGGAAGAAAATTTTGCACATTAAGCAATAGAAAGAATTAATCTCCAAAATATACAAACAATTCATGCAGCTCAATATCAACAACAACAACAACAAATTAACCTAATAAAAGAAGATTTTAAAAGATATTTTTCCAAAGAAAGCATGTAGATGGTTAAGTTCAGTTCAGTTCAGTTGCTCAGTCGTGTCTGACTCTTTGCAACCCCATAGACTGCCGCATGTCAAACTTCCCTGTCCATCACCAACCCCAGAGTTTACTCAGATTCATGTCCATTGAGTTGGTGATGCCATCCAACCATCTCACCCTCTGCTGTCCTCTTCTCTTTCCAATTTCAATCTTTCCCAGCATCAGGGTCTTTTCAAATGAGTCAGTTCTTTGTATCAGGTGACCAAAGTATTGGAGTTTCAGCTTCAGAATCAACCAGTCTTTCCAATGAATATTCAGGACTAATTTCCTTTAGGATGGACTGGTTGGATCTCCTTGCAGTCCAAGGGACTCTCAAGAGTCTTCTCCAACACAACAGTTCAAAAGCATCAATTCTTTGGTGCTCAGCTTTCTTTATAGTCCAACTCTCACATCCACACATGACTACTGGAAAAACCATGCTTTGACTAGGTGGAACATTGTTGGCAAAGTAATATCTTTGCTTTTTAATATGCTGCCTAGGTTGGTCACAACTTTTCTTCCAAGGAGCAAGCATCTTTTAATTTCATGGCTGCAGTCACCATCTGCAGTGATTTTGGAGCCTGCCCCCCCCCAAATAAGTAAATAAAGTCTGTCACTATTTCCACTGTTTCCCCATCTATTTGCCATGAAGTGATGAGACCAGATGCCATGATCTTAACTTACTGAATGTTGAGCTTTGAGCCAACTTTTTCACTCTCCTCTTCCACTTTCATCAAGAGGCTCTTAAGTTTTTCTTTGCTTTCTGCCATAAGTGTGGTGTCATCTGCATATCTGTGGTTATTGATATTTTTCCTGGTGATCTTGATTCCAGCTTGTGCTTCATCCAGTCCAGAATTTCTCATTATATACTTTGCATATAAGTTAAATAGGCAGGGTGACGATATATAGCCTTGACGTACTCCTTTCCTTATTTGGAACCAGTCTGTTGTTCTATGTCCAGTTCTAACTTTTGCTTCTTGATCTGCATACAGATTTCTCAGGAGGCAGGTAGGTAGTCTGGTATTCCCGTCTCTTGAAGAATTTTCCACATTTTGTTGTAATCTACATAGACAAAGGCTTTGGCATAGTCAATAAAGCAGAAGTAAATGTTTTTTCCTGGAACTCTCTTGATTTTTCGATGATTCAATGGATGTTGGCAATTTTATCTCTGGTTCCTCTTCCTTTTCTAAATCCAGCTTGAACATCTGGAAGTTCTGGTTTCACATACTGTTGAAGCCTATCTTGGAGAATTTTGAGCATTACTTTAGCAGTGTGTGAGATGAATGCGATTGTGAGGTAACATACTTTGGCATTGCCTTCCTTTGGAATTGGAATGAAATGTGACCTTTTCCAGGCTTATGGCCACTGCCGTGTTTGCCAAATTTGCTGCCATATTGAGTGCAGCACTTTAACAGCATCATCTTTTAGGATTTGAAATAGCTCAACTGGAATTCCATCACCTCCACTAGCTTTATTTGTAATGATGCTTCCTAAGGCCCACTTGACTTTTCATCCCAGGATGTCTGGCTCTAGGTGAGTGATCACACCATCGTGATTATCTGTGTCATGAAGATCTTTTTTGTATAGTTCTTCTGCGTATTCTTCCCACCTCTTCTTAACATCTTCTGCTTCTGTTAGGTCCATACCATTTCTTTTAACCATAGATGGTTAAAAGACACATGAAAAGATGCTCAGCATCACTAATTATTAAAGAAAGGCAAATCAAAATATAATGCAGTATCCTCTTAACCCCACTCAGATAGGCCATCAACAAGAAATCTACAAACAATACATATTGGAGAGGATTTAAAGAAAAGGGAATCCTCCTATACCTTGAATGTAAGTTGGTACAGCCACTGTGGAGAACGGTAGGAATTTTCTCAAAAAACTGAAAATAGAGCTACCGTATAACATAGCAGTCTCACTCCTACATGTATGCCCAGAGAAATCATCCACTCTTTAGGTGTTCTTCATTCTTGCTGCTTACCTGGCCCAGTGCCCACATGCATGCATATATGACTGTGTTCAGTTGTATCTGACTCTATGAGACCCCATGAACTGTATCCCAACAGCCTCCTCTGTCCATGGGGATTCTCCAGGCAAGAATACATGAATGGAGAACACAATACAAGAATACAGGCACGGAGTGGTTTGCTATGCCTTCCTCCGGGGAATCTTCTGACCCAGGGATTGAATCTGTATCTCCTGCACTGGCAGGAAGATTCTTTACCACTGTGCCACCTAATTAACACAAACACAAATTTTAAATTTTCAAGAGCTCATACTAGGTTTATTTTCTATCTTTACCAGAGGCAATTATAAGTTAGTGTTGGATAAATTTGTTTGTAAATTTCATTTGTAAATTTGCAAGCAAAATTTTAATTTATAAACTGTAAATTAAGAGTAGAAAATATTTCTAATGCTTCAGCAAGTTTAGTGATATGAGAATGATGGAAGGGTTTGGGGGAAAACTGCTTTTGGAGAGCTTCTTAAATCACAGAAAACAGATAAATTCTTACTTAAACTTCTGTCCCATGGGGTCTTGAGAAAATTGTTTGGAATGATATGTGCAAGGGCTTATATTATAAAGGTCAGTTTAATTAAGTACTGATGTTATCCAGATGGAATATAGACATGTAAATGCATAGTATAATTAAGCATATTTGAATCAGTTCATTATATTTTAAATCATTTTGTCCCTTAGCTTAGAAAATTTATAGTAAATCATTTCTGTTTCAGTTCTCATTTTTCCCCATACAAATTATTGTAATGAAGACACATACCAAGCATTCTATTTGTTCACCATATTTTCTAATCCTCCTTGTAGTTAGTCAAAGTAATATTTCTTATTCTGGCTAGTGAGTTCTGAATGATGATATATGTCACTTGCAGAGGGACACAGAGAAAAGTACACAGTCAGTTCTTATTCTGTCTTTCGCTGTTGCAGCAACTAAGGTAGCCCATGCGGTCCTGAAGTTACCATATAAGGTGCTTGAATTGCTGTCAGCCTGGATCCCTGGGTGTCTTAAAAACAGAACCCCTTGCTACAGATCTCTGTAGATTGCTTGTCACTGAAGTATGACCTATTCAACCCTAAGGCATAGTTCATACTCTTAAAACATGAAAACTTTTTAGAGACAGAATAAATTGTAAAGGTCCTCCTTCACTCAAAAGAGGTTAATTCCATTGTTAAATTACTAAGCACTGTATGATGAGGGATCCTTGATTATACTGAGTGCTATGTATGCAGTTATGAGTAATGCAGCAGCTATAGTTATTCTGTTGAAGTTTCTTCTTAACATATTAACATGCTACATTTATTTAATTATATAACAAAACTCAAAAGTACCAAGTTTGTCTATACTCAGCAAACTTTATGGCTTTAAATTCTATGTACTAAAATCTGCTGATTATGGTATGCAGAATTTTCACTTACCAAATATGTAAATTGCAGTTTCATGCAAATAAGAGCTTGGACAATCTTCAGAGTAATAGATTTACTTAAAAGCTGACTATATATCATCTTACAGTATAATAAAATCTTAATCAGAATCTTGGGATAGGGTATTCTAGTTGAATTAAATGTATGTTAGCTATACTCTTTCCTCAAAAAGCATAGTGTACAAAATTATATTTGATCTCTCTTTGAAGTTTGTCAACCATGTATAAAGAAAAATTAAAGACTGTTCTTCATTTAACACTATCTACTTTGTCAAATCATCCACAGTTATTCAGAGGTATAAGGACAGAGTCAAGGAAAGGAAGGGTAAAACAATTACGAAAAATGAGGTTGTGATCTTTGCGGACAGGGTTTGATGGAATTTAGTTGCATACTATATATGTTCAAACATAATCAACACAACTGTAACAAATTGAGAAATAGTGAAATTGAATGTTTGGCTTCTACAGAGAGATGATTCTATGAAATATAATGTCAAAGCTAGGATGTGAGCCTAAGAGACAAAACTTGTAGAAAAATGGTGTCTTAAAAACTGTCATAGAATATAAATTTTCATTTGGAATAAATTCCCCCCAAACTGATCTTGTAGTAATGTCCCTTGGCCTTCAGTAGTCCTGGACTTTGAATAGGATGCACTCCTGCACTATCAACTACTGTATTTTGAATATGTCTTTCATGACTTTTTATTCTATTATTACATTCATATACAAAGATATATCACCTATTAGAACAATTTCATGTTTATTGTGCTATGCAGTGCTTAGTCTCTCAGTTGTGTCTGACTTTGTGTGAACTCATGGACTGTACCCATCAGGCTCCCCTGTCCATCGGGATTCTCCAGGTAAGAACACATGCCCTCCTCCAGGGGATCCTACCAATGCAAGAATAGAACCCAGCTCTTCTGCATTGCAGGTGGATTCTTTGCCATCTGATCTACCATGGAAGTTTCATGTTTATTATATTTGCTTAAAGTATTTTGTTGGCTACTTTGGTGATTTACTCTTACATATGATTAATGCTTCCCAGGTGGCTCAGTGGTAAAGAATCCACTTGCCAATGCAGGAAACACAGTTTTGATCCCTGGGTTGGGAAGATCCCCTGGAGGAGGAAATGATAACCCATTCCAGAATTCTTGCCTGGAAGTCCCATGGATAGAGTAGCCTGGCAGGATGTACATAGTCCACGGGGTTGCAAAGAATGATATACATAGTCCACGGGGCACAATTGATCACATAACAGGAAAAAAAAAAAGATTAATGTTAATAGTGAGATTTTTAATCCAGTTCCTTTAAAAGGTTGAATTGAGTAAATACTCACAAGTTTTGTTAATATCCTATGATTTTGACCCTTTAAGTTGCATGTTACATCTAGATTTGATCACTGTAAACTTGTATAAGAGCATGTTCTTCTTAGCTGAAGAACATACATAATTTTTTATGTTTATAAAATTAGGAAATTTTACACTCCATTATATATCACATAGGATTTCTAGAACTTTTTAAAATACCTATAAATTTTATTTTATTGATGGAAAGAAGAGAAAGCAAGTTATTACTTTCTTGAAAGAGACTGAATTTTTCCTATATGCTAACTTATCAACTTACATACATATATGAGAAATATGGATTAGGCATTTAGCAAAATATAGAACAGATTTTTTAATCTGTATTTTAATTTCTACTTATTTTTACAGAAATTATTTTTGAAGTATTACTGTTGACTAAATTTTTATTGTGATTATGTTAATCATAATACTAGATCATAAAATATACATAAAACTCACTTTCAATGTAAGGTCTGTTATAGTATTGTGAGAAAAATGACATTAGATGTAGGCAAGGTATAGGTTTCCTTCAGAGGATATGGAATCATACTTTACGTTAAGCTACATAAAAACGATCGGATAAAGTGCTCACAGAAGGAGATAACTTCTTCACCACCTTATGTTTCCCATGAATGAACAACCATCATCAATGCCATATATGTGGATTGGGGGTTACAGGAGGAATGACTGGAAATTCATATCATCTCCTTAGGTATCCTTATAACCTCCTACTTCCTCTTGATTGATGGGAGAATTCTGGCTTTGGCTTCACCATACATACATAATTTGAACAAAACAGTCCAACACTCTTCTCATAAGAGCGAATGACTTACAGACATTTTCCTCTGTATAATTTCCTAAGAGAATAAAACTTTAATCCTCCTTGAAACAACTTAGAAGTTCAAAATAAAATAAACAGATACATAGCTTTTGCTAAAGTGTGATTATAGTATGATTCATTTAGCAGGCATTCATTGTGAGATTTGGCACATTGCTATCCCTTTTCTGTGCACATACACAAAACCATAAATTCTCTCAAAGAGCTGTGAGCATATGAGCATGTGAATCACACAAACATTTGTTTCATCTGAGACATGGTATTGTCCATATATAGCATCATACATTACTACATATCAAAGAATGAAATCACTTCCACAAATGCTAAATGACTACATTTTGATTTAAAAATGTTAGAATATCATATGCATTGTTCAAGTACTATGCATAATGTAATATTTTGCAATTCTAATATTGAGACATGAAAGCAAATTAGTTCCATTTGAAATTGAAGAAAAATAACAATTTATCTTTCTTTTCTTTATATGCCTATTTTAACAATACCAGATCTAAAATGACAACAAAGCTTTCTAGTCAATCAGAAAATGACCTAGAATTCAAAAGGCTTAATCCCATAAAAATCTAGCATATCCTTTCTATTCTCATAGATATTGTCCATTTTGTTTCATTACATCATCTGTTGACTGGATACAGTGAACAACACATATTTTGGCATGAAAAATCAACCAAAAAAATAATATTTTAGTAAATATTTAAAATTACAGATAGAGCACCTGTCCAAAGTATTTTTGCAAATCATCTTGTACTAAACTTATCAGTAGATCACCATGAGGATAATTATGATGTCAAAATGGAGTGTCATGTACACTTGATCAAGATTAGGTTATTAAAATTTTGTTTTTGGAAGAATAACTTGGCATTAGATAATCATGTGACACACAGAAAGGCTTTATGTTCTTGTTTTAAAGCAGGTGTTACCCTTTAGTTTTTTGCTGATAATGGAGTATGACAAGTTTTGGATACAGTGCTTAAAGTGCTGATACAGGTATAAAGAAATAGGGATAAAAGCATTATTGTAGTAGTCTTTCAAAAATAACAAAATTCACTCAGCATTATAAAGCTTCCTTAAACAAAACTACGGCATGACTGTAACTACCTTTCCATCAGTGGGAACCATGACCCGCTGCCATTTATCCAATTAGATACATTCCAGAGGTAATGGTATTCTTGAATCATTTTACTAAGCTTTCAAGCAGTACTCTTGAGAAGAATAATATGGAATCAAGAATTGCTGAAAAATGTCTCTTTTCTTCTCTAACCATTCATCTCTGTAGGCAGGCATCAATATCTATTCAATTATCAGTGTGAAGGCTTGCTACAGATACAGTAGGATGCCTGATTTTCAATTTTTCCTCAATTTACCTCAGTTCCAAAGTTCATCAGCTCTGGGAAGTAGAGTTACTTCCCACTGAGTACTCTTTCAGTCCTTCAGCTGACTTGAATTTCTGCCATAAAAGCATAGTCATTATTCAGTGAATTAAGGCATGCCTGTGAGCAACCCATTCTCATTCCAGCTAGTAGATTTTCATTTTAAGAGGAAGACAAGCAATGCCTTTAGATTCTCACTCCATGAAATTTCTTCTCACCATAGGTGATTATGATTGAGCTGCCATTATACATCTCTGATCACATTTGTATTCATCTTGTGTTATTTTGTCTTTTATAGAGAATAATTCAAATAAAAACCTTTTTTAAACCCATACTTACAAATCAATCTGAATTGTGTTCATTAAAATGCTACAGCATACATTATTGAAGCAAACCAAATAAGTGCAAATAGTGATTGACTATGCTGCTTTTAATATACTGAAAACCTCTCAACAGAAAATAGTTTTGGAGGTAAAGTTGCTATCTTTGATACTGAATTATAAGCCTAGTATATTACAGTTTCTAGTAAACATAACACAAATGTAGAATTTTCTAATATTATATTTTGTTCTTTCTAAATTATCAGTGACAATAGTATATGATTAAGTAATCTACAATTATAATGATAATTACTCTTTCATAAATTATAAAAATTAAGAATAAGAATATTAACCTTTTTTTTTCTTTTGCTTATCTTAACTTTGGATACAATCAAAATGATTACATTTTTAAAGAATTCTAATCCATCACCTATTGCTCATCTGAAAATTTAAAATCAGTGTGAAGTTAAAATTAGTTCATTATTTTTCAAGTATTTACAAAGCAACATATATTTCTTTTTTGATTTATATTTTATAAGTATTTTATTGATATTTTAGATAAACCAAAGAACAAGATAAATTTAAAGTAGGTATAAGTAAAACTAATTATTATCAATTAATTGGCACTTGATAAGTAAAATTCTGTCTATAATGAAAGCAAAGAAGTGATCCAGGCACATATTAGGTGCTTAATACATATTTGGTACATTCATATTATATTAATCACATTATAATTATTTCACATAAATGATAGCCACTAGATACGTAACAGTATAGTAAGGCCATGGCTGGTGTGTTTTTTACAGAGAAGGAGACACTGAATCTACACTTTTACTCAGAGAATTTATATGTTTCCCACATTGATCCCTTCTTCAGAGTCCATACTCAAAGGTTGACTGTTCTGAGCTCTTGCTTTAATGCAGCATTGACATTCTGGCAGGGAATAAGATCAAAGAACTTGCTAGAGAGTGAATACTAGGACTAGAGATAAAAAAGTTAAGAAATCAAGGAAAAACTATGTATTTGCTATATATTAATATAAGTAACTTTCAGGGGCAGGTGCACCTTGCAATATTAGAAACTATAGACAACACTGCATATGTTACAAATGTTTACAGGTTTGCAAACATAGGTCAAGATGTCCCTCTATATCAGAGGGACCCTTCTCTCAGGTCATTTATCCCAATGGTTTGTCCTCTCATCTTTATTCTATTCTATTTTCTAGTTTTCCAATCATGTGCCAATTAATTAATTATAATTTGAACATTTTTAGGTTTGGATGAATCTTTCAGTTCAGTTCAGTTGCCCAGTAATGATCAAAATTTTGCGACCCCATGGACTGCAGCACACCATGCTTCCCTGTCCACCACCAACTCCCAGAGCCTACACAAACTCATGTCCATCGCATCAGTGATGGCATCCAATCATCTCATCCTCTTGTCCCCTTCTCTTCCTGCCTCCAATCTTTCCCAGCATCAGGGTATTTTCCAATGAATCAGTTCTTCACATCACATGGCCAAATATTGGAGTTTCAGCTTCAGCATCAGTCCTTCCAATGAATATTCAGCACTGATTTCCTTTAGGACTGACTGGTGTATCTCCTTGCAGTCCAAGGGACTCTCAAGAGTCTTCTCCAACACCACAGTTCAAAAGCATCACTTCTTTGGCACTCAGCTTTCTTTATAGTCCGACTCTCACATCCATACATGATTGCTGGAAAAACCATAGCTTTGACTAGACAGACCTTTGTTGGTAAAGTAATGTCTTTGCTTTTTGTATGCTGTCTAGGTTGGTCATAGGTTTTCTTCCAAGGAGCAAATGTCTTTTAATATTATGGCTGCAGTCACCATCTGCAGTGAATTTGGAGCCCCCCTAAAATAAAGTCTCTCACTGTTTCCACATCTATTTGCCAATAGATGCAATCTCAAAAGTGGATAAATAATAGAAGCAATCTCAAAAATGGAAGAATCTTTACTGAATTTGAACTCTGTTGTAGTGACAATACATAAGCCATTCCATACCCTTTACCATCCTGTGAGATCTGCCTACATACACAATCCATGAATCCAGCTGTTCTTGACAGAAAACTCAAGTTGAATCTCTAACTAGAAAGCTGGGTTAGTTTCTACTATGTCAGAGACTGTATGCTCTGAATGTAGAATAGCTCCCAGAGTATAATCTCTAATGACGAACATCTATTTCTGCAAGGTATTAAAATATTTCTAGTTATTTTATATTTTCTTATGAATTTCATTTATTTATCCTATAATTTATTTACTTATTCATTAACCCAGAAAAGATGCCCTTTTCATCATAGGGGACTGGAAAGCAAAAGTAGGAAGTCAAGAGATACCTGGTGTAACAAGCAAGTTTGGTCTTGGGGTCAAAATGAAGCAGGGCAAAGGATAACAGAGTTTTGCCAACAGAACGCACTGGTCATAGCAAACACCTTCTTCCAACAACACAAGAGACGACTCGACACATGGACATCACCAGATGGTCAACACCGAAATCAGATTGATCATATTCATTGCAGCTGAAGAGGGGGAAGTTCTACACAGTCAGCAAAAAACAAGACCGAGAGCTGACTGCGGCTCAGATCATGAAATCATTGCAAAATTCAGACTTAAATTGAAGAAAGTATGGAAAACCACTAGATCATTCAGGTATGACATATATCAAACCTTACAAGTATACAGTGGAAGTGAAAAATATATTCAAGGGATTAGATTCGATAGACAGTGTTCCTGAAAAACTATGGACAGAGGTTTGTAACATTGTACAGGAGGTGGTGATCAAAACCATCCACAAGAAGAAATGCAAAAAGGCAAAATGGTTGTCTGAGAGTCCTTACAAATAGCTGAAAAAAGAAGAGAAGTGAAAGGCAAAAGAGAAAAGAAAAGATATATCCATCTGAATGCAGACTTCCAAAGACGAGCAAGGAGAGATAAGAAAGCTTTCCTCAGTGACCAGTGCGAAGAAATAGAGCCGAAGGATAGAATGGGAAAGACTAGAGATCTCTTCAAGAAAATTAGAGATACCAAGGGAACATTTCATGCAAAGATGGGACAATCAAACTTGCTCCAACTTTTAAAAATACATTTTAAAGAAATGGTTCTGGAAATGCTAGCTCCCACCTGTAAGAGAGAAAAAAGCGGCACCCACAGCCATGGCTTTTTTCCACCGGGAGTGTCCTTCCCTGCTCTAGACAGGGGTTTATACCGACCTGCCAATGCCAACAGACACCCAAGGTCCCTGCTAGGGGAGAGGCCAGACATGGGAGAAGCATGTGGACCAAACTTTTCTTTCTCAGTTACTTTTTCCAGTTCTCTTTGACCATTCCGTAATTGCACGGGGAATTAGAACTACTAACATAATCTGCCATATCATAGACTTTCAAGGGACTTGCGATCCATGCTGTTACTATGTATTTTTACTTAGACCCCATGCATGGACGTGCCTAGCCTTGCTAGGAGCCGAAAGTTACAGGAGCATGTTTGGGAGTGAGGCGGAGCTCTAGCTCCAGGAACGTCTCTCAGGCTAGAGATCACTCCCTTGGTTGCCTGCCTCAGGGGCCAGTGACCTGAAAGTGAGTCTTTGTCACCACTGTGTTTCCTAGCTGTGTGGATAGAAGCCTTGCTGGTATCCAGTTTTTGAGGGTTTTGAGGACCATGAGGTTTTTGAGGACACAGATTGGGAATTGCAGGATCTGGTCAGATTGGAACTGCAATGGGCTTCTTCCTTTGGTAGTGCTAGCTCTTAGTGGACCAGAGGAGGCTCTCTAATGGCTTTTGTCTCAACTCCTTAGATATTTCTTTCTGTGGAATCTGTGGAAATGAACTGGAAGGTTTGGTCCTAGTAGCTCAAGGACAAAAACCACTCTTTCCCCATTGGCCAACCCTCCACCACCTCTTTTGCTATCACATTTACTGGCGTGGTGACACTCAGAAGGGACATCTTGGTTGTTGTTCATCTCTTTGTGATGCACCACTTCTACTGCGGTCAGGACCATAGTCAGGAATGTGCACAGGCACACATAAGATAGATCCTTCCCCTAGTAGTCCTAGCTTGGGAAACATTCTGGGAAAGCTACTCTGTTACACTCTGGGTGGCATCAGAGCAAAAGGCAAATCAAACAAAGGTCTTAGTGGTATAGAACTAAACCAATCTGGGATGCCATCAGGTCTGTCCCTGGTGCATCTCCACCCTGCCTTGGTGATAGAAGTGGGAGGGATGAGTAAGACGCCTGCATAGATAAGGGGCAGACTTAAGTCCAACCAGGGACAGAAAGCTTTGGTGCAGAGTCTATCTACACCCCCATCTAGAACAGGGAAGGACTTTTCCGGTGGAAAAAAGCCACGGCTGTGGATGCCCCTTTTTTCTCTCTTACAGATGGGAGCTAGCAGTTCCAGAACCATTTCTTTAAAATGTATTAAAAAAAAAAAATGGGACAAGTTTAATCCCCAGAATTTAAAAAAAGACACACCTGATATTCTTCTGTGATACTGAAGGGCCACAGTATCTTCTGGAAGATGGGTAACACTGACCTGTTAAAGGGTCTCTCAGTTACGATACTGTTTTACAACTATACCGGTTTCATAGAAAACAAGAGAAACGGGTAGAAGTGCCATATGTGTTGGAGAAGGAAATGGCAACCCACTCCAGTGTTCTTGCCTGGAGAATCCCAGGGGTTGGGGAGCCTGGTGGGCTGCCGTCTATGGAGTCGCACAGAGTCGGACACGACTGAAGCAACTTAGCAGCAGCGGCAGCCATAAGTGTTGCTCTTTATCTCTCTGCGAGACATGCCAGACTTATGTCCTAAGGGTGCAGATTTGGGTGTGAAACCTTCAGCTCCTTCCTGTCCTCTTACTTTGCCCCTGTATCAGGAATTCCCAACTGAAAAGGCTGAGAATAAGGGCATCCTTCTAGGAGGAGTTGCCTCATTCTCGGTAAAATTTCAAACAGTCCCAGTTGAGGGTTGAGATTATTTAGAGGATCCAAAAGTACATAGAAGCCTGTATGGGACTAACTTTACTTTGTGAGCTTACTTGGAGAAATGTAATGTATGTCTTGGGACAGACGCTGACTCCTGACTCAAGAACTCGAGTTTTGGGGGAAGCTACTACTTTTGGAGATGAATGGCTTGAGCATGAGGCAAGGGAAAAGAGGGAACACAAAACAGCCCTCCTTCCTACTGGGAGCCAAGGTGTTCCCACAACAGAGTCACTTAGTCGGATGTGTTCTTGAAGGACTTAAGCAAGCACATGCTATTCTAGGTTGCCTGATATAGAACAGGGAGAGAAGGAAACTCCTGGTAAATTCCTAGATAGACGATGGGAGGCTCTCCACAAGTTTACTGACGTTGATCTTGAAATTACAGAGGGAGAAATGATCTTAAAAGATAGATTTCTCACTCAATAGGCAAAACAGGAGTTTGGACCAAATCAGTCTTCAGATAACCTGTTTCAACTGGCTCAGATGGAATATTACAATAGAGAATATGAGGATGAAAATAGACCAAAAAAAAAAAAAAGAACCAGTCGAAAGTCTGAAGCCCCAACAATGGCTGTTAGACCTGCTCTGAAACAGCCTGAGAAAAATGCCCAGAGGAACCCAGGTGAAAAGGGATGGACTTGGTATTACTGTGGTAAGGAGGGGCACCTCAAGCAGGTTTGCCCTCAAGCATCTAAGCCACCCCTGGCTCAAGGTCCAGTCTGCAAAGGACCATACGGGGAAGAGACTGTCCTCTGTGGTGTAGGCCCCAGAGGTGTGACTCTCAAGACAATCAGGACTAAAGGTGCCCCGGGGTCCTCACACAAGCTCCTGTCTTAATTACACCTGAGGAACCCTGGGTATTAATAACTGTGGAAGGTCAATCAGTCAATTTATTTTGGACACTGGGGCAAATTTCTCTCTGCTCACTAAAGCCCCTGCTCTGCTTTCCTCCCAATCCACTACTGTAATGGGGCTGTCTGGATAAGCCAAATATTTTTCAATCATTGATTTGAAGGATGCTTTCCAGAGTTAAATCTATATTAGATCATCCTCTACCTATGACTTTAAGACAATTGAATGGATTCTTGGGAATAACAGGCTACTGCCACTTTGGATTCCAGGTTATGGGGAACTTGCCTGTCCTTTATAAACACTTATAACTTAGACTCAGCAGGCCCAAACCAACAAGGTGGTTTGGTCTCTAGTTACTCAAAAGGCTTTTAAGGCTCTTCAAATTGCTCTCTTGTAGACTGCAACTATGAGCTTGCCCACAGGATCAGAGTTTTGTTTGTTACTGAAAATAAAGACTATGGCCACATAGCTTCAGGGTAATTGTTACTATTGATTTGCTAATACCTAAAACTCATAAGTTTACTAATGGGTGAAATTTTGCTGTGTTGACTTCTTATGATGTAAGTGGGATCTTAAAGTTCAGAGCAACAATGCTCCACCTTTAAAGCTGTTGTAACTCAAGGGGTGTCAAAAGCTCTAAGAATAGGATATCACACTGTTCCTGGAGACCCCAATCTTCGAGAATGGTAAAAAATGCTAATGACATTATTAAGAGATATCAGTGTAAGCTAACTCAGGAAACACAAGACAGTTGGTTTAAAGTTTTACCAGTAGCTTTAATGAGGGCTCAAACTGCCCCTAAGAAGAAGGGACTGTCTTTACGACAGACTGTTTCTGTGCACAGATATTGTCATAGATCTTGAAGCCTTAAAATTAACTATGTGACTCGGTTTTTAGCTTATCAACAGACATTACCAGGAGGTAAACTCCTGACCCAGACTTTGAGTCAAACTAGCAGTTGTTTGAGCAAGAAACCAAGATGGGCCTGAGAATCTAGGTGGGCTTGCTTCTGCTGACTCCAGAAGTCCTGAGTCTGCCATTTGACCCTGAAGAAAATGCCTTCCTGTCTTGAGCTCATTCCTAGGCCGCATTCCACAATGGACAAAATTGCTGGATCTGCGGAGCACTCCCCTCCTCTTCAACTGAAGACTTCCCACGGTGGGTTTCTCTGCTTCAGGGAAAGGACTTTCCTCAACTGCGATGACATCTAACAATCCTAAGATAGACTGATGTAAATATGGACATAATGTAACTTTTAATTTTGATTATGTTTTAACTTGGTTTAATGACTATTTTGCTTTACATCTGTAACTGTATAACAGGGTTTGTTTCTCACCGTCTGAAAGCTTTTAAGTTACAAATGGTTGTCCAGGCTCCTACGAGTACCACAGTCTCCACCAACTATTGCTTGGGGCCCCAGGATCAGAGACACTCAATATGAGGGTTAGGAGAATATGTTGCCTCAACAATTTAGGGACAGAGCCCCATCACAGCAGGAAGTAGTTATGGAATGAAAACAATGCTCCTTTCCCTTGGCAACATACTTGCAGGTTGATAAGAAGTCAGGGGTTTCCCGAGGAGGAGAAAGGGATCTGGGATTCTCAAGGAGGAGATAGGGGTCTGGAATTCTCAAGGAGAAGGAAAGGACAAACTTTTTTTTTTCTCTCTCTCTACATTCCCTTAGTCACATAAAACATTTTTTTTTTCCTTTAAGCCTAGAACTGATGATTACACAATTCAGTTTAAACTCTGTACTAGGGATTATATGACAACAGTGTATCCTGCTTGAGGACAGTTTCTCCCTCCTGAAAACCTTCTGACAAATCCTGATATCTTAAAATGTAAACTATGGGAGTGGGTCTAGTAGGATAAGTTGTAATCCTGTTATCCTAAAATGTAAATTGTGGGAGTGAGTCTGGTAAAATTTGTACAACGTTGAGACGTTCTTTCACTTATTGTAATAATTAATTTAAAAAGTATATAACTCCCTTGCTAACACTAGCAAGGGGGCACTCTCCACCCCCTTATGATGCCTGTGTCAGAAGCTTTCTCTGTCCCTTTTCTTACTTTAATAAAACTCTGCTACACAAAAGCTCTTGAGTGGTTAAACCTGGTCCCTGGTCCTGATGTTAAATCTTCTTCAGAGATCACAAATCTGACACTGTTCACCACAAGCTGTCACTACCAAGGGAACATTTCATTCAAAGATGGATGGGCAAAATAAAGGACAGAAACTGTATGGACCTAACAGAAGCAGAAGATATTAAGAAGAGGTGGCAAGAAAACACAGAACTGTACAAAAGAAGATCTTCATGACTCAGATAACCATGATGGTGTGATCACTTACTTAGAGCCAGACATCCTGGAGTACAGTCAAGTGGGCCTTGGGAAGCATCACTATGAACAAAGCTAGTGGAGGTGATGGAATTCCAGCTGAGCTATTTAAAATCCTAAAAGATGGTGCTGTGAAAGTGCTGCACTCAGTATATCAGCAAATTTGGAAAATCAGTAGTATCTACAGGACTGGAAAAGGTCAGTTTTCATTCCAATTTCAAAGAAAAACAATGCCGAAGACTGTTCAAACTACTGCACAATTGCACTCATTTCACACACTAGCAAAGTAATGCTCAAAATTTTCCAAGACAGTCTTCAACAGTATATGAACTGGGAACTTCCAGGTGTTCAAGCTGGATTTAGAAAAGGCAGAGGAGCCAGAGATCAAATTGCCAACATCCATTGGATCATTGAAAAAGCAAGAGAGTTCCAGAAAAACATCTACTTCTGCTTTATTGACTACACAAAAACCTTTGACTGTGTGGACCACAACAAAGTGTGGAAAATTCTTCAAGAGATGGGAATATGAGACCACCTGACCTGCCTCCTGAAAAATCTGTATGCAAGTCAAGAAGCAACAGTTAGAACTGGACATGGAACAATGGATTGGTTCTAAATTGGGAAAGTGGTATGCCAAGGCTGTGTATTGCCACCTTGCTTATTTAAATAATATGCAGGTTTTATCATGCAAAATACTGGTTTGGATGAAGCACAAGCTGGAATCAAGATTGCCACGAGAAATATCAATAACATCAGATATGCAGACTCCACCCTTATGGCAGAAAGTGAAGAGGATCTAAAGATTCTCTTAATAAAAGTGAAAGAGGAGAGTGAAAAAGTTGGCTTAAAACTCAGCATTCAAAAAGTGAAGATCATGGCATCCAGTCCCATCACTTCATGGCAGATAGATGGGGAAACAATGGAAACAATGACAAACTTTATTTTCTAGGGCTTCAAAATCACCTCAGAGGGTGACTGCAGCCATGACATTAAAAGATGGTTGCTCCTTGGAAGTAAAGCTATGTCTAACCTAGACAACAAATCAAAAAGCAAAAACATCCCTTTGCCAACAAGGGTCCATCTAGTGAAAATTATGTTTTTTCCAGTAGTCATGTATGGATGTGAAGGCTGAGCACTGAAGAATTCTTACTTTTGATCTGTGGTGTTGGAGAAGACTCTTGAGCGTCCCTTGGACTGCAAGGAGATCAAGCTAGTCAATCCTAAAGGCGATCAGTCCTGAATATCCATTGGAAGGACTGATGCTGAAGCTGAAACTCCAATACTTTGGCTACCTGATGCGAAGAACTGGCTCATTGGAAAAGACCCTGATGCTGCGAAAGATTGAAGGCAGGAGAAGGGGATGACAGAAAATGTGATAGTTGGGTGACATCACCTACTCAATGGACATGAGTTTGAGAAAGCTCCAGGAATTGGTGATGGACAGGGAAGCCTGGTGAACTGCAGTCCATGGGGTCACAAAGAGTCAGACATGACTGAGTAATTGAACTTATTGTTTAAAAAAGTTACTAAACACTCCATTATATCATAGAAATAACATCTATAAACATGCATACATTAATAAATAATATAGTTAGGCTGTTAATCTTTATGGTTTTTAAAATTTAGAGTGGCACAGAAATATCACGTAGTAAGCAAGATTGTATTCACTTTTAGAAAAATGTATGCTTTTCTTTTCAACTTTTGTTTGTTATTTGTATTAAAAAGAAAATGATTTTAACCTTTGCAGGGGAAGTAAATCTAGGTTTACCATTTGGATTTCTAACAATTGGCATTCCTTACATAATTTAATGAGATAATTTCTCCACCTTTTTTGAATAACTAAAAATGTAAAAATACTAATATGCACTCTACCCATTAATGCACTTATATATCAACGCTTAATTCAAAAAATTTCACATTTCTACTTCAAGTCAGACACTATTTTAAGTGTTAGTGATAAAACATGGATATGAAATCTCCTATAACCCTTGTTTTCACGGAGTTTAAAATTCTTAAAAACCAAGTGAAATTGGTGGTTTTAAACCACATTTTAGTGAATAGGCTATATTAATTAAGTACATTTCTCTGCAAACCTGAATGAATTAGTGGTAAGACTTCTGAGATTCTTTAAAGTCAAAGTGAAATGGAATATTTGTCATCCTAGTGATACATGTTTATAGATACAGATTCTTTTTCTATGAAAAAATGGTAATTTTCTCAGTAAATAGATTTCTAAACAGACTCTCTGAATGTTAGATACCTGAGTTGATGGTTTCAAAATATTTGTTCACGGGAACTGTCCTGCAAAATCACAGCACAAAGGAGACCAACAATTCTGCCTATTTAAATAGCAGAAACAGTTCTTTGGAGTCATATAACAAGAATAAATTCTTGCTGGAGAGGAAATCTTGCATGCAAACAGACTTTTGGGATAATGAGTTGAATGCTAGAATACACTGAGCAGCTTTAAAAGTCATCTGTAGGCATTTAACAGACGTTTATGCTTTTTAGATTTGCCTCAAATTTATTTTTTTTTAATTTTAAACTTATTGCTTCAATTGAAATAACAATAGAAGTATAGTTAACTGGTTATAAAAAGGCTTTAAGATATTTTTAATTGATGTTTCTACAATGCTGAAAACACATTTATACAGTAAATTTGATACTTGGGAGAAAAAATAAAGTACTTTTTTTTTCTTTCTGTAACAGATATTGCACTTTCTTCCCCAATATTCATTCTCCCTCTATTC
This sequence comes from Giraffa tippelskirchi, assembly GCF_054371585.1. NCBI lineage: Eukaryota > Metazoa > Chordata > Mammalia > Artiodactyla > Giraffidae > Giraffa > Giraffa tippelskirchi. Next base: position 40,777,143 of record NC_137282.1, on the reverse strand, counting down.
TCTGTTTAATGCATCCTATCAATATTTAATAGACAAATGACCTCCTATAATAAAAACTGGATTTCTCATTCTCCTTTGTCCAAAAACTTGTCCTTGCGATAATCTTGGTTCGAAGCTGATCTTTTATATTACTGAAAAAGGGTCTTTATTTTTAACCAGTTCTGTTATTGGACTATAAATATTTTATAATATTGTGTTAGTTTCTGTACTAACTGAGTGAATATGTATACATATAAATTTTGCCTCTCTAAACTGAGGGAGACTTGCTCCTTTTTCTCTTGAATCGTCTTGAATTTTGTAAAGCAGTGAATGTGTGAAAGTGTTAGTCACTCTGTTGTGTCTGACTATCTGCGATCTCATGGGCTGTAGACTGCTGGGCTCCTCTGTCCTTGGATTTCTCCAGGCAGGAATACTAGAGTGGTTATCCATTCCCTTCTCTGGTAGATCTTCCTGATCCAGGGATAATCTGCATTGCAGGCAGATTCTTTACCACCCAGGCCACCAAGAGATTCAGTCATATTTGATTACAATGTATAAGTTTTCTTACTGAACAAGATAAAGAATAGAAGGGTCATTTGTCCTTGATGTTCAACCCTGAATTGCCTATACATATGAGAGCGAGAGGGTTTGTGGTCACTCTCAGCCTTACCTAATTACCACTAATACACTCTTAATACTATAAATTACAGCACATATTCATAATCCATATTGAATTATTTTCCTCGAGGTTTGGGAAAAATAGAGTAAAACATCATTGTTATTAAGTTGAGTTCTCCAGAATAACATCTTAGATAAGAATTCTTGTGCAAGTGATTTATTAAGAATTTGGTTCTCAGAAGGAAAAAAAAAAAAGTAAGTGAACAGGAGGGACAGGTCGACAGTGGAAGAAAACATTGTTTGACAGTAGAAGAATGGACTCTGGATAGAGTCCACGCTTCAGTGTAATCATGCAGCTAAGCAGAAATGATGCCTCAGAATTTGGTCCAAATCCAGGAAGGAGAGCTGGACATTCCTACTCCAGCAGCACATAGTCATTGAGGACTGGGTGTGTGGACTAAACTCCTCGGTGCAATGTTCTTGTGGGTAATGACTGCAGTAGTCCAAGGGCAGTTGCGGAAAAAGAATCTAGGTGCCAGACTTTAGAAGTGAGGACAGTAAAACACGATAAATGGTCGGTCAGAAGTATCAACAGGGATCTGTGATACAATTAAAACAGTGAAACATAGTCCAGAAATCATTTCACTAAACATAATTGTCGTATATTTTGGCTTGACTATGATCTGATTAAGAAAATTAACAAAATAAATCATTTATAGAGAGTAATACAAGTGTAAGAACAACATGTACATAAATCTTTAAAAAAATATCAGAAATCTTCATATTGTGAAGGGCTATATTTGATTTTAACTTTAGATCAAATAGGCAATGGTTCTCATGGATTAGTTTCAGGAATGGCAAGATAAATCAAATATCTGTGTTATAACCCATTATTAGCTCTGCCATTTTGACTTAGTTTTGTCAGTGGTGATTCAAACATTACCCATTTTTTCCCAAGAAAAGTCAAAAGCAGCATGCTATTGTTGTTGTTCAGAGGAGAAGTTGTGTCCAACTTTTTGAGATCTCATGGACTGCAGTTCATGTGGCTTCCCTGTCCTTCACTGTCTCCTAGAGTGTGCACAAACTCAAGTTCATTGAGTCAGTGATGCCATCGAATCATCTTATCCTCTGTTGCCCACTTCTTCTGTCCTAAATCTTTCCCAGCATCACAGTCTTTTCCAATGCATTGGCTCTTCACCTGGCCAAAGTATTGGAGCTTCAGCATCAGTCCTTCCAATAAATAAGCAGGGTTGATTTCCATTAGGATTGACAGATTTGACCTTCTTGTTGTCCAAGGGACTCTCAAGAATCTTCCCCAACTCCACAGATACAAAGCATCTAGTCTTTGATGCTTAACCTTCATTATGGTCCAACTCTCACATTTTGAATATATGGACCTTTTTTGGCAAAATTATGTCTCTGCCTTTTAATACACTATCAGGGTTTGTCGTGGACCTCCCTAGAGGGTCAAATGGTAAAGAATCTGCCTACAATACAGGAGACTCGGGTTCAGTCCCTGGGTTGGGAAGATCCCCTGGAGATAGAAATGGCAACTCACACCAGTATTCTTGCCTGGAGAACTCCATGGAGAGAGGAGCCTGGTGGGCTATAGTCCATATAGTCCATGGGTTACAAAGAGTCAGACCTGACTGAGCGACTAACATGCAACACTCTCTCACAGGTTTGTCATTGCTTTCCTTCCAATGAGCAGTAGTCTTTTAAATCCCTGGCCTCAGTCACCATCCACAGTGATTTTGGAGCCCAAGAAAATAAAATCTGTCACTGTTCCCAGGTTTTCCTACCTTTTTGCCATGATCTCAGTTTTGTGAAGGTTGAGTTTTAAGCCAGCTTTTTCACTCTCCTCTTTAATCTTCATCAAGAGGTTCTTTAGTTCCTCTTCACTTTCTGCCATTAAAGTGGTATCATCTGCATATCTGAAGTTATTGATATTTCTACTAGCAATCTTGATTTCAGCTTGTGATTCATGCAGCCCAGCATTTGACATGATATGCTCTGCATATAAGTTAAAAAAGCGTGTGACAATGTACAGCCTTGACATATTCCTTTCCCAATTTTGGAAGTCTGTTTCTCAAGAGTATGGTATGCCCATGTCTCAGAATTTCCACAGTTTGTTGTGATCCACACAGTCAAAGGCTTTAGCATAATTAATGAAGCAGAAGTAGATGTTTTTTCTGGAATTCTCTTACTTTCTTTATGATCCAAAAAATGTTGGCAATTGATCTCTGGTTCCTCTTCCTTTTCTAAATCCAGCTTGTACATCTGCAAGTTCTTGGTTCACAAACTGCTGAATCATAGCTTGAAGGATTTGGGGCATTACTTTGCTAGCATGTAAAATGAGCACAATCTTGTGGTAGTTTGAACATTCTTCGACATTGCTTTCTTTGGGGTTGGAATGAAAACTGATCTTTTCCAGTCCTATGGCCACTGCTGAGTTTTCCAGATTTGCTGACATATTGAGTGCAGCACTTTAACAGCATCATCTTTTAGGACTTGAAATGGCTCAACTGGAATTCCATCACCTCCACTAGCTTTGTTTATAGTAATGCTTCCTAAGGCCCACTTGACTTCACATTCCAGGATGACTGGCTCTAGGTGAGTGACCACACCATCATAGTTATCTGGGTCATTAAACATTTTTTTAATATAGTTATGTGTATTCTTACCACCTCTTCTTAATCTCTTCTGGTACTCTTAGGGTCTTACTGTTTCTGCCCTTTGTTGTGCTCATCTTCACATGAAATATTCCCTTGATATCTCTTTTCTTGAAAAGACCTCTAGTCTTTCCCATTCTGTTGCTTTCCTTTGTTTCTTTACATTGTTTATTCTTCTCTCTCCTTGATATCTCTGGAACTCTGCATTCAGTTTTCCCTTTTCTCCTTTGCCTTTTGCTTTTCTCCTTTCCTTAACTATTTGTAAAGCCTCCTCACACACCACTTTGCCTTCTTGCATTTCTTTTTCTTTCAGATGGTTTGGTCACTACATCCTATATATTATTACAAACCTCCATCCATAGTTCTTTAGGCACTCACCAGATCTAATCCCTTGAATCTGTTCATCAGCTCCTCTGTATGATTATAAGGGATTTGATTTAGATCATACCTGAATGGTCTAGTGGTTTTTCTTGCTTTCTTAAATTTAAGCCTGCATTTTGCAATAAGGAGTTCATGACCAAATCCACAGTCAGCTCCAGGCCTTGTTTTTGCACTTCTCTACATTCAACTGAAAAGAATATAATTAATCTTATTTTGGTATTGACCATATGGTGATGTCCATGTGTAAGAGCTGTCTTGTGTTGCTGGAAGAGGGTGTTTGGACAGTAGAAGATTAGTGTCCTCCTGGTAAAACTCTTTTAGCTTTTTTCCTGCTTCATTTTGTACTCCAAGGCCAAACTTACATGCTACTCCAGATATCTCTTGACTTCCTACTTTTCCAATCCTCTATGATAAAGATGGCATTTTTTTTTTTCTTTTTTGGTGTTATTTCTAGAAGGTCTTGTAGGTCTTCATAGAACCATTAAACTTCAGCTTCTTTGGCATTAGTGATTGGGGCATAGACTTGGATTACTGTGATATTGAATGGTTTGCCTTGGAAATGACCCAATATCATTCTGTTGTTTTTGATGTTATACCCAAGTACTGCACTTCAGACTCTTTTGTTGACTATGAGGCCTACTCCAGTTCTTCTATGGGATCCTTGCCCACAGTAATAGATAAAATGGTCATCTAAATTTAATTTACCCATTCCCATCCCTTTTAGTCCATTGATTCCTCACATGTCAATGTTCACTCTTGCCATCTCCAATTTACCACTTCCAATTTACCTTGATTCATGGATCTAACATTCCAGGTTCCTATGCAATATTGTTCCTTACCACATCACACTTTACTTTCACCACCAGGCACACCACAATTGAGAGCCATTTTTGCTTTGGCCCAGCCTCTTAATTCTTTCTGGAGCTAATTTTCCACCCTTCCCCAGTATCATATTAGACATCTTCCAACCTGTGGGGCTCATCTTCTAGAAAACAAATGTAAATATTTTTGAAGAATATAAAATATTTAATTAACTGAATTTATTAGCAATACTAGATATGCATCTTTGGCTAAATGAATTGTCCAAAATATACAAAGCAAATGGACAAACACATAAAGAATTGTGAATAATCATGAAATTGTAGAATGTAATCAGTGAATAAGTCTTGATACATCTAGGAACAAACATGAATTACTGAAGACGATTACCAAGTGAAAAGTTAGTCTATAATAGTAACATGAAGAAAAGAGAAAAATATGTGAATGTAAAATGTTTAATTATGTCTGAATCCTTACTTATAAATGTATAAAATATATTTTTTCAGAAAGACAGGACTCTTATTTTATATCTATAATTTTTTTCTTCCTTTCCAGAAGAAAAAATCTTAAAACAAGAATTCTAAGAAATGACAGTACAAAATCATCTTACTAGTACTATACATTCAATATATATTTCATTCACTATCTTATGAATCCATGTTAAAATTAGCTGCAATTGCATTGGTTCATGTGAACTTACTGACATTAAAATTCTAAAAATATTAAAATATCAGGGAATATATCAAAATATAATAGAGCATAGAATTCAGAATTGTTTTCAACTTTGGTATCACTCATAATAGAAAAGTAATATTATCAGAAGTTTTCTTCTTAGCTTTCTTTCTATAGGTATTTTGACTCAGAGTATTTAAAAGGTTAGCAATTGACAAATCTTCTGGAATAATTCAGATATTTTTCTGCATTTTAAATGGTGGATCTTCTTTAAATCAGATGGATGATGACTGAGTCAAGCCATATTTCTCCATGAACATCATAGGTATGAAATCATAATGTTCACTGTACTTTAGAGGAAAAGCCTCAAGACAGAAGGAAATAATTTAATACTTTAAAATATATGTTAAAGAAACAAGATAATTTTATTCTTCATTAACTTACTTTTTTAAGCTATCCTTTGGTTACAACTAACAAATTAAATCAATATAAGTTAATGACAAATGTTGGTGTTTTGAAACAACATACTTGAGTCAATTTATAACACTATGTACCTGGGGAAGGGGCTTTACTCCTCTGAGCATCAGTTACCATGTTTGAGAAAAAGAGAGAGAGAGCAAGAGAAAGAGCCTTTACACTGTTTTTGAAGGTTATATGAGATAATGAATATAACGACCTGTAGTAAATATAGAGTAAGTTGTAGATGGCTTTAAAAAGTCCATAATAGATTATAATATTTGGACATTTGCCTACTCTTGCTATTAATTGCTGGCATAGGACTTAAATGTTTATTCAAACAAGGCAAAAAGCCAAACCTTCTCAAAAGACTTTTTTTTTCAGCCTTAGATTGGCATATTGCCACACACTAACACCTTGAAATCTTCACTTCTTGGTAATTGAGATTTAAAGTTTTACAGTAAGGGATGAATTAGTTGATGGCAAGATTGTGTCTTCAAGAGCACACAAGTATCTTATCTCTTATCTCTTTGCTTCATGTCCAGGATGAGATTTTGATTATAATACAAAATATCAAGATAAAGTGAACACATCTTTAATTTATATTCTGTTGGTCCCTATACTTTTATCAACAAAGGTATAGCTGAATTATCAAATGAAAAAATATAAAAACTGGAACAAAATTGTCTTGGAATAATAACTCAAGTTTTTTTGTTTAATTATTTTTTATTTCAAATGAAACATATTCTAGGAGAGTGAAAATTAAGAGAGGAAGAAAAAGAAAGTATCAATATAATCTAAAGTGTCTACCCTGCCCTTGAGATCTTTTTGTTGAAAATGGCCATTTTAAATGCACATGTTATAAGAAGAACCATGTTTATGAAAATGGAATGTTTATGAAAATCAGGATAAAAAGCATTCTGAATAATGAGTACATTTTTATGTGTGGCACAAATTCAATTTTCCTTTAAACTTATTTTACTTTTTTTTTTCTCTTTAGCGTTACGTTACTTGTTACCCTAAGAATATCACAGAAACTATGCTTTTTATTCAGTAAAGTCTTCCTTGATGTTACATTTCTTTGAATAAACCTCTACAGATATTTACTATAAAATACACTTGAAGGATGTTTATCATGTCCAGATTAGAGGTTTATTATCTATGAAAATAAGAATAAATATGCATGTAGCATCCAAATGTTTGTATGGTTTATCTGTTCACCATATGTATTACTTCAAATGCCTCCCATCCTGGACTCAATGAAGAGTTTCATGTAATGTAATATATGTAATATCACTAGATAGACAATATATATAGAATAAGTTTTTTAAATCAACATGACTTGTTGATCATTCTTTTCAAAGGGTATTTTAATTTATCTTAAATTTACATGTGTCCAAAGGTTGATTAATCAAACTACAAACAAATATTTTTAAATTATCTTATTTAAAAATTTATTTAATAATTTAAATATCAAAACACTGTTTCAAGATACACTTGTTAAATTCATAATATATTTTTTGCAGTCATTCCATATAAATGAGCCTAATTTTTCTTCTCAAACACCATTCTTCTCTATATTTTACCTGTCACAACCAAAGGAAATCCTTCCTATTTCAAATGTATTCTCTCTATCCCACATAGATGATAGTTTTCATCTCCTTGATGATTTTCTGACTTAGTGGAAGTGACTTGATGATTGTTACTTTTCTATAATGCTAAATAAATTCCTTATTTTGTTGTAACTGGAAGTATAGCTTCTGTTGCTCAGTGACTTGATGGCTGTGGTTCCCTTGTGAACATATAGACAATTCTGAATGGGATGTCACAGAAAATGTGGTTTATTACCATGAAAACAGTGGTTTCAATTTGAGGACACGAATGCTGGTTTAAGGTTATCATAGTCATCACAAACTCACTCATGAGTATCACATATTGCTGATACAATAGCATTAGCTCAGGGATAATGACCTTTAGCTGACGTTGTGATTTTGACAAGTTTTAAATTTGCAAATAAAGTGAAGAGGGAAAAAGTGCCTGTTTCCAGAAGGCTTGAAATTAAACAATGAGTAATTTTTCCAACACTCTGGTCTACTTAAACTTATAATGGATGTTGGGTATATGCCAGTGGGAAGAATGCAGAGAGATTTTAAAGCAGTCCCTCTCCATCTGAATTTACTAACATCTCCTGTGCTTCAAATTCTGTGCCTAGCACCTAACAGATAAAGTAAGAATCAGTCTTTCTCTGTAGAACTTATAGAGAAATAGACAAGAAAGCAATCATGATACAGTGAAAATGAAGGGTTTTGGTTGGAGGACTGTGTACTAAATGCAGTAAATGCCAGGGTTCCTACAGCAGACTGGGTTATTAAATTTTTTTTAACCTGATATCTGGCACATATAAGTAGACAATGTACATTAATTTAGCCTGCATTTTATGGGATTGTTCTAACCACTACCTTTAATGAGCCTGTGGGGAAAAGTGAGGTCTCTCACTCTAACTTTTCTCTGAAGAAGGAGCAAATTACCACTCAACTATAAAAATAAGTAACTGACTTGAGTACATGTTCAGTTGCCCTAAGATCAGCTTGTCCCAAAGTACTGGCTAATCACAGCACCTGAACTTCTCTCTCATATATTACATTGTTTCAGATAACACCTGCCTCAGACTGAGGGTCAGAATAGCTAAGATGTGCAGTTGAAAAAAAAAAACAAAACTAGGATGCTTTGTTAAATTCACCCATTGTCTGGTAACTGGACTAATCAGCTAGCTGTCTGTTACCATTAATATGTGACCATGAATATTTTGCACATTGATATATGAATAAACATGACAATGAAGGGAAAATATATACACACTGAATACACTTTTAGAGAACCGAAGCAATATTTTGTGGAAAAATAATGGAGCAAGGGAACTACAGAAATTAAGAGAACCTGCCCCCCTAAAATAGGAGTGCAGAACAGGAGGAAATAAAGAATCAAGATTTGGTGGAGAGGGTAACTGCTGAAAACAAACTCTGGTCCTTTTTGAAACTAGCATATCCTTCACTACAAAGTAAGATGTAGTAAAGGTGAAAAGAAAAGAAAAAGAGATCAAAAAGTCATACTATTTGATTTGGGGAATGACAAAAATGGCCTTAATATATTTGCAGTAATTGAAAAAGAATGTCTCCTACTAAGACTTTTGACATATATTGAGAAATTCCAAAATAACCCAATTGATAAGATTATTTAAGTTCCACTGTGAGGCATAAGTTTGAATTACAAATGGCAAAAGATATCACCTTACCCTAAAATAGAAAAGCCGCAGAGAAAAAAAAAAAAATCATTCAATACCCAGGTACTTTGTCACCTAACTGTTTGCACTGAGATTTATGAACTGAATTATTTTGCACATATTTCTAAAAATCTTAATCTAAACAAACAACAAATGCATATATTTGACACAAAATATTTTGTTGCAGCTTATGAATTCTCTCTAAAGAACTGATCTGAAAATATCTGTCTATATTATTTATACTTAGCACATTTTTGTCAATATTGCAATTTTTGCTCCATTTTTCACAACAATGAGAGCTAATTGCAATTCATGTCAGATTCTCAGTTGAAACATAGATGTTTGGGGAGGATAAGAAATCATGACCATTCTCTTCTCTGTGCATCATTCGAGAATCAAAATAGGTCACTTGAATTTTATCAGGTTGACTTACTATAAAAATAGTTTTACAGACATAGTGTGTTTTAGCTGTTGTAGATTCTTGACATAATATGGATATTCAACGCTCAACATTTAAATATATTCCAAAGACTCTTCCAATTACGTTTGCCACTGTATAATCTTTCTGCTGGTTTGGTATGGTTTTATAGGGATTACATGAGATATGGCATATAGAGGTCTTAGAAAAAGAGGACTGTTCAGCACTCAACTACTTTAGTCGTTATTAGTGTCGTGATATATTCCTCCTTGATTACTTTAAACATGTTTTTTGCAGTATATTCCTTATTTGTGTTAAATGGGTAATTTTACATCTTTTAAATTTTACATTGTATAATATCTTTTATTGCTATATAATCTCTCATAATGGTATGAATTCTCACATTCTTGAGAGTGACTACAATGCTTTTCGTGATTTTCAGTTTTATCACTTTGTGTTTATGTGTTTCTTTGCTGTGAGTTTATTGTTCCTGGATAATATCCTTTCCAGGAGGTGACGCTGGCTCATTTTCTATGTGTGTGAGTGCATGTGGGTTTGGTATGTTAATTTGTCCCAATCTTAAAATATTCTCCTGCTTTGAATCAATTTTTCCATTGGATCAGCATGGTGAGGACTGGGAGACATGTTTTCCTGAAAACATGACTGAGGTTGAAAAACGTTAGCTTCATCCTCTTTTGTGCATAATCCTTCTTTGACTTACAACAGGAAGTCCAGAGCTGGCTCTGAGGTACTCTCAGGAAGTAGCCCCAGATTCTATCTAAAATGGCTTTCAAACCACAGCTCCTAATGTCTGCCTTTGAAATCTGCATGGTATCCATTTTACAACTTTATTTCTCCGACATTCATTGTTACATTTTCCTTTCTGTTTTAGTTCTGGAGATTTTTCTTTGTTACCTTTGCATCTGGGAATATATTTTAAAGTATTTTAAATGTATTCCAATGATGCTAATGTGCTTGGATCAGTAAGATATATCTTAATATGTGTTCAATCCCCTGCCTTGACCTTGAAGCTGGTAAGTGTTTTCATTTTTTAACAATCAAGCATATCAAGAATTGACATGGCCTGTGAGTAGCAAATACGAAGTACAATTACGATGGTAATTCAAGAAATTGTAAGATCTATCTCAAATTTATTGACTGCTGTGAAGTATTAGGTTTAATGTCAAAAAGTGGGCAAAACTGAATTTTAAAGAACTTAGTAATGAAATTGCTTTTTATTGTTCTGTGACTAGTCAAATTTTAATGTGCTATATCTGGAAAAAATGGATAATAATATCAGTAATGTCAGTAATAAAAACACCTAATGCTTACTGAGCGCTGATTAGGTGCTAAATACTCTACTGACTGTTTCACATTTATCTCCTTTAATTCTTAAAGCCATCATTTCAGGAGTTATTTCTATTACACCTATTCCACAGATGAAGAAACTGAGTGCAGAAAGTTAAGTAGTTTTCCTGAGGTTGAATAGTCATATGTTGAGTATCCAGAATTCAAATTGAGCTTGATTTTAGAATTTATAGCTTTACCATCTTTCTGACAACTTAATTTAATATTGAATCACATTGATTACAATGCTGGTTTATTACATATGTTGTTTAAAATAGATCTTATTCCTGATTCCAAGACTAGAGTGACACAGCCTTGCTTTTCACAGAATCAAATGCTCTGTCAAAAGTTGAGACTGAAATTAGGATTACTTTTAATGTCAGATGATTTATACGCCACATGGATTATTTTCTATATAGCAATCACATAAATTATATTTTAATTTTCTATAAACATTTCTGAAAACAAATAGTGTGCAACGAGCATTGTTGTCTTGGAAAAATAGTTTCATTGAACAATGTTAGAAAATAGAAATATTAGTGGAAAGAGGTGCTGTTAAGAGATACCATTTATCAGAGACTGTTTAGGGCAGTTTTTAGCCTTTTCTATAGATAAATGACATTAAACATACCCAGTTGTCAGAGTGCCATTCTGTGGTGAATATTCTGACTGTGAGAGTTTTCCAAAGCCTGAGACTAACCATAGTAGCATTTAGATGGAGGCGTTACTGTCCACCAGAGGAGGTTAGCATGCTTTTTGTTTGCTTGACATAAATCTCTGGGCAACAACAAATGAACCTTTATTCCAGCTGCTTTTCAAATGCAAGCTTTGTTCCTTTTTGGTATTTCTAAGGCAGATGCATCCCATGAAGGAGTGGGAAGAGAGACTGAGAACTGAGAAAACATTTTTGGAGTGAATATTTCTCACTTAAAGACAGATACCACGACTATACTGCATCAGTAACTCAAATGTTCCTGACTTTTTAATTAGAGACATAAGTCAAGAAAATGTATAATTACTAAAATTGAATGATACTAATTAAATATAATTTTAATAGAATTATTTTTGAAGATTTTCAGTAGTTTTGATTTTTTGTTTATAAAATGGTCCATAGTTTTTATTAAGTACTATGTATTATACCTGATATATATATATATATATGTGTGTGTGTGTGTGTGTGTGTGTGTGTATACACTCCATATATATATGTATACGTATTTGCACATCCATATGATTTTAATAAAACACTGAATCTTTAATATGATGAATACAAAAGGAGGAATGTTCTGTAGGTTAATTTTATGTACACTGCTACTTGATCCACTCTAGTATTCTTCTTGAGAAATCCCATGGACAGAGGAACCTGGTGGGCTACAGTTCATGGGGTCACAAAAAGTCAGATATGATTCAGCGACTAATGCTTTCACTTTCACTTCTACTTGACTATATCCTTTTGCTGGTTATTATAATTTTCATCTGTTCCTGAAAATTATTCCATTATATTGTCATATCAAGATGAATAGCAACAGTTTTATCTGCCCCTTGCCAATTAGTACATTCTAAATTTACCCCTCTTTTAATATAAGTTAATAAGTGCAAAAGAATGATAAATGAGCACAATATCCAACACTTATTATTGGTTTGGTCCTGGCTTTAGTGGCTATGTCTCAGGGGTTTCATTGTTCCACTATTGTGTATGATGATGGCTTTTGGCCTGTATGTGCATCATCTCATTGAGGTTGTTCCTGTTAATTTTTTAATGCCTTTCTATAGTATATGTAGTATAGTCAAATGCCTTATGTAGTCAAATGCCTTTTCATTGTTTGCAAAAAGATATTTCTTCATTAGATTTATTAAAATGAGGAATATTTACTATATATTTTCCACCCTTGAACACGTTTTGTATTTCTGGGATAAACTAATTTAATTTTGTTTTAACAGTCTGCTAAATTCTGTTTAAAAATGTAAATTTGTTTTTTATTAATGTCAAAAATTGAGGTCGATGTGTAGTTACTTCTTTTAGGGGACAGTCATTAGATTTGAGTGAAAATGTTATACATGATTTAAAAATAATTTTGTTTCATTTAACTTAACACTCTCTAGATCTAGAATATGTTATCACAAATTAAAAACTTCATTTTTAATGGCTGAGTAATATTCTATTCTACATATGTTTGTGAGTGTATGTGTATACATCACATCTTTATCTATTTGTCTACCAGTAGGCACATAGGTTGCTTCTATAGCTTGACTAAAAGCTGCAATGAATGGTAGGGTGCATAATTCTAAGAGAAATAAAAAATAACTCAGAATGAGAAAGATAAATACTGAATGATCACACTTATTAACTGTTACTCTCTCAGTCATGTCTGACTCTTTGCCAACCCCATGAGATGTAGCCTGCCAGGCTCCTCTATCCATGGGCTGTCCCAGGCAAGAATACTGGAGTGGGTTACCATTTCCTTCTCCAGGGGATCTTCCCAAACCAGGGATTGAACCCAGGTCTCCTTATCTTATCTTATCTTATCCAAATTCTTTATCCTCTGAGCCACCAGGAAAGCTCCAATCACTTTCACGTGGGATCTAAATAAATTAATAAAACAAACAAAATATAAACAGACACATACAGAGAACAAATGAATGGATGCTAGAACAGTAGGGGATGGAATGGTGGAAGAGACAGGTAAAGAGGATTAAGAGGTATAAATCTCTAGTTGTATAAGTCATGGGATGTCATATACAGTATAAGGAACACAATCAATAATATTGAAATAATTTTAATATGGTGACGGGTGATTATTAAATTTATTACATATGATCATTTCATAATGTATACAAGTGCCAAATTCATAGGCAATACGCTGAAGTTAGCATAGTATAGTTGTATGTCAACTACATTTCAACACAAAACAGTTTAAAATTCCCTTCTTTTTTGAAAGTATTAATCGAACATTTTGAAAGTATTAGTATGAAAATTGACTTGTCTGATCTTCAAATACTTATTTGAGTGCTCAGGTAAAATCACCAGTGGTTTGAAGAAGTTAGCTCTTTGAAAAATTTTGTATTTTCTCATTTTAAATAAGCCTGTTAAAAGTCTTAGTAACAAATATTTCTAGACCATTAATCATTTTTTTGCTATTTTTTAAAATATTTTTGTGTAGAGTTAAAATATTTTATCATTTTGTCTTTTATATTTTAACCAATTCTTTGGTGGCTATTTTTATCTTTAAAAAGATATTTATTGAGTCAGATTATCCATCAGTTTATTATTTTTCAAATAATAATTAATATTTTAAAATTTTATTAGTGTTAGTTTTCTTGTTTTTAAAATAGTAACATAAAAATATATTTTCTTATTAATTTTGAGCTTTTAAAAGTTGAGTGACAGTTATTTTGATCTTTGATCCATACTAATTTTATGTTTTCTCTCTATAAGCAGCTAATGAAATAAGTAAAGTAATATATAATACAGTCATACAGTCTTTGTATAGCATCTATACTGTACTATATATTATAGTATATTATATGCTATACTATGGAATATAGATACTACATATCATTATAGATAGTTATTTAGTTGTATATGTATGTGTGTATATATAGTGTTACATATGTAAATCTGTAGATACATATTTACAGTAAACTGTTAACTCACTGAGGGCTTGAGGGCTCAAATTCTGCCATTCCAAAGAAAAGACTCATCTTTAACCCATTCTGGGAGATGTGCTATGAACCCTTGGAATTCTGCCTGATAAGAGTGTCTTTTAAGAGTGTCTGTACTTCTACATATGGGGTCTTTGACTATGCCATTATAGTTTGTGGTAACAATGCAATTAATGGTGAGTGTTTATTTTTGTTCACCTGTGGTCTCAGCTCTGCTTTATCAGCTCTCTGCAGAGGGGGGGAGGGAGAGAGATGAACACTAAACAGTTAATACAGACCTGTGAATATCTAATGCCCACATCAGAAACCTCCAGTAAAAAGCCTGGGCACCAGTCTCAGATGAGCATCCTTGCTTGTCAATACTGCATCATTGCAAGAAGAATTAAGTGCTATATGCATCACTCCATGGGGAAAGGAAAACTGAATGCTCATGACTGGTTTCTAAGTCATATGCACCTTTGCCTTTGCTCATTTAAGTGTGTGTCCCTTCACTGTGATAAACTATAACCATGAATATAAAAGCTTATCTGAGTTCCATTAATCTTTCTAGTAAATCATTGAATGAGTATAATCTCTGACACAATATATTATATATACATACACATTTTTCCTTTTCTATTAACTTTTGTCTTCTCCCTCTCTTGTCTGTCTACTACCATACAATTTCAGTCAAAATAATTATTGTTCTTTGAGTTTACCTTCACAAATATAATTATAACCTTCTTCATTTGCCATATTTACATAATTTATGGCTTCCAACTAATAAAAATAAGTAAGTATATTTTATGGTCTATCTTCTATTAATCTTCTTTTTTTTTACATTATTTTGACACTAGTTGGAAAAAAATGCACATTCTATTGTCATGCTTACACTACATTAGTTTTCATCTTAGCTCTGCAGTTAAATATACCAACACTTCCGGTCTTTTGTTGCAGTTTCACAGGTTATCTTCATTGGGAGAATATTAATCTTTCAAGAGTTTTCTTCAAGAAAACTCATTGGAACAATATTTTTTCTTGGTATAGTTTTATAGAACTATTAAATTTATATTTGAATATAGCCTGTCTAAATAAAAGTTATTACTGTCTTCCTTTTATTCACCAAATATCCTGTGGATATTGCTGGTTTTCATTTAACTTTATTGTGTGGAAGCCTGGGTTCTTGTTCTACTTTAAAACAGCTTAGAAAACTTTGCTTGACTCTCCAAAGTGTGCTTTTCTTATACTTAATTACCATAAACTTAATTAGGATATGTTTGATGTGGGCTACTGTCTTTGACTCATCGTGGTCCCATTGAATGTCTGTGTCCCATTTGCTTAGGATTGGCATGTCCAAAGGAAAATAATGAAACACGAAACAAAAAGAAGTAGAATATAAACTTTTCTGACATTATTAGGAAGTTAGACCTTTCTAAATCTGTACTATTTAGGTTAAATTTCTTAGAATCAGAAAAGTATATCCTAGCAACTTAGTGCTTTGTGCTATTTTTTACTTTGAATTTTCTTTTTTCATTTTTATTTTCCTCCTACTGCCTCATCTTCTTCTTTAACCACCATTTCTTCATTTTTTGTTATTCTTCCTTGTATTGTTGTATAATTTTTTACAAAATTTTCTTAGGCAATATTTGGCTATATTGTGTGAGGGGAAAAAAATGAAGCATTTATTACTGTTTGTGTTGAAACAGCTATCTGTTTTGGTTTAAAGTTTTAACATAGGTATACTGGTTTCCCCAGTTAACATGTACTTTTGACAGTGGGGATGAAAACTGCAGAGTCTTTAAGGAATATCAATACTCAATTGGAGACCATTTACTTAGAGATTATCTTTCAAGTAGGTTAAATAAGGCACTTCCTTAAACAGTTGCCAGTATTAATCAATGACATTGATCAATGAAACAAATTTCATTGAGATTTATTAGGAAATTAAATACATGACAATTTGAAAAAATAATCATCAATCAAAGGACAAAATAATTTACCTAACATACTTCAAAACAGCTAAATTGAGTTTCTCAAATGACTTTTAAAAATCATTAAAAGTAAAAATATTTTAAACTATTAAATGAAAAGTATTTAATATATAAAAATTATTATAAAGTGTATAAATGTTCTCCACCATGCGCTTTGTGTTTATAAACACACCTAGCTGCTCCTATACCCAAGTCTTGACACTAAAATTAACTGAAATTGTCCAGCGCTGATATTGTATTTTGCTGTCTTTGTCCTGATACATTCAAATGAAAATAATTTGCATTTTAATCCTATAAAGTGTAATATTGAAATTTGCTCTTGACACAATGAAAGTGTGAAAAAATAATTTAATTTAAATAAATAAATTATTCCATTTAATATGTAAACTATGCATCATTGCCAAGTAAAAGGCAAATGCCATCATTCTACACTCTATGAACAGAGATTTTTGTGGTATTCCAAACAGCAAAAGGCAATGATAGAACAAACTAATTGCACAGAATACACATTCAAATAAAAATGAGCTGATAGTCCCCGATTTCCTGTTTACTCATACCCACTTGTTAAACTCACATAAGTGTATTGATAAATATTTCATTTGTTGGTACTACTTATGGCTTGTGATAGAAAACAACTTCTAAGTGACTTAAACAAAGCTGGAAGTTTAGTGATTTGTGAATCTAAAAGTTCCAGAGGTGCATCTGATGTGAAGAATGCTGGAATCTCAACATCGTAAATGTCATCAGAACACTGTATTTTTTATCCTTTAGTTCTATTTCAAATATGTCGGCTATAGTATCAGAGAAAGTTAGGCTCACATTATACAAAAGACTGTCACTACTAGATTTAGAAAAGAAAAAAAAAAGATAGAAATATTCTATTCTAAATAACCAGTCTCACTTTGGACCAAATTGATTTATCAGACCGTGATTAAACCAGGATATGTTCCCGGAGGAAAAGAGGACATTTAAGGGTAAGATCTAGATAATAGATTATAACTGAAATAAAGTGATAGATTGGCTTGAATCATTGAAATCAGAGTGGGAGAGTGTTTCATCAAAAAATAGATGCTGCAAGAAAAGGTGGCATGAGCTGATCAGCCCAAACAATATGCCAAAAAATTAATATTCCATGAGAAGTATTCATGGAATGACTTTTTTCCTTCAGTACAACATTCTAGATATCAAACAGATTGCTTCCTCAGTTCAGTTCAGTCGCTCAGTTGTGTCCAACTCTTTGCAACCCCATGAACCGCAGCACGCCAGGCCTCCCTGTCCATCATCAACTCTCGGAGTCCACCAAACCCATATCCATTGAGTTGGTGATGCCATCCAACCCTCTCATCCTCTGTCATCCCCTTCTCCTCCTGCCCTCAATCTTTTCTAGCATCAGGGTCTTTTCAAATGAGTCAACTCTTCGCATCAGGTGTCCAAAGTATTGGAGTTTCAGCTTCAACATCAGTCCTTCCAATGAACACCCAGGACTGATCTCCTTTAGGATGGACTGGTTGGATCTCCTTGCAGTCCACTAGACTCTCAAGAGTCTTCTCTAACACCACAGTTCAAAAGCATCAATTCTTCTATGCTCAGCTTTCTTTATAGTCCAACTCTCACATCCATACATGACCACTGGAAAAACCATAGCCTTGACTAGATGGACCTTTGTTGACAAAGTAATGTCTTTGCTCTTTAATATGCTATCTAGGTTGGTCATAACTTTCCTTCCAAGGAGTAAGCATCTTTTAATTTCATGACTGCAGTCACCATCTGCAGCAACTGCCATAAGGGTGTTGTCATATCTGCATATCTGCATATCTGAGGTTACTCCCAGCAATCTTGATTCCAGCTTGTGCTTTGTCCAGCCCAGCGTTCCTCATGATGTACTTTGCACATAAGTTAAATCTTCAAAGTTTAGCAAGTTTAGTTTATTGGTTATACTAGCATTGTTAATGCAGCAATATTTATTATTCTGCAAGGATAATATTGATTAATATTTGTTAATGTGATGTTTTATCATCCTTAAAATTAAAAAAAAATCAAATTAACTAGCAAATATAGAAGTTAAGATGTGCATTTTTCCTATTCAGCCCCGATTAGAGAACTGAACCAAGCAAGAAAGTACCATTTATAATATCAAAATAATATGCTTTATTTGACTTGTATGATTTTGGTTTTTGTTTTATGTAATTTATCCATTAACTTTAAATGAAAATTGATTGAAAGTTAGGATTTAAAGAACAAGTTAGTGGTTATGTAATTTAAATCCTACCAATAGTATTGACAATATGAATGCACCTTGAAGATATCATGCTAACTGAATGTCAGAAAGAGGAAGAAGACAAATACTGTATAATCTCACTTATATGTGAATTATCAAAAAGTTAAATTTGTATAAATAGAATAAAATTGTTGTAACAGGGGTTTCAGGATGGAATATATGGGGAGATGTTGGTCAAAGACTATAAACTTTCATTTAGAATACAAGTAAGTTGTGGAAATCTAATGCACAGTATTTTGATTATAGTTAACAATAATGTATCATACACCTGAAAATTGAGAGTACATCTTAAAAGTTCTCACCACAAAAAGTGATAGCTAACTTAATGTACCAATCACTTTGTAATATCTAAATATATTAAATCAACAAAATGTACATCTGAAACTTGCACAGTGTTAAATGTGAAATATATATTAGTGAAGTTGTGGGAAAAGTTACCAATAATGCTGTAATCAACCTAAGAGTGCATATATCTCCTTGAAATCCTGTTCTTTTTTTTTTTTTTAAGATATAACTAGAATTTCTTGACCTTACGGTAGATCTCTTTTTAAATTTTTAGTATACTCAGCAATGTTTTCCACAGTGGTTGGACCAATTTGTGTTAATGGTGCTGGGAAAACTGGATCAACACAGAACAATGAAATTGCACCCCTATCAGACACTTTACACACTCTTAACTTGAAATGAATCAAAGACTTAAATAAAACAAGACGCATGTGAATGAGGCAATCTTAGATAACACACCACAAGATGAAGGTGATTTTGTTATTATATCACACCAAACAAGCAGACCTCTGAGTTGAGCACAGAGTAGCCAAAACATGACCCACTTAATAATCTGGGAACAACTTAAATACTTGTTTTCAGTTTTGGTGTGGTGAGACACACTGAGACTCATACACTTTTAGAAGTGAGATTTTTGTCAAAATTATTATTTTTTAAAGTTATTTGCAATAAACACAAACAACAAAAGATATAAAGGATATGAGATACAAAGTTTATGTTTAAAGTTTAGAGTCACAGAGTTATAAAGCAATTTGACAACTACTTATATATTTGTATATTCATTTAAATTGATACTCTATTTTTATGTCTTTTCTTCACCTATTTAATATACTGTTATGAAGTAAATACTTAAGTTGATTTTTCTTCATCCATCAGTCATTCATTTATATGTAATTACCAGCATATTTTCAACTATAAAGTAGAATATAAGTTTATTGAGTAATGACTGACAGAGCTTAAAATAAAACATGGGGAAAAAAAGAATGACCGTTTTAAATAGTAGGAAATAAGTGTGCAAATCAATCCTACAGCCTGATGAACTTGATTAATGTGTAGTTGCTTTTCAGTAGATTTGCAAAAGGAAAGCTTATTGCGGGGTGGGGAAATTGTAAGCCCAATGTGAGGATCTATTTGGCTTTAAGAATTTGCGATTAAAAATACTGTCTAGCTAATGAAAGTGATAGTCTTTAAGTTCTCACCAAGCACACTATTTTTTAAAAAGTGGGGAACAAAAAAGTCATCAGAGCCTCTACTCCCAGAGACACTTGAAAAAACTTTTACTTTTCTGAACAAGGCAGTATGAGTAAGTAGTTTCTAACATTTAAGTTCATTAATGATTATTACATAAGTTATCATGATTTAACTTGAGAGTATGTTCATGTAATCATTTACACATACACAAATATCCTTGATATGGTCCATTCTTCGAGACATGAATATTTTCATATAATCTATTATACCCAAAATATGCTTCACATACAACATTGTATAAATTTAAGGTATGTAACATGCTACTATGTTATGTTATATATTATAATGCAATTGCCATGGTAGCTCTAATTAACACCTCTAACACTTTACATTATTGTCAAATCTTTTAGTGATTGAAATAATTAAGTTCTAATCTTTTAGCAAGTTTTATAACTATAATGCAATATTGTCTATATTTACTATACTGTGCTTTAGATCTGTAGGACTATTTATTCTTCTTCTTAAGTTTTTACCCTTAAACAATACCTGTCCTATGCCCCACTCCTCATCCTGTGGTAATCATCATTTTACTCTGTTTTTAGGAGTCTGGATCTTTTAGATTCCACATATAAGTGCTATGATACAGTTCTTATCTTTCTCTGACATCTCACTTAGCATATTATGCTCTAGGTCCATCTATATTGTTGTAAATGGCAAGATGTAGTCCTTTCTTTTACTTGCATATTTTTATTCGTCTATTATTGAACACTTAGGTTTTTTTTCTATTTCTTGGCTACTGTGAATAATGCTATAATCAACATGGGAGTGTATATATCTCCTTGAAATCCTATTCTCCTTTTTTTAGGTATAGGTGGAATTGCACTTATACCAATTGCTCTTATACCAATCTGACCATATGGTAGATCTATTTTTAATTTATTTAGTAAACTCCATAATAGTTTCCACAGTCATTGAGCCAATTTGCATTAATGGCACTGAGAAAACTGGATAAATGCAAAATGAAATTGTACCACTATCATACACCACACACAATATTAACTTGAATCAAAGACTTAAATGTAAAACCTCATAAAACTCCTAGAAGAAAACTAAGGAAAGACGTTCCTTGACATTAGTCTTGGCAAAAAGTTTTTGAATATGTTGCTAAAACCACACATGCAAAAAAAAACAAAAGCAACAAATGGGGCTACATCAAACTTAAAAGCCTCTGCACAGAAAAATAAACAACAAAATGAAAAGGCAAACTAGAGAATTGCAAACTATATGTTGGACAAAGATTTATTATCCAAAATAATTATCTTTGAAATGGGAAAGTGCCTAGGTATTCTAGGCATTTGTAAAAGAAATAAATGACCAGATACAGTCGGAACTATAATGTTGAGCAGAAAGAAAATTATAATCCTCTTTACTGAAGTCAACCAAATTTTTGTTCACTTTCTTATTTCAGTTTTTGAAGGAATTTGGTTGAGAGGATAGTCTGAATAATTTTCATGCTGGCAGATATTTATGTTGATAATAGAATGAATAGAAATCACAGTTATCTAAAAGTGAGTGAACAGCATTAACAAATAAAAGAGTGCATGATGAAATTTCAGGGTGTCAAAAAGCCATTTTCTCTTATTATTGTTCTTTGAAAGGAGTAACAGCAAAAGACACATCTTGTATCCCAGAAAGATTCTTGTTATTTTTCATTAACAAAATTATCTAAGCATTTGATGTTTACCCCTGAATAACTGAAGAGTAAGTATTTAGGATTCATATAAATGTTATAAACTAATAAGTAATTATAAATTCCAAATTTTTATATTAATATCTTCATTTGCTCTTCATTACAAATCTTTTACCTATCAAGGGAGAAGACTGTCAAGCGTAGAGTGTCAAGATGAGAGAATATCTTATTCAGTCATTGTGTGCATATGTATATGCTCAGTCGCTATGTTGTGTCAGACTCTTTGCTATCCCATGGACCGCAGCACCTCAGGCTCCTCTCTCCATGGGATTCTCCAGGCAGGAATACTGAAGGGAGGTACAATTTCCTACTCCAGGGGATCTTCCCAATCCAGGGATTGAACCCATGCCTCCTGCCTCTTCTGCATTGGCTGGGAGATTCTTTAACACTGAGCCATCTGGGAAGCCCTTATCTGGTCATTAATTAATGGTGTAAAGATAAACATTGGAGTTAATGCCTAAGATTTCATACATACCTCTTAATCATTCTCCATGTAACACATTTTTTGCTCCTATGACTTTGGAACCAAGATATCCCTGGCAATACCCACACTTCATTATATCAATATATATCAATACCAATGTCTGTATCTGAAAAGTTTGATATAATAACATTTACTTTAAAAGGAAGAGCTAAAGCCCTGATTCAATCTAGGTGTCCTGTACATTCTGTAATAAGCCTCCTGTATCGATGAGAACTCTGTCTCTGACAGCAATAGTAAGGATTAAAAACTCTAAGTTGAAAATTGTCATCAAATGTATTTCATAGTTCTAATTTTCTTTTACATAACCAATGCATTCTTTCAAGGAATAAGATATTCCCAATAGGGAAGGGGGGTGTTGCAGAGAATCTAAATATAGATACTTTGACTTTTTAATAGGGAACAAAAAGAAAAAAAAAACTAGTTTCCATAGAATATGTGCAGAATAATGTTCAAATATTTTAATTAAGTTTTTGAAGCATAATATAATAAAGTATATAAAGGAAATCTGGAAGGAAAATGTTCTACATAAAAAATTTACTGATTTTAAAGATCTGATTTTTCATCACTATGATTAAAAGTCCTCCATCATAACCATTTTCAAAAGCATATTCAAATCAAACCAAAAAAGAAACAGATAAACCAGGAATTTTATCTTCTAATCTTCCCAAAAGTTTTATTTACAATGCTAATAATTTAGTAATTTAGTCTCCGTTGAACAATGGAGAATTCAGCAAGAGGTTAAAACTCACCTGTAGCAATCTAGCATAGAGTTTCATCAATCTATAATGTCCTATTTGTTACCAGTAACACAGAAACACCATGAAGCTCTTGATGTCATCAGCCTAGTGGAATCATTTCAAAATGAGCAGATGAGAGAATTATAGTCATGTCTTGGAATCCACACTGATTTGACTGTGTGGATCACAACGAACTGTGGAAAATTCTTAAAGATATAGGAATACCAGATCACCTGATCTGCCTCTTGAGAAATTTGTATGTAAGTCAGGAAGCAAAGTTAGAACTGGACATGGAACAACTGACTGATTCCAAATCTGGAGAGGAATATGTCAAGGCTGTATATTGTCACTCTGCTTATTTAACTTACATTCAGAGTACATCACGCGAAATGCTGGGCTGGATGAAGCACAAGCTGGAATCAAGATTGCCGGGAGAAATAGCAATAACCTCAGATATGCAGATGACACCACCCTTATGGCAGAAAGAGAAGAAGAACTAAAGAGCCTCTTGATGAAAGTGAAAGAGGAGAGTGAAAAAGTTGGCTTAAAACTCAACATTCAGAAAACTAAGATCATGGCATTCGGTCCCATCACTTAATTGCAAATAGATGGGGAAACAATGGAAACAGTGAGAGACTTCTTTTTGGGGGCTCGAAAATCACTGCAGATGGTGACTGCAGCCATGAAATTAAAAGATGCTTGCTCCTTGGAAGAAAAGTTAGGACCAAACCACTTTGACTGTGTGGATCATAATAAACTGTGGGAAATTCTGAAAGAGACAGGATTACCAGACCACCTGACCTGCCTCTTGAGAAACCTGTATTCAGGTTAAGAAGCAACAGTTAGAACTGGACATGGAACAACAGACTGATTCCAAATAGGAAAAGGAGTACGTCAAGGCTGTATATTGTCACCCTGCTCATTTAACTTATATGCAGAGTACATCATGAGAAACGCTGGGCTGGAGGAAGCACAAGCTGCAATCAAAATTCCTGGGAGAAATGTCAATAACCTCAGATATGCGGAACACCACCCTTATGGTAGAAAGTGAAAAAGAACTAAAGAGCCTCTTGATGAAAGTGACAGTGGAGAGTGAAAAAGTTGGCTTAAAGCTCAACATTCAGAAAACTAAGATCATGGTATACAGTCCCATCACTTCATGGCAAATAGATGGGGAAACAGTGGAAACAGTGGCTGACTTTATTTTTCTGGGCTCGAAAATCACTGCAAATGGTGATTGTAGCCATGAAATTAAAAGACGCTTACTTCTTGGAAGGAAAGTTATGATCAACCTAGACAGCATATTGAAAAGCAGAGATACTACTTTGTCAGCAAAGGTCTGTCTAGTCAATTCTATGGTTTTTCCAGTGGTCATGTATGGATGTGACAGTTGGACTGTAAAGAAAACTGAGCACAGAAGAATTGATGCTTTTAAACTGTGGTGTTGGAGAAGACTCTTGAGAGTCCCTTGGACTGCAAGGAGATCCAACCAGTCCATCCTAAAGGAGATCAGTCCTGAATATTCATTGGGAGGACTGTTGCTGAAGCTGAAACTTCAATACTTTGGCCACCTCATGAGAAGAGCTGGCTCATTTGAAAAGACCCTGATGATGGCAAAGATTGAGGGCAGGAGGAGAAGGGGGTGACAGAGGATGAGATGGTTGGATGGCATCACCGACTCAATGGACATGTGTTTGGGTGGACTCCTGGAGTTGGTGATGGACAGGAAGGCCTGGCGTGCTGCGATTCATGGGTTGCAAAGAGTTGGACACGACTAAGCGACTGAAATGGACTGAACTGAGACAGCATATTAAAAAGCTGAGACATAATTTTGCCAACAAAGGTCTGTCTAGTCAAATCTATACTTTCTCCAGTAATCATGTATGGATGTGAGAGTTGGACCATAAAGAAAGCTGAGCACCAAAGAATTGATGCTTTTGAACTGTAGTGTTGGATAAGACTCTTGAGAGCCCCTTGGACTGCAAAGAGATCCAACCAGTACATCCTTAAGGAAATCAGTCCTAAATATTCATTGGAAGGACTGATGCTGAAGCTGAAACTCCAATACTTTGGCCACCTGATGCAAAGAACCGACTCATTGGAAAAGCTTCTGGTGCTGGGAAAGATTGAAGGCAAGAAGAGAAGGGGACGGCAGACGATGAGATGGTTGGATGGCATCACCAAACCAATGGACATGAGTTTAAGTAGGCTTTAAGAGTTGGTGATGGACAGGGCAGCCTGGCATGCTGCAATCCATGGGGTCGCAAAGAGTTGGAGACGACTGAGCAACTGAACTGAACTTGGTGTCCATGAATGGTTCAGGACCCAATGAACATGTCAAAATCTGGGAATGCTCATGTACCCCAGTTGATCACCTGAAAATGTGGATTCTGCATCCTAGGATTTCAACCGAGGATCATAAATATAGGACATGATCCACTGTTGGTTTAAACCGTGGATGTGCAACAACAAATATGGAGGGTCAACTGTAAATCTGCTGAAAAACTTTTCATATAACTGAACTCTTTCAGTTCAAAACCCTGTTGTTCAAGAGTCAACTTCATGTCAACACCATGAGGCATGAGGGCACACTAAGCCACTTGAGTCATGTCCAACTCTTTGTGACACTATAGACTGGAGTCCATCAGGCTCCTCTGTGCATAAGATTCTCCAGGCATGAATACTGGGGTGGTTTGCCACACCTTCCTCCAGGGGACCTTCCCGACCCAGGGATCGAACTCATATCTTTTTGTCTTCTTCCATTGTCAGGTGGGTTCTTTACCACTAGTGCCCACCTGGGAAGCCCAAGACCATGAGGAATTATGTTAAATAAATGGAAAGCAGTATTTTTGGAAATGCTCAGGAACAGTTTGTTTCTGCTAATTTCCAAGTACCTTTGGATGAATACGACATTATACTTTGGTTTACGCAAAACTGAGCTACGCATATTTTCTTGGCGAGTTTATGCTTTGTCATTAAAAAAAAAAAGGTAGTAAGATAATCAGTTTAGAAGGTTAAAAGGTTTGTTTCATACTCAAGATCCCAATGCCAAAAGCCAGGAGCAAAGAGCAAAACATACTGCTTTGTCTGAATAATGCAAAATGGATCAGCAAACTCTTCATAAGCCCAAAATATATAAAATTATAGTTAACTCATTATGTCTCCTTGAATCATAAAGTCATGTCATGAGGTTTACATACAGAGTGTTATACAACATGCTTTATATTTGCACTGATATTCTAGAATATGTATATATATTATATATTTGTATAGATTCTAAACAAACCTTTTTACTCCTCTCATATAGAATAATCTTATTTTATTTAGACCTCATATGGCTATCTTGTACCCTCTGCAACTGGCATTATGAATCTGTAAATATAGCACTATATACCTTACAAAAAAGTTTCACAAAATATTGTGTGTTTTTTTTTTTTCTTTTGGACCTGAATTATTATTGTGAGGTAAATATTAGTAACTCCTTTTTACTGCTCTGGGATAATTAAGATTATCTGTGATAAATACTAAAATTGGAGTTTGAGTAAAATAAATTTATGTTTCTAAACTTCAAAGTTTTCATGAGCTTGCTTTCATGAATATATTCTTATTCTAAGCTAAGTTAGCACAGAGTGGTAAAGTAAAAGCTTGTTTTTTACCCTCACGCTTTTTAATGATGCATTAGAGCTGTTTTTTAGGACTGTAAAGATACAATGGTCACCAATATGTTTGATTCCGTATCACTGGGACTATAAATCACATCTGGAAATTGAAAAACACCACCATATATTTGTGATATTATTTTAGAGCAGGTTCATAGTAAAACTGAGAGAAAGTTAGAGAATTCCTATATACACCGTTCTCCATAGATTCATCCATCATCAAATCACTGAATAGCATAACGAATTTTTTTACAATTAATGAACCTACAATGACACAACATACTCAAAAACCATAATTTACATGACTTTTCACTCTTGATATTGTACATTAAATGTGTTCAAACACATATGTTATGATATAAATCCATCTCATAGTATCACACAGAGATTTTTTTCAATCCTAAAAATCCTCTGTTGCTGCTGCTGCTGTTAAGTCGCTTCAGTCGTTTCCGACTCTGTGCGACCCCATAGATGGCAGCCCACCAGGCCCCGCCGTCCCTGGGATTCTCCAGGCAAGAACACTGGAGTGGGTTGCCATTTCCTTCTCCAACGCATGAACGTGAAAAGTGAAAGTGAAGTCGCTCAGTCGTGTCCGACTCTTCGCGACCCCATGGACTGCAGCCTACCAGGCTCCTCCGTCCATGGAAGTTTCCAGGCAAGAATACTGGAGTAGGGTGCCATTGCTTCCTCCAAAATCCTCTGCGATTACCAAATTCATCAATTCATATTCTGGCAACCCAACACTGGCGACCACTTAACTTTTTATTGTCTCCATAGTTTTACCTTATGCAGAATATCATATAGCTTGCAGATATCAGCTGTGTTCTTCAAGCAATTAACCTAACTTCTCTGAGCTATGGATCGCTCATATGTAAAATGAAAGTCAGTATCATCTGCTTTAAAGAACTGTTGCTAAGACTCAGAGATTGCATATAAAGATCACTTTTTATTTCCTTGATATAGTAACAGATTCTTAAATCAACTTTATGGAATAGGGCCAGTGACCTTACTGTCATATAGCTGGAATCACAGAGAATATAGTTTTTCAGATTATTTCACTTGTATTCAAGTTTCTTCAACATCATTCCACGGCTTTGATAGCTCACTTCTTTTTAGTGCTGAATAATATTTTATTGTTTCAGTATACTGCAGTGTATTTATCCATTAATTTAGTTCTTCCCAGTTTTGGCAATTATGAATAAAGTTACTATGAACATTTGTGTGTATAGATTTTATATGGGCATAAATTGTCAGTTCTTTTGGGTAAACACCAAAGTGTACAATTGTTGGATCCTATGTTTACTTTTCTAAGAAATTACCAAACTGTTTTTCAAAGTATCTGTTCCATTTTGCATTGACACCAGCAAAGAATGAGAGTTCTTGTTACATTATATCCTGACCAGCATTTGGTGTTGTCAGTGTTCCAGATGCTGGTCATTAATAGGTACAAAGCAGTATCACATTGCATTTTAAGTTTGTCTTTCCGGATAACATAGGAGTTGCAGATAACAACTCCTATGAGTTGTTAACATAGGAGATAACATAGGAGTTGCAGAATTTTTAATATGCTTTTTTGCCAATGGCATATCTACTTTAGTAAAATATATGTTGAAGTCTTTGGCCCATTTTTAAAATCTGTTTCCTTAATGCTGAGATTTTGCATTCTTTGCATATGGTAGATATAGTATTTTTTAGATATATATTTTGTAAATTTTTTTCAAGTCTGTTTTCTAATTTTCTTGACATATCCTTTCACAGTGTAAATATTTTCAATTTTCATGAAATCCAACATATCAATTATTTCTTTCATGGATTATTATTTTTTTTTAGTCTAGATTTTCCTTTAGGTTTCTAGGACTTTCATAATTTTGCGTTTTACATTTAGGTCTGTGATGCATTGTAAGGTTTGTGTTTGTATGTGAGTGGGAAAGAATGTAAGAGTCTTCTTTCTAGATAAACTTCAGAATTGCTTTGTTGATATCTACAAAATAACTAGTTGGAATTTGTTGATACACTGCTATATTCAAAATAGATAACCAATAAGGACCTACTGTATAGCACATGGAACTCTGTTCAATGTTATGTGCCAGGCTGCCTGGGTAGGAGAGAGTATTGGGAAAGAATGGGTGCATGTTTATGTATGGCTGAGTCCCTTCACTGTTCACATGAATCTATCACAACATGGCTAATCAGCCATACTTCAATAAAAAATAAGAAGTTTAAAAATTAAAAAAAAATTAATATCATACAAGAAATGAGATTAATATTTGACCAAACTGTAAAACACACATATATATTTTTCTTAACACATTTTACAGATTAAACTTAGTAGTCATCATAATATGTTACATTTTTTTAAAGAAGAGATAAACGAAAGTGTAAGAGATAAAGATCTGTCCGAATTCAGAGCAAATAAATCACTAATTAATTAATAGAATTCAAATCTTTTGGGAAAAAAAATTAACTTTCCTTTCTATGAATGCCTGTTCTTTGTCCAAAAGGAATACAATTCACCACATCTTAAAAATCATTATTTGTCTTTCCCAGTTTGACTCAATCTCAGATTTTATCTACCATCCTAATTTTATGATTGAATGCTGACTCTTCTAATTTATGATATAGGGCATCAATTGTGATAACTAGTTGCTTTTTTATTTTGAAATTATTAACACTGAATTTCAGTTTTGGAAAGCTTGGTGAAAAATGAAGTGTCTATTAGTCTTTCTGTCCATGAGAGTAGATTTTTAGAATAAAGTTCAGACATTCATCATTCACTCAAAAAAATTTTTGAATGCTTTGGGTTTTCCAAGTAGTAAGCTCTATGGCTTGGAATACAAAGATGATGAGGGAGAGTTCTTGATTTGATGAAATTAATTTTGAATTATCTATACAATTACATAAATACAATGCAGAATTATGTAAATAAATGACTCTAGTAAATATTAGAAAGTAATGATAGAAAATTATTCAGGACACTGGATCACAGGAGGGTTGATAGACAAGAATGCCTACAGATATCAGAGATATTCATAGATGTTCTACAAAATAATGTGAGACTTGCAGAAATATATAAATGTACTTCTCAGAGAAATATAGAAATTCCAGCTGATACAAGCAATATATATATATACTACACTATGAAAGGGAATCATATATTCTGAAATCCACACATACTTCTTTACCTTGATTCAACAATGTCGGTCAGAGTGCTTCAAGGTAATATTTTGCAACTAATGGGTATAATATCCCCTTTTTAAATTATTTTCATTGAAGTAGAACTGATTTTCAATATTAAATTATTTCAAATACACAGCATAGTGATTCAGTATTTTTACTTAATATACTCTATTAAGAGTTATTATAAAATAATAGCTGTAACTTCCTGTGCTGTAAAATATATTATTTTCTCTTACCTATGTTATGCATAGTAATGTCTATCCCTTATTCCCACATCACTATATTGTCCTTCATATTTTACATCTCTGTACTGGTAACCACCAGGTCTTTTCCTACATCTGTGTGTCTCTTTCTGTACTGCTATGTACATTCAATTTTTTATTATTTATATTACAAATATAAGCAATATGATACAGTATTTGTCTTGCTCTGACTTATTTCACTAAGCGTAATCTCTAAATCCATCCATGTTGCTGCAAATGGCAGAATTTCATTCATTTTTATGGCTAAATAATATTCTGGTGGGCATGGGAGCCTGTATGTATATATATCAGACACAAAAACAAATTATATATATTAAAATATAATTAGTATATTATATATAATTATATGTTAATAACTAGTGCAATAATATACTAATACTTATATAATATATATAATTTATTTTTTGTGTCTGATTGCTATAACTAGGATTTCCAATAGCATGTTAAATAGAATTGGTAAGAGTGAGAATCTTTGCCTTGTTGCTTAATTTAGTGTGTATATGTGTGTGCGTGTGTGTGTGTAAACTGTCCTGTCTTTGCAACCCCATTGACAGTAGCTTGCCAGTCTCTTCTGTCCATGGGATTTCCCAGGAAAGAATGCTGGAGTGGGTTGTCATTTCCTCCTCCATGGGATCTTCCCAACCCAGGGATCGAACCCACAACTCTTGTGTCTCTGGCATTCGCAGGCAGACTCTTTATCACTAGTGCCACATGAGAAGGCCTAGTTTAGTGGAAGACTTTTAGCATTTCATCATTGAGTTTATGCTGGTTGTGGGTTTGTTATAAAGGACCTTTATTATGTTGAGTATTTATAAAAGAATATATTAATTTTGTCAAATGTTTTTTTCCTTCTACTGAGATGATTGTGTGATTTCAATTCTTCACTTTGTAAATGTGATGCTTCATGCTGATTGATTTGCAAATATTGAGACCATCCTTATAACACTGGGGCTTCCCTGGTGGCTCAGAGGTTAAAGCGTCTACCTGCAATGTGGAGACCCTGGTTCGACCCCTGGGTCAGGAAGATTCTCTGGAGAAGAAAATGGCAACCCACTCCAGTATTCTTGCCTGGAGAATCCCATGGACGGAGGAGCCTTGTAGGCTACAGCCCATGGGGTCGCAAAGAGTCAGACACGACTGAACAACTTCACTTTCACTTTCACTTTATAACACTGAAATAAATTCATATGGATCATGGTGTATGAATCTATTTATATATTGTTTGATTTGGCCTGCTAATATTTTGTTGAGGATTGTTGCATCTACACTCATCTAGAATATCGGCCTGTAATTTCTGTGTTTTTTGGTAGTGTCTGGTTTTGGCATCGGGGTCATGATAGTCTTATAGAATGAATTTTGGAGTGTTTTTCCCTCTTCTGCTTTTTGGAATAGTTTAAGAAGGATAAGTAGTACTTATTGTTATTTCTGGTAGATTCCCCCTTCCCCATGGAATCATCTGGTTTAGACTTTTGTTTGCTGAGACATTTTTTTATTATTATAAATTCAATTTCACTACTATTGATCCATGGGTTCAAATTGGTTTCTTTCTCAGTGTTGACAAGCTTACATTTCTAGAAATTTGTCTATTAGATTGTACAGTTTGTTGACATATACCTGTTCACAGTATTTTTTTAAATTCTTTTCTGTATCTATGTGGTGTCTGTCATTAGTTTTCCTCTTTCATTTCTTACTTTATTTCAGAGCTCTTTTTATTCTTGAGGAGTGTAACTAAATGTTTATTGTTTTTTTTTTTATTTTCAAAAAAACCAGTTATTGATTTCATTGATATTTTCTACTGTTTTTGTTGTTGTTGCTTTTATTTTCTATTTGTTTCCTCTCTAATCTTTAGTATTTCATTTATTCTACTGACTTTGTGCCTGGTTTCCTCTTCTTCTTTTTTTTCCTAATCTTTTACATTGTGGGTTAGGCTGTTTTAGATTTTTTTTTTTCTTGAGAAAATTTGAATCATCCTAGACCTCCCTCTTAGAGGTGCTTTTTGGCATCCCATAGATTTTGGAATGTTGTGCTTCTATTTTATTTATTTATTTATTTTTTCCTAAAGTATTAAGGTAGTTTCTCATTTCCTCCTTGATTTCTGCATTGACTCCCTTGGATTTTTAGTAGCATGTTGTTTAGTTTCCACATGTCTAGTCTTTTCCCATTTTTCTTTAATTGATTTTAAGTTGTATACTGCTGTAGTCTGAGGGAATTCTTGATATAATTTCAATCCCCTTAAATTTGTTGAGAGTCGTTTTGTGCCCTAGCATATGATCTATCCTGAAGAACTTTACATGTGCACTTGAAAAGAATATGTATTCAGTTTTTGGATATAACGCCTTGTGGATAAATAATAAGTGCAACTAATCTATTATGACATATAAGATCACTGTTGCCTTAGTGATTTTCTGTTTGTGTCATCTGTGCATTAATATAAGTGGAATGTTAAAGTCCACTACTATTATTGTTGTCCCTTTTTCTCTATGTCTGTTATTTGCTTTACATATTCAGGTTCTCCTATGTTAGGTGGATTTATGTTAATGCATGTAATATCCTCTTGGGATTTATCATTATTACATAATGATACAAGGATAGTAATAAAGGAACTAATCCCTTCTGTCTTTTCTTACAGTCTTTGTTTTAAAGTCTATTTTATCTGACATGAATTTTACTACCCCTGCTTTCTTGTCATTTCTGTTTGCATGAAATATCATTTTCCATGCCCTCACTTTCATGCTCTGTGTGTTTAGCTCAGCAGTGAGTCTTTTGTAGGCAGCATAAGAAGGTTCCTGCTTTTGTGTTTTATTTTCCCAAATCAGCCAGCATTTCTCTTTTCACTGGAGCACTTACTCCTTTGATATTTACATAAAATCGATTTTTTTTGTCATTTTATTGCTTGTTTTTTTTGGTGGGGAGTTATTTTTGTAATTCTCTCTTTTCTTATCATATTGTTTCTTCCCTTGTGGTTTGATGATTTCCTTTAATAGCATGTTTTCATTCATTTCCTTTTAGGTTTGCTGTATCTATTGCAGGTTTTCAATTTATGATTAACATGAGGTTCATATGTTGATCTATAACTATACCTGCTTGGTAGTCATTAAGTTCAAAAACACTAGCTGGAATCAAGATTGCTGGCAGAAAAATCAATAACCTCAGATGTGCCAATGACACCACCCTTATGGGAGAAAGCAAAGAACTAAAGAGCCTTTGATGAAAGGGAAAGAGGAGAGTGAAAAATTTGGCTTAAAGCTCAACATTCAGAAAAAATAAGATCATGGCATCTGGTCCTATCACTTCATGGCAAATAGATGGGAAACAGTGGAAACAGTGGCTGACTTTATTTTATTGGGCTCCAAAATCACTGCAGATGGTGACTACAACATTGAAATTAAAAAAGACACTTGCTCCTTGGAAGGAAAGCTATGACCAACCTAGACAGCATATTAAAAAGCAGAGACATTACTTTGTCAACAAAGGTCCGTCTAGTCAAGGCTATGGTTTTTCCAGTAGTCATGTATGGATGTGAGAGTTGGACCATAAAGAAAGCTGAGCGCCAAAGAATTGTTGCTTTTGAACTGTGGTGTTGGAGAAGACTCTTGAGAGTCCCTTAGAATGCAAGGAGA
Organism: Giraffa tippelskirchi; assembly: GCF_054371585.1. NCBI lineage: Eukaryota > Metazoa > Chordata > Mammalia > Artiodactyla > Giraffidae > Giraffa > Giraffa tippelskirchi. Next base: position 40,743,424 of record NC_137282.1, on the reverse strand, counting down.
TCCAACCAGTCCATCCTAAAGGAAATCAGTCCTGGATATTCATTTCAAAGACTAATGCTGAAGCTGAAACTCCAATACTTCGGCCACCTGATGTGAAGAGCTGACTCATTTGAAAAGACCCTGTTGTTGGGAAAGATTGAAGGTGGGAGGAAAAGGGGATGACAGAGGATGAGATGGTTGGATGGCATCACGAACTCAATGCACATGAGTTTGAGTAAACTCTGGGAATTGGTGATGGACAGGGAGGCCTGGCAGGTTGCAGTTCGTGGGGTTGCAAATAGTAGGGCATGACTGAGCGACTGAATTGAACTGAACATATATTGATCTATATCTGCTGGGTAATCATTAAGTTCAAAAACACTATAAAAGACCAGCATTTTGAGTTTTTGATGTCATATTTTATATATTAATGTTTAATCCTTAACTGTTTATGGTAGTTACAGTTGCATTTTCTTATTTTTAATCTTTATAATGGCATATTTATGTGTTTGATCCTCAGTCCTTAATACATATTCACCTTTCCTAAGTACCAATGGGCCTTTTCTTCTCCTATAAATTATTATTTCTTTTCTACTCAGAGGAGAAATTTTATCATTTCTTTTAGAGTAAGTTTAGCATTCATAAACCCTGTTAGCTTTTCCTTATCTCAGTTCTTTAACTCTCTTTCAATTCTAAATGATAATCTTACTGGTTAGTTATTCTAGGTTGCAGGTTTTTCACTTCTGCCTTTTGAATATATCATGATCTTTTTTGGCCTGCAAGTTTCTACAGTGAAATCAGCTGATAGCTTTTGTGAGTTTCCTTATATATATGACTATTTTTATCTTGATTCCTTTAAAATTATCTCTAAATTTGACATTTTTAATTATGATATGTCTTGTTGTCTGTCTGTGTTCATCTTGTTTGGAACTCTACACACTTCTTTACATGGATACCTGTTTCTTTCTTCAGAGTTGGAAAGATTTCAGCCATAATTTCCTCAAACACATTTTCTATACCTCTTTTCTTCTTGCTTCCCTTGTGGCTCAGACGATAAAGCATCAGCCTGCAATGTGGGAGACCGGGGTTTGATTCCTGTGTTGGGAAGATCCCCTGGAGAAGGAAATGGCAACCCACTCCAGTAGTCTTACCTGAAAAATTCCATGGACCAAGGAGCCTGGTAGACCACAGTCTATGACGCTGCAAAGAGTCAGATATGACTGAGTGTTTTACTTCACTCTTCTTCTCAGATTCCTATGAGTGTTACTAGGCTTAATGTTTACCCTGAGATCACTTAAACTTTTATTTGCTGTTGTTTTTTTTTTTTTTTTCCGGTACTCGTCAGTCTGATTGAGTAGTTTCTATTTTTCTATCTTGCAGATCACTTATGTGCTATTCTTAGTCTGCTATTTATTCCTTCTTTTTTTTTTTCAGTCATCGAATTCTTTGTTTCTGGTTGGGTCTTTTTTTAAATATTTTCTAGTTCCTTGTTAGAATTCTCACTGTGTTCATCTATTCTTTTCTCCCTAATTCAGTTAACATTTTTATTACCAATGCTTTGAATCCTTTACCTGGTAAATTATTTCTATTTCACTATTCTTTTGGGTTTTCTCTTATTGTTTCACTTGAGAGCAGTTTCTCTACCTTTCCTTTTGCTTATCTTCTTTTTATCTATGAGTTTAATTGAAACAGTTACCTACTGTGGTCTAAAAGGGTGTTCTTATCTAGGAGCATCCCTATACAGACTGCATGCTACCAAAGATTTTGGTTGGAGAGCTGGATTTTATGTAAGCTAAGTCACATCATTCCTCAGGGCATACTGGAAGCTATCCCCTTTGTAAGTGTGGGGCTAGGGATGGAGGGGCTAGAGCTGTAGCTGGGTGTGAGGTGGGATTTCCCCTATGTTCAATGCCTGTCACCATCATCTGAGGGCCAGGATCTGGTCCCAAGCAGAAGTCCTGAGATTCATGCCTGAGCTGACTCTATTACCTTTAAGCATGTGATGTCTCCTCTCCCAGCACCAGGACCCTTGCCCCAGAAAGAGGGAATGCTGAAGCAAAGGGGACCATGAGGGCTCTTGACTCATGTTGACTGCTGACAGAGGTCCCAGCTATCTCTAATACACTGCCTCTGTAGATGTCCATGATCATTTCCCTTGCTCTGCTCAGATAGAGCCTTGGGTGCAAAACTTCTTTGTTCTTTACAGCTGGTCACTGGCCCCACCCCCAGCCTCCACAAATCCTGCTCTGTTGTGGAGTCACACTGCAAGATAGGCAGGGCCCACACGGTTTCTCAGCATGTAATGCTCTAGTCATACACACCTGTTTACAAAAGTATGTTCCTTTCCAGTTCAGTAGTCTATCAGCATGTTTTGCATGAATACAAATATTCTTCGTTCAAGTAAGTTTTCATTAAAGCTTTAAACACATTTATTTAAAAAGACTCTCTCAGTCTTCCCTGGTAGTCCAATGGTTAAGAATCTGTCTTGCAACATTGGGGACCAGTTGGATTCCTGGTCAGGGAAGATCCCACTTACTGCAGAGTAAATAAGCCCATGCACCACAGTTACTAAGTCAGTGCTCTGGAGCCCACGAGCTACAGCTACTGAAGCTCATGCACCTAGAGCCCACACTCCACTGCAAGAGAATTCACCACAATGAAAATCCTGCACACTACAAATAGCGAGTAGTCTCACTCTCCATTACTAGAAAAAGTCCACACACAGTAACAAAGACCCATCACAGCACAGCCAACAATAAACTCAAAACAAAAACAAAAACAAACCTTCCCGTATAAACATAACACTGTGGATCTTTAAGCGGAAGCATTTTTCATCCATAGTCACAGATTTTACTTTTTACAGAACAGTGTAATGAATAACACTTGCATACCTAGAGCACCCTTTCACTCACACATGCACCCACATAACCTCATGTTCATCCACTCTTAGACATATTCATGCTTATTGGATGTGAAACACTAATGCCCCCACACACACACACACATACACACATGCACTCACACAGAGTATTGTCTCTCTCTCTCCCTGCCACCACTTATTGTCTTTCTCCTTCTCACTCTTACATTTACACAACTTAGGATCCTATCTCAAACCTCTAAACTCATACCACTGTTAATCACCTCCTACAAAACTAAAGATGTTTATATTCTAGAAAAATATTGGAGTTGACTTTTGAATTACTATGTATTCTCTAAACTTACGTTAGTTTGATAACACTTGAAATTATTAAATTGCATGCCATGCCATACATACAGATCAATTTTTAATTTTATTTTTATATGTCTTTATAGATTCTAATAGTATCAAAGTGTTCATGAATAATCATTTTTAGTGAAATAGTAACAATTACTTTTTTACTAGAAAATATAACAACTTTAGCATAAGGGATTTATTTTTTTTTAACAATAGAGTGTTTACTTTGGTGAGTTTTCTTCAATTTATCATTTATAAAGGTTAAAAACCCCTCACACACAAAAAATTCTATCTATAGCTATCTATCTGTATAGAAAGCTATGTGAATACATAGCTATATATACATATATTTCGGTTCAACAACAACAAAATAAGTTAACAAAACTTTTTTAAATGTCTAAAGTTTGGCTGACTAGAAATTGATAATGTATAAAATCTTGCTCTTTTAGTATTTAAGTGGCTGCAAAACTACCTAAATCTTTCCATGTTTTATTTTGCACTATAAAACAAGCACTTGCTATAACTGAAAATTACTTGCGCTATAAAATATTAAATATTTTATGAGAACATTTGTTAATGTTAAAACAAGAAATGTACCAATTTATAAACCTTAAATATATCTGAATCATTATGACAAATTAATACTTAAATTTAAATACCTTTATTTACATTTGCTACTAATAACAAAATATACGGTTGTCATGGACAAATTGTAAACCACAGAAATATAAAATATAATAAAAGTCAACTATATTACTATCTTTCAGGGATATTGAGTATTGAAGTTTTAATGTTTGTTACTAGTTATTTTCCTGGGCCTAAACACACAAACCAACACATGAGACATTTAATATATGCTAATGTGTTTTTTTATATAATATCATGTATCTCATAATATTTATGATGAGAATTTCCTCACATTATTAATTTATTCAAAATATATATTCTACATATATTTTTTCTTGCCATTTCAAATGTTTGTGAGCAATAATGGAATAGCCAGGCCTTCTAATCTCCATGGAATAGCTATAATCCAGTGAATAGAGCTTGTTTCCAGGATTAACCCTGTGGTAATGTGGCATGCAGAATATAAGACTGGCGGATAAATCCAAATGTAAAGATAGAACAAATAGCTTGAAAATTAATTTAAGTTTGGTTACCTTCTTTCTAATTTTTTTTTTTTCTATTTCCTCTTCCTATATTTAGGTGGATAATTCAGGTTAGAACTGTTCTTTGAATCTGGAAAACTCATATTTAAAAGGAAGTACAGAAAGACAGACAAATATTTTTCCTGGTTTAAACTGTGATCTTCAAATTATTTTTCAATTGATTGACATACACTGGCCATTTATCCATTTATTTACTAACATGAAAAGCAAAAGTTGATAACCTTTCTCAATAATTCTTTGTATACATTCATGTCCATTTATATTGATGGAGAAAAATATTCACCAAATGCCATCCTAAATTTTTAATGATGACTAACTCTTAGATAACCTTTATCAAAAAAAAGCATAAGAACTATATTTAGACTTATTTAGGTGAAATTTCAACATATTCATAAAATTATAAACATTATCAATATTACATAATACATAACAAACAGAGGAAGCAGATGTATAAAATCCATTTGGGCATGCTGAAGTGTTCCTTTGGGCAACTTCCATGTTCCACCTTTATCATCAATTTCAGGATTATATTGGATATAATTGATGCATGAATGGTCATATCATCTGTTAAGTTAGAAAAAAATTCCCTAGTGACATTTCCTTAATATCATTTTAAATCTTTTCCTATTGTTAAACTTTAGGGCTTCCTTCATAGCTCAGTAGATAAAGAATCCGTCTGCAAAGCAGGAGACCTAGGTTTGAACCCAGGGTCAGAAAGATCCCCAGGAGAAGGAAATGGCAACTCACTCTAGTATTCTTATTTGAAAAAATCCATAAACAGAGGAGCCTCACTTACACACACACACACACACACACACACACACACGCACACACACACACACACACATTGTTAAAAGTTATCTCATGACAATTTTAGAAGACATTCAGGAAATTATCTGATGCCAATAGGTTTGCTGTGGAGTTATTAGTTATCCCCATGGATTTTACAACCTAACCATATCCAGTGTTTCTTTTAGAACTGAGGTAAGTTTCCACGCATCTATGTTGAGATATTTGAATTTATCTATGAATTTGTTTTGCTGTTTTTTTTAAACAAATCTTTTCACAAGAACTTTTGTAAGAGCAGTCTTTCCAACATGTTAATCAGCAGTGTTTTTACCTGTTCAAGGCATAAAATGGCAGGTGGTTTCATTTATTAAGGATTGATATTTACCATTAAATATATAAATGATTCTATAGGATCTAAAGATAATTTGCTTAATTTATTCCAGTAAGCCATTGTGCTGAGGCATAGAGAATACGCTTTGGCTCTTGGATCAAGAGACAGGTTATGATAAGCTATGATTTTTAAAGTGGGCCAGGTTGTTGTGTTAATCTCAATAAAGCATGACCTAAATGTTCATACACATAAAATATAGCTATAATTGGGGAAGACTTAATCTGAAATATGATAAGCTCTGATCCAAATGTTATAATTTGGCAGAATCTTTGGCCAGTAGATCTGCAATCATTTTTAATTATTGGGTTATTTCTTGAGACATTAATAATGTATGTATATAATGTCAAGGTGTCAAAATCGATTCAAATTTGGTTGTGGGGACAAAAATTTGAAATTCTATTAACATATTTCCTACAGGATATTTTACAAATGGTAGGTCCATTTATAAATGAATTTACTATTAATCTTACATAAGCTGTGTCACAGAGAACTAAGGAGTATTCTTCTAATAATGATCTCAATTTTAGGGACATGTAAAAGAACTTAGTATTAGCAAACATTGTCACTTCACTAGTGATTTTGGCACTTTGAGAGAGCCAATATTTATAGAGTATTGGTTAGATACAATATCACACATGTCAATAAGAAAGCTGTATTTTGTGCATCTATATTTCCTTTGGGAATTTAAAAGAAAGCTACAACAATTATAGGCTACAACAACAAAAATACTACAATTTTAGTAGGGGCTAAAATCTCCTACAAAGTAGCATCACTTTATACATTTTTAACATCTGTCCATCTGATTCTTAGTCAAGAGTTAACATTCCTTTTTGTTTTCCCCAATGACCTTGAAGCTTGCAATCTCTAAGATATCCATACCCAAAGATTTCCAGTTCTCAGAGGATAGCAGACAAATCAGTCTTGTTTTCTTTTAAGGAAACAGTAATTTTATTTTGAAGTATAATACGTTTTCTTTGATTTTTCATACTTTTTAACCCATTAGATCTTATTAAAAATGTTTACCTAATTGATGAAAATCTCACTTAGAAATTATTACCCTTTCTAACGTAAGTTTTCAAGCAAGTCTGTTTTGCATGTCTAAGCTCAGTTACAAAAATAAAACTATGTTCTCTTACTTTGGATATTTGATCTACCCTAGAAAATTGTTTAAAATATGCCTGGATTATATTTTTGAAGTTTCCTTTAAATTAGCCTTGTTACATCACAATTTTGAAACTTTTCCAATCTACCCTCAAGAAAAGACTCTTGAAAAAGTTTTTGTCAGTCATTTACTCTTTTGTTGTTTTCTCTCTCAAGGCTGGGGACCATTTAAAAACCCTAACATAACAAAATGAATTTAAAGCATATTTAAATAACTGAAAACTCAGACGGCTACAGAAACATTTACTTGGCAGTGAAAAACAACAACAACAGCAGCAGCAACTCTATTTGGCCAAGATGCCTAGTCATAATGTTTTCATGTTCAAAGTTCATATAGAATGATTCCGAAAGATAGGCTTCAAAATAATGTGATGGAAGCTTCAGTTATCAAAGAATGAGGCTATCATTCAGTATAAGAATAAAACCTGAGTTTATTCTTGGTCAAAGTAGCAGATCTGTACTGTAGGGCACTGTCTATCTGAAAAGAAGAACACTGTTTGTCCTGCTAGGATTATATGAATGTAGAGTTCAAGTACTGGCAGCCTTTCAGAAGAGTGAGGTTGCCACTAATTGACTGACATTGTGTATCACAATTATTCATGGAAAGTTGTCATCAATTATGACAGATTTAGAGGAACTAAAGAATCTCTTGATGAGGGTGAAAGAGGAGAGTGACAAAGTTGGCTTAAAACTCAACGTTCAAAAAAATTAGATCATGGCATCTGGTCCTATTATTTCATTTCAAATAGACAGATAAAAAGTGAAAAGAGTAACAGACCTTTTTTGCGGGGTTCCAAAATCACTGCGGACAGTGACTGCAGCCATGAAATTAAAAGACTCTTGTTCCTTGAAAGAAAAGCTATGACAAACCTAGATGGTGATTAAAAAGCAGAAATATCATTTTACCAAAAAAGCCAAAGCTATGGCATTTCCATTTGTCATGTACAGATATGAGAGCTGGACTATAAAGAAGGCTAAGCACCGGAGAACTGATGCTTTCAAACTGTGATGCTAGAGAAGACTCTTAAGAGTTCCCTGGACAGCAAGGAGATTAAACCCGTCAATCCTAAAGAAAATCAACTCTGAATATTCATTGGAAGGACTGATGAAGGAGCTGAAGCTCCAATCCTTTGACCATCTGATGCAAAGAGCTGACTCACTGGAAGACTGGTGCTGGGAAAGATTTAAGGCAAAGGAGAAAGCCACAAGGATGAGATGGTTGGATGGTATCACAGACTCAACAGACATGAGTTTGAGCAAACTCTGGGAGATAATGATAGACAGGGAAGCCTGGCATGTTGCAGTCAATGGGGTTGCAAAGAGTAAGACACAACTTAGCAACTGAACAACAATAAAAAGTAGTTTTAGTGATTACAAGTTGCTTTGTTTAAAAAATTATTATTATTATTTTGGGGGGAGAAAGTATAAGAGCAAATATGCATTGTAGAACTGTGCAGGGAATCAGATATAGTGCTAGCGAATTACAAATAAATATAGAAATATTTTGATTGTTGGACTTCATTGTAATATGTCAAACATACATAGCTGTAGTGACTAAATCTTTAATTGCTCCATATAGATGTTAGGGGAAAATGACCAAAGATTCCTTACAGGGGGTCCAATGAGAGGTCGACTTGATATCTGAGTTTGTGTGCATGCATATTCTTGTTCTAAGTATTGTATAAAGCCACTGTGATTTATGTTTCCTAATGCTTGGCCAGAAACTGCCTTTGACTATCTTTGTCCAGCAATTTTCATGGTACCCTGCTCAGTCATAGTATGACTGAGAAGCGATTAAAATCATTTTCCTGTTTGATTCACTCCTACTTAAGAAACCTGTTCACCCTACAACTAAAACACAGCTCCCTCTGTGCTCTCTGTTTCATTAAAATGCACCATATCTCATACAGATACTCAGGCCAAAAAAACTTGGCAAAACCATGCCTTCTCTGCTTTCTCATATTCCAAAACATATGCAAGTCCTGATGCTCTACTTTCAAATTATAGTTACAATGCCAATCACTGCCATCTTCTTTGCCTGCTCTATTGGAATATTCCTTTGGAATAGCTTACTGCTTTTCACTATCCACCTGCTCCCCATCTCCTATTTTCCTCTTATTCAGCATCCAGACTGATTTTTTTTTAAGAAAAAAAAAAATGTAAATATTATTTTGACACTTTCCTATTTGAAACTTCAATGGTTCTGTAGCCATCCCACTTAGCATACAATTAAACTAATTCGGGCAACCTCTCCATTCTCATTGTCTGCTACTGCCTCTCATCCTGATTCATTTCAACCCTCATATATACCATGTAAACAATTCTGATTCATTCCAATCCTTATACACACCATGTAAACAATCAACACAAAGACATATCTGCTGTTGTCTCTGGAATATCAACCTAAATATATCTATGTGGCTTACTCTTTAATTTTATTCATATCTTTTAGATCCTCCAACATTAAAGAGTCATCCCTATATACTCCAGTTCCCTTCTCTCTTTTTTTTAGCATGTTATTACCTAATATAATTTACATCTGTGTCTCTATAGGGATATTTTTCTGCTTTTCCATTGCTTTATCCCCAGCACCAGGAAAAAAAAAAAAGAACACATTTAAACTTTTTAATAGAGCTAAATTAAGCACTGATCATTAAATAGCTTATCCTAGAAATTCTAGCGGAAGTCTGGGGATTGAGATGTGATGCATGCTGTCCCTTCTTTCTACCACCACACTTACAACATAGGACTGTAGCTCTCCACTTCAAGTGGCTAGTGTTGAGGACACAAATCCATCTGAATCATGGAAATGAGCCAGAAGGGGCTTTAATCAACCTATATATAATCCTTTCTGAAACAATACTCTTCTAACAGATTCTATCCATTCACTTGAATCATCTAGCTCTCTTCTTTGGTAAAAAAGAAAAAAGAAAAAAAAAAGGCAGAAAACCCAACCAAACAAAAACAGATAAAAAAACATGGAACTTGAACTTCCAAAAAATATTTTCCTAATGAAAAATATTCAGACCTCAGGTATAATGTTTTTAGTCATTTGTAACTGACCACGTTAAACTGCTCCTTCAACTGTTTAGTTCCATGGTAACCACTTAACTTACTGTTCCTCAGCCAAGGAATTACATGCTGATTGTGCATTGAAACCAGTATGAGATTCATTTGCTTGTAGACGGCTTTAACTCTTAACTTTTCCTTCTCATTCTCTTTGTTCTTTGAGAGCAGATAGAAGTGAAAAACAATTGTGCTAAATCAGATCAAATCCGTGATTTTCTACAGCTAAGGAGATCACCAATTTGTTCTTTTCCTAACCAGATCTCTACCTCAGGCCCTGCCAGGGCTCTTCTCTGTGTTAACATTTCTGACCACACTATAAATGCAAAACCATCAAAAGCTCAGTGTTGTTTTTTACTTAGCAAATTATCTTATACCTAAGTATGCCGTTAAATCGGTACTACAGTATTCATGCTCAAATAGTCTGCCCAAATCGCTGCAATGCGGTGTTACCTGAAAACCCACTAAACTATAATGGCTGATCTCCCTCAATCATAGCAGCACAGTCAAGAGTTGTTTTTGTTTTTTTATCCTTGGATATGACATTTTTGCAGAAACTCAGTATGATATAGTTACCAAGATTAAACAGCTTTTAACCTTGGAGGGAAGAAATATCAACGAATATATACAACTGAGTAAAATTTGAGTTTATCCTTGATTGTAAGAGTAGGCTTATTATTAACCATAACAAAAAGAGTTGAAGAATTCTTTTTTAGTAAAGTAGAAGCATTTAAGCATTTAAGCATTCTTAAAAGTGTAACAAAAACGAAAGTACTTTGTGTTAATATTTAAGGTTAATGTTTTTTCTTTTTCTAATTATTTTTAAAAATTGAACTACAGTTAATTTACTATGTTATTTTAGCTTCAGATGTATATCAAAGTGATTCAGCTATGTATATATTATATATATATAACATGTACATATATATATACACACATATATATAACATTTTTCAGATTATTTTCTGTTATAAATGAATATTATGAGATATTGAATACAGTTATCTGTGTTATTAATGTATAGTAAGTCCTTATTGTTTATATATAGTAGTGTGTATGTGCTAATCTAAAACTCCTAATTTAAAAAAAATATTCTGAATCAAAGTAAGATTAAAAGTGTTTTTATTGATTTTATTATTGTTTACAATGCATAAATACTCACATAACTAAAAGTAATCATCAGTTTTCTATTATTTGATTCCTAGGGCAGTAAAAAACAAATACTGTAGGGAAAATGACAATAATGTTAACTCTTCCATAAATCTGGGTCATCCAAATTTTAAAGTACTGTAGGGAAAAGCCACTATAAAATAAATTTAAAGGCTCAAGGAGAACAAATCCCAAAGGTTAGTTCCCACCAGGAAGAATAAAAATTTGCTAGGGTTTCTGGGAAGTTCAATTATAGGAACAGACAACAAGAGATTTTCAGCCAATTTGAAACTAATTCAGTGTGATCTGGAAGAAAAAGGCAGTTGCACAGATAACATCAGCTTGAAGCTAAAAGTTGTAACCTTAGCAGAGACACTAACAAATGGGCTTTATAGTTTGGGCTCCAAGCAAAGAAAGAGGATAGTGATAAAGAGAGAAACAAAGAAAGGGACAAAATTATATTCTATCACGCTTACTCTCTGCAGCTAATAAAATAAGTTGAAACTACTCCAATGATTCAAGGATCACTTGATATATTTTGATTATTATAAATAAAAGGCAGTAAAAAAATAAATCAAGGGCACAGAAAAAAACTGTAGAAATATGGCAGAAAAATAAAATTTGTAAAATAAGAAGATATGTATCCCAAAAGAATAAAATAAATGTCTGCCAATCCGTTTTACAGCAATTCCTTGTTCATTATTGATGATGTTCGCATGCCCTGTTTTGCATTTCTTTTCTATGTTTCTTTTACTAAAATTGATCCAGATAGGTGACCGTAGACATACAATTCCAAAGCAATACGTAATAACATACATAGCAGTGTCTTATAATATGTTTAAAAGAAATAAAAGAAGCTATATCACAGCATATATTTCCCAAAAAGTGGGGCATGTAGAAAAATAATGAGATCTTCACATTTGCAATGTAATATTGTCAGCTTTAAATAACTTCAACTATTCCAAATATGCTTTAAATAACATCAATATTATGACAGAAAATAACACTATTCCTATTCTTTTAAATTGAATAGCACTTTACTTTTTGACCTACAAAAAAATGCAATTTCATAAGATTTATTCTAATACATTTTCAGCAATTCTACTCTACATGATAAGATGAGTAAGTACATAGCACAGTTCTAATCTTTTATTCCTGATCTATTGTTTCACTGTTTAAAAGTATAAGTTTACTAGTATGCATGAACAGTTTTAATACTTAGAAAAATTTTAGAAATTTTGAAAGATACATATGCATAAATTAAATTTTTCCTTCCTATAAACTTATATGGTTATTGGAAATGTTCAGTTTAGTTCAGTTCAGTCGCTCAGTCGTGTCTGACTCTTTGCGACCCCATGAATTGCAGCACGCCAGGCCTCTCTGTCCATCACCAACTCCCGGAGTCTACCCAAACCCATGTCCATTGAGTCAGTGATGCCATCCAACCATCTCATCCTCTGTTGTCCCCTTCTCCTCCCGCCCCAAATCCTACCCAGCATTAGGGTCTTTTCCAATGAGTCAACCCTTCGCATGAGGTGGCCAAAGTATTGGAGTTTCAGCTTCAACATCAGACCTTCCAATGAACACCCAGGATTGATCTCTTTTAGGATGGATTGATTGGATCTCCTTGCAGTCCAAGGGACTCTCAAGAGTCTTCTCCAACACCACAGTTCAAAAGCATCAATTCTGCGGCGCTCAGCTTTCTTCACCGTCCAACTCTCACATCCATACATGACCACTGGAAAAACCATAGCCTTGACTAGATGGACTTTTGTTGGCAAAGTGATGTCTCTGCTTTTAAATATGCTATCTAGTTTGGCCATAACCTTCCTTCCAAGGAGTAAGCGTCTTTTAATTTCATGACTGCAATCTCCATCAGCAGTGATTTTGGAGCCCCAAAAAATAAAGTCTGACAATGTTTCCACTGTTTCCCCATCTATTTGCCATGAAGTGATGGGACCAGATGCCATGATCTTAGTTTTCTGAACGTTGAGCTTTAAGCCAACTGTTTCACTCTCCTCTTTCACTTTCGGGAGAAGGCAATGGCACCCCACTCCAGTACTCTTGCCTGGGAAACCCCATGGACGGAGGAGCCTGGTAGGCTGCAACCCATGGGGTCGCGAAGAGTCGGACACGACTGAGCGACTTCCCTTTCACTTTTCACTTTCATGCACTGGAGAAGGAAATGGCAACCCACTCCAGTATTCTTGCCTGGAGAATCCCAGGGACAGAGGAGCCTGGTGGGCTGCTGTCTATGGGGTCGCACAGAGTCAGACACAACTGACGCGACTTAGCAGCAGCAGCAGCTCTCACTTTCATCAAGATGCTCTTTAGTTCTTCTTCACTTTCTGCTATAAGGTTGATGTCATCTGCATATCTGAGATTATTGATAATTTTTCCCAGCAATCTTGATTCCAGCTTGTGTTTCTTCCAGCCCAGCGTTTCTCATGATGTACTCTGCATAGAAGTTAAATAAGCAGGGTGACAATATACAGCCTTGACGTACTCCTTTTCCTATTTGGAACCAGTCTGTTGTTCCATGTCCAGTTCTAACTGTTGCTTCCTGACCTGCATACAGGTTTCTCGAGACAGGTCAAATGGTCTGGTATTCCCATCTCTTTCAGAATTTTCCGCAGTTTATTGTGATCCACACAGTCAAAGGCTTTGGCATAGTCAATAAAGCAGAAATAGATGTTTTTCTGGAACTCTCTTGCTTTTTCGATGATCCAGTGGATATTGGCAATTTGATCTCTAGTTCCTCTGCCTTTTCTAAAACCAGCTTGAACATCTGGAAGTTCACGGTTCACGTATTGCTGAAGCCTGGCTTGGAGAATTTTGAGCAGTACTTTACTAGCATGTGACATGAGTGCAATTGTGTGGTAGTTTGAGCATTCTTTGGCATTGCCTTTCTTTGGGATTGGAACAAAAACTGACTTTCCCAGTCCTGTGGCCACTGCTGAGTTTTCCAAATTTGGAAATGTTCCAAATTTGGAAATTTCCAAAAATGGAAATATTCACCTGCTTAAAAAACTTAGAATTCTCTGCTTCTCAAAAAACTATAAAACATATTTTCTGAAAAGTCAGAGTATTCTAAAGAGTTATTATTACAATAAAATGGTTTTATAATAAGTATTAATAAGATTTTTTTTTCATTCAGCATATTATATTTTAAAGGGCCTGTCTCCCAGGAAAACAAGGCTATATCATTTATTTTAAATGGATTTTCTGAATTATAAAATAAGCAAAATAATTTTTATTAACAGGAGCACAGAAAGATCACAGTTCAGTCTTTATGCTCTTGTCATGAAGTCCAGGGAAATGTAACCTTCCTAATCATGTTACTCTTCTGAATATATTACACAAAACAGTGACTAGAGAGTCTCATGTTGTAGCTAGTTTGAAGCACAAGCTTCTTATTATAGTTAATATCTGCTGCCTAGTAGAGGAGCTTATGTTAGTTATTGGTAACTGTTGAAATAATAAAATAATGAGAATGTTCCAGTGTCCAAAGCAATAATTTTCCTGGATTTTCACCTTTATGTGATAAAATATCAAAACCTGTACTACAAGGAAATTGCATTCTCACAGAGGATATGGAAAACCACTGGGAATTATTGCTTCTTTATTAAATGAGGGAATCCAGATAATGTGCAATATCATAAATTAAATTGAACCTCAGCAATCTGAAGTCACAAGGAAAAAGAGCTGAATTCCAAAGTTGCATGTGTCTCAAAGGAGAGATGAAACATATGGACTGCTTCACTTTTGGTAGAGCATTAGAGGGAGAACAAAATCAGTTAAGAAGAAAACAGCTAAAATTTTAATGAAGTCCTAAAGGTAAATAAAGGACTTCCCTGGTGGCTCAATGGTAAAGAATCTGCATGCCACCTCAGGAGATGGGTTTGGTATCTGGGTCCGGAAGATCTCTTGGAGTAGAAAATGGCAACCCATTCCAGTATTCTTGTCTGGGAAATCCCATGGAGAGAGGAGCATTGATGGGTTACAGTCCATAGGGTCACAGAGAGTCGGACACAACTTAACGACTAAATGACAAAGAAACAAGGTAAAGTATGATCAACTTAGGGCAGTGGCTCTCAATCTAGGGTAACTGTGCCCTTTGGGGACATTGGCCAATGTCTATACACATTTTTGATTGTCACAGCTGTTGTAGATGTTGTGGATACACCCTAAGATCTCTCCCAATAACTCTACCCTCATGTTATCATCTCCCCACTTGCCCTTAAGTGTGGATGAGACTTTTGGCTCCCTTTTCACCAACAGTATGTCAGAGGTAAAGGAATCCCCTCCAGTGACAGTTTTTTTTTTTTTTTTCCTAATCATTTGAGACTACATCTTAGCCATGGAGTGAGGGTCTCTCTCTCTTCCTGGCATTAAAGAAGCAAGTTGCTATGATGTGAACAGCATATCAAGAGGGTCATCTGGCAGGAAACTATAAGTTATCTCTGAAAATTGAGGGTCTATCTTACAACTACAAGATGCTGACTGTCAAAACTCCATATGAGCTGGTAAGAGAAGCCAAGCAAGAGATGAAAACAGCCCAACATCCTGACTGTAGCCTTGTGAAACCCTGAGCAGAGGACCCAGCTAAGCCAGGCCTAGACTTCTGACCCACAGAAACTCTGAGATAGTAAAATGTTCATTTAAGGCACTGTGTTTGTGATGATTTGTTATGTAGTAATAGAAAAGTACTATAGAGTACTACTGGCATCTAGTGGGTAGAGGTCAGGGACTTTGTTAAACATCCTAAAATGCACAGGATGGCCCCTACAACAAAGAATTATCTGCTTTAATGTGACAATAATGTCTAGATTTAGAAAATGTGGGCCAGGATAGGGACCAAAGATAATCCCTGTCCCACAGCACCACCTCTGCCTTGGAGATGCACCCTTGCAACTATGAAACAGATAAAAATGACTTCCCCTGTACCTTTCTCTCATGTGAGTCAAAAACTTTAAGCTGATGGGGAAGGAGGAGCAAAGCCTCCCTCCCCTACATAGCCATAAAAAAATCCTTTGTTTCAAGGGGAGGGCCAAAACCAAAAATATATCTGCTTCTGTAAGAGCTGGAGGAAATAACCCTTACCCCAGGATTCAGGCACTGCTTATGGGAGTAGCTTACAGTGAGACAAAGGGGTACCAAATCTCTGGGCTAAAGATTCTGTGCTATTTCAAAGTGGAAGTGTTAGTCACTCAGTCATGCCCAACTCTTTGCGACCACATGGACTATAGCCTGCCAGGCTCCTCTGTCCATGGAATTCTCCAGGCAAGTGTTCTGTAGCGGGTAGCCATTCCCTTCTCCAGGGTCTCTTCCTGACACAGGGACTGAACTCAGGTCTCTTGCATTGCAGGCAAATTCTTTACACTCTGAGCCACTAGAAGTCTTATAATACTGGGAAGGAGCAGAAAAATCTTTCCTGCACAAAACCCACCACAGAAAGCAGACAGAGGTTGGCTCCTGAGAGGAGGTGGTACAGGAATGTTAGGAAGGCACCATCCACAGGCCAAGATTCTTAGAACCTGCCTAAAATCAAGCTGATACACTAAATAATAGGTCCCCAGAGGTATCCAGGTCCTAAATCCAGGAATCTGTGAATATGTTACCTTACTGATAAAAGAGCTTTGTAATTAACTTTAGGATCTTTTGTTGGGAAGGATATCACAGTGAATTCAATATGGTGGTAAGTTTAATACAAGGGAGACAGAGGGTTGGCGCTGAGAAGGCAAGGTGATGATGGAAGCTGAGTGAGGAATGCAGATGGCCTCTAGATTCTGGCAAAGGTAAGGAAGTGGATTTTTTTCAAAAGACTCTAGCAAGAACTAGCCCTAATGAACTTATGGCGTTAGTTCAGTAATAAGCAGTTGGAACTCAGAAACTCCAGAATTCTAATTTAAAAAAAAAAAGTGAGTTGTTTTAAGGCACTGAGTTTGTAAAAATCTGTTACATTAGTAATAGGAAATTAATGCAAGGTTGGACCAGAAGAACAAAGAAAACTTACTTCCTCATTGGGATACAAGTATGGTTCAGTCAACGACCAAGCAAAGGGAAGAGGGTCATAACAGGGGAAAGACCTTTTCTGTGACAAAAGTGATTGAAGGAGTAATGAGAGCTGAGGCTGTGCAAGGAACACTAAGTAAAACACTCTAGCACATCAAGTACTACACTAAGCCTATGGCAACAACAGAAAGTAAATGAGGATTAAGATTACTACATCCTTTCATATATAAACATATTTTCTGCATCCCTTGACTAAGGACATGATTGTTAGGTTCTGTTTTTTCTTTTAAATCTGGTAACCCATAGATACTATTTGTGTCTATTTATTGCTCAGTCATGTACTATTTACTCTTTGCAGCCCCATGGACTGTAGCTCTCCAGGCTCCTCTGTCCATGGAATTATCCAGCCAAGAATACTAGAGTGGGTTGCGCAGAGGGTCTTCCCAAGCCAGGAATCAAAACCCAGGTCTCCCTCATTGCAAGCAGATTCTTTACCATATGAATCACCAGGGAAGCCCATATATATATAGATATTTGGGAGGTTCTAAATCTCTGTTTCATAGATAGTAATTCTACATTTTAATAGCATATTCCATCTTTGGGGGAGCCTATAACACTTGATTTGGAGCCTATTTCAATCAGATTCACCCAGAGTTCTCCACTGGCATCCAAAGGCTGCAAAGGTGGCAAAATCATTATATATGGGATCCATGGATCCTTATTATCCTCACTCTGTTTCCAGGTTGGTAGCTTGCCACAAAAGAAAATTAGAATCAAGAGTGATTTTCCTCTTCACAATTGCAGAAGCACCCAGAGCTGCTTTATTTCCTCCTAACCACACTAACTGTTTTGTCTAGAATAGATGTAGTTGTTGTTTGAATCTCAAAAATTAGAATGCTGGGGATACAATCTAGCTCCTATCTTTCTAGAAGCTGCTCTCCATAAAAGTGCTAATTTATTTTGCTTTACTAATATGAGTAAGATACAGATAAATCATGCAATTCTTTATTTTAAGGAAATAAATAAGCCTGTAAGAACTGAGTGTATGTATTTATCTATTCCTCTCCTCACTAAAGAGCTAATTAAAATGTCAGCAAAATGATTAAAGATTTTTCACAGAAATTTGAGAAGAAGACAGCAGTAGGAAGGGTGATTCAACACATTTTTAGAAGACAGAAACAGTGTGATTGCACCTGAATTAACAGAGGAGAGGAAGTGACAGCATTAAGTCCCCCAGAAAGAAATGCTAATAAAAAAATTACAGGCAAATCAAAAAGAAACAGTAGCCAGCCAAATCTCTGAGATTATCTGCAGAAGAGTGCAAAATCCTGGACCATTGATTTCAATTTATTTTGGAAAATAATTGTGAGTGTAGACATCATCACATGATTTTTTTCTCCCTCTAGAACTTATACCCTAGAACATAATATACAGAAGTTTTATACTCATGTTTTGTATATTTGCTCTTTTTGGGGGGCGGGGTGGGGGCTTCCCTAGTGGCTAAGATGGTAAAGAACCTGCTTGCAATGCAGGAGACCTGGATTCAACCCCAGGGTTGAGAAGATCCCCAGAGAAGGGGATGGCTACTCACTCCAATATTCTTGCCTGGAGAATTCTATGGACAGAGGAAACAGTCCATGGGGTCACACAAAGAGTCAGACATGTCTGAATGACTAAAACACTTTCACGAAACAACTTCAAGAACAGCAAACGATGAAGATGAGTCAATTGATATAAAACTGGAGGATAGCATGAGGGTTGACTTTCTGATCTGTCTGAAGAGTAGTTGACACTTGCCTAACCGAAATCTCAGATCCGTGTAAAATGTAGAGAGGTACTGATTTCTCCTCTTACACAAAGGAGGTATTCATAACACAAACAAACAAAAAAACTTCATTAAATTAATAGATATCCAGACAGATATACTGTTGGATACTTTTCCCTCAAAAATGAAAAATTTACCACACTGTGTTGCTAAATTGTGCTAGTTAATAATTTTCCAACACGGATGTACGTTGGCAATTATACAACCAGATTTCAATCAGAAACTTAATGCTTCACTGTTAAATGTGTGTCTCCTGGACAATTAAGTTTCCATTTGAAGAAATTTCTGACATGAAAGTCAAAAGAAAAATGAATAAAATAACTTAGAGGAAATGGAAATAGGCCAGTAAAAATAAATAGACTAACAAAAAAGAATATATTTTTGGTAGATGATAGAATTAACTACTTTCACAAATTAGGAAAAGTATATTTTTGAAGGAAACAGCAATTAATAAAGACTGTCCCTAGAAATTAAGTATATTACAGCAGAAAAAGAAATTTTAAACACATTGGATAATTTTCTACAACAGTGGCCTGTGAATTCTGATTTTTCTCTGAAGAGCCAACTAGTAAATATTTGAAGCTTTGCAGGCCATATAATATCTGTTACCACTTCTCAACTCCACCATTTTAGAGGGAAAGCACCCATGGAAATTATTTAAACAAACAAATGAGTGGGAGACAGAGCTGCAATAAAATTTTACAAAAACAGGCAGCAGACTGAAATTGAAATTACTGACCCTTGCTGTAAAGAGAAGAATTTTTAAGAAGAAAATGATGAAAATAGAAAGCTGGAACTGGAGCTCCATCCCTGATGTCTTATGTGTAACTAAAAAAAATTCCAGAAAGAGAATATATCAAAAGCCAAGAGTAGATTATGAAAAAAATAATAGAATTCATTAGAATTAAAATATGCATGTCATAATATTAGAAAGAAAATTCAAAACGGATTTGTGGAATATTAAGCAGAAGTAAAAATAATGCATTATATTTATATACCAAAATGCAGAAAGATGTTAAAATTAAATGAAAATTAAATTTTTTAAAACAGTATTTTATGATACCACATATGTAACATATACATGTATGTACACGTAAACCTTATTCCTTGAATTTTAAAAAAATATATTTTTCTACTCATACACTTTCATACTGAATTCTGTTTTATCCTACATTGATACTTTTTATTGATAATTTGTCCTCCATAATTTGCTAGCATATTTTGAAATGTTGTTGTTCAGTCATGTCCCATTCTTTGTGACCCCCTTGGACTGTAGCACTCCAGGCTTCCCAGTCCTTTACACTCTCCCAGAGTTTGCTCAAACTCATGATGCTATCCAAACATCTCATCCTCTGCTGCCTCCTCCTCCTGCCCTCAATTTTTCCCAGCATCGGGGTCTTTATCAGTGAGTCAGCTCTTCACATCAGGTGGTCGAGATATTGGAGATTCAGCTTCAGCATCAGTCCTTCCAGTGAATATTCAGGGCTGATTTACTTTAGGATGGACTGGTTGTATCTCCTTACAGTCCAAGGTGACTAGCACCATTCTCTAGCACCACAGTTCAAAAGCTCTGTGTTTACTTTTTAATCTGTGAATGTCTCTCAGTCGTGTCCAACTCTTTGCAACCCATGGACTACAAAGTCCATGGAATTCTCCAGGCCAGAATACTGGGTAGCCTTTCCCTTCTCTAGGGGATTGATTGCTTATGGTGAATGATGTTGGATTCGTGATCTCCAGAAAAGATTTAGCTTTGGGACCAGGGACCAGCCTTGATCACTCAAGAGCTTTTGTGTAGCAGAGGAATAGAGAAAGCTTCTGACATAGACATCAGAAGGGGGATGGAGAATGACCCCCTAGCTAGTCTTATCAAGGTCTTATATACTTTTTTCAGACCCACTCCCACAACATATATCTTAAATTAACAAGATTAGAATGAAAAATAGAAAGATCTTACCAGACCCACTCCCATAATATACATTTTAAGATGACAGGATTAGTCAGATTGTTATTAAGGAGAACCTTGTCCTCGAGCAAGATACATTGTTATATTGACTAAGACAAAGCAATGTAGAAACCAAGGTTTGTCCTTTTCTCCTTGAGAGGTCCAGACCCCATTCTCCTTCTCCAGGGTTCTGAACCCCTTTTTCCTCTTCGAAAACCCTGGACTTCTTATCAACCTATCTAGGAATTGACTCTCTCAGTATCTTCCCAACCCAGGGATCAAACCCAGGTCTCCGGCATTGCAGGTGGACTCTTTACTAGCTGAGCCACAAGGGAAGGCCGTATTTTTGAATATATCCCTTTAAATATTATAAGCAATAACATTTTTCATGCTAAAAGTAAATGTGGGATTTTCTCCTCCTGTAAGAGAGCGATGTTTTTTCTTATGCTGTAACTTATTTATATCTAATACTGACATATAATTATTACTTATTTTATGCTTCTGATTCATTTATCTTCGGAAGAGTATGTCTATTTTGTATTCTTTTGTTTGATATTACATATTCATATTTTAACAGATGATTTTAAAATATTTAACCATCATTATTTTATGAAAGGAAATATTTAATAAGCAAAATCTCTCTCCTTTTTTATTATTGAACTGTTTTTTAATGTTGAAATTAATATTTCTACATCAATATTCATATTTAAATAACCCTGGATTTGCTTTGAATTTTTATTGTGATATCATATTCTACCATAAATATTTAGAACACTTATAAATTATACAAAATAATCATATGTTAGTAAAATAAAACGAGGACATTTGAGAGACAAGATTTTTATATAATGAGTAGAAAATGAAAACAGTTTTGTTTTCTTTATTTACCTCAGAATTTGATAAACATTTTTATATTATATATATTTTAAATTAATATATCCCTTTAATACTGCATATGTTTCAAATTTAAAAAAAAAAATTTTTTTCCCATGTATTCATTTTTCTAGACTTCATGTTAAAACTTCTTTAAAGTTTTAAAGACACTAAATTGTCTGGTAGAAAGAAATCTCTCTGGGAAATTCATCTTTGTATTTATTGTTATATATTAGCTTATCTTGCCATTTTTTAATTTATTTTATTGACTTTTGTTAATTTGTAAGTAAAATAGCTTTCATTTTGCAGTTTTTGCTATTAATATAATTTAGAACAACTCTCAGTACAGAAAATGAAAACTAGAGACCAAAATAATAAAATGGCTTAACCTTTATCACACACCTAATCAGTATATGAATCTACATTTCTTGGCTCATCGTGATCTTTTTCTGCAGCATCACCCTGCTTCTTTCAGCTGTAATTTAGGGTTTTAATTCTGCAATTATAATGAAATCATTTTAGAAGATAAAGTTTATTTTCCCTAACTCATATTTTGTGTTCTCTAGCCCATAATGAAGACTTATTTAATGGCTATTCTATCTGTAGTTAACTAGATATTTTTTGGATGTATAGCAAAATACATATGATCCATAAACTTCAATGTTGTATCAATAGATGGAGAAAGTGAGCTTTAATTCAGAAGAAAATGTGTAGCAGAATGGAATGGAAAGGTAGAATTGTTCACTTGTGACTTTATTTTCCTCTTATAAAAGAGGAAATCCTTCTATAAGCACATTTTTCTACCAACACTTTTTACTAAAACAATTTGGTTATTTATGGTAACTGTTTAACAGAATCATGCTGAGAGAACATGAACCATTGATATTATTTATATTCATTCTGGCTATTCATGCTGTCTTATAATTAGCTTCTACATGGGTTTAAAATTGTTGCAATAATTGAACTGGAAGTAGGAGTTCACTGAGTCTTTTATGATAATCAGAAAGTTTAATCCATAATCCAAATTATAAGATAATTACATCATTGAGATAATGAAAAATTAATCACGATTAAAGATACATAATGATAATTCTGATTAGAAAACAAATGGGACCACTAAAAATTTTGAGAGACTGATTTATCTCCATTAAAGTATACTCGCATTTGAGTGGGAGTGTTTTTGTTTATGGGGGAATTCAAATGATGAAATAATCACTTTGGTTTGTGTTGTTTACAGTGTGAATAACGTTAACAATTCAAGAAATTTAATAAATTTCAAAATCTGCTATAATTTGATGGTCAATTATAAGTCCATTATCACTTAATCAAATCTGATTCTGTGCATTATAACAAAATGTAAATGTTAATTTCTTTAATGTAATTGCTATTTTCAGTGGACTCTCTTTAACACTGAAATAATGAATCAATTTTTTTATATGGATGAGTTTTTAATTTAATTTTGAGAAAAATAAATCAAGTGACATTGTATGATAGATTATGGTTGTGATATTTGACTAAAGAAATGCATTCTTTTTTGGCTCAAATTCTGTGTAAAAGAAGGGCTCTTAGAATCTCATATATGTGTGCATATTTAGAGAACTGAGAGGCTTTCTGCTCTTATTTATCAAGTCTATGTGCCTTTCTCTATCGGAGAAAAAACACACTGTTCGGCAACCCATAAGTACATGTTAGCTCAAGTGCAAAAAATAGCATTAAAATAGTGATTGCTATGCATGTATAATTATATTTTCATATATTTCAATAGATGAAAGATGTACCAGTTTATATGGCTGAAGTCAAAATGGTTAAGACTGGAAGCTGAACGAGGTTCCAGTTATTACACAAATATCTTACAGATGAATTAACAACATTTAGCAAAAAATATAACTTAAAAATGATAAATCCATTAATTTACACTTGGGATTACATAGGCAAATATAATTATAGAGGAAAAAATTCCATATGGTTAATCACTTCTCTCTCTATATATATATATATCACAATTATATGTTTAAGTTAGAAAATATGGGTAGACAGATAGACAGATAGGTAGATAGTCAGTCAGTCATGTCCAGCTCTTTGCGACCCCATGGACTATAGCTCACCAGATTTCTTTGTCCATGGGATTTCCCAGGCAAGAATAATGGAATGGGTTGCCTTTTGTTACTCCAATATACACATACATATATATGTAAATTTTATAGTATATTATGTAATAGTTTGTGGTGTATTATCCATGCATAGCATAAATACAATTTTTGTACACTTTGATATTCAAAAGAACTGATATAGGAACCTTAGAAATACAACCAGCAGCGTACAGCCATTTTTCAGTTTGAACAGCAAAGGAGAGTGTGAAGAATGAAACTGAATTCCAACAGTTCCAGGATTAATATATAAGGAACGTTGCCTTCATCCTAATTGTCTGACATGACTGACAGATTCTACCAATAGAAGCTCATTCCAGAGGACATGATAGGTGAAGGAGTGGACTGAGGAATTCCATTAACTTTTAAGAATACTTCCAAGAGCTTCTGGTTCAAGATGGCAGAGTAGAAAGCCATGAGCTTATTTCCTCCTGAGAGAGCACCAAAATCAAAACTAGCTATTGAATAGCCATCAAAAGGAGGACACTGGAGCCCACCAAAAAACATACCCCACATCCAAGGACAAAGAAGAAGCCACAATGAGACTGGAGGAGGGGAGCAACCACAACAAAATCCCATACCCACTGGCTGGGTGACCCACAGACTGCAGAACAGTAATACTAAAAAAGTTCTCTCACTCTTGTGAAGGTTCTGAACCCCTGGTGAAACTTCTCAGCCTAGGGATCTGGCAAAGGGACTGGGGGTCCTCAGAGAATGTGACCTTGAAAGCCAATGGGATTTGATTTGGGACTACCACAGGACAGGGGAAAACAGAGACTCCACTTTTGGAGGGCACAGACAAAATCTTTCACACATGAAGATCCAGGGGAAAGGAGGCAGTGATGCCCACAGGAGACTGAATAGACCTGTTTGCTAGTGTTGGAGCGTCTCCTGTGGAGCCCTGGATCAGCAGTGGCTTGTCACAAGGACAGGGTCCCTGGCGGCACTAGTCCAGGAAGGTGCCTCTTGATGTGACAGTACCAGAGACCCCTAGATTCCACAGCTGGGTGGCCTAAGGCCAAACAACTAATAGAAAGGGGTACAAGCCCACCCACCATCAGATAATTGGAATAAAGCTTAATTGAGCATGGCCCTGCCCACCAAAACAGGACCCAGTTTTTTCCCACCTCCAGTCCCTCGCATCAGGAAGCTTATACAAGCCATTTAGCCCCATTATCCAGAAGGCAGGCAGAAGAAGCAAGAAGGACAACAATTCCACAGTGGCTGGAACAAAAACCACAGTACAGAAAATTAATCAGTATGAAAAAGTAGAGTTATGTCCTAGATGAAGGGACAAGATAAAACCCCAGTTCAGTTCAGTTCAGTCGCTCAGTTGTGTCTGACTCTCTGCGACCCCATGAATTGCAGCACGCCAGGCCTCCCTGTCCATCACCAACTCCTGAAGTTTGCCCAGACTCATGTCCATCGAGTTGGTGATGCCATCCAACCATCTTATACTCTGTCGTTTCCTTCTCCTCCTGCCCCCAATCCTTCCCAGCATCAGGGTCTTTTCAAATGAGTCAACTCTTCACATCAGGTGGCCAAAGTATTGGAGTTTCAGCTTCAACATCAGTCCTTCCAATGAACACCCAGGACTGATCTCCTTTAGGATGGACTGGTTGGATCTCCTTGCAGTCCAAGGGACTCTCAGAAAAACAACTAAATAAAGTGGAGATAGACAAACTTTCAGAAAAATAATTCAGAATAATGATAGTGAAGATGATAGTGAAGACGATAGTGAAGACGTTTGCATGATCTTGGAAACAGAATGGAGAAGATGCAAGATATGCTTACCAAAGGTTTAGAAGAAATAAAAAAAAACAAATGGAGATGAACAATGCATTCAGTTCTGTTCAGTTGCTCAATCACGTCCAACTCTTTGCGACCCAATACACTGCATCACGCTGGGCTTCCCTGTCCATCAGCAAATCCCAGAGCTTGCTCAGACTCATATCCATTGAGTCAGTGATGAAATCCAACCATCTCATCCTCTGTCGTTCTGTCCCCTTTTTCTCCTGCCTTCAATCTGTCCCAGCATCAGGATCCTTTCCAGTGAGTCAGTTCTTCACATCAGGTGGCCAAACCATTGGAGCTTCAGCATCAGTCTTTCCAATGAATACTCAGGACCGATTTCCTTTTGGATTGACTGGTTTGATCTCCTTGCAGTCTATGAGACTCTCAAGAGTCTTCTCAAACACCAATTCTTTTGTGCTCAGCTTTCTTTATGGTCAAAAGCATCAATTCTTTGGTGCTCAGCTTTCTTTATGGTCCAGCTCTCACATCCATACTTGACTACTGGAAAAACCATAGCTTTGACTAGATGGACATTTGTCAGCAAAGTAATGTCTGTGCTTAATATGTCATCTATGTTGGTAACAGATTTTCTTCCAAGGAGCAAGCATTGTTTAATTTCATGGCTGCAGTCACCATCGTCAGTGATTTTGGAGCCCCCAAAATAAAGTCTATCACTGTTTTCCCTGTTTCCCCATCTATTTGCCATGAAGTGATGGGACCGATGCCATGATCTTAGTTTTCTGAATGTTGAATTTTAAGCCAGTCTTGTCACTCTCCACTTTCACTTTCAAAAAGAGGCTCTTTAGTTCTTCTTTGCTTTCTGCCATAAAGGTAGTGTCATCTGCATATCTGAGGTTATTGATATTTCTCCTGGCAATCGTGATTCCAGCTTGTGCTTCTTCCAGCCCAGCATTTGGCATGATTTACTCTGCATTGAAGTTAAACAAGCAGGGTGACAATATACAGCCTTGATGTACTCCTTTCTCATTTTTGAACCAGTCAGTTGTTCCATATCTGGTTCTACCTGTTGCTTTTTGACCTGCATAAAGATTTCTCAGGAGGTAGATAAGGTGGTCTGGTATTCCCATCTCTTGAAGAATTTTCCACAATTTGTGGTTATCCACACAAAGACTTTCGTGTAGTCAATAAAACAGAAGTAGATGTTTTTTCTGGAACTTGCTTGCTTTTTCCAAGGTCCAATGGATGTTGGCAATTTGATCTCTGGTTCCTCTGCCTTTTCTAAATACAGCTTGAATATCTGGTATTTCTCAGTTAACATACTGTTGAAGCCTGGCTTGGAGAATTTTGAGCATAACTTTGCTACTGCGTGAGATGAGTGCAACTGTATGGTTGTTAGAACATTCCTTAGCATTGCCTTTCTTAGGGCTTGGGATGAAAACTGACCTTTTTCAGTCCTGAGGCTACTGCTGAGTTTTCCAAATTTGCTGGCATATTGAGTGCAGCACTCATATTACATTAGAATGAAACATTAGTAGGAATCAATAGCAGAATAACTGAAGCAGTAGAATATATAAATGACTTGGAGGAGAGAATGGTAGAAATCATTGCAGCAGAAATGAATATAGAAAAAGAATGGAGAAAAAAAAATGAAGACAGCCTGAGACCTCTGAGACAACATTAAAAGCACCAACATGCTCATTATAGGGTTCTCAGAAGGAGAGGAGAGGGAGAAAGGATCTGAGGAAATATTGTAAGAGATAATAGCTGAAAACTTTTCCAACTTGTGCAAGAAATAGTCAACTAAGTCTAGGAAGCACAGAGAGTCCCAGGAAGGATAAACCCAAGAACAAACACATTGAGACACATAGTAATCAGACTGACAAAAATCAAATACAAAGATAAAATATTAAAAGCAGCAAGGGAAAAAATGACAACATACAGGGGAACTCCCATAAAATTATCAACAGATTTCTCTACAAACTTTGCAAGCCAATAAAAGGGAAGAGCATAAAACCAAGACTACTCAACTCAGCAAGGCTCTCCTTCATTTTTTATGGAGAAATCAAAAGCTTTCCAGACAAGCAAAAGTTAAGAGAATTCATCACCACCAAATCAGCTTTACAACAAATGCTAAGGAAACTTCTCTAGGCAGGAAATGCAAGAGAAGGGAAAGACCAACATAAAATAAATGCAAAATAATTAAGAAAATGGTAATAGGATCATACATATCGATAATTACCTTAAATGTAAAGGAATTAAATGCACCAACAAAAATACATATACTGGCTGGGCAGATGAAAACATGTGCATGTACGCACTTCCACTTACCACATTACTCTCTTTAATCCCCTAAATTATTTATAATTATTTTATATTATTAAGTTAATCATGTTTCTGTTGTGGCTTTCAGTTGTAATTATCTTTTGTTTTTTATCTGGGTGTTGATTGTGAAAACTCACAAACATCTTTTACTATTGTGAATATGTAACTATTATTCACTTAATACCATAGTATCACGATTGGTCAACAGAAAATAATAGAATTCTATATCACTAAAACTACCATTTAATAGGAAAACCTGTAATCACTTTTTAAAATCCATTCTCATATGATAATTATCTTGGAATTTTTTGAAAAGTACAAATGTTCAGGTATTACTTTTTCTTCTTCGAAGGTGCAGATGTGTTTCCAATGAACATCCATGTTTAAAAACAACTGGTGCATATAATGTTCTTTTACTTTTATTTATTTTGTTTCACTTTTTCTATTTCATATTCAGTGCTTTCATTTCCTGGGAAACCCCATGGACGGAGGAGCCTGGTAGGCTACAGCCCATGGGGTTGCGAAGAGTCAGACACGACTGAGGGACTTCACTTTCACTTTTCCTTTTCATGCACTGGAGAAGGAAATGGCAACCCACTCTAATATTCTTGCCTGGAGAATCCCAGGGACGAAGGAGCCTGGTGGGCTGCCGTCTATGGGGTCGCACAGAGTTGGACACGACTAAAGCGACTTAGCAGCAGCAGCAGCAGCAGCAGCTTCCATTTCATTTAGTTTATGTTTTACCATTTCTCCATCTCTTCTTTTTATTTTTTTAGATGCTCTTTCTAAAGGCTTTATCAAGTGTAGAAGAAAACCTTTTTTATACACACACACATATATAGTATGTATAACATAATATATATTTTAGACTACTTATGAATGTTTGCCTAGCTAAAAAAATTATGGAAATTTTGAGCCCACTTGTTTGACAGTATGAATAAAATGTTAGATTTCTAACTTAAAATAGACACACAACAAGCAACAAAATTTACTATAATGCACAGGAACTTTAGTCAATATCTTTCAATAACCTATAATGGAAAATAATCAGGAAAATAATATGCATGTATATGTTTAACTGAATCACCTTGCTGTGCACCTGAAACATTGTAAAACAATTATATTTCAATAAAATATATATATTTTAAAAAAAGAATACTTCCTAGATGGTCTACCTACATTGGTTAAGGTAAATGAATAGACACACACATACATACACAGAGTGTCTCAATCTTAACCATAATAATATTTTGTTTCAGTAATTACTTCTTCATAGATAAAGATATTGATACATTATGTATATTGTGTGTATTTTATCAAACTGGAAAGATGTGCAAAATTTTAATATCAATAATCTTTGGCTGTTATACACCCATGGTGGATTCATGTCAATGTATGGCAAAATCTATATAATATTGTAAAGTTAAAAAACAGGTAAATAAACTAATTTAAAAATAATAATAATAATAATTTTGGGGTAGTAGAACTACAGTTTTTTATTTAAAGCTTCTATTTGATGTCAAGTTTTTTATAAATACTGGATATAAATTAATTTTATAATTAGATTATTTAATAACATTCAAGTATGTTTTTATGTCTTTATATGTACTTATACATAATCCTTGATTTTTTTCCCTTAATTTCTATAGTATGGTATAAAATGAGATCTTTCATTTTAAACTTACTATTATTTTATAATTTTGGTCCAAAATAAAAATTTCCACTAATAAAAACCAATTTAAGAAATCATATTGGTAAAGTATATTTCCACATCAGTGTTACTTTTTTTTTGAAGCACATACATATACAACAAGAAATTAGTTACATTGAATTAAAGATGTGCACATCATGTGTTGCAACATTCAAAATTAAACGATTTAATAAAATGTAATACTAAAAATATAGACTATTTTTATACATGGGTAATTCTTTGTGTTACCTGTATTACTTTAAATCCAAATTGATTGATTTAAATAATATATGATCTTGCTGAATATTGCAAAGTATTGTTTTTTATTCCTTAACTTCAGCACCAGGACTATTTATCTTGATGTGTGGAAGTGAGATTTGTATATTCAAAAAATAATTTTAAAATTAACAAAATTACTACATGGAATAATAGTTCATAAATATCTTCATCTCAACTTAGATTATGAAACTATATTCAGTGCCAAATATCAGTAAAAATGAGTATATTCATTGCAATTTCTTTTTACATTGAGTAGATCTATCCAACACTTGAAGAATGTTTATGCTCCAGGCACTGTTCCTAGTGTTTTCATGTATTAAATACTTTAATTCTCACAACCACTCTAGAAGGTAGGACTATTATTATCTCCACTTCACATTGGGAAAATTATGGCATAGGAAATAAATTAGCAAGTTGAGCAGGTGGGACTTGAGACCAAATAGTTTTATTCTAGATCTGGTGTTTTCAACAACTGCACAGCAGTAAAGGATCCACGTACAACGCAGGAGATTCGCAGGAGACATGGGTTCGATCCCTGGGTCGGGAGGATCAACCTGGAAAGGGAAATGACAACCCATTCCAGTATGTTTGCCTAGGAAATCCCAAGAACAGGGCAGACTGGTAGGCTACAATTCATGGACTCACAAAGAGTTGGACACAACTGAGCAGCTAAACAATAACAAAAAGAAGTCTTATTCTAGACTTGCTGTTTTCAACAACTGCACTTGGATATCATGGCAAATTAATATTTTTAAAATGTTTGTGATATATCTCCAGTTAAAAAAAATAAAAGACCTTTCAGATACTCATAATGATGTATTTGTTTAATCTAATATTAAGCTATTCAGTATGTCATTTTGCCTTTGGCAAAATACCAAAGTATAAGAATATATCTTTGAGGATTAGCTTTATAAATATTCAAAGAAATTGTGGACCTTTCATGTTTAACATCAACTTTAATCCAAATTCTGCGTTCTTAGACTTGCCTTTGCCTATCTTCCCACATAACCTGTACCTTGCTCTCTATACCTTTCTTGATTAACTAATTTACATGGCAGCTGTTGCCTATTGATTCCAGTTTGGTTTGAAATCTCAGAATCTAGCCATGTTTTTCCCTAGTGTTTTATGTTTTAATTGATCTATTTTCTGGGCTAACTCATAGAGTTAACAGTTAAAGTGGTATTCTTGGTTAACCTTGACACCCCAATAACCTGAATATGTGACTGTTTTCAGAAATATTGTACCTAATGATATTCACCATATCTATTCATACGAGTTGTAACTATATCTATATTTAAATATATAGTAGGGTTGCATAAGTGAATTTCCACTTAATTTAAACTATTATTTTTGACTAACTCAATTGTTAATCCCTTATCAATGTAAAAAGTACATAACTTTCTCTTATAGCCTAGATTCTAGTTATAGACATTTTTAACAATAAAATTTCATCATATTACTTCAACCTATCATTTCCATGACTATTAGCAAATTAAATAATTCTCTTTATTTCTAACTGGCTCAAAAATATAATAAATAGATTTTGAATTTTGTCAGTTATATTTTGTGTATCTCCCAAGATGATACAAAAGAGATGACTCTACACATGGACATGACCAGTTGGCCATTATCAAAATATGATTGATGATCAACTTTGCAGCTGAAGATGGAGAAGCTCTATACAGTCAGCAAAAATAAGACTTGGAACTGACTGGGCTCAGATTATGAATTCCTTGTTACAAAATTCAGAATTGAATTGAATAAACTAAGGAAAACCACTAGCCCATTCAGGTATGACCTAAATAAAATACTTTGCGATTATACAGTGGAAGTGACAAATAGATTCAATGGATTAGATCTGATAGAGTACTGAAGAACTATGGATGGAGGTTCCTAACATTGTACAGGAGGCAGTGATCAAAATCATTCCCAAAAATAAATGCAAAAAAGGCAAAATGGTTGTCTGAGGAGGCCTTACAAATAGCTGAGAAAAGAGGAGAAGCTAAAGGCAAAGGAGAAAAGGAAAGATATATCCATCTGAATGTAGAGTTCCAAAGAATATCAAGGAGATGTAAGAAAGTCTTCCAAGTGAACAATGCAAATAAATAGAGGAAAACAATAGAATGGGGGAGATTAGAGATCACTTCAAGAAAATTAGAAATACCA
Source organism: Giraffa tippelskirchi (assembly GCF_054371585.1). NCBI lineage: Eukaryota > Metazoa > Chordata > Mammalia > Artiodactyla > Giraffidae > Giraffa > Giraffa tippelskirchi. Next base: position 40,711,492 of record NC_137282.1, on the reverse strand, counting down.
AGGGAATAGTTTATGCAAAAAATGGGCACAACAAATTACAGAAATGATATGGACCTAATAAAAGCAGAAGATATTAAAAAGAGGTGGCAAGAATACACAGAAGAACTACACACAAAAAGACCTTAATACTCCAGATAACCACAACGGTGTGATCACTCACCTAGGGTCAGACATCCTGGAGTGTGAAGTCAACTAGCCTTAGGAAGCATCACTACAAACTAAGCTAGTGGAGGTGATGGAATTCCAGCTGAGCTGTTTCAAAACCTAAAAAAACGATGCTGTTAAAGTACTGCAATCAATATGCCAGTAACTTTGGAAAGCTCAGCAGTGGCCACAGGACTAGAAAAAGTCAGTTTTTGTTCCAATCTCAAAGAAGGGCAATGTCAAAAAACACTCAAATTACCTAACAATTGCACTCATTTCACATGCTAGCAATGTCATGCTCAAAATCCTCCAAGGTAGGCTTCATCACTTTGTGAACTGAGAACTTCCAGATGTACAAGCTGGATTTAGAAAAGGCAGAGGAACCAGAAATCAAGTTGCCAACATCTGTTGGATCATTGAAAAAGCAAGAGAATTCCAGAAAAACATCTGCTTCATTGACTATGCAGCCTTTGATTGTGTGGATCACAACAAACTGGGGAAAATTCTTCAAGATATGGGACTACCAGACCATCATAGTTGCCGCCTTAAAACCCTATATGCAGGCCAGGAAACAACAGTTAGAACCAGACATGGAACAACGACCGGTTCAAAATTGGGAAAGAAGTGTGTGAAGGTGTATACTGTCATCCTACTTAACTTATATAGAGTTCAGTTCAGTTCAGTCACTCAGTCGTGTCTGACTCTTTGCGACCCCATGAATTGCAGCACGCCAGGCCTCTCTGTCCATCACCAACTCCCAGAGTCTACCCAAACCCATGTCCATTGAGTCAGTGATGCCATCCAACCATCTCATCCTCTGTTGTCCCCTTCTCCTCCCGCCCCCAATCCTACCCAGCATTAGGGTCTTTTCCAATGAGTCAACCCTTCGCATGAGGTGGCCAAAGTATTGAAGTTTCAGCTTCAACATCAGACCTTCCAATGAACACCCAGGATTGATCTCTTTTAGGATGGAATGATTGGATCTCTTTGCAGTCCAAGGGACTCTCAAGAGTCTTCTCCAACACCACAGTTCAAAAGCATCAATTCTGCGGTGCTCAGCTTTCTTCACCATCCAACTCTCACATCCATACATGACCACTGGAAAAACCATAGCCTTGACTAGACGAACTTTTGTTGGCAAAGTGATGTCTCTGCTTTTAAATATGCTATCTAGTTTGGCCATAACCTTCCTTCCAAGGAGTAAGCGTCTTTTAATTTCATGGCTGCAGTCACCATCAGCAGTGATTCTGGAGCCCCCAAAAATAAAGTCTGACACTGTTTCCACTGTTTCCCCATCTATTTCCCATGAAGTGATGGGACCAGATGCCATGATCTTAGTTTTCTGAACATTGAGCTTTAAGCCAACTTTTTCACTCTCCTCTTTCACCTTCATCAAGAGGCTCTTTAGTTCTTCACTTTCTGCCATAAGGATGGTGTCATTCTCATATCTGAGGTTATTGATATTTCTCCCGGCAATCGTGATTCCAGCTTGTGTTTCTTCCAGCCCAGCGTTTCTCATGAGGTACTCTGCATAGAAGTTAAATAAGCAGGGTGACAATATACAGCCTTGACGTACTCCTTTTCCTATTTGGAACCAGTCTGTTGTTCCATATCCAGTTCTAACTGTTGCTTCCTGACCTGCATACAGGTTTTTCAAGAGACGGATGAAACAGAAGCTGGAATTAAGGTTGAGGGGATAAATATCAATAATATCAGGTATACAGTTGACACACCCTTATGACAAACAATGAAGAGGAACTAAAGAGCCTCTTGATGAAAGTGAAAGAGGAGAGTGAAAAAACTGGCTTAAAACTCAACATTCAAAAAACAAAGATCATGGCATCCAGTCTCATCACTTCATGGCAAATAGATGGGGAAACAATGGAAACAATGAAAGATTTTATTTTCTTGGGCTCCAAAATCACTGTGGACAGTGACTGCCAGCATGAAATTAAAAGACACTTGTTCCTTGGAATAAATACTATGGCAAACCTAGGCAGTGTATTAAAAAGCAGACAGCAGAGACATTACATTAAAAAGCAGAGACATTACTTTGCCAACAAATGTCCGTATAGTCAAAGCTTTGGTTTTTCCAGTAGTCATGTATGGATGTCAGATTTGGACCATAAAGAACCCTGATCCTGGAAAAGATAGAAGGCAGGAGGAGAAGGGGCTGACAGAGGATGAGATGGTTGGATGGTATCACTGACTTGATGGTCATGAGTTTGTGCACACTCAGGGAGATGATATAGGACAGGGAAGCCTGGCATGCTTCAGTCCGTGGGGTTTCAAAGAGTTGGACACAACTGAAAGATTGAACAACAGCTAGATGAAAATTACATGATTTATCTCCTGTCCTCTGTTATTATAGTAAAATTTAATTGACTAATCAACATGAGCTCTTGAAATGAGGGCATCTAGATAGTGGCATATTACCTTTAACCATACTGGTTATTCACATTATTAATATTTTAAGATTTTTGTTTCAATACTTGAGAATATAATTGGCCTGTAACACTTATGGCAAGATGGCCTTATAATTAGAGATGAAGAATGTTTCCTCATCTTTTAATCTCAAGGGTTTCTGTAAGGTGGAGGTGGTGGTGGTGGTTTAGTCACTAATTTGTGTCAGACTCTGAGATTACATGGACTATAGCCTTCTATGTTCCTCTGTCTGTAGGTTTTTTCAAGTATGAATATCAGGGAGTTGCTATTTCCTTCTCTAGGGGATCTTCCAGACACAGGGATCAAACCCACATCTCCAGTTAAGCAGGCAGATTATCTACCACTAAGTGATCTGGAAAGCCCCTTCCTTAGGTAAATACCATTATTTTTTCTTACATATTTAATAGAATTCACTGGTGCAACTACTAAGCTGTCAGTTTTCTCTGTGGAAAGCTTTCAATACAAACTCAACCTACTTAATAAATATAAAACAATTTAATTTTCTTATTTGGGGTCTGTCTTAATAACTTCTATTTTTTCCAGAATATGATCTGTCACATTCAAAATTTTCAAATATATTTCCCAAAATTTATCCAACTGAACTATCACTTTATTTTCAATTTCAAAAATCTATTGACCTGTTCTGTCTCTTAATTAATGGCAGTGATCCTGATCTTTAATCTAAATTTTAATCTGCTTAATCAATGATGTGTTTTTTTAATTATTTGAAGAAAACCTGTTATTTTCCTTCTTCCAGATAAATATTTGCTTATTCAACATAATGCACTTTTTCCTAATTGTTTTCTTTAAACTGCATGCTATTTAAAAGAAATGCTTTAACTTTAGAATATACTTGAATTTTTGACCTATGTTTTTGCTTTAATGTCAAATAAAATCCACTTGTAGTCAGAGAACATTTGTACTAGGACTGTATCCCTTTGAAAACTATTGAAACTTGCACTTATGCCCTGCTTTTGGTCAATTTAGTTATTTTTCCAATTGAATGATCAGTTAATAACTTTAATGGTATTAGCTTATGCTTGTTGACCAAATCATCGGTATCATTTCTGTCTGCTTGTTACACTAGTTCCTAAGGGAGGTGTGTTAAAACTTTTATGATTGTAAATTTATATTTATATAACTGTATCCAATTTTATTAGTGTTTACATGACATTTTTCTATTATTTTAATCATGGCTTCTCTATATTCCCTGTCCTGAATATTTATTGGAAGGACTGATGCTAAAACTGAAACTCCAATATTTTGACCACCTGATGCTAAGAACTGACACATTTGGAAAGACTGTATGGATGTGAGAGTTGGACTATAACGAAAGCTGAGCACAGAAGAATTGATGCTTTTGAACTGTGGTGTTGGAGAAGACTCTTGAGAGTCCCTTGGACTGCAAGGAGATCCAATCAGTCCATTCTAAAGGAGATCAGTTCTGGGTGTTCATTGGAAGGACTGATGTTGAAGCTGAAACTCCAATACTTTGGCCCCCTCACGTGAAGAGCTGACTCATTTGAAAAGACCTTGATGCTGGGAAGGATTGAGGGCAGGAGGAGACAGGGCTGACAGAGGATGAGATGGTTGGATGGCATCACCGACTCAATGGACTTGAGTTTGAGTAAGCTCCGGGAGTTGGTAATGGACAGGGAGGCCTGGCGAGCTGCGGTTCATGGGGTCACAGAGTCGGACACGACTGAGCCACTGAAGTTAACTGAACTCTGTATTCTCATATATAAGAAATATTTTAGGCTACATGTATATATTGGAGAAGGAAATGGCAACCCACTCCAGTATTCTTGCCTGGAGAATCCCAGGGATGGGGGCACCTGGTGGGCTGCCGTCTATGGGGTCGCACAGAGTCGGACACGACAGGAGCGACTTAGCAGCACATGTTTATAGGCTTGTTTTTCATCAGCTTGATGATCTTTGTCTATAATTTGTACAGTTTATCCCTCAATGTTTAGTATCTGTGATTTAAGTAGAACATCTTAGTATTCATTGTTGTTTTTATATGATCCAGTTAAATGATCCCATATTTCTCCATCTGTTCATGAATTTTGGTTGATTATATTTTATCATTCCATTTTGAATTACTAGGTTGGGAACAAGAAACACTCCAAAACTAATCTCTCTATCCTGTTTTATGACCAACATTACTTTTATTTTATGAATCTGTGTGTGTGTGTGTGCTTGTATGTGTGTGTATGAATATGTATATTTTAGAAAGAACATGTTGGGTAGTATTTGAATGACCTATAGAATACCTTAATATTTTTCAGAAAATTTAAAATTAAAGGGTTGACTTATTATTTCCTCTGGAGTTCTGGAAAATTGAACCACCTCCATATATTTCCAGTACCATCAGATTATTGGTGACTTAAATTAAGAATCCTAGATGAAGATCCTAAAGGCAGTGAAGCTGAAGAATTTCCAAAAAATATTAACATGCTTTTCCTACCAAAATAGAAGATTGGGAAACTATAATATCTTACTGCAGTTCTAAACTTTTGTGCATCCAATTTAAACCAGTGGTTTTCCAAGCGTGGTTCCCCTGTATCATGACAGATCTTTTTGGAAATTCAAATTATTGGGTTGGCCAAAAAGTTTGTTTGGGTTTTTCCATAATCAGTCCTTCCAATGAATATTCAAAGTTGATTTCCTTTAGGATTGACTGGTTTGAACACCTTGCAGTCCAAGGGACTCTCAAGAGTCTTCTCCAACACCACACTTCAAAATCATCAATTCTTTGGCACTCAGTTTTCTTTATAGTACAACTCTTGCATCCTAACATGACTACTGAAAAACCATAGCTTTGATTAGACAAACTTTTGTTGTCAAAGTAATGTCTCTGCTTTTTAAAAAACTGTCTAGTTTGGTCATAGCTTTACAACCCAGGACCAAGTGTCTTTTAACTTCATGGCTGCAGTCACCATCTGCACTCATTTTGGAGCCCAAGAAAATAGTCTCTCACTATTTCCATTGTTTCCCCATCTATTTGCCATGAAGTGATGGGACCAGATGACATGATCTTAGTTTTTTGAGATGTTGAGATAAGCCAGCTTTTTCACTCTCCTCTTTCACTTTCATCAAGAGGCTTTTTAGTTCCTCTTCACTTTCTGCCATAAAGGTGGTGTCATCTGCATATCTAAGGTTATTGATATTTCTCCCAGCAATCTTAATTCCAGCTTGTGCTTCATCCATCCTGGCATTTTGCGTGATGTACTCTGCATAGAAGTTAAATAAGCAGAGTGACAATATACAGCCTTGAAGTACTCCTTTTCCAATTTGGAACCAGTCTGTTGTTCCATATCTAGTTCTAACTGCTGCTTTTTGACCTGCATAAAGATTTCTCAGGAATCAGGTCAGGTGGTCTGGTATTCCCATCTGTTTAAGAATTTTCCACAGTTTGGATCTACACAGTCAAAGACTTTGGTGTAATCAATAAAGCAGAAGTAGATGTTTTTCCTGGAATTCTTTTGTTTTTTTGATGATCCAATGGATGTTAGCAATTTGATTTCTGGTTCCTCTGTATTTTATAAATCCAGCTTGAACATCTGGAAGTTCTTGCATCATGTACTGTTGAAGCATTGCTTGAGAATTTTGGGCGGTACTTTACTAGCATTTGAGATGAGTGCAATTTTACAATAGTTTGAGTGTTCTTTGGCATTGCCTTTCTTTGAGATTGGAAAGAAAACTGACCTTTTCCAGTCCTGTGGTCACTGCTGAATTTTCCATATTTGCTGGCATATTGAGTTCAGCACTTTCAGAGTATCATCTTTTAGGATTTGAAATAATTCATCTGGAATCCCACCACCTCCACTCACTTTGTTCAAATGCCAGAGAAGAGATTAAGTCCCTCAAGAAATAGACAACTTTTGCCCATGAAATTTTATTCTTCATAAATTACCCACCATAGAATAATTCCAGGAGAAGACTAAACTAAGAAGACCGAGTGTCTCAGTCTAAGTCATTAATGAACAGAAATTATTTAAGTGTTGCATAGAGTAGTTGACTAGACCTTGAATGAAGAAGTTACCAGATGACAACATTCAACAAATATATTTGAGGTTTCCCAGTATTTCTTGTAAACTGTGGAAAATTCTGAAAGAATACCAGACCATCTGACCTGCCTCTTGAGAAACCTGTATGCAGGTCAGGAAGCAACAGTTAGAACTGGACATGGAACAACAGAGTGGTTCCAAATAGGAAAAGGAGTACGTCAAGGCTGTATATTGTCACCCTGCTTATTTAACTTATATGCAGAGAACATCATGAGAAACGCTGGGCTGGAAGAAACACAAGCTGGAATCAAGATTGCCGGGAGAAATATCAATAACCTCAGATATGAGAATGACACCATCCTTATGGCAGAAAGTGAAGAACTAAAGAGCCTCTTGATGAAGGTGAAAGAGGAGAGTGAAAAAGTTGGCTTAAAGCTCAATGTTCAGAAAACTAAGATCATGGCATCTGGTGCCATCACTTCATGGCAAATAGATGGGGAAACAGTGGAAACAGTGTCAGACTTTATTTTTTGGGGCTCCAGAATCACTGCTGATGGAGATTGCAGCCATGAAATTAAAAGATGCTTACTCCTTGGAAGGAAGGTTATGGCCAAACTAGATAGCATATTTAAAAGCAGAGACATCACTTTGCCAACAAAAGTTCGTCTAGTCAAGGCTATGGTTTTTCCAGTGGTCATGTATGGATGTGAGAGTTGGATGGTGAAGAAAGCTGAGCGCCACAGAATTGATGCTTTTGAACTGTGGTGTTGGAGAAGACTCTTGAGAGTCCCTTGGACTGCAAAGAGATCCAATCAATCCATCCTAAAAGAGATCAATCCTGGGTGTTCATTGGAAGGTCTGATGTTGAAGCTGAAACTCCAATACTTTGGCCACCTCATGCAAAGGGTTGACTCATTGGAAAAGACCCTAATGCTGGGTAGGATTGGGGGCGGGAGGAGAAGGGGACGACGGAGGATGAGATGGTTGGATAGCATCACCGACTCGATGGACATGGGTTTGGGTAGACTCCGGGAGTTGGTGATGGACAGAGAGGCCTGGCGTGCTGCAATTCATGGGGTCCCAAAGAGTCGGACACACTGAGAGACTGAAATGAACTGAACTGAACTTGTAAGCAAGCAATATCTACAAGTTCAGTGTTACTTATCTGCTAAACATGGAGATTTTTTGCAAACTGGGCCCATGGTTTATTTGCATTTATAACCAGTGAATTGAATAGTACTGATAAAGAAAATATGTAGAAATTCAACTGAAAAATATGCTGGCCCCAGCATATTTATTAGATACTGTTTCAAGAAACAAACAAAACAAAAACTGGATGAACATATTTATAGTTCCTTCGTTCATAAAATAGTTAAACTTAATGTCGAACTCATCAATAATGAGGTGTACATTTTAAAAAGATCACACTTCTGAAATGTGGGAAATGGAAGATAGACCTATATTTAAATGAAAATAGCTAAGGAAGAGATTACACTATTTCTGTTTGAAGATCATGATATGGCTATACAAATCTTGATGAAAACTGATAAAGTTTGTTGGAATCAGGAAATTAAAATTGACAGGATATACAGAATATAGTGATAGGTGGGGAATGCTAGTTGAAGTAAGCAAAAATATTATTAGAAATTCCTGTATTTGTAACCTGGAAACTCAATGGATGTTTGGTTGTTATCTATTTTGGGATAGAAAACACAGAAAAAGAGGGAAATTTGGAGTTTCAAGGCTAATAGAAATAATAAGCCATTTTGGATTTTTGACTCATATATTTATCGAGTCATCAAGTGGAAATTTTAAATTACTCATTGATTGTATCGATATGTATTCAGAGTTCAGAGTTCAGAGTTCTAGGATCGATTTTAGAATCTTGGCACCATCAAGAAGTGAATGGCTTTGCCTAGAAATAGTAACTTGTTGAGAAGAGTCTTCAGAGTTGAGCTTTAATAAAATCCAACATTCAGAGGCCAGATCGAATGATCTGCAAAAAGAAGCGTTAGCATAGATAGGACAAATTTCCACTGAGTGTAGAGGCTAGTATAGAAAAAAGTCAGATTAGAAAACAAATATTTGAAGACTAAAGATTTGGAAAAGTAAACACTAAGCATATACCACTTTAGCTTGAATTGCTTATAAAAGAGACAAAAGAAATAAAATGACAATAGGAGAGATTAATGGTGATTGAGGAGGTTTTTCTGAAATAGAAAAAGAAAACTCAAATCCCAATTAGGAAAACAAAAACAAAAACAACCACAATGGTATCATTTAGAGATATAAGAAACAGAAAGGATTACTGGTGATAAATGAATTATTTAAGTATCTAAATCACACAGTTTGAACAATGAGTAAAATGATGAAATAATAAAAATAAAATCAGATAATATTACTTGAAAAAAGGGGGGATCAGGACTGCTTTAAAACTTCAAAAGATTTTTGCAAAAATTGAAATAAAATATTTAAAACCTAATGGGAAGAAAAGGAGTAGGTACAAACACTGAAAATTTGAAATGTAAGGGGAGTAATACTTCCTGAAAAAGGAAATTAAAAATACCATAAAAACATTTTACAAAATCTTATGCAAGTGAGTTTTAATATCTCATTGAAAGAAGATGATTTCCTGGGAAATGTAAATTATAAAATTGTTTCTCAGGAGGAATCCAAATCCTCAACTGATCCTATCAGTGGAAGAATTGGGGACAGTCATCAGAGTACTATTCTCCAGACTCTAGCCCAGAGAGATACATTTAATTATATTCATGGATGAATTATTTCAGTCTTTCAGGGAAAAGACATTTCCAATATCATGTAAATCATACCAAAGCATGTTTCTCTGTTTCTACATGTCTTGCAGACAGAGGTACTTTTTTTTTTTTATATAATCTTTTGTACAAGACTAACTTTTGAAGACTGAGTGGTAAACAGACTTTGGAGCTAGGTTAAAGTGTCTGCTTCCAGAGCAGAGGACACTTCCATTTGCTGTCCAGTATAATAAATATGATCTTTCTCTCTCTATAAGGTAAAGATTGGACAGATGGTTTGCAATCTTTTAAGAATGAAGTTTCATAAACCCTGCTTCCCCAGCCATCATGCAAACTTATTGTTTGAACAGCATTCCTGGGGCCCAGTCTAGGCACCTCCCCTCCCACCACCATGGACTTTAGGCAGTAAGGTGAAAACGTGAACAGAGAGGCCACTCTGTTGCCTTGCAGTAACAATGTCTTTTGTTCCTGATCCAGGAATTGCATGCTTTCCATTTGTTAAAAGCATTTCTGATACCACTGTAAGCTAACTTGCTAGCTAGTGGATGGATAAAATTCCAAACCTTCAGAGAACTTCTTGCGTCTTATATGTGTTTTTCTCCTTGTGGAGTCTTTTCTTTGCTTTCTCCATCCCTGGAACCCTGTCCACTTTGCTGGATACTTACCCTTGGAACCTCATCCAATCCCTTATCTGTGGACTAAATGCCTACTGACATACTCATACAGAATCTTGAATATTTTATATTGGAGTTTATAGCAATAGATTGTTAGTTGCATTGCCAGTTATAGTTTGATTACTTTCAAGTTGGAAATCGTGTCTGTTTAGGTTCAAATTTAACACTTAACACAATGTCTACAATAAGCACCTAGTAAAATTTGAAGAAACAATCTAAGTATCACTGTTTAATTAGTTCTACCTATTATTATCAATGTAGGAATTGATACTTTTGTTTTATTTTCCATAGAGAAAAGTGGCTTATTCTCTCTCTCTCTTTTTTTTTTTTTTCTGATTGTTCAGGCTTGTTTTCCCTTTATAGGAAAAGATGATTTTTTTAAAAATATGCATTTGTGATGGAAATTGTGTCAGCACCTCCTGAAGTTTGAAGACTTATTTTCTTGTTTCTGTTATATTTTGTAATATGTCAGAAAATAATGCAATATGTAAGAAAATCACTAGAGGAATAAGCCAAAATTTTTTACGCTTTCTAGGAGTTAGTTTACAATGATAATTTATAAAGTGAGTTGCTCAAGAATAACGATGAGGCTGGGGGCGGCAGTCGAGAGCAGCTACCCCATGCCCGACCGGGGGCTGCGGCTGAGAGGAGTTAAGCCATGTCCAAGGAGCGGTGGCTGCGTGGGCACAGGAGGGCCAAGAGGAGCTACTCCATGTTCAAGGTCAGGAAGGGCCGCCTTGAGTAGATACCCCATGTCCAAGGTAAGGAGCAGTGGCTATACTTTGCTGGAGCATCTGTGAACAGATACCCCATGTCCGAGGTAAGAGAAACCCAAGTAAGATGGTTGGTGTTCAGAGAGGGCATCAGAGGGCAGACACCCTGAAACTATAATCACAGAAAACTAGCCAATCTGATCACACAGACCACAGCCTTGTCTATCTCAGTGAAACTAAGCTATGCCGTATGGAGCCACCCAAGACGGATGGGTCATGGTGGAGAGGTCTGACAGAATGTGGTCCACTGGAGAAGGGCATGGCAAACCACTTCAATATTCTTGCCTTGAGAACCCCATGAACAGTATGAAAAGGCAAAAAGATAGGACACTGAAAGAGGAACTCCCCAGGTCGGTAGGTGCCCAATATGCTACTGGAGATCAGTGGAGAAATAACTCCAGAAAAAATGATGGGATGGAGCCAAAGCAAAAACAATACCCAACTGTGGATGTGACTGGTGATAGAAGCAAAGTCCGATGCTGTAAAGAGCAATATTGCATAGGAACCTGAAATGTTAGGTCCATGAATCAAGGCATTGGAAAAGACCCTAATGCTGGGAAGGATTGGGGGCAGGAGGAGAAGGGGACGACAGAGGGTGAGATGGCTGGATGGCATCATCGACTCGATGGACATGGGTTTGTGTAGACTCCGGGAGTTGGTGATGGACAGGGAGGCCTGGCATGCTGCGATTCATGGAGTCGCAAAGAGTCGGACACGACTGAGCGACTGAACTGAACTGAATGATGATAAAAACATGAAAACTTTATGGTAATATTTTAATTATGAAATTGTCTTAAATATCCAAACACATTTTCATATACTAAACATGATACAGAGGGTCTAAAGAAAAATATTAATAAAAAGGTAAAAATAGAGGGCTTCACTTAAGAAATTTGTTAATACTTTACATTTCCTATGAATCCTTCACTTGATTTTTTTTAACTCTTTTCATGATCTTTAATGGAAATATACTAAAAACTAAGTTCAGTCTTTTAAATAATGCAGACTTTAAAGAATGAGATTCTTGAATAGATTATGTAAATAAAATAACTGAAAACTTGAGAATATCAGTAATAACCAAATATCAATTGTTGTCAACCTAGTGAAAATGCTTTTACAGTTGGGAATATTAAAGTCCATAGAAACAGTACAGAGTTTATTTTAAGATAAAATAAATTGCTCCTGATAATGTCAGAGTTCTATAAGTAGATTAGAGAATTACAAGAATATGATAGCAAAATCCCAGAGCTCCAGTTTGAAGTGATTCACAAGAAAAAATAATAATAAAAAAAAACTATCATTGAAGATGGAGATAGAAGTAAAGCAAAATAAAATGAAATAAAATATATCAGCACAGATTTCTCTGATGTTAATGGACTCATATGATATTACCAAAATGGTTTTCAGTTTAACATCCCCAGAAGGATTTTGTGTGAAAGATCTATATATAGTCACTGAATGATAATGAATGAAGTAATCTTACAGTGCACATCAGGAAGAATACTTTCCTAGAATTCCAAAAGGACACTTTACATTTGCATTGCTTTAATGATTTTAAAATCTTATGTACTCCTACACATTACAGAGAAAGTGCTGGCTACAGGATAAGATTGAAAGCTTTAGCTCTTTTTGAACAAAAGCTTTGTCTCTTTTGTGTGCTCTGAGAAGCTTGTTCTCACAGGCTCCAAATTATGGGTCTCATAGTATTGACATTTTTATCCCTCCTATGTCTTCTCTTGATTGTGAAACAATGGTCCCTGCATTATTTCTATATAGATGTAGGTAATAATCCCTCTTCCTCATTTAATTTTTAAGGAAAATCAACAGTAAAAATGCAACTGTATATATGAGATGTATAAGAAATATTTTGTCATCATTGTTAAAAGATTATGTTCTAAAAGTAAGCAATATTTAAAATATAAAGTTTTTTTCATGTATTTTAAAGGTTAATATAATCTTTAATATTTCTTCATATTTGTAGGACGTTTGTCCTTCCACTGCAAAATCCACATATCCATAGGGTACTGAAGAATATGTATATATATATATACATATACTCAGCTCCAAATTTTCCTAATGTTCATTATATAATTACCTGGTTGAAGCAAGAATTTCAAAAAGTGGTAACGTTTTCAGTGTTCAGGTGAGGCAAGTCTTTGACTCATTTTAGGTTTTTTTTTTTCCCCCTCAAATAACAATAATTTGTTCAAAAATGCACTGAGGTATACTTTAAGACCCTCACTTCACACAATATGTATGTGGCTTACCAAATGGAAAAATCATTGTAAACACATCAACTCTAACAGACTGTTATCAAAATTGTACAGAGCCTAAAATCAATTGAAAGATAATCTTTTGGAACTCAGAGGAAAATACACACTTTAAAAGTTCCTAGTCATTCTCTCTCAGTGGACAGAAAGGTGGAGAATGTGTCTTTAAAACCATATAGTCTCCTGTGAATCATTTCAAAAATGCATTTCTTATTGGAAGTAACTTTTATCAAAATGAAACAAAGTTTTGAGTTGTATGTTTGACAAAATTTTCTGCATTCATATATTTTTTTTACAAGGGTTATCTAATTGCAGATAGTCATAACTAACATCATTCCTGATTCTGATATACAGGGACCCACTACCCAGAGAAGTGGGAAGCATTCAAAGTTCATCTATTTTAATTTAATCTATTTTAAAAATAATAGTTAAATGTCATCTCTGTTCCAAGCACTTTAGATACTTTACTTAATAGTAATTACATTCAAGCAATTCATTCATTGTTAGTCTCATTTTAAAACTGAGGAAACTAGGGCTTAGAGAAGATAACTTTTTCAAATTCACATAGGCAATAAGTGGTGGATAGCATTCTACTGTATAAAATACAAAGGTTGTTTTTGCAAGTCTTTGTTAATGTCTTGACATTCATGGAGCATACACTTCTGGGGATGCTAAAGTATTATTGGTTTAGAATAGATACATGGAAAAGTACAAAATACCTACTTTAAACAATTGTTCTTCTCGGTTATTATAAAGACATGTGTTAGTATAGGTCTGAGTATTTTTTTTACTCTATCTAATGCTTAAGCAAATAATTTATCAGTGCAAATTCTTTTCTGATCGTTGTTAATATATCACAGAAATCATATGGAGCACCTATTGAGTTCTCTATAATGCCCTACATTTGAAAATAGAGAAACAGATAGATTTCCTTGGATGGGAGAAGCACACTAGAATTAGTTTTCCATATAAATTAATCACATAAACATCTATGTTCTCATCTTGAAAATTTGTAGGCTGTTTTCTACAAAAAGAAATTAATAACATATAGGTAGAGGCAGCATGATATTTTGAGGAAAGCATACCTTCAGGATCAGACAACCTAACCTGTTAGAGCTTTCAGCTTTTAATAGGAGCTTCACTAGGACAAAGTAGATATTTAGTTATAGGAAGTTACTACTGTTTGCATGCACATGTGTGTATGTATGCCATAGTCAGTGTTTGCAAAAAGAACTTGAAAGACATTGAAACAATGGGACTTCATATTTTTTCATCAAATGTTTTGGGATAAAGAGGAGAAAATATTAATACATAAAAGAGAGTGAAAATTTTATCTCATTGTTATCAGAAACTTGCTGTGGCAGTAGATGGACCAGAAAAATAATTAAGAGAAAAATTCAAGAATGTCTTGAACCATGAAACAAATACACACTAAGTGTTTGCTATGCTATTCAGTGGGAACACAATTATACGAATGACTGAGTCCCACCTTCAAAGAGCTCACAACTTCAGTTATTCAGTGAGGAAGATGGCATGTGAAATAAGATTTGAATCTTCAAGACGATTTTTCTTAAAGTGCAAAATTGAGGAAGGTCATTCCATACAAGTGAAATGAATAAACAAAAGTACAATATATGGCAAGTGGTTATGTATTTTGTAACACATTGTAGAAGACCCTTCCTTCTCTTTTGCTCTAAGGTTACTTCTATGTATTCCTTGCAAATAGGATAATTAGGAATTTTGCACATTATGTTCCTCCAGATCATCATGTGTAGGTAGCTACTTTTTACCCTATATTGGTCCATATCAATTATACTAAAGGTAACTGTCAGATGGCTATGGACATCTGACAAGCTTCCATAAACTTGTCACCACCCCATTTGAACCAAAAATAAACTAGAACCATTAAACATTTAAGAAGTAAATGAATGGATGAATGTGGTTTAAAGGAGTTAGTCCCATATCAGTACAGTAAATATAAATAGATGCCAGGGGTAGGAAAGATGAACTCCCCAGGTCGGTAAGTGCCCAATATACTACTGGAGATCAGTGGAGAAGTGATTCTAGAAAGAATGAAGAGACGGAACCAAAGCAAAAATAGCACCCAGTTGTGGATGTGACTGGTGATGGAAGCAAGGTCTGATGCTGTAAAGAGCAATATTGCATAGGAACCTGGAATGTTAGGTCCATGAATCAAGGCAAATTGGAAGTGATCAAACAGGAGATGGCAAGAAGGAACATTGACAATTTATGAATCTACGAACTAAAATGAACTGGAATGGGTGAATTTAACTCAGATGGCCATTATATCTACCATTGTGTGCAAGAATCTCTTAGAAGAAATGGAGTAGACACCATAGTAAACAAATGAGTTTGAAATGCAGTTTTGGATGCAATCTCAAAAACGACAAAATTGTCTCGGTTCTTTTCCAAGGCAAACCATTCAATATCACAGTAATTCAAGTCTATGCCCCAGCCAGTAATGCTGAAAAAGCTGAAGTTGAGTGGTTCAATGAAGACCTACAAGACCTTGTAGAGCTAACACCCAAAAAAGATGTCCTTTTCATTATAGGGGACTGGAATTCAAAAGTAGGAAGTCAAGAAACACCTGGAGTAACAGGCAAATTTGGCCTTGCAGTACAGAATGAAGCAGGGCAAAGGCTAATAGAGTTTTGGTAAGAGAATGCACTGGTAATAGCAAACACCCTCTTCCAACAAGACAAGAGAAGTCTCTACACATAGACATCACACGATGGCCAACATCATAATCATTATGATTATATTGTTTGCAGCCAAAGGTGGAGAAGCCCTATAGAGTCAGCAAAAACAAGACCAAGAGCTGACTGTGGCTCAGATCATAAACTCTGTATTGCCAAAGTCAGACTTAAATTGAAGAAAGTAGGGAAAACCACTAGACCATTCAGGTATGACCTAAATCAAATCCCTTATGATTATACAGTGGAAGTGATAAATAGATTTAAGGGAATAGATCTGATAGACAGAGTGCCTGATGAACTATGGACAGAGGTTCGTGACATTGTACAGGAGACAGGTGTCGAGATCATCCCCAAGAAAAAGAAAAGCAAAACAGCAAAATGGCTGTCTGAGGAGACCTTACAAATAGCTGTGAAAAGAAGAGAAGTGAAAAGCAAAGGAGCAAAGGAAAAATATACCCATTTGAATGCAGATTTCCAAAGAATAGCAAGGAGAAATAAGAAAGCCTTCCTCAGTGATTAGTGCAAAGAAAGAGAGGAAAACAGTAAAATGGGAAAGACTAGAGATCTCTTCAAGAAAATTAGAGACACCAAAGGAACATTTCATGCAAAGATGGGCTCAATAAAGGACAGAAATGGTAAGGACCTAACAGAAGCAGAAGATATTAAGAAAAGAGGGCAAGAATATACAGAAGAACTGTACAAAAAAGATCTTCATGACCCAGATAATCAAGATGGTGAGATCACTCACCTAGAGCGAGATATCCTGGGATGTGAGATCAAGTGGGCCTTAGGAAGCATCACTACAAACAAAGATAGTGGAGGTGATGGGATTCCAGTTGAACTATTTCAAATCCTAAAAGATGATGCTGTGAAAGTGCTGCACTCAGTATGCCAGCAAATTTGGAAAATGCAGCAGTGGCCACAGGACTGGAAAAGGTCAGTTTTCTTTCCAATCCCAAAGAAAGACAATGCCAAACGATATTCAAACTACCACACAATTGCACTCATCTCACACGCTAGTAAAGTAATGCTCAAAATTCTCCAAGCCAGGCTTCAGCAATACGTGAACCGTGAACTTCCAGATGTTCAAGCTGGTTTTAGAAAAGGCAGAAGAACCAGAGATCAAATTGCCAATATTCACTGGGTCATCGAAAAAGCAAGAGAGTTCCAGAAAAGCATCTACTTCTGATTTATTTACTATGCCAAAGGCTTTGACTGTGTGGACCACAGCAAACTAAAATTCTTAAAGCGCTGGGAATACCAGACCACCTGACCTGCCTCTTGAGAAATCTGTATGCAGGTCAGGAAGCAACAGTTAGAACTGGACATGGAACAACAGACCGGTTCCAAATAGGAAAAGGAATACATCAAGGCTGTATATTGTCACCCTGCTTATTTAACTTATATGCAGAGCACATCATGTGAAATGCCAGGGTGGATGAAGAACAAACTGAAATTAAGATCGCTGGATGAAATATCAATAACCTCAGACATGAAGATGACACCACCCTTATGACAGAAAGCAAAGAAGAACTAAAGAGCCTTTTGATGAAAGTGAAAGAGGAGATTGAAAAAGTTGGCTTAGAACTCAACATTCAGAAAACTAAGTTCATGGTATCCGGTCCCATCACTTCATAGCAAATAGATGGGGAAACAGTGACAAACTTTATTTTCTTGGGCTCCAAAATCATTGCAGATGGTGACTGCAGCCATGAAATTAAAAGATGCTTGCTCCTTGGAAGAAAAAACCATGACCAACCTAGACAGCCTATTAAAAAGCAGAGACATTACTTTGCCAACAAAGGTCTATCCAGCCAAAGCTATGGATTTTCCAGTAGTCATTTGTAGATGTGAGAGTTGGACTATAAAGAAAGCTGAGCACCGAAGAACTGATGTTTTTGAACTGTAGTGTTGGAGAAGACTCTTGGAAGTCTCTTTGGACTGCAAGGAGATCCAACCAGTCCGTCCTAAAGAACATCAGTCCTGAATGTTCATTGGAAAGACTGATGCTGAAGCTGCAACTCCAGTACTTCGGCCACCTGATGCAAAGAACTGACTCATTTGAAAAGCCCCTATGCTGAGAAAGATTAAAGGTGAGGAGAAGAGGACAACAGAGAATGAGATTGTTGGATGGCAACTCGATGGACATGAGTTTGAGTAAGCTCAGGAATTGGTGATGGACAGAGAAGCCTGACGTGCTGCCATCCATGGGGTCACAAAGAGTCAGACACGACTGAGCGACTGTAACTTCTCTCAAGTTATATTTGACCTTCCCTTGTAAGGCAATCGTTAAAGTGTCTGACTGCAATGCAGGAGACCTGGGTTCTATCCCTGAGTCAAGAGATCCCCTGGAGAAAGAAATGGCAACCGATTCTAGTATTCTTGCCTGAAGAATCCCATGGACAGAGGAACCTGGCAGGCTATGGGGTCGCAAATGTCAGACATGACTATGCACACAGCACAAGTCATATCAGCATGACATCATCTGTGGGTGGTGGTTTTGTTGTTAAGTGTGTTCCACACTTTGCAACCCCAAGGACTGTAGCCCACCAGGCTCCTCTATCCATGGGACATCCAGGAAAGAATATCGGAGTGTGTTGCCATTTTCTTTTGCAAGGGTCCTTCCCGACCCAGGGGTCAAACCCACCTCTCCTTCTTGGCAGGCAGATTCTTTATCACTGAGCCATTTGGGAATCCATGATGCCATCAGTAGAAGAAACCAATGTGATACACAGAATATAAGAATCTCTTTGTACTACCTGGGGAAGAGAAACAAGTAAGTATCTCTGAAAAAGGGAAACTTAAAGGATACTTCTCTCTTTGCCTAGTGACAACAGTCCTCTCTAAAGCTTCTCTGCTGTTGATAAAAGCCAGAGATTGACACACTCTTTCTGAAAAGCACCAGAAGATTAGGAATTTTAAACTTTGGAAACAGCGAAGACTTGCAAATATTCCAGCCTAAAATTTCAAAGCAAGAGCCGCCATAGACAATACATAAATAATGTTGCTGTGTTCCAATAAAACTTTATTTTTAAATACAGATAGCAGGTAATATTACCCCACAGCTGTAGTTTGTAGTAATTTGCTATAGAGAAATATACATTTACCTGATTAATCATATTATTTCAAGTGCTATACTAGTTTACTCTAGTAAAGAAAATGTGTCATAATTGCATCTCCAATGAAGGACATAACTTGATTAAGTTAAAAACTGCAGGGTCTTTCTCATGCTCTGTGATTTAAAATTTTAATTTTGTTATTCATTTGGCCAAAGAGAAGAATTAAATGGGGTGTGCATAGAATCAAAAGACCTGCATTGTCCACATTCTTTATTGTGGCCAGAATGATACTTAATATAGTCAATAACAGCTTAAACATGGGCACTAAATTGTCATATTAGTGCTGACAAACAAGAATGGATACAGACAACAAAAACACTGTACAACCTTTTGAAATGAATATCAACTCTTCTGGTGCACTGCATTTAAAAAGATATGGATGTGTGTTACAGGATTTACACATGAGTACATGTGCTCAGACATTTCTACTACAAGGTTTTTTGCTGCAGATTTAATGTTGTCAATGTGTGTATTCTGTGGGTGCTGAATATATCCATTCCAGCTATTTTCAGAAGATTGTCCCAGCTCCTGTACCACAATACCCTGGCTTGTTGTGACTGGGTAATTGTGTCCTTGATATATATTCCCTTAGCCCATGGAGTAGCAGGGTCTTTGGAAGCTGGTAACTTCCAGCTTCTTACTAATAGCTAAAACAATCTTTATATTTTTCATCCGTAAATGTCATACTAGTCTTTTCATTTTCTTTGGCTATCATAATGTGAAAAAAACATGATGTTCAACTGCTCTTCCTGCTGCTGCTGCTGCTGCTGCTAAGTCGCTTCAGTCGTGCCCGAATCTGTGCGATCCCATTGACGGCAGCCCACCAGGCTCCCCCGTCCCTGGGATTCTCCAGGCAAGAACACTGGAGTGGGTTGCCATTTCCTTCTCATTCAAAAGCTCCTAAGGACTGAATAAAAATACATAGGTCAATTTAGGACATCCTGGCTTATAATGAGGAGATCTTCAGTGATAGTTCCATTTATTACCTGCATTCGTTCTAGTGGACTTAATGTCATATGCTGGAATTGGCGTTAATTTGGAGTCAGTTACTTGGTTAGACAGTAACAGCTCCCTTTGGGAAAAGATCAGATCAATGTTTCCCATCATCACCTACGATGTAAGAACAAAATTCCTTAGGAGCCTTGCTGAACATTTTATTTGAAGTGCTTGGATATTTTTATGTAGGTTTGGAAATAGGACAAGATCATGATTTTTAGAGTATTGTGGTTCATGTGGTGACCAGATGTTTTCAATTTTGAAATCTTTGTTCTACTAGTTACTTGGTTACCCATTGTTTAGTTACTTAGCTGCCTGTTGATTTCATCCTTGGGAGCTATATATTTTCAGTGTGATCTCCACATGTCAGACCACTGTCTGGTTCTGAATGGTCCATCTGCTCTTCTGCCTTTCATAATGACCATGGTATTGTGACTTCTGTAGTTCCTGTTACCACAAGTTCATGCCAACTCTGTGTTTCCCCTATGTTGTTAGGACCATGTACTCAATTTTAATGTTACTTTTTACCTCTAACATTCCAAATTTAAGAAGTAAAACTATGCTTTTTAACCAGTTAAGCACTTTACTCAGCAACTTTTCACTGGAATTGGAAAGTGTAAGTAAACAGAAAAATGCCTTCCTAAAGATGTCCACATCCTAAACTCTAGAACCTGCAAATACATGATCTTATATGCCAAATGGTACTTCACAAGTATTATTACATTAAGCATCTTGAGATAGGAATGTTATCCTGTTTTATCCTTATCTGAGTGACCTGAATTTAATCACAGTGCTTGTAAAGACAGAGGTATTTTTAAAACTGTGGTAAGTGGGAAATGTAATGGCAAAAGCATTTCCAGAGAGATGCTCACTGTGACTTTGAAAGTGGAAAATGAGAGCCATGAGCCACTGAATGAGCTTCTCTAGTACCTCAGCTGGTAAAGAATCTGCCTGCAATGCAGGAAACCCTGGTTCAATATTTGGGTCAGGAAGATCCCCTGGAGAAGGTATAGGCTGCCCACTCCAGTATTCTTGAGCCATTGAATGGGGGAAGTCTCTAGAACCTGGAAATGTCAGGGAGATGGATTCTCCCTGAGAGCATGTCCAGGAAGACACCTATCTAAATTCTGTCTTATAGAACAGTAAAATACTAAATTTGCGTGGTTTAATGATAGAAATTTGTGCTAACTTGTTACATCAAAAGAAAACTGGAAGGAAGTCCAAAAGGGATGTGTGTGTGTGTGTGTATGTGTGAGTGTGTGTGCATGGTCAACAATTTTTGCATGAAAGTTTACTACTTACATAGACAATGAAGGAAGAATAAACCTAAGGGGCCAACTCCCCGTGATTCCTGTCCCACACACAAAAAAAGGGAGGAAACACAAACAACAGGAGTTGAATAACTGCAACATCAGATTTTGGACCCCTATTGCTGAGAATCCTCTTCTAGACTGCAGATAAGTGGTTTTATATTCTGCAGTTGTGTTCTGAGGTATGCAGAACAAAGAGCCACACAGCTCATCAGAACCTGAGAGGTGGTGAGAAACTGCCTCATGACATCCTCACAGATGATGCGCAAAGGCAAGTGCAAGGTGACCTTTGAGGAGCTTCTCACAGACCTTCCATCTTCTCCTGTTCTGGGAAAATCACAAAGCCTGCTGCTGCTGCTGCTGCTGCTGCTGCTAAGTTGCCTCAGTTGTGTCTGACTCTGTGCGACCCCATAGACAGCAGCCCACCAGGCTCCACCATCCCTGGCATTCTCTAGGTAAGAACACTGGAGTGGGTTGCCATTTCCTTCTGCAATGCATGAAAGTGAAGTCGCTCAGATATGTCCGACTCTTAGCGACCCCATGGACCGCAGCCTACCAGGCTCCTCCGTCCATGGGATTTTCCAGGCAAAAGTACTGGAATGTGTTGCCATTGCCTTCTCCAACAAGGCCTGCTACCAAGACTCAAACTGTGGTTCATCCTTTGTATGTGTGGTGTATGTGGACACAACAGGGCACCCAGAGTGGGCAGAGCTATTGCTCTACACACTAAAGATCAGAGGCAGAAAATCATATTTCTTTGAGATTACAAACTCTAAGAAGTGATCATGTAAGCCTAGAAATGCTGTCAGTAAGAGATAAGATTCCTGTCGAGTAAAACCAACAAAATAAAATTTAACAAGGCCAAGAAACGGAGAAACAAGTCTCCATAATAAACTTATAAAATTACTGATTCTAATAGTAATATAAGCCTATTTCTTCCAAGAGGAGAAGCCATTGCTCATTTATATATAGCTAGTTTTAGCCATATGCCTTCATCTTAGATCTAAAAACGATCATATTAACATATAAAACTAACATTATGTAAAGTGATTGTATCCTCATTGATACTAAAGTGTTAAAACTACATTCAAAGATGCATTAATTGCTAATAACTTTGAAGTATGTAATTTCTATAGATAATACTTTTAATTAGTGATATTGATCTAGTTAACAATTAAGAGCCATATTTGAATTATCTTTTGAAGTTATAGCCTGTGAATTTAGATAAATGGTGTAGTACTCAGCTGTACCTTAGATTAAATCTCTTCCCTTGAAATGAGTCAAAATTGTCTTTAACCACACTTTATTAGAATGATGATGTTATTGGGAACAAGTTCAAAACAGTATTTGGTGTGGTGCTCTCCGAAATACCTCTTAAAATAAGACAGTGATTGTGTAAATTGAATGTACAATCAGGCATGAAGTTTACATGTATAGAGGACATGTTAAGTGCTTATTCAAAGAATACATAGAATTTCAAACTTTCAATCAACTGCACATTTGGAAATAGTGATTCAAATTATTTCAATAATCAGTTATGAGACTTACCCATATTGATTGTACTTAAGAAAATTCTTTGCAAGACTATATGTTGGTAGATAAAATAGCATTCATTTTGTTCTTATTCCCACAGTTGCATAAAAGCTGAAAATCACTGGGAAAGCTGAAGCATTTTTTTAATGATAAATATTTCAAAGCAAACAAAAAGCAAGAGAGTTCCAGAAAAACATCTATTTCTGCTTTATTGACTATGCCAAAGCCTTTGACTGTGTGGATCACAGTAAACTGTGGAAAATTCTGAAAGAGAAGGGAATACCAGACCACCTGACCTGCCTCTTGAGAAACCTGTATGCAGGTCAGGAAGCAACAGTTAGAACTGGACATGGAACAACAGACTGGTTCCAAATAGGAAAAGGAGTATGTCAAGGCTTTATATTGTCACCCTGCTTATTTAACTTATATGCAGAGTACATCATGAGAAACGCTGGGCTGGATGAAGCACAAGCTGGAATCAAGATTGCTGGGAGAAATATCAATAACCTCAGATATGTAGATGACACCACTCATAAGGCAGAAATTGAAGAACTAAAGAGCCTTTGATGAAAGTGAAAGAGGAGAGTAAAAAAGTTGACTTAAGGCTCAACATTCAGAAAACTAAGATCATGGCATCTGGTCCCATCACTTCATGGCAGATAGATGGGGAAACAGTGGAAACAGTGAGAGGCTTTATTTTTTTGGGTTCCAAAATCACTGCAGATGATGATTTTAGCCATGAAATTAAAAGATGCTTACTTGTAGGAAGGAAAGTTATGACCAACCTAGACAGCATATTAAAAAGCAGAGACATTACCTCCTCAACAAAGTCCATCTAGTCAAGGCTATGGTTTTTCCAGTAGTCATGTATGGTTGTGAGAGTTGGACTACAAAGAAAGCTGAGCACCAAAGAATTGATGCTTTAGAACTGTGGTATTGAGAGTCCCTTGGAAGGTCTGATGTTGAAGCTGAATCTCCAATACTTTGGCCACCTGATGCAAAGATCTGACTCATTTGAAAAGACCCTGATGCTGGGAAAGATTGAGGGCAGGAGGAGAAGGGGACAACAGAGGATGAGATGGTTAGATGGCACCACTGACTCAATGGACATTAGTTTGGGTAGGCTCTGGGAGTTGGTGCTGCACAGGGAGGCCTGGTGTGCTGCAGTTCATGGGGTTGCAAAGAGTCGGACATGACTGAGCAACTGAATTGAACTGATTTAAAAGCATAGAGAGTTTTAAAGTTTGTGATATATGATTATTTTTCACTAAGAATCTTCTTATGAAGTTTTAAAAATATTCTCTATTGCTTTATTATACTTGTATTTGATTGATAGTTTTGCCCCTCTGCTTAGCTTTGCATATTTTCCCTTTTCTTGCTCAGTAAAGAACATTTTGACATTTTAGTTACATTATTGGCCTCTTGCACCTGCCTGGGTATTCGAATGTTAGCACTTAGCTTTTGGTGTCTACAGTGAAGTGAAGTTGCTCAGTCGTGTCCGACTCTTTGAGACCCCATGAACTAACTGTAGCCTACCATGCTCCTCCGTCCATGGGATTTTCCAGGCAAGAGTACTGGAGTGGGTTGCCATTTCCTTCTCCAGAGGATCTTCCTGAGCCAGGGATCAAATCTGGGTCTGCTGCATTGTAGGCAGATGCTTTACTGTCTGAGCCACCAGGGAAGTCTTGGAGTCTATATCAAGTTTCAAATTTTGTTTCAGTCATGACATTAATCCCACTTCTCAATTTTCCCAATGTATATTTGGTGACTGTGTGGTTTTTTTCTTTCTTTCTCTCCCAGGATTGTATATTTTTATGGATAAAATTTAATCAGAAATTGTTTGTACTAAGAGTATTGCTCATCCTCATCATCTCATTCTTTCATTTACAAGAAATCAATCACCAAGTTGTATGCATGCTTTGTGAGAGAATCAATTTCTAGGCAGGTTGATAAGAAGTCCAGGGTTCCTGGGGAGGAGAAAGGGGTCTAGGGCTCTCAAGGAGAATGGAAGGACAAATGTCTTTTTTTCTCTGCATTCCTTAGTCTAAGTCACATAAACATTTTTTTTTTCTTTAAGCCCAGAACTGAGAATTACACAACAAACAACTCGGTTTAGACTCTACTAAGGATTGTAGAACAACAAAGTATCCTGCTTGAGGACAATTTCTCCTTGCCGAAAACCTTCTGACTAATCCTGTTATCTTAAAATGTATATTATGAGAGTGAGTTTGGTAAGATCTTTCTACTGTTTAGTTCTGATCCTGTTATCTTAAAATGTAAATTGTGGGAGTGGGTCTGGTAAAATTTTTACAAACCTGCGACATTTTTTTGATTTATTGCAATAACCAATTTAAAAAGTATACAATTCCCTTGCTTAGACTAGCAAGGGGGACATTCTCCATACCCCTTCTGATGTCTATGTCAGAAGCTTTCTCTGCCCCCCTTTTTTTTTTTTTTAATAAATTTATTTATTTTAGTTGGGGGCTAATTACTTTACAATATTGTAATAGTTTTTGCCATACATTGACATGAATCAGCCATGGGTTTACATGTGTTCCCCTTCCTGGACCCCCCACCCACCTCCCTCCCCATCCCATCCCTCTGCCCCTTTTTATACTTTAATAAACTCTGCTACACAAAAGCTCTTGAGTAGTCAAGACTGGTCCCTGGTCCTGAAGCTAAGTCTTCTTCTTTGGAGACCATGAATCCAACACAGTTCACCATAAACTATCAATTGAGAAGAATTTCCCCCATTGTAATTGGCAGGACAAGGGCTCTGAAATTAAATAATAGTAAAGTAATTAAGAAGCATGTAGGATTGCATCTTCAAAATGTCAATATGCAACAATAATTTTGTGTTGAGAACTGATAAATTCAGCTGTTCACAAAGAAATAAATTATTACTACATGTCTGAGTTTTTCTCCATGACTCTAAAGAATAGCAAGGAGAGATAAGAAAGCCTTCCTCAGAGATCAATGCAAAGAAATAGAGGAAAATAACAGAATGGGAAAGACTAGAGATTTTTTCAAGAAAATTAGAGATACCAAGGGATCATTTCATGCAAAGATGGGCTCAATAAAGGACAGAAATGGTAGGGAACTAACAGAAGCAGAAGATATTAAGAAGAGGTGGCAAGAATACACAGAATTGTACAAAAAATTCTTCCCAACCCAGACAATCACGATGGTGTGATCACTCACCTAGAGCCAGACATCCTGGAATGTGAAGTCAAGTGGGTCTTAGGAAGAATCACTACAAACGAAGCTAGTGGAGGAGATGGAATTCCAGTTGAGCTATTTCAAATCCTGAAAGATGAATCTGTGAAAGTGCTGCACTCATTATGCCAGCAAATTTGGAAAACTCAGCAGTGGCCACAGGACTGGAAAAGATCAGTTTTCAATCCAATCCCAAAGAAAGGCAATATCAAAGAATGCTTAAACTACCACACAATTGCACTCATCTCACACGCTAGTAAAGTAATCCTTAAAATTCTCCAAGACAGATTTCAGCAATACATGAACCATGAACTGTCAGATGTTCAAGCTGGTTTTAGAAAAATCAGAGGAACCAGAGATCAAATTGCCAACATCTGCTGGATCATCAAAAAACCAAGAGAGTACCAGAAAAACATCTATTTCTGCTTTATTGACTATGCCAAAGTCTTTTCCACAATAAACTGTGGAAAATTCTGAAAGAGATGGGAATACCAGACCACCTGATCTGCTTCTTGAGAAACTTGTATGCAGGTCAGAAAGCAATAGCTAGAGCTGGACATGGAACAACAGACTGGTTCTAAATAGGAAAAGGAGTACCTCAAGGCTGTATATTATCACCCTGCTTATTTAACTTATATTCAGAGTACATCACGAGAAATGCTGGGCTGGATGAAGCACAAGCTGGAGACAGGATTACTGGGAGAAATATCAATAACCTCAGATATGCAGATGACACCACCCTTATGGCAGAAAGTGAAGAAGAACTAAAGAGCCTCTTGATAAAAGTGAAAGAGGACAGTGAAAAAGTTGGCTTAAAGCTCAGCATTCAGAAAACTCAGATCATGGCATCCGATCACATCACTTCATGGCAGATGGATGGGGAAACAGTGGAAACAGTGGCTGACTATTTTTCTGGGCTCAAAAATCACTGCAAATGGTGATTGCAGCCATGAAATTAAAAGACGCTTACTCCTTGGAAGGAAAGTTATGACCAACCTAGACAGCATATTAAAAAGAAGAGACATTACTTTGCCAACAAAGGTCCATCTGGTCAAGGCTATGTTTTTTCCAGTGGTCATGTATGGATATGAGAGTTGGGCTATAAAGAAAGCTGAGCACTAAATAATTGATGCTTTTGAACTGTGGTGTTGGAGAAGACTCTTGAGAGTCCCTTGGACTACATGGAGATCCAACCAGTCCATCCTAAAAGAGATCAGTCCTGGGTGTTCATTGGAAGGACTGATGTTGAAGCTGAAACTCCAATACTTTTGCCACCTGATGAAAAGAGCTGACTCATGGGAAAAGACCCTGATGCTGGGAAAGATTGAGGGCAGGAGGAGAAGGGGACGACAGAGGATGTGATGGTTGAAAGGCATCACCAACTCGATGGACATGGGTTTGGGTGGACTCAGGGAGTTTTTGATGGACAGGGAGGCCGGGCATGCTGCAGTTCATGGGGTTGCAAAGAGTCGGACACAGCTGAGCAACTGAACTGAACTGAAGAAAACAAGTAACTCTCCAATCACTTTTCATTTGTCTGCTCTGTGTGTGCTTAGTCACTTGTGTCTGACTCTTTGTGACCTCATGGACTGTAGCTCAGCAGGTTTCTCTGTCCATGGAATTTTCCAGGCAAGAACTCTGGAGTGGCTTGCCATTTCCTACTCCAGGGGGTCTTTCCAATCAAAATGCATAACCAAAAATTATCATGCTATCCTTGTTAAAGAAAATTGTCTAAGTCAGAAAAACGATATGTATGTAGTAGCTATTATTGCTGGAGAAGGCAATGGCACTCCACTCCAGTACTCTTGCCTGGAAAATCCCATGGATGGAGGAGCCTGGTAGGCTGCAATCCATGGGGTCACCAAGAGTCAGACTCGACTGAGCAACTTCACTTTGACTTTTCACTTTCATGCATTGGAGAAGAAAATGGCAACCCACTCCAGTGTTCTTGCCTGGAGAATCCCAGGGATGGGGGAGCCTGGTGGGCTGCCGTCTATGGGGTCGCACAGAGTCGGGCACAAGTGAAGCGACTTAGCAGCAGCAGCAGCAGCAGCTATTATTGCAACCAGTATTGAATTCCTATTCTTTACTTTCAAGCATGTGCATGGGTGGCTAAAAAGAGATTGCAGGGGCCATTGCTTTAATTTGGAGAGTAATTAGGGATTCATAGTCAGTGTCCTCCATGTGGCTCAGTAGTAAAGAATCCACCTGCTAATGCAAGAGATGCAAGAGACATGGGTTTGATCCAGGGTCCAGAAGGTCCCTTGTGGGAAGAAATGGCAACCCATTTCAGTATTCTTCTCTGGGAAATCCATGAAAAGAGAAGCCTGACTGGCTATATCCACGTGGTCTCAGAGTCAGACAGGACTCAGTGACTGAGCAGAGCACAGTACAATCAATGCCTTTATTTTGTTTGCTTCAGTTTTTTAAAAATATTCATTTTCTGCAGAAGGTGATGATGAAGCAAATGTTAAAATTTCGCCATTTAATAAAGTTTGTGGAAACTTTAACTGTGTTTGAAAAATCAGACAACGGGAAATATAGCATGGTCAAAGGGACTAATTATCATTTACAGTGATCGACATCATGGGTTATAGAGAGGTAGGACTTGGGGCTCTCAAAGGATAGTGTTTGTTTAAATCCATCATTGTTCTTTATTTTTGTTGAGACATTTCTCAGCTTGACTTTGACCTGAGAACATGACCTTTCCCAATTTACGAAGGTGGAATAGATACGAATTTCTGGATACCTGAGTATAATACTAGCTGTTGTTTTTGAGCTACTTGTATGTAATTCTTTCATAGCAATTCAAACCACTGCTGTTATATATTTACTCAGTACTTATGAGAGTTTTCAAATTCTTTAAAATACAGAATGAACAAATTGTAACCCAAAGCACCTGAAAATGGTGTCAAGTTGGAATTATCAGAAATATAGTACACCAGCCAAAGATGAAACACTGAAGACTTTAATAGGGTTAATTATATGTCTATATTTATGCTTCTTTAACAGCTTAACATTAAAAAAAACTGGTAATGATGACAGTATGTATATTTTCACACTGAGATTATTTATACTAAGAACAACCACAAAAAAATGATAACAGAAAAATGCATATTTCCTTCTGGTAGACCAGATGCTGATATATGAGAGAAAAAGAAAACTCTAAATACAATGATAAATTATATTTGAAGTATTAGTAAAACACGACTGATGTTCCTCAAGTGAGGTTTATTCTATTGCAGATTTATGTAGCTTAAATTTTATAACACAATCGTCCTTTCAATGTTAATATTTTATTTTTATTCATCAATAAGTAGAGAGTTGAATTAAAAGAAAAAAATCAAGATGGAAATCAGTTCAGTTCAGTTCAGTTGCTGAGTCGTGTCCAACTCTTTGTGACCCCATGGACCGCAACACACAAGGCTTCCCTGTCCATCATCAACTCCCAGACTTTACCCAAACTCATGTCCATTGAGTTGGTGATGCCATCCAACCATCTCATCCTCTGGCATCCCCTTCTCTTCCCACCTTCAATCTTTCCCAGCATCAGGGTCTTTTCAAATGAGTCAGTTCTTTGCATAAGGTGGCCAAAGTATTGGAGTTTCAGCTTCAGCATGAGTCCTTCCAATGAACATTCAAGACTGATTTCTTTTAGAATAGACTTGTTGGATCTCCCTGCAGTCCAAGGGACTCTCGAGAGTTTTCTCCAACACCACAGTTCAAAAGCATCAATTCTTTTTCGCTCAGTTTTCTTTATAGTCCAAATCTCACATCCATACAAGTGACTGGAAAAACCATAGCTTTGACTAGATGGAAATTTGTTGGTAAAGTAATGTCTCTGCTTTTTAATAGGCTGTTTAAGTTGGTCATAACTTTTCTCCCAAGAAGTAAGTGTCTTTTAATTTCATGACTGCAGTCACCATCTGCAATAATTTTGGGGCCCAAGAAAATAAAGTCTGTCACTGTTTCCACTGCTTCCCCATCTATTTGCCATGAAGTGATGGGACCAGATGCCATGATCTTAGTTTTCTGAATGTTGAACTTTAAGCCAACTTTTTCACTGTCCTCTTTCACTTTCATCAAGTGTCTCTTTAGTTCTTATTCACTTTCTGCCATAAGGGTGATGTCATCTGCATATCTGAGGTAATTGATATTCCTCCAGCAATCTTGATTCCAGCTTGTGCTTCCTCCAGCCTTTGATTTCTCATGATGTACTCTGCATATAAGTTAAATAAGTAGGTTGACAATATACAGCCTTGACATACTCCTTTTCCTATTTGGAACCAGTCTGTTGTTTCATGTCCAGTTCTAATTGTTGCTTTCTGACCTGCATACAGGTTCTCAAGATGCAGATAAGGTGGTCTGGTATTCCCATCTCTTTCATAATTTTCCTTTATTGTGATCCACACAGTCAAAGGCTTTGGCATAGTCAATGAATCAGAAGTAGATGATTTTCTGGAACTCTCTTGCTTTTTCAATGATCCAACAGATGTTGACAATTTGATATCTGGTTCCTTTGTCTTTTCTAAAACCAGCTTGAACATCTGGAATTTCACAGTTCATGTACTGTTGAAGCTTGGCTTGGAGAATTTTGAGCATTACTTTACTAGCGTGTGAGATGAGTGCAATTGTGTGGTAGTTTGAGCATTTTTTTCACATTGCCTTTCTTTGGGATTGGAATGAAAACTGACCTTTTCCAGTCCTGTGGCCACTGCTTTGTTTTCCATATTTTCTGGTATATTGAATGCAGCACTTTCACAGCATCATCTTTTAGGATTTGAAATAGTTCAACTGGAATCCCATCATCTCCACTAGTTTTGTTTGTAGTGATGCTTCCTAAGGCCCACTTGACTTTGTATTCCAGGATGTCTGGCTCTAGGTGAGTGATCATACTATCATAATTATCTGGGTAATGAAGACATTTTTTGTATAGTTTTTTCTGTGTATTCTTGCCATCTTTTCTTAATATCTTCTGCTTCTCTTAGGTCCATACAATTTCTGTCCTTTATTGTGTCCATCTTTACATGGAATTTTCCCTTGGTATCTCTAATTTTCTTGATGAGGTCTCATCTTTCCCATTCTATTGTTTTCCTCTATATCTTTGCACTGATCACTGAGGAAGGCTTTCTTGTTTCTCCTTGCAATTCCTTGGAAATCTGTGTTCAAATGGGTATATTTTTTCTTTTCTCCTTTGCTTTTACTTCTCTTCTTTTCACAGCTATTTCTAAGGCCTCCTCAGACAGCCATTTTGCTTTTTTCATTTCTTTTTCTTGGGGATGGTCTTGCTCCCTGTATCCTCTACAATGTCAAAAACCTCTGTTCATAATTCATCAGGCACTCTGTCTATCAAATATAGTCCCTTAAATCTATTTCTCACTTCCACTGTGTAATCATAAATGATTTTATTTAGGTCATACCTGAATGGTCTAGTGGTTTTCCATACTCTCTTCAATTTAAGTCTGAACTTGGTAATGAGGAGTTTATGATCTGAGCCACAGTCAGCTCCCAGTCTTGTTTTTGCTGACTGTGTATATCTTCTCCATCTTTGGCTGCAATGAACATGCTCTATTTGTTTTCAGTGTTGACCATTTTGTAGCACTTGGATGCAATCTCAAAAATGACAGAATGGTCTCTGTTCATTTCCAAGGCAAACCATTCAATATCACAGTAATCCAAGTCTGTGCACCGACCAGTAATGCTGAAGAAGCTAAAGTTGAACAGTTCTGTGAAGACCTACAAGACCTTCTAAAACTAACACCTCCAAAAAATGTCCTTTTCATTATAGGGGACTGGAAGGCAAAAGTTGGAAGTCAAGAAACACATGGAGTAACAGGCAAATTTGGCCTTGGGGTATAGAATGAAGCAGGGAAAAGGCTAATAGAGTTTTGCCAAGAGAATACACTGGTCATAGCAAACACCCTCTTCCAACAATACAAGAGAAGACTCTACACATGGACATCACCAGATGATCAAGTTGGGAAGAGCAAAATACATATTTCTAAGTACCAAACATGGAGAAGGAAATGGCAACCCACTCCAATTTTCTTGATTTGAGAATCCACTGGACAGAGGAACATGGCAGACTACAGTCCATGGGGTTACAAGTGTCGGACATGACTGAGCGATTAACACACACAAGTACCAAACAAAAATATTATGTTGGACAAAATTTATATGAAAAAATAATTAATTAAGTATGCCTTCTATTTAGGACTAATTAGTGTGAATATTAAATAAAACACTTCATCCTTTAAATGTTTTATGCAATATTACTTTAAAAAGTAATCTTAAAGTGATATAAAATTGGGGAAATGTGTTGAGCACTAATTTGCAAAATCTAATTAAATTGACGTGGTTTCTGAATTTCTATCACTTATTTCTAAATTTAACCAGTACCACAGTCCTTATTATATAACTACAGGTGTATGTTCTTACAGCATCACATTTTGTGACTTACAGCATCACATTTTGTGACTGATAACATTTCATTTGTGTTGATTAAAATTTTTGTTGTTCCCTTCTAAGTTCCCTACAAAGGACTGATTCTTGTGTTTGTGCTGTACGTAAAATTATTTTCATGAAATCACTGAATAGATAGGTTGTCATTTCATTTCACAATGAATATGTAAGGTTCATCTCTGGCAAGGTAAAACATAAAGGAGACAATATTATAGTGTTTATGTGGTAAATAATATAAAGTGTATCAATGTAGAAAAATCCTATTTAAAAAACACAGGAAAACAGTGATATTTTAGGACAACATAAGATAAGAGGAACATCACTGCCCCCAAGTGCCTGACTGGAGATTATTGATGACAATGCCTCCTGGGGATAAGAAGTCAGTGTGCAGCTCAACTTTGTTTATAGCCAGGCAGAATTATTTCATTATACCATTTCTTACTATTGTCAGGATTTGGTGAATTATTAAGTCTTATTGTATAATACTGAAATCTCTAACATGGATTTTTTAAAGTTGTTATCCAATTTTTATTATGGGAACATTAAAGGGAAAAATCAGCATCTTGTCATTCTGAATTCACCAGTGTCCTATTTGCCCACATCTGTTGTTGTAAGATTAAAATCTACAAAATAAAAATTGAGATTCAAACTCAGCTTCGTTACTGAATGCCTGACCCTCTGAAGGTTAAGTAAATAGAAGAGACCCATTTTAAAATTATATTTAATTCTATATCACAATTATATGATGAATATAATATGATTATCATTTGGTTGTTTAGAGTAATCATTCTTATCAAACAGATCACCATTAATGGAAATTTTCTACATCCTAATCTCCAACATGATTGTATGACATGAATGTTGGACATATGGTCTAATTATATGGCCGTCTACTCCCATTGATGTCTTGTTTAATCAAAATTTAGTAACTTTAGGAATACAAGTTTTTATAGTACTTGTAAAAGATACTAAAGATAAAATATTAGCAGTTCAATACTTTAATGTACCTTCTCTAACTAGTAACAGTGAGTTGGTACCTGTTTCCCATATAGGATTATTTTACTTGGGATAAGAGAAATTTCATTTTTAAAAGTTAATCATAATAAGCACCATAAAATTTAAAAAATAAAGGAAAGAATCTAGTTTTTAGTTCAGAACTTATAATTTATTATACAAAACAGTAAACACCGCTTGACTAATTTGAACTTTGATTATACTGAAGATGCCATTCCTGACTTGTTAATTTGGCAAGTATTGAATTTTGCTGTTGTTTAATCACTAAGTCATGTCTGACTCTTTTGTGACCCCATGGACTGCAGCCCACCAAGTTCCTCTGCCCATGAAATTTCCCAGGCAAGAATACTGTAGTTGGTTGCCATTTCCTACTCCAGGGGATCTTCCCAACCCAGGGATCAAATACACATTCCCTACATTAGCAGGTGGATTCTTTGCCACTGAGCCACCTGTGAAGCCCAATCATTGAAGACTGTAGCACATTATGTTGATAAAACTATGGGGAAGAGGAATTCATTGTCAGAGTCCAAAATAGAATAAATCCAATGGGGGAAAAATTGGAAACATCCGAAAAAATTCCATAGATTGGCTAAGCACAGGTGAGAGTTTAATGAGAATACTAAAACTTGTCTAAATATGTAATTTGTATATAATTTTACATAGATATTTGTATAATCAAATATAAAATTTCACTAAAAGGCAAACTTAGGCTGAATTGAATATGATTAAATAAAAAGAAGCCAAACAAACTGAAATGTGTATCAAAATAAAGCATATAGCCAGTTAGATAAAAACATTATTTTAAGTAGCTTGAAACATAGGGTTCTGACTATACATCTTTTATATAATATATCCTAAATACAAAAATTTCTACTACTTGACAGCTTTACTATAGTTGTAGTAATCACATTGCAATTTTGAAACTAAAATATATATATATAATACACAAATGTATATGTATTGCAATATATAATTGATGCTATGTAATTGTATATAATATATGTAATGCATTGCAGTAAATAAGAATCAACATTCTCATTGTTCCTACAGTGAATAGACAAGCACAAAATAAAATTAATAACTAGAAAGTCCTGTGATTTGAATTGCATGTTAACATAAATACATATCCACAGCTTTGAACATTGAAAAGACCTAACATCAGTGATACTCCACTAATAATTGAAGAGCTAGTATTGAGATCTTTTTGTTTCAGTACTATTGCCTTTAAATACCATCCGGTTTAACACTGTTTGTATTTACTCATCATTACCTATTAAAAAGACTCATATATCTCTGGAGAAATCCTAACTCTGAGGGAAAAGTATACAAGACAAATCTAGATCTCATGTCCTTCCAGAATGAAAACAAACAAAAGCAAACCAAAAGAAGGAAAAACAATAGACTAAAATACCAAAAAGGCACAAGGAGTAGGCTTAAAGAGACTTAACTTAAAGGAGAGTAAACTTAATATAATTGGCATTGTTGCTGAAATAAAATATGGAGCCCACAGTGATATGACTTACTGCATATTGTGTTAACACACATTAATGGATGAAAAGACCTCTAAATGTTATGAAAAATCATCTCTAAGTTTAAGACAAGCTGTCATTTTGTTCCTTCTGATATAACATGGTATAAAGTAGAAATTCTTACTTATGAAGACTTCTTGCTAGCAATTTACCCTGAAATGTAAACACGTTCCTAGACCTAACTTAGATATTACAAGAGTAGAAGCACATGTTAAATGATACCATGAGAAGACAATTAAACAAATCAAGAACCTGTTATTGATTCGACATGAAAACTGACTTGATCCCTTCACAAAATCAATGTTGTTTTGGGGGAAAAATATTGGGTTCATTGTTCAATGTTTAAAATGACTTAAAAAGCATAGCAAAAATATGTAACAAGGAAAGCTTGATTAAATCTCAATTTGAAGAAGAAAGTAACTATAACCTATTTTTGAGACATCTGAATATACACTATGCATTTTGGGCTTGTTGTTTTTAATCTTAGAAAAGATAATGGTATTGTTCCTTTGTAAGAGAAAGTTTTAGAGAGAACATGTAAATGTGACAAAATATTATCAAATTTCTGTATGTTTAAGCATTTTAAAATTAAAAATTGAAAATAATTTTTAATATTTCAGATATCTGACTTGGAATTTATGGGTTTAATTTTTCCTTGGAAATGAAATTCAAATGTATCATTTAGGCCTGAGGATCAAAACCCATCTCAACAGACCCGTGAAGATAGGTTCACAGTGCAAAGATGCTAAGTTTTTTCTCATATTTTATGTGAATGAAAGTGAAATGCATTCAAGTAATCAGAATATGAGGTTAATAAATTAATACATTCTACATTGACATAACAATTGATTAATAATATTTTCAACAACTCAGCTTTTAAAAATCAAATACAAAATTATTCTTAAAAGCTTCTTAATCTTATCACAGTTACATAGTCATTTAAAAGCATTGTACATGTACTAAAATATATTAAAATGCTATTTTGAAAGGCATATGAAAAGAGAAGATGTAATATGCGTCACGTATGTGGAATATCCAAGGAAAACATACATTAATCATGACATTACTATGTCTAGTATTAGATCGTGAGGGCAAATTAATTTGAGACAATGAGTGTACTTTTATTATACAAGTATGATATTCCACCAACAAATTACATCAGAGAATGATGTGTCAGGTTAATTCTGAACTGTTCCTTTTATATAATTTAATCTTTAAAGGTCATAAGGATAAGGGCACCTTTAATATGTCTAAAGTCCAACTAGATTTTTCTGCTTCTGTGGCTTAAAATTCTGTTTCTCAATCTAAGTTCAAATCAGTTCTGACAGGGAATGTCATCCACTCTGTTTTATTGCCACTATAGTAAATCAATGTCAAAGGAAATTTTTTTTCAATACCCCACATTGATCAAATATAGTGTATAGATTTCATAGTTTCTCTTTCTCCAGATGTTTTGTCTCTTTTGCATGCAAATCGTTTCTTTTTCTGACAGTATGTGGCTTCAGTAACTGAGTGAATTTAGCTTACTAGTATAGAATAAAGTATTAGCAGGCACGCATGAAAAAAATCCATTTATAAAAGCTAAAATGGTTTTAACAAGTATAATATATTGTTATCCTCTGCCATTTCAGATTAGGATCCATTTTTAGAGTATAAATCATTCAACTTTGACTTGTCTCTAAGTATAGTCATTTAAGGGAGTTTGAAAGCTCCTGCTGCTTTCTACATTTTGTCCTACTTAATGGTGTCTCCCAAGATGGAAAAAGTAATCTGACTGGGTGAGATTTTAAAAAATATATATTTTTAATAGAAAGTGGTGCATAATAGGGCTTCCCTGGTGGCTCAGCTGATAAAGAATCTGCCTGCAATGCAGGAGACCTGGGTTCGATCCCTGGGTTGGGAAGATCCCTTGGAGAAGGGGCCAGTTACCCACTCCAGTATTCTGGCCTGGAGAAGTCCATGGACTGTATAGTCCATGGGATTGCAAATTGTTGCCCATGACTGAGTGATTGCATAATAAGTGGCATACAAGTGTGTGATAAAAGTTAACTATCAGATATTAATAATTATCAATATATTGAAGACAATGGAGAAATTTTCTACTTTCAACAGTGATGGAATCTCTTACATCAGAACAATGTGCCCATTTCTCAGTACAATAATTAAAATGTATATAATATTTATTAAAAATGCATATTATAATTATAAAATGCATTGTGTATGTGTTAGTTGTTCAGTCATGTCTGACTCTTTGTGACCCCATAGACTGTAGTCTACCGTGCTCTTCTGTGCACGGGATTCCCCAGGCAAAAATACTGGAGTGGGTTGCCATTTCCTACTCCAGGGGATCTTCCAAAGCCACTGATTGAACTCAGGTCTCCTGCATTGCAGGCCAATTTCTTACCATCTGAGCCACCAGGTAAGCCCAGGTACCAATGCAGGAGATGCAAGAAACATGGGTTTGATCCCTGGGTTGGGATGATCCCCTGGAGTAGGAAATGGCAACCCATTCCCATATTCTTGCCTGGGAAATCCCATGGACAGAGGAGCCTGGTGGCTACAGTCCATTGGGACACAAAGAGTCGGACATTAATAACTAATATTAAACAGCAAAATTGTATTTGTCATTAGTGTGATACATCCATTGTTTAAGGGCCAGGTGAGAAGTCCGTTCATTGTAAACACATATGAACCAAGCCTGACAGTACTGCCATCAGCTACAATGTTCATTTCTATTCACTGGGAGAAAGACATGGGGGGCCTCAAGTCACCAGTGAAATATGCTGGCCCAGAAAAGATCCATGGTATTTCTGTTCACAGTTTACTGGCCTGAATAGTTATATTTATCCTCCCTGTACTCAATTCTATCCTGTGCCTAGTTTAGAACCACAGATATCTGACTAATGCTAGTGATTATCTTGAAAAAATAGTTTAGGGATTTATAGTAACTGCTGTAGAGAAAAAAAGAGCTGACAAGGGAAGTACAGTATTAGAGCAGATAATCTCCACTTCCTAACATGGATCTACAAAGTTATCACTTCTTGGCAGCTTGGTGAAAGAATAGAAAAAGGATTCACTTAGAAGTATCTAGAGGAACGATTGGAAATTAACGCAGATGGCATCTGTTTTGTTGTTTTTTTTTTTCCACCCCCCCGCACCGGCCCTAACACCAGAGGTCTTGCAAAGAGAAGATTATGGTGGAAGGAAGCTTACTATATTTTAATGGAGGCATTAGAAGTGATAAATTATGTTTGGTAGAAAATGGATGAAAGTGAACATGAAACCAGGCTTCAACACTATGTAAACTGTGAACTTACAGATATTCAAGCTGGATTTAGAAAAGGCAGAGGAACCAGAGATCAAATTGCCAATAACCGTTGGGTCATTAAAAAAGCAATAGAGTTCCAGAAAAATATCTACTTCTGCTTTGTTGACTATGCCAAAGTCTTTGACTCTGTGGACCACAAAAAACTATGGAAAATTATTAAAGAGATGGGAATATCAGACCACCTGACCTGCCTCTTGAGAAATCTGTATGCAGGTCAGGAAGCAACAGTTAGAACTGGACATGGAACAATGGACTGGTTCTAAATAGGAAAAGGAGTACATCAAGGCTGTACACTGTCACCCTGCTTATTTAACTTATATGCAGAGTACATCATGAGAAATGCTGGGCTGGAGGAAGCACAAGCTGGAATCAAGATTGCTGGGAGAAATATCAATAACCTCAGATATGCAGAAGACAGCACCCTTATGGCAGAAAGCGATTAAGAACTAAAGAGCCTCTTGATGAAAGTGAAAGAGGAGAGTGAAAAAGTTGGCTTAAGGCTCAAAATTCAGAAAACTAATATCATGTCACCTGGTCCCATCACTTTATGGCAAATACATGGGGAAGCAATGGAAGCAGTGACAGACTTTATTGTTCTGGTCTCCAAAATCACTGCAGATGGTGACTGCAGCCATGAAATTAAAAGATGCTTACTCCTCGGAGGAAAAGTTATGACAAACCTAGATAGCATATTAAAAAGCAGAGACGTTACTTTGCCAACAAAGGTCCGTCTAGTCAAAGCTATGGTTTTTCCAGTCACAGGTATGGATGTGAGAGTTGGACCATAAAGAAAACTGAGCAAAGAAGAATTGATGCTTTTGAACTGCAGTGTTGGAGAAGACTCTGGAGAGTTCCTCGGACTGCAAGGAGATCCAACCAGTCCATCCTAAAGGAAATCAGTCTTGAATGTTCATTGGAAGGACTGATGCTGAAGTTGAAATTCCAATATTTTGGCCACTTGATGTGAAGAACTGACTCACTTGAAAAGACCCTCATGCTGGGAAAGATTGAACACAGGAGGATAAGGGGATGACAGAAGATAAGACAGTTGGATGGCACTACCGACTCAGTGGACTTGAGTTTGAATAAACTCCAGGAGTTGGTGATGGACAGAGAGGCCTGGCATCCTGCAGTCCATGGGGTCTCAAAGAGTTGGACATGACTGAACGACTGAACTGAACTGTATATGGATTAGAGCAAGTAGAAAGTTCTAGGGATAAGGAGGTTATTTGAGTATTTCTAAAATTTCCCAAGTAGGCCATACTTTGTATGATAAATTATTCCTTACTTCCTGAGAAATAAATGACTCAGGATTGAAGTTAACTAAGTTAGCTGAGAAGTCTCATAAATTTTAATGTTAGGTTCTTCAAACCTAATTGTAAACAGTTGCTAGAACTTGGTGGTTCCCTTACATGTCCCTGTCAATGTAAATCAAATCTGTAGCCTGAAGCCTTTCATTAACTCAGTCACAGGATACAGGTCCTACAAGATTCTTTGCAGTTTTAACAATTATTATTTTTTGACTATTCTATTTTTAATATTTTATGTTCTTTTTGTATTGGAATATAATTGCTTTACAATGTTGTATTAG
This sequence comes from Giraffa tippelskirchi, assembly GCF_054371585.1. NCBI lineage: Eukaryota > Metazoa > Chordata > Mammalia > Artiodactyla > Giraffidae > Giraffa > Giraffa tippelskirchi. The sequence continues at coordinate 40,671,587 of NC_137282.1, read as the reverse complement.
TTTCAGCTGTACAATGAAGTGACCAGACGTGAAAAGTGAAAGTGAAGTCCCTCAGTCGTGTCCAACTCTTTGTGACCCCATGGACTCTAGCCTGCCAGGCTCCCCAGTCATTGGATTTTCCAGGCAAGAACACTGGAGTTGCCCTTTCCTTCTCCAGGGGATCTTTCTGACCCAGGGATAGAACTTGGGTTTCCCATATTGCAGGCAAACTCTTTACTGTTTGAGCTACAATGTTGTATTCGTTTCTGCTGTACAATGAAGTGACCAGACATATGCATATGTATATTCCCTCCCTCTTGGGCCTCCTGCATTATTATTTATTATTTTGCCAGTTGTTCTTCCTAATACAGTAGCCTCAAGTGTTGATCACTAACTGGAGTTTTGAATATACTGGTGATATTAGGTTTTGGTTCCAGAGAATTGAACTGTCTTTCTTATTTCCGCAGGACTTCCCAGGTGGCACTAGTGGTAAAGAACCTGCCTGCCAATACAGGAGACTAAAAGAGATGGGTTCAGTCCCTGGGTTTGAAGATCCAGGAAGATCCCCTGGAGAAGGGCATGGCAACCCACTCCAGTACTCTTGTCTGGAGAATCCCATGGATAGAGGGGCCTGATGGGCTACAGTCCATAGGGTCACAAAGAGAAGGACACAACTGAAGCGACTTAGCATGCACACATACACTGATTTCCACACACATTTACATTTCCTAGTACAGTGTCTGGGGCTAGTTCGCCTCCTGTGTTTCTCACCTTAATATTCTAAGGCTTTTCTCCATGACATTAAATCATGTCCCTGGTTCTGAATAGGTTTCTGAATTACACTTCAGATTTATATCTAACTTGCTATTTGGTTTGCTACTTTCTATGGTCAGCCTCTCAAACTGCTCCTTTCCCTTCATTTCCTGTCAAACTCATCCCCTGTTCTTCGTTACACCATATTGACTTCTTTTATCAGACTCAAATGTTTATCTCACAAAGCAATTGTTCAACATATATATGTTTGAAAAACTATGTTTCAAGCCTCAAAGTAAATTCTCTACTATAACTAAAAGCTATATCCTTAATATAGCTTCATTATTAAAGGAAAGGAAAGCTTATGCAAATTTAATGTACAACAGCGACTAATGACAAATGAATAAGAAAAAAATAAACATTGTATCATATATTTACCTTAAATACTGCTTTTGTTTTTCTCTAAAATAGTACTTTCAATATATTTCCAGAATACTTTGTCCTGAATTAATGTCAAATATAAAATATGGCAGTTACTTTTGTTTGGTTTTATATTTTTAACTTTATTTTCTATATTTTCTTAGATTTCTCTCTATGTGTTTTTTAAAAATAGTATAACACACCACTAAATATATGTTTACATGGGACTAACTGGTTACTAAAATATTTTATTTATTATACCACTGAATTGGGAGACAAAAAAATATACTCATATAGTTTTATTTATATAATTTAATGCTTCAAATATACTGTAATTCACAAAATATTGTGATGATTACAGCAAAGATGATCATATTTAAAAATTAGACACTCCCATTTGCATATAGTTTAAATACCATTTATTTTGTGCATTAGATTTTATTGCTGAATTTTTTGATAGTTTTTTAAATTTGAGTAATTGCCTTTCAAAGTTGCCATAAACACAGGAAAATATAACGCTCGTATCATCTCATTTATTCTTCTAAGTCACAGAGTTCATACAAATTTCAGTTTGGGGGCTTTATAATAGAAGATATTATTTGTGAGATTATCAAATGATTGGTATACAAAAACCAGTAATAATTTCTAAGCTACAAACAAGTAAAGAAAAATAAACCTATAAAAACTTATTGTTTACAGTATTCTAAATCATCTGTCAACTCTTCACATGAGGTGGCCAAAGTATTGGAGTTTCAGCTTCAACATCAGTCCTTCCAGTGAACACCCAGGATTGATCTCCTTTAGGATGGATTGATTGATCTCCTTGCAGTCCAAGGGACTCTCAAGAGACTTCTCCAACACCACAGTTCAAAAGCATCAATTCTGCGGCGCTCAGCTTTCTTCACCATCCAACTCTCACAATCCATACACAACCACTGGAAAAACCATAGCCTTGACTAGGCGGACTTTTGTTGGCAAAGTAATGTCTCTGCTTTTAAATATGCTATCTAGGTTGGCGATAACCTTCTTTTCAAGGAGTAAGGGTCTTTTAATTTCATGGCTGCAGTCACCATCAGCAGGGATTTTGGAGCCCCCAAAAATAAAGTCTGACACTGTTTCCACTGTTTCCCCATCTATTTCCCATGAAGTGATGGGACCAGATGACATGATCTTAGTTTCCTGAACGTTGAGCTTTAAGCCAACTTTTTCACTCTCCTCTTTCACTTTCATCAAGAGGCTCTTTAGTTCTTCTTCACTTTCTGCCATAAGGGTGGTGTCATCTGCATATCTGAGATCATTGATATTTCTCCCGGCAATCTTGATTCCAGCTTGTGTTTCTTCCAGCCCGGCGTTTCTCATGATGTACTCTGCATATAAGTTAAATAAGCAGGGTGACAATATACAGCCTTGACGGACTCCTTTTCCTATTTGGAACCAGTCTGTTGTTCCATGTCCAGTTCTAACTGTTGCTTCCTGACCTGCATACTGGTTTCTCAAGAGACAGGTCAAATGGTCTGGTATTCCCATCTCTTTCAGAATTTTCCACAGTTTATTGTGATCCACACAGTCAAAGGCTTTGGCATAGTCAATAAAGCAGAAATAGATGTTTTTCTGGAACTCTCTTGCTTTTTCGATGATCCAGCGGATATTGGCAATTTGATCTCTGGTTCCTCTGCCTTTTCTAAAACCAGCTTGAACATCTGGAATTTCACGGTTCACGTATTGCTGAAGCCTGGCTTGGAGAATTTTGAGTATTACTTTACTAGCGTGTGAGATGAGTGCAATTGTGCGGTAGTTTGAGCATTCTTTGGCATTGCCTTTCTTTGGGATTGGAACGAAAACTGACTTTTTCCAGTCCTGTGGCCACTGCTGAGTTTCCAAATTTGCTGGCATATCGAGTGGATATGGACACGACTGAGCGACTGAACTGAACTGAAATCATCTGTTCTTCAACTAATTATATATAATGACAAAAAGTCACAAAAAAATTTGTTGGCATTGTTTATTTCATATTTTAGTATTACTGAGCACAGTAGTGTTGTGTGGAAAAGCTCTATATTAATAATTTATTTCAAGTAACACCACAGTAAATATATATCTAGAGAAAAATCTCCTTTCTCCAGGTTGAAGGAATGGTTAGATTCCTAGGTATACCTAAGTTTTTTCTGCTATTTGTTTTTAAAAAACAACTTTGTTACTATTTATAAATTGGATTTGTAGGTGCCATCTAATTCTCTTATGAAAATATCTGCTTATATTCAGGAGATAAAAGCACTAATATGAATCCAAATGAACTAATAAAATAACTTCAAGATCTATTATTACCTTTTGAAAAATACCAAGGTATCAATAGATTTGATTCAGACAAAAATATTAATAGAATATTTGTTGAAAGGAAGAACACAATAACATATCTCTGTACATAAATTTATGGTTTTAATATTTTATACATAGAGGAATTGAAAGTTGCCCACCTAAATGATAACAGTGATTTTCTTGAAATGAGGAAACAGAATAGGCAGGAGGTATTTTTTTTTTTATATTATTGTCTGTATTTTTACATTGTGAATAAATTGTTGGAGGTGCTTAAACATAGCTTTTGAAATTTTTGTAGATTTCTTCCCCATTAATAGTTATTTAGGGACATAAAATACAATTTCAAAATTTTCTTATTAGATATCATAACCTATATTGGTAATTTCTTGGAAAAATAGAAAGATTTATTTATTTAGGATGATATTTAGCACAGAATAAAATTTCTTACATGATCTTCTTTTTAACAGTATAGTTAATGAGACATATTGTTTTCAAAAATACTGTGATAGAAGGCAATCAATATCTGTAGGAACCCTAGCCTACTACTTTGTCAATTATTCTTCCATTTGATCCTCTTGAAAAGAATTTTTTTTCTTCAATAATCCTGCATGAAGGTAACTTCAGTATTCCCCTTAATAAAATTACCTCTTTAATCCTTTTTTTTTTTCTTGACTACAAAGTATGTAAGGGAGAATTGAACATTCCAAAAATATAATTCATGTCATAGGGTTTTGTAGATCAACACCCATGAGACATGGTTAAGTAGTATTAAATGATTTCTTTCTACCAAGAAATATCTTCTACTTTTTATTGCTTCACTGTGTGTGAGTTTTTTAATCAATAATTATTAAGCTTTGTTGGCTTTTACCTAAAGCCATTAAATTAGCTTTGCTTTAATTACAAATAAATGTTATACTGTGTACTTTACAAAATAAATATTTAAATAGAAGAACTTGTCAAAGCATCTCAAACTACACCTGCACACAATTTCTCAGTATAAAACTAACTGTGCTCTTCTTGCATAATCATCTGATTATTGAAATATGGGCAAATAAATAAAAACAATTGATACATTATATTTAGCAACATGTTTGATGCAGAGACTTTGAAAAAGTTGGTAAATGCTCTGTTTTCAAAAAATGTGTTTGAATAGATTGAACAAGTTAATGTTTGAATTTAGGATTTCACATTAAACATAGATACCAAAAGGTGCATTTCCTAATTTTTATTACCCTAACGAAAGGTTAGTTTCTAAGACATAAAAATAACTGAAATCACTCAAATACTTAAAAGCCACCTAAAGTGTCCACATCAAAATAAACACCATAGTAACAGGATGAGGGAGCTATTACTTGCAGCTTGAGGAAACTTGAGAACATTTAACATTTGGATCCATAATTTTAAGTCTATCACGATTTTGTGCAAACTTTAGCTCTCCTCTTTACAATGTCTAATTATTTTGCTAGTGTTGATAATTGTGTTGATAACAAGGAAACATTTACAGCTCTACCAGGTAATTACAGTGCGTGAAAGACCTATAAGAAACATTTTTAAAAATTGGGAAAAAAGAGAAGTACTTTAAGAACTGCTACCCAAATCAAATGTATCTTCTACTATACTGAAATACAATTCTTTTACATACATCTATCAGTTATAATCCTGGAGTAGGGCATGGAAATCCACTCCAGTGTTTTTGCCTGAAGAACCCCATGGACAGAGGAGCCTAGCTGGCTACAGTCCATAAGGTCGCACAGAGTCGGGCACAACTGAAGCGACTTGGCAAGCAAGCAAGCAAGCCTCAGGTATATCAGTTAAAGCATTGTTTATGATAGCTACAACTCCTCCTTCAGAATTTCAGAGACACCAGAAAATTGTCTGTTAGTGCCCCCAATATGTGTTTTCTTTCCCTGATGATTCTTTATTTCCAGAAATCTCATGAATCAAGAAATGTGTATCTTTAACATGCGTGAAATTAGAAAATCTTTAGCAAATTATATCAATTCTCTCACATTATGAAATCAGCATTCAGTGACTGTAGATCCTGAGAGAAGGAATATAATATCCCCAAGAGGACAGTCTCTAACCTGCTTGTTTAGTGATGGACCCTAGGCTTCATGACATGTAGTAAATTATCGATGAATATTTTTGAATGATATGTGTAATGAAATAAGAAGAAATATTGCAGAAGCAAAAATATTATAAAAGGTGTTAAATTTATCATGAGAAATATCTCCATGAGAATAAAATTTTGCTAGCTAAATAAAAATTGGTTCAATTAATAAATTTAACAAAAGTTAAATATTGAAGTAAATTGGAAAAAAATATAATTGACTATAAATAAGTTAATATCATTGTTTCATGTTGAAGAGAACTGGAGATAACATGTTAATTGCAACTTCTAATTAGTGGCATAAAAATAAAAACAATAAGAATAAATAAATAAGCCATTTTTATTTTCAAAAAATTTTAGTTGGAAAAAACAGTGAATTATAAGTTATTATTGAAAAGAGCTATTTACATAACGTTTTTATACTGAATTTTAATATTCACCTTTATTCCAAGTCTTGTATATCTTATATAAAGATATTCATAATATGTAACTATATGTGGAGAAATATATTTCATTCAACAGTGTCAAAAATAGTCTGTGATTTACTAGCAATATCTTAGCAAAGTAGTGAGTACAATTCTGCCTCCACTGACACCCTCCAGCCATAGATGTTTACCTTGCTGTCAAATTGATCTCTATGGTGGCCTTGAGAAGGTGATACTTTGTATGTTCTAAATATAGCATGGAAACATTATTTAAAGTTTCTAGAAACACTTAATCTCTTCTACAAACAAGGGAATGCATTTCACATGATGAGTTTTCACATATAAATAAATGATAGGTACATTATGGTAAACAAGCTTATTAAGTTATTAAAAGTAAACCATGTAGGTGATCACATCCTCAATCTTGTTTTTCTTTTTTGTTGTTGTTGTATTTTTAGACCACTTATAGGTCCACAGTAAGATTGAGATAAGGGTGCAGAGATTTTCTGTACATGCCTGTCCTTACACATGCCTGTATCCTCCATTTTCAACATCAGTCTCCACAGTGGTACCTTTGTTACAACTGATGAACCTATATTGACACACTCAAGTCTGCAGTGATAAGTATCCATCATTATAGTATCACAGAGATTATTTTCAATGCCTTAAAAATTGTCTATACTCTACCAATTCAAATCTCCCTCAGTCCCAACACCTGGTAACCAGTGATCATTTTACTACCTCCATAGTTTTACCTTTTCCAGAATGCCATATAGTTGGAATCATATCATATATAACATTTTAAGATTGGCTCTTTCACTTAGTAATATGCATTCAAGTTTTCTCCATCTCATTTCTGTTTAGGGCTAAGAATATTTCATTATTTGGATACATCATAGTTTCTATACCCATTCACTTACTGAACATCTGACTGAACATTTACTGGACATCTTGATTGCTTCCAACTTTTGGCAATTATGAAAACAGCTACTATAACCATCTTGTGCAAGTTGTCATGAGGGCATATGTTTCCAGTTACTTTGTGTAAATACCAAGGTGTGATTGCCAAATCCTATGGTAAATGAGGGAGTAGGAAATGGCAACCCACTCCAGTATTCTTGCCTGGAGAATCCTGTGGACAAAGGAGCCTGGTGGGCTGCTGTTCATGGGGTCACAAAGAGTCAGACACGACTGAGCAACAGACACTTTCACTTTCACTTTCATTAATAGTTGAATATTAACCTCATGTTTTGCAAATTTTATATAATCATTTATCAGTTACGGGAAACTTTATGTCTATTTTTTGGATTTTCTACATAGACAATCATGTCATCTGCAATCAAAAGTAGTTTTATGTCTTTATTTCCATTTTATATATCTTTTATTTTCCTATTTTGCCTTTTTGCATTAGCAAGAACTTCTAGTACATTGTTGAAAAGGAGTGGTGAGAGAGATCATCCTTTCCTTGTACTTAATCTTAGTGGAAAACTTCAAGCTTCTCATCATTATGTATGATGTTAGTTGTAGGATTTTCGTAGTCTTTATATAACTAAGATCTCCTCTGAAAGTGAAAGTGTTAATCACTCACACATGTCCGACTCTTTGTGACCCCATGGATTGTAGTCCTCCAGGCTCCTCTGTCCATGGAGTTCTCCAGGCAAAAATACTGGAGTGGGTTGCTATTTCCTTCTCTAGGGGATCTTCCAGACCCAGAGATTGAATCTAGGTCTTCTGCATTGCAGGTGGAGTCTTTACCATCTGACCCACCAGGGAAGCCCTGTTCTTCTCTATTCCTAGTTTATTTCATGTTTTATCATGCCTATTTCTCAAACACTTTTCTGCAACTATTGGTATAATCATATAATATTTTTACTCTCTTGATGTGATATGTTAGTTGATATTCATATGTTATACCAGCCTGGAATACCTGGAATAAACCATACTTTGTTATGGTATACATGACATGATATATTCTTTTTATACACTGTGGATTGGATTTGCTGACATATTGTTAAGGATTTAACATCTTTAGGGGTTCATTAGGGGTATTGATCTATAGTTTTCTTTTCTAGTTGTATCTTTGACATGCTGTATTGCTGATCCTGTTCTTGATGCCAGTTGTCCTGCTGTTCACACTACCCAAACTGTTCACTGAACCCAGGGTAGGCAAGACATGATCTAAGAGGCTGGAAGGAGATTCGAGGAGTATTTACTACAGACAAATTTATTCTCTCCTGGCTGACGCAGCAGCTGTAGCAGTAGACATGCTACTCTTCTCTCATGGCTGACCCAACAGACACAATCATGATGCAGCAGTAACGCCACCATTTTTTTAGGAGGATCTCATACTGACATACTGCACAAAGCAGACCATGACCAAACAAGTACCTCATGACACGCATATGCAGTACTATACATGATCTCATCTGTTATATAGTAATTATTCACAAGACACGTGGCTAGAGCCTGAACACGCCATCTTGGCTAATTTGCTCTCTCCCCACACTTGCTTATTAAACAAGGAATCTAAGTGATTATGATACAGAATAAAATTTCACACTCACAGGTGTAAAGAAAGATTATTTATATGTTTACATATTTACAATTTTACACAAATGATAGGTATTCACTTATATGAATTTTAAAATATATTGATACTTCCTTAACTTGATTTTTCAACAAGTAATTCAGTTGTTTAAAAAAATAAACATGCAGGAGATCTTCAGCATGTGACAGCTCCAGCTCCAAAATATTTTGACAGAAATGCTCAGATATTAATTATAGTTTATTTTAGATATCATTGACCTCAACCGTTTGTTTTACCTACACTTTCTCATTTGTGGAGAAAGACATTTACTGACAAAGTTTCTTTCAATTATTGAGAAGTAAATTTCCCAAATCTTCAAGTGTCAATTCCTTTCTTATAGTCTAGTGAATTTTGATCCACTGCTATGGTAATGACCTTTGCTCATACTATGTAAGATGTTTTATGCCTGTTAATAATTTTTGAACATATAAGGAAATTCCATAATCTCATAATACTATGTCCTCACATATATAAATGTTATAATTTATATCATTTTCTATCACATAACATATTTTCTCCATTTATATTTGCACTAGCAAATAATACCACACAATTTTGTTTTTAATTTTTAGCACATCGTCTATTTAGTTTGTGTGTGTGTGATATCTCTCAGTAAGGTTACCATAAGTGGTTGACTATCTCCTTGTTTGTCTTAGATATCTCATCAGAATTATTCTATTTTCTACGGATTCCCTTTTTAAGCTTCTCTCTTGAATTATATGGTAACTAAGGATATATTCTGAGCCCCTTTTTGATATCTACTTCACAACATATTGGCCTCTCATGCTTGTGCTGGTGTATATCCAGGGTAATCATCATGACAACTGAAAGGTCACACTCTAAATGCAGTATCTCACAGCAGTTTTCTTAAATTCTCACTATTGCTCCTTCTTTACCAACTTTTTAAAGAGCAGACTATCAGCAAAATATGGCTAATGTGTGACGAAACTTCATGGATATGTGTCAGATATTTAAAATCTGGCATTTATGTGATGTTTTTTAAATATTGTGAAAAGTCTATCCTTACATGCCTCTGACATATTTAATGAACCTGTCAACTATCAGGTTTTTTTTTTTTAATGTGTGTATAATTGACAGGTACAAGAGGCTATAGTAGCACATGTAAAACATATTATTTATAAAAAGGTTAATTATTTATATAGACAATTATAAAACCATGTTCATTTTTATACTTGCAATATGAGTTTTTTTAAGTAAAGGCAAATATAAAAGGGGTGATGGTCTCTCTCTCTCTCTCTCTCTATATATATATATATATATATATATATACACACACATACATACATACATACAGGAAGAAATAACTACCAGTCAAAAGAAAGAAAGAAACAAAACAAAAACAAGCAAAACCAGAAACTCAGCTATCATATGTTGGTAGAATGGCTTAAATTTGTAGCAGAAAAATGAGTTGATCAGTCAAAATTGTGCTATCAATATATACTCAGCTTTTGAGTTTGTAATTTAATTTTAGATTAAATGTCTACATACTTTGTTGTGTTGTGCTTAGCCACTCAGTCGTGTCCTACTCTTTGCCACCCCATAGACTGTAGTTGTCAGGCTACTCTGTCCATGGGGATTCTCCAGGTAAGAATACTGGAGTGGGTTGCCATTTCCTTCTCCAGGGATCTTCCCCACCCAGGGATAGAACCCATGTCTTCTGCATTGCAGGCAGATTCTTTACTGTCTGGGCCACCAGAGAAACCCAAGAATACTGGAGTGGATAGCCTATCCCTCCTCCAGGGGATCTTCCCAAACCAAGAATCAAATTGGGGTCTTCTGCATGGTAGGCAGATTTTTTTACCAGCTGAGCTACCAGGGGAGTCCCTATATCCTTTCAGTTCAGTTCAGTTCAGTCGTTCATTCGTGCCGACTCTTTGCGACCCCATGAAGCGCAGCACGCCAGGCCTCCCTGTCCATCACCAACTCCCGAAGTTTACCCAAACCCATGTCCATCGAGTCGGTGATGCCATCCAACCATCTCATCCTCTGTCGTTCCCTTCTTCTCCTGCCCTCAATCCTTCCCAGTATCAGAGTCTTTTCCAATGAGTCAGCTCTTCACATCAGGTGGCCAAAATATTGGAGTTTCAGCTTCAACATCAGTCCTTCCAATGAACACCCAGGACTTATCTCCTTTAGGATGGACTGGGTTGGATCTCCTATCCTTTACAATGAGCCAAAGCAGTACACACAATTTCACAATACTAGTTATGCCTTGTTAATAAAGCTTTACTCTTGATTACCTCAACTCTAATACTAGAAAACGTGAGCCTACAACTTAGTCTTAATACATTTTTGAAAAAAAAATATATATATATGTGGGAGAAAAAGAAAGATCCCACATGAAGAACAGTGACCAAACTTTTGTTTCTGTTTGTTGGCTTTTTGAGGGGCACAAATCTTGAATCTTGAAGTGTGCACTGAAGCAAGGAGTTGCAGAGATAATCACATTCTTAGTCTTTCAAATAAGTGAGTTTCTCTTTGTCAAATATCTATGAAGTAATAGCTTCCAACTATTTTTGCCTTTCATTTATGTAAACCCCGAAGTTAGTGGAGAATCTTCCCAAATTTGGAGAAGTTGGTAGTGTGCCATAATTTTTGCTGTCCTGTGTATCTAGGATATGTATCATTTATTGGATGTTCTTGGTTGATTTTCCCAGTTGAGTAATTATGTATTCTTTCAATTTGCAGAATCAAGCCTCTTGGTGTGTCTCTCCGTGTCTTTCTATCTCTGTTTGGTTCCTCTCTCTCTTTCTCTGTTTTGTTTTTCTTTCTCTCTCCCTCTCCTTTTATCCTGGGGGCGGGGGGGGGGGTGCGGGTTGGGGGGATGTTGGTTGTTTGCTTCAGGATCCAATCCAGTATTGTGCGTTAAACTGTGTTGCCATGTCTCTGGTCTTTATTCTGAAAGAGTTCTGTACCACTCTTTTCATTTCATAAGATTATTTTTTAAATTTTAAAATTGTTTTATTAAATTGTAACTTTTAACTTTTTTGTTCTATGAATTTTATATAATAATTTTGTCTTCATTTTTACATTTTTCCTTTTCATCTTCTATTTTTCTTGTTGCAATTAATTCTTTAATTTCTGTCTCTTGTTTAGTCAAGGATTTTATTAACACATTTTAATTATTTTTAGCTTTGCCACCTCTATAGATCTTCCTATTCTTCAGTCATCTCATACTAATTACTGTTTTTTTCATAGACTTCTTCTTTTTTAAATTTTCTTTTTAGTTATAAATTATTGGTCTGAGCTTTAGGTTTTTTACATATCTCTCTATTCATTCTTTGTTATTGTTCATTTCTTTGGATTCTTAATCTAATTTTTCAGTATTAATTGTTCACTTATTTCATAGTACTTTCTGCTCCTTTCAAGTTTGTATCACATGATTTTCCTATAGGAGGTGATCAGAATAAATTTTTTTCTTTCATAATCCCAGAGCTCCCTCTTCTGTTTTTTCTGTGAAGTTTTTACAAAATATGGCATTTTATCTTAGATCAGCCACCTCTGTCTCTTCTCACACTTTTAGCTCCACATATTTCTCTTCCTCCACTATTTCCATCCTGGCATAATTTCAATTCTACTTTCAGCAGTTTCTAGTCAGTACAGGGGTTTTTGTCCAGGCTAGCCAGATTTTATGAATATTACAGGTTCATAGGGCCCGTACTACTTCATCCCTTGCAACCTCCTCACACCTCCTTTACCCTTATGTTAGTGCTTGTAGCATCTCTCCTGATTTCATCTTTTCACCTCCAGTGGGCCCACCATCTTTCCTGTTGGGATCATTTGACAGTTCTGTAGTTCTTTGATTTCCATGCCTCCCACAGTTGCTCTTTTTATACTAGTATCATGGCTATTGCTGGTTTACCACTACTCTTTCATGTTTGAAGTTGGTCAGGATACTTTTTCATCTAGACGTTGTGAATGTGTGTTTGGTTTTGCTATTCTGATTGCCTAGTTTCATTTTATGTGAGAATTTAGGGAGATATAAAAGGAGAAAGAAAAACTATATTGTGGCCATTAACTTCTTCTTGAAATCTTCTGTTTTATTTTTATATTTTTAAAGGCATTTATTTTATTTTTAGGCCATGATGCATGGCATGTGGGACCTTAGTTCCCTGACCCAGGATCAAACCCATGCCCCCTGCATTGGAAGTGTGGAGTCTTAACCACCTGACTGTCAGGGAAGTCCCCTGTTTTATTTGAAAACCATCTTCTAACTATTTTATTCCTCCAAGCTACTAAATCTGCTTTCTGCTTTTGTCAGGATATCCAATGACATGCCTGTATTATTAACTTTGATTCCATCTTATACAATGCATTCTTTAAACATTCATATGTCTACTCTTCACATATTCTGTATTTTCCAAGAAATAAAATATTAAATTAATTAATTTACTAATGCTGCTGCTGCTGCTAAGTCGCTTCAGTCGTGTCCGACTCAGTGCGACCCCATAGACTGCAGCCCACCAGGCTCCCCCATCCCTGGGATTCTCCAGGCAAGAACACTGGAGTGGGTTGCCGTTTCCTTCTCCAATGCATGAAAGTGAAAAGTGAAAGTGAAGTCGCTCAGTCATCTCTGACTCTCACTGACCACATGGACTGCAGCCTTCCAGCCTCCTCCGTCCATGGGATTTTCCAGGCAAGAGTACTGGAGTGGGTTGCCATTGCCTTTTCCAATTCACTAATGAGGAACCATTAATATAGTAAAAACAAAAAAAAATGTTCAAAGAGTAAAGTAAAATTAAGTATTTATAGACATCAAAGAAAGACTGTGGGTATAAAATCACAGCATTAGATACATACCTTTAATATCTCTCAGGCAATAATAACCCTAAATAAACAGGGTTCTTTTTTTAATATATAACTAGAAATCCTGAATCTCAAATTAATAGAAAACTCCATTTCAACATGTACATTGAGAGAGTAAATAGCACATAGAATATTCCTTGAAAATCAAGTCGTCCTTGGATTTACTTGATAGACAAGCCTCCAGTGTGACACCAGAAGGTCATTCAGCCATCATTTTGCTTCATCTTCAAATTATTGAAATATTTCTTAATAATATGTGCTATGTTATGCCCATTTTATTATTAAAGAAACTGAGGCAGAGACAGACCGAATAACTTACCCAAGATTACATATCTTGAAAGGGTCAGAGCCAAGGTTGAAAATCATACAGTGTGGCTCTAGAGAAATTTCTGCATTAAAATATCTACACCGTGCTTCTATGATTTTATAGCAAGAAACAAGACAGCATTACTGAATAAGTGAAGTTGAAATAAGTTAAAGGAACAACAGAATCTATAACATGTAATGGTTTAAAGAACAAGTTTGTTTCTTTCCCATGTAACCATTTAAGGCAGATGATGCTGATTTTAAAGTCACTCAAATCACCTTCTCTAGTTTCCTGGAAGGAGAGAAAACCATGAAGAAGTATGTCTGTGTGTCTGGAGATTTTTATGCATCAGTCAAAACACACCTAACTGAAACTATTTTATTAGTGATATGGTCTATTAACTGAAGATTCCAGAGATGTATAGTTATGTGCACAAACGGGAACATGATGGGCACTTTTTAACAGCTCACAGTCTCGATAATACTCACATATATTACTTAAATCCATTAGTGAACTTAAAATATTATTAAAGCCTTTCCATGTTCATAAGTAAATATGCTTATCTTCTTTTAGTGTTTTTATAGTATTTTATCATTTCAAAAAATTCTAAACACTTTTATATTTCTAATTTTGAAAATCTCTGGTCCTTCTGCATTTTGTTATTCCAAAAATACTGCAAATAATATCCCTTTAGTTATAGCTATAAAGCAAATTTTGAGTTTTCACACACACACACACACACACACACACGACACACACACATACATATGTGTGTGTGTGTGTTTTATAGTGCATGTATCCCAGGCAGCACTAGTGGTTAAGAATCTGCTTGTCAATGCAGAAGATATAGGAGACATGGTTCCATCCCTGTGTTGGGAAGATCTCCTGGAGGAGGGCATGGCAACCCACTGTAGCATTCTCACCTGGAGAATTCCATGGACCGAAGAGGCTGGTGGGCTATAGTCTATAGGGTCACAAAGAATTGGACACGACTGAAGCGACTTACTGCACACACACATACACATACACACACATACACATACACACACATACACACATATACATGTATATATGTCCTCATTATATATACATACATATGTATGTATATATATCCTCATATATATATATGTATATATATATATGCATGTATATATGTCCTCATCAAAACTACATAAGATGATTTTAAATGCTTTTTGTATAACAACAAATAATATAAATTATTGATCTTAAAAGTTGAAATTGCTTATGCTCTCATTTTATTTTATACGTAATTTAATAATGTGTTAGCTCAAGTGGTCTGAAATACAAAAAAGACAATGCACAAAACAAAGACAGTGAATATTTATTAGGCATTTCAGCCCAAATCCAAGACTGGTTAATGCAGTCAACTTGGATCCTCTGGCTCAGCCTATCCACTACCTGAGAGCTATTCAGTGACAACAGTCAATGCTATGTCAAGTAAGAGAATCATCCAGACAATTTAACCTATACTCTAGCTATTCAGAATCTGTGATGTATAAATACAATGCTTGTTGTGCTAAGCCCTTATGATTGGGGTTATTTTTTTATACAGCAACACTAACTGGAACACAACACTGTCTCAGTTTGATTCCATTTGCCTTCTTTGATCACTATGTTGTCAGCTGGGAAGATGTTTGACAATTGCATACATATTCCTGTTTGTTTCTGGTTCTCCTCTCATCACTGTTAGAAGGATATGACTGGGCTAGCGGACTGTTTTCATCAATGTAATAAGGAACATGGGCAGTAGTGTTGATCTAATGAAGCTTCACCAGGTTAAGCCCTGCCTAGAAAACAACCCCAGGCTATTAGCACACAAGTGAGTCCAACATCACATAGACCCCTCAGCAAGCCATGCCAGAATCAGCAGAGACAAATAAAATCACCTGAATTCCAGTCAATGCATAGAAGTATTTGTTTTGTAGTCCAGAGTTACCTGATACATTATGTTCCAACAAAATTTCTCATTGAACAAACTGAATTATTTGAGGTTAAAGAGTTTGCCATGTTCCTTGTTCTTTTTTTTTTTTTTTTTTAAATTTTCCACATACTCTTTAAGTATAAAAACCCCATGGACTATAGCCCACCAGGCCCCTCTGTCCATGGAATTTTCAAGACAAGAATACTGGAGTGGGTAGTCATTCTCTTCTCCAGGAGATCTTCCCAATCTAGGGATTGAATTCTAGTGTCCTGCATTGCAGGCAGATTCTTTACTGTTAAGTCACTGGGAAGTCCTTACATATAACACAACCCACTAAAATATGTATAACTATATTTTCAGTGTCTTTTCTTATTAGATATTCAATTTTAAACATCTATATATTTTCTCCAGTTTTAACAGTAAATAAATGCATATATTGACTAATGCCCTCAATTTCATTCAAACAACAGCAATATATGTTTACTGATACAGTTAAATGTTATTTAGGATGTATACACAACATTAGCTAATTATTCTTGATAATGCAGAGCAACGGAAGTCAGCAAAAAAACTGCAATCCAATCAGTGTACTATGTAAAGAAATGTTAAGATTCACTGAAATTTGCAAAAGATTGTCCTGATAAATAGAACCTAAATACTTACAGCTTGTGTGTAACATAAGTATTCCATTTACAGGGAAAGATAGGGCTAAAAGATTTTTCTTTAATGTTCACTATAGACAAAATCAGGGTAATTAGGGCAAGTTTTATAGTATATATTTATCTTTATTTTCTTATTGCCATCTAATACCTTTTTTTCCCCTCTAACACATATACTTTTGAGAGTGTGTGATGAAGTTCAGTTCAGTTCAGTAGCACAGTCATGTCTGACTCTTTACGACCCCATGGACTGTAGCACGGCAGGCTTCCCTGCCCATCACCAACTCTTGGACCTTACTCAAACTCATGTCCATCGAGTCAGTGATGCCATCCAACTATCTCATCCTCTGTCATCCCCTTCTCCTCCTGCCTTCAATCTTTCCCAGCATCAGGGTGTTTTCCAATGAGTCAGTTCTTCACATCAGGTAGCCAAAATATTGGACTTTCAGCTTCAGCATCAGTCCTTCCAATGAATATTCAGAACTGATTTCCTTTAGGACAGACTTTCATCAAGAAGCTCTTTAGTTCTTCTTTGCTTTCTGCCAAAAGAGTGGTATCATCTGCATATCTGAGGTTATTGATTTTTTCCTTCGCAATCTTGATTCCAGTTTGTTCTTCATTCAGCCTGGCATTTTGCATGATATACTCTGCATATAAGTTAAATAAGCAGGGTGACAATATACAGCCTTGACATACTCCTTCCCCAATTTGACACCAATCCGTTGTTGTGCAGCACTTTCACAGCATCATCTTTCAGGATTTGAAATAGCTCAACTGGAATTGCATCACCTCCACTAACTTTGTTCGTAGTGATACTTCCTAAGGCCCACTTGACTTCACATACCAGATGTCTGGCTCTAGGTGAATGATCACACCATCGTGTTTAACTGAGTCATGAAGATCTTTTTTGTATAGTTCTTCTGTGTATTCTTGCCACTTCTTAATATCTTCTGCTTCTGTTAGGTCCATACCATATTTGTCCTTTATTGTGCCCATCTTTGCATAAAATGTTCCCTTGGTATCTCTAATTTTCTTGAAGAGATCTCTCATTTTTGCCATTCTATTGTTTTCCTCTGTTTCTTTGCATTCATCTCTGAGGAAGGCTTTCTTATCTCCCCTTGCTGTTCTTTGGAACTCTACATTCAAATGGGTATATCTTTCCTTTTCTCCTTTGCCTTTAGCTTCTCTTCTCTCCTCAGTTATTTGTAAAGCCTCTTCAGACAACCATTTTGCCTCTTTTGAATTTTTTTTTCCTTGGGGATGGTCTTGATCCCTGCCTCCTGCACAGTGTCACATATCTCTGTCCATAGTTCTTCAGGCACTCTGTCTATCAGATATAATCCCTTGAAACTATTTGTCACTTCCACTGTTGATGGATGAGTAGAAGGACATGCACTAATCTTCTCCTATGAAAACTCCAAAATTACAACTCACTGCTGAACAGCTGTTGACAGGAGAATATTCGATCCCACCAAAAAAAGATACCCTACATCCAAGGACAAAGGAGAAGCCCCAGCAAGATGGTAGGAGGGGTAGAACTGTGTTTAGAATCGAATCCCATACCCACCAGAGATGCTCAGAGGGCTCAAACAAAACCTTATTAGCACCAGGAGAACCACAGAGACTGAACCAGACCTACCTTTGAGTGTTTGAGTGTCTCCTGTAGAGGTATGAGTCAGCAGTGGCCTGCTACATGGGCAGGGGCTCGGGGTGCAGCAGACCTGGTTATGGCCTAAGCCCTCTTGGAGAAGGTCGCCATTAACTCCACAATAGAGCCTCCAGAACTGACACAGGACTGGGGAAATAGACTCTTGGAGTGCACAAACAAAACCTTGTGCACACCAGGACTCAGGAGAAAGGAGCAGTGACCCTACAAGAGACTAACCCAGACTTGCCTGTGGGTGTCCATGAATGTCCAGCAGAGGTGTGGGTTGGCGGTGGCCTGCTGCAGAGTTGGGGGCACTGATTGCAGCAGTGCCTGCATGGGGCCTTTTGAAGAAGATCACCATTATCTTCATTACCTCCACCATGGTTTGGCCTCAGGTCAAACAACAGGGAGGGAACACAGCCCCGCCCATCCACAGACAACTGGATTTCAGATTTACTGAACATGGTTCCACCCATCAGAACAAGACCCAGTTTCCTCCACAGTCAGTCTCTCCCATCAGGAAGCTTCCATAAGCCACTTATCCTTATCCATCAGAGGTGAGACAGTATGAAATCAACAGTCACAGAACACTAATCAAACTGATCACATGGACTACAGCCTTGTCTAACTCAGTTAAACTATGAGTCATGCCATGTAGGGCCACCCAAGATGGATGGATTATGGTGGAGAGTTCTGGCAAGACGAGGTCCACTGGGGAAGGGAGTGGCAAACCACTTCAGTATTCTTTCCTTGAAAACCCCATGAACAGTATGAAAGGGCAAAAAGATAGGACACTGAAAGATGAACTCCCCAGGTCAGTATGTGCCCGATATACTACTGGAGAAGAGTGGAGAAATAACTCCAGAAAGAATGAAGAGATGAAGTCAAAGAAAAAACAACACTCAGTTGCGGATGTGACTGGTGATGGAAGTAAAGTCCGATGTTGTAAAGAGCAATATTGCATAGGAGCCTGGAATGTTAGGTCCATGAATCAAGGTAAATTGGAAGTGGTTACACAGGAGATGGCAAGAGTGAACATCGGTGTTTTAGGAATCAGTGAACTAAAATGGACTGGAATGGGCTAATGTACTCAGATGACCATTATATCTACTACTGTGGGCAAGAATCCCTTAGAAGAAATGGAGTAGCCCTCATAGTCAACAAAAGAGTTTGAAATGCAGTACTTGGATGCAATCTCAAAAACGACAGAATAATCTTTGTTTGTTTCCCAAGCAAACCATTAAATATCACAAAAATACAAGTCTATGTCCCTACAAGTAATGCTGAAGAAGCTGAAGTGGAACAGCTTTCTGAAGACCTCCAGGACTTTCTAGTACTAATACCCCAAAAAGATGTCCTTTTCATTACAGGGGACTGGAATGCAAAAATAGGAAGTCAAGGGATACCTGGTGTAACAGGCAAATTTGGCCTTGGAGTACAAAATGAAGCAGGGAAAAGGTTAATAGAGTTTTGCCCAGAGAATGCACTGGTCATAGAAAACACCCTCTTTCAACAGCACAAGAGAAGATTCTACACATAGACATCACAAGATGGTCAATACCAAAATCAGATTGGTTGCATTCTTTGTAGCCAAAGGTGGAGAAGCTCTATACAGTCAGCAAAAACAAGACCAGAAGCTGACTTTGGCTCAGATCATGAACTCCTTATTGCCAAATTCAGACTTAAATTGAAGAATGTAGGGAAAACCACTAGATCATCCAGGTATAACCTTAATCAAATCCCTTATGATTCTACAGTGGAAGTGGTGAAAGTAGGTGAGTAAAAACAGTAAAGCAGGAACAATTTCTCATAATAGATAAACATAAAAGATATGTGATTAAGGAAAGTGGTGATTTGATCAAGAAGCTAGATCTCTTCAGCGACAAAGGTCTTGCATGTGATTTGTTTTTCAAGCTTGTTACTTTATCATTTATCTTAAAAAGAGGTCAAAAATCCCTTGCTTTATATTGACACCCTAGAATTAGAGAAGAAATCTTGACACAAATGAGAGCTAGTGACTGAAGGCAGTTTTCTTAATATATTAAATGATGTAGGCTAAATGATCTACCTCCTCTTTTTTTTTTTTTTTTTGTGGCTTCATTCAGCATCAGCCATAGCATCTTAAAAGCTGTCCGAGTGGAGTTGTGTTTTTTTTTTTCCAACAGTTATATCTTGTGAAGACACTCAAAATTAGTAGTGTAGCATCTTCAGATTTAGCAAAATGAATTTATTTTCCGCTAAGGCTGTGTTCTTTCTGACCTAATTCTTCAAATTTTAAATGCTCAACAGGATTGATGATGCTATTTAGCATTAACTACAAACCAACTAGTGAGAATCAACATTTACATATATATTTTAATCTAGAACCACATTTTCCAATCAGACTTTAGATCACAGGTTAATATAAATGTATACTGTGGAAAAGACTAGATTAGACATGAATGCACGTGCTTAAATTTTAAAAAACAAAGGCTTAGTAGTTTCTTCTTTGCCATGATTCCAACCAATTTTTGTCAGTGACTAGAAAAATCTGTTTGGGCTTCCCTGGTAACTCAGTAGTAAAGAATCCACCTGCCAAGCAGGGGATGTTGGTTTGATCCCTGGTTCAGGAAGATCACTTGGAGAAGGAAATGGCTACTCACTCCAGTATTCTTGCCTGGAGATCCCATGGACAGAGGATACCGGCAGGCCACAGTCCATGGGGTCTCAAAAGAGTCAGATATGTCCTAGCAACTAAACAACAAATAATCTATTTGGAGTGACTGAAATCAGATTTAGAGATTGTGGTAGTATATTTAGGCTGCTATAGCAAAATACTATAGATGGGATGGCTTATAAACAAATTGATTTCTCACTGCTCTGAGGCTGGTAAGTCCAAGATCAAAGTGTCTGATAAAAGATTAGTTCCTGGTTAATAGAGGGTACCTTCTTACTCTACCCTCACATGTAGGAATGAAGGATCTCTCTGGGGCCTCTCTTACAAAGACACTAAATCCATTCATGAGAGATTTGTCCTCATGATCTGATCGCCACCTAGAGGCTCCACTTTCTTTCATGAACAGAGCACACAGCAATTTAACATAAACTATCCAAACTAAGTTAATTTTCTTGCAGTCCTTGATGTCCATCCTTCCATTCTAATTTATAAGTTATTAATCTGATTGTAAAGTATATTTTGGAGCTTTTCTGACATTAATATCACAAGGGAAAATTCTATAGTTTGCTGTTCTAAATTTATTTTATTAGTGAGTTCTGGTTCCCTGGAGAAGCTTCCTTAATGTATTGCATTGCAATTCCACTCTCCAAAGGTGTTTGCTCAGTTTATTAACATTCAGTATGTTATTATTGATATTAATTTTATAATCAATATAAGTATATATTAATATTTAGCAATATATTTTACACAGTTCCTAAGTATAGTGACTTTTGGGGAACCAATACTTTAGAACCAACTGGTAATGAGGCTATCCATTATTTAAAAATAAACAAAGCAAAATAAACACAAACAAACAAACAAAAAAATCTGCGCAAGTTATTCAGGTATATAGCTGGTATAAATATTCAGAATTCTATTCTATTTCTCTTTGATTGATTCTTACTACAGTGTTTGTATCCAATGCCTCTTCTCAGAAGAGAATGTAGATGGAAAAACAGAGAAATTCAATAAGAAAGAAAAATAAACGAAAGGAAAGGCTTAGATTATTTATTATGACGCGCTTACTTATATTTAACTATTTCCTTTCCATTTGTATTATATAACAAGTATTAACTATGTGTTGGTCTTGATTCCTTTGCAGTGCAATCTTTATTTCAGTAGCATGACTTTGAAGATTAGCATGACTTTTCCCCCTTCATCAACCTACAATATATTATAATGCTAATGTTTATCCTAAATATAGTTTGCTATGGCTTAACCCAGTAGCTCAGCAGTAAAGAATCCATTTGCAATGCAGGTAATGTGGGAGAAGCAGGCTTAATCCCTGTGTCTGGAAGATCTCCTGGAGAAAGAAATGGCAACCCCCTCCAGTATTCTTTCCAGGAAAATCCCATGGACACAGGAGCCTGGCAGGCTGTTTTCCAAAGCATTTCAAAGAGTTAGACGTGACTGAGTGACTGAACACACACACACACACACCTATTGTTTTTGATTTCTAGTTTTGTTGCAATTTCAAATCAACTTAATGTTCTTCCATCATTTGACCATTGTGTAATTTACACTGAAATATTTATTTTGAGATTAGAAAGCAATTCTTTTCCTATATTTTTTCCTCTTTCAGAAATTTGGACTTTGGCTCATTTGTTTTGCTATGGATAAATCAGTGTACATAGAACTATGAAACATGTCATCTGTTTAGCCCAGAGTGCAGTTAAAGGACACAGATATTTTTCCAGGAAATATATAGAATGATGATCAGATGAATTTTAGTGACATTTTTATCTATTATTAGAAGAGAAGCATCTATTATTGAATTTTTACTCTTACTTTTCTGTAACTAAATTGTAAATAAATAATTTAAAAATCCATAAATTTTCTGTATATTATAATAGTCCCTCTCAAAACTGAGTAGGTATATCTGTAGGTGAAAATAATTTGACTATTTTTAACATACACTTTGATTCGCTACCCTGCATTGAGAATCGTATAATTGTGGGAACATCTGCATTTGGAAAATTTATTATTTTTCCACAAGTCAACAGTATTCAAAACAAAAATATTTTGCATATTGTATATTTAACTTAGCAAGCTATCATACTGTGCTTCCTTGACACACATCACAAAATGAAGTCATTTTGTTTTCTTAAAATCAAACAATTGTTGTAATTGCAGACTAGTTTATGACTATCTTCATCAAAACTGTAAGTGTATTAATTGTCAAGCACATAAGCAACTATTCACAAAGTGATTACATTGTTTAAAATGTAATGAGCAGAAATGGCATTTCAACAGATAATAACCTTGTTTTATTCCCCTCAAAACAAAAATAATGCTTTCTGATTCTCATTATAGATATGGACTTGTCTGTACAAAAGAAGTAGAGATCCTTTCTTTCTTTTCAAGCATACTTCACCATTTTAGTTCCATAAACTTTTGAGTGCATTCTTAAGGCTATTAGTATTTGCATACCTTTTGAATCTTAAACTTTACAGTTGCATGCTTATTATATAAACATTCAAAAACTGGTCAATTATTTAAGCCTAGTTTACACTGAGTTTTTACCTAAAATAATAACTATATGAGCTATTATAAATTCCCAACTCTTATCATATATGAATATATTTATAGAGCATAGCATTTTTATAATCCTATATTAGATAAGA
Organism: Giraffa tippelskirchi; assembly: GCF_054371585.1. Classification (NCBI taxonomy): domain Eukaryota; kingdom Metazoa; phylum Chordata; class Mammalia; order Artiodactyla; family Giraffidae; genus Giraffa; species Giraffa tippelskirchi. The sequence goes on along the minus strand of NC_137282.1, from coordinate 40,648,295 downwards.
AAAAAATGAATTTCAGGAAGTCAACTAATAAATGTGATATCCAGACTTTGAATATAGACCAGGTGTAAAACAGTCTGATGTTTGTTCCACTATACTACAACGCTTTCATCAGTTCTATCAGTGAAGGTCATGGAATGAACTGATATAATATTAATAGAATTGCAGGTATAGCAACAACTATAACAACTACACTCATTTTATTCATTCCCTTTTCATGTCAGGGACCTTAACTCAGCAAGTTGCATTTTAATACTACAACTATGAAAATGAAAAAAAAAAAATAGCAAAAGTTAAGTAAACCTGCCCAGGGCATTTTTAAAATAAAACAATATTGGGTTCTATAATCCACAGAATTCAAATTAATTCTCCATACAGTAAATTTAATTACCTAGAATGCTATAGGGGGTGTGAGAAATCTCAGTTAATTATTTTATTTTCTAGAGAATATGATAATTAGCTATTTTAAAAGTCTTGGAGCCTAATAGAATTAGCCCAGTGCTAAACATATTATTATCCTTTTGAAGAGTCAGAAACTACACTGGTGTAGTTTCTTACAGTACCTCAGAGTTATTATTGTGAACATGAATTGTCACTATTTAGAATGTATGGGTTTGAACAGACTAAGAAAATTGAGGGAGGTAGAATTCTAAATGAACTGACTTTTCTGAAGATAGCTGAGAGTTACTCGCTGGGCCTCTAGGGTACTCTTTAACACATTCCTCTTATAATGTTAAAGAAGACTTCAGCAAGCCATTAAGACAGTTTAGTTTTCTAAGTTGGAGAAGGAAACGCCAACCTACTCCAGTATTCTTGCCTGGAGAATCTCAGGGACAGAGGAGCCTGGTGGGCTACCAGCAGCAGCAGCAGTTTTCTAAGTATAGAAATTACTACCAAGCTAAACTTAGAAACTGAAAAAAATAGAATAGTTATTACTACTATACCTATACACATTTGGTCAGGATAAACCATGTACAAATATTACTCACTATTGATATAAACATTTGTAAAATCATACAATGAAAAAATATAGGTCCATACATCTCACACCATCAAAGCTTATACTACTTAGTATATAGCACTATATCTATCCATACATATCTCTATATCAGTCTATATATAGAACAGTCTATAGGTAAACATAGATATAGATAATCTACTATCTACATTCAGATATATAAATATACAGAGATTGATGTAGACATAGGTATAGATACATAGAGATAATTTCCTTTGTGAAAATAGTTGTCACTTAGAAAATCATCATTCCAATTAGATGATGTGCTGCATTTTGTCAAGACTGGAAATTAAAAGCTGACCTTTTTAGTCTGTTGGGTACAAATCTAAAGTTTTTTATTATATAAATACATCATTTATATTATACGTAAGATAATTTTTGAATTTTCTAATTAAAGAATCAATTTATAATACATTTAAAAAGTCAAAATATGAAATGAGGAAAGATAATAGTGACTGTTTTTACTATTTTCAAAGTTTACTTTATATACATTAAACCAATTTAAATTTTATAACAAACTTTCAGGTAGGCAAAATAACTCCCAACCTATTTTCCTAGTGAAGCCCACTGAAACATAGTTTCATCAACTCTCCTATGGGTGCATCTTTCAAATGAGTAGGGGGGAAAAATTGTTAAGAAAAGAGTCACACATTAATAGAAGGCAGAACTCTCCCCCTATACATGCATCTGTTCTCCTCCAAACTCCCTCTTATCCAGGTCGCTACATAACATTGAGTAGTGTTCCCTGTACTATACAGTTAGTTAACCATTTTAAATACATCAGTGTATACACGCTGGTCTCAAACTCCCTAGAGATTGTCATACCGAGTGAAGTCAGACAGAGCAAAATACCGTATGATATCCTTATATCTGGAATTTAAAAAGAAATGGCACAAATGAACTTATCTAGGGCTTCTTCGGGCTTCCCTGGTGGCTCAGTTGGTAAAGAATCTGCCTGCTATGTGGGTTCCATCCCTGGGTTGGGAAGATCCCCTGGAGGAGGGTGTGGCAACCCACTCCAGTATTCTTGCCTGGAGAATCCCCATAGACAGAGGAGCCTGGTGGGCTGCAGTGCATGTGGTCACAAAGAATCAGACACGACTGAGCAACTAAGCAAAGGGCTTTTTTATTCCCCTGTTTGCTAGTTCTGGTTACTCTCAAGCTCTGGTATAGTAAAGCTTACTAGAACCTGAGCTTGCAGATTCTGGAATCTTTATGGCTTTGGTGTTCATTTGAAAAGCGAAAAAGTGCCCTTGGAGTTGATGGAAAGAAAAGTGTACTGGAATCACCCAGATAAACACTGCGAGCTATGATCTTGTATTAGGCAGACTAATTTTCCCTTCTCTATTATTATCTGTAATACTTAGAATTCTCATCCTTTTTACCCCCCTACTTTTTTCTATCTTGAGAAAATATCACAGAGGCTGCTACTGCTAAGTCACTTCAGTCGTGTCCGACTCTGTGCGACCCCATAGACGGCCGCCCACCAGGCTCCGCCGTCCCTGGGATTCTCCAGGCAAGAACACTGGAGTGGGTTGCCATTTCCTTCTCCAGTGCGTCACAGAGGCAAGTTGCCTTAATTTTAGTTCTACTCTTTAATATGCCAAAAGCTACTTAAATCCTACCTTTGCATTTATGGTTTATTTTAAATCTTTGTTTAATCTTACTCATCTTCCTCCTTACTTGATCTTTTTTATAAAAATAGTTTAGCCATTTATCTCCTTTGATTTTTTAGCTCCTGTTTTATAGATACATCATCTGATCTGCTGTTAGTACTAAAAGTAATGGCTAATGTTTATTTAGAAATTACCATTTGCCAGACACTATGCTGAATAAGGGCTCATTTAATCTGTGCAACCATATGATGTGCATATTTATTTCATAGATGGTGCCAGGAGATTAAGTAAATTGTCTGAGGTTATAATACTCTGAAATTGTAGAGTTAACTCAACCTAGCCCGTCCGAGTAAGACCCGTGTTTTTAACCACTTTATGCACAATGATTGCTTTAAAATTCATTGCTTCTTATAACAATTCATTTCCAAATGTCTGCATCCCTGTGATGAATTCTTTTTCTACAATTGTGTTTGTCAGATTTTGTTGATCTTGTTTTATGTTTAACCTCTGAATACAGATATGTTTTATCAGAACTATTTATGTTTCCCTTTACCGTAAAAGCCATCCTTCTTTGTTATTTTAAAGTTCTCTCAATATAGCACTCAATGTATTTCTGAGCTGTCATGGATATTTTCTTGCATTTGGTGATTGATTCACTTTAAAGCTGCAGAATTAAACTTGCTCTTAAGCAATATTACTAGAAATAGTTTTATTTCAACTGAAACCAATGCATACAGAAAGCAGTGTGGTTCTGCTACATACGAGAATGAAACTAATTTATGTATCTGAGTGGATATATCTGTATTTTAGTACACAAAATAACTAAGGACTAATGTTTGTTAAAAAGAAGTTTCTAGTATTCATATAAGATATCTCCACCCTTACTATATGCCACACTGTATTCTGTGAATATTTCTACATAAAATTGTTGAATTAATTCTGCCAAGATTATATTCCTTAAGAAAAAATTACTTATTATCTACAGAGATTCAAGACCTGTATATAACTTGATATTTTAAAAAGTTTGTGTTAATCTCTCAGTGATATCCGATTCTGAAACCCCATAGACTCTAGCCCATCAGGCTCTTCTGTCCATGGAATCCTCCAGGCAAGAATACTGGGGTGGTTAGCCATTCCCTTCTCCAGGAGACAGGGATCAAACCTGGATCTCCACCACTGCAGGCAGACTCTTTATTATCTGAGCCACTGTGTTTAAAAACATAAATAAGTATCTGTTGAATTAATACTGGCTTTAGACATTTTCAATTTAAAATAATTGACTTATTACTCTTCATCATTTTATGTCATTTAGTGACCTTGTTTGTTTTATTTGTTTGTTTGATTTGGAAAGAAAAGTTTACTCTTTTGAAAAACAATATGCACATTTTATTTTGCAAAATGCATTTGTAAATTTTTAAAGGATAGTATGATACAAAACACCAGTAAGCAAAATGGTCTGATTTTAAATGATTTCATCTTTCTATGGAATAAGTAAGCTTATTTTCAAAAAATCTACTACAGTTGGTGTTAACTAGATGTGCTTGAAGAGAAAATACACATTATCCATATATAGAAAGTTGATTTACACATTTCTTCAGTTAATAATTTTAAATATGAATATTCAAAACACTAACCAGGACTTGTCTCCAGATAGGAAATGATATATTTAAATAACTATAACTAAAATATATATATATATATGTGTATATATTATATCATGCTATTATAACATAAACTCAAGGTTCAAAAAACTAAAATTATGGCATCTGGTCCCATCACTTCATGGCAGAGAAGGGGGAAAAGTGGAAGCAATGACAAACTTTATTTTCTTGGGCTCCAAAATCACTGCAGATGGTGACTGCAGCCACAAAATTAAAAGACGGTTGCTCCTTGGAAGAAAAGCTATGATAAACCTAGACGGTATATTAAGAAGCAGAGATGTCACTTTGCCAATGAAGGTTCATATAGTCAAAGCTTTGGTTTTTCTAATAGTTGTGTACAGATGTGAGAGTTGGATCATAAAGAAGTCTGAGCGCTGAAGTATTGGCAGTTTTGAACTGTGGTGCTGGAGAAGACTCTTGAGAGTCCCTTGAACAGCAAGGATATCAAACCAGTCAATCCTAAAGGAAATCAGTCCTGAATATTCATTGGAAGGACTGATGCTGAAACTGAAGCTGCAATGCTTTGTCCACCAGATAGGAAGAGCCAACTCATCAAAAAAGACCATGGTGCTGGGGAAGATTGAAGGCAAAAGAAGAGGGCAGCAGAGGATGAGATGGTTAGAGAGCATCATTGACAATGTACGTGAATTTGAGCAAACTCCAGGAAACGGTAAAGGACAGGGAAGCCTGGTGCGCTGGGTGCAAGGGGTTACAGAGTCAGAAACGACTTAGGGACTGAACCACCACAACAAATTATGCCATAATTACACATGTAAAAGTTCAAGTACTCATAAAAACATCGCATTATTTTGTGTTGTTTACAAAGTGAATGCTATACTTTTCTAAGTAATCCCTGGAAACTTATACTTTACTGAAAAATGGCATTATTATCAAGAGGTTTTAAAATTAATTATTATTTTTGAGCTTATTTAAGGAAATTTAAGTTATATAATGAAATAAATTTCATCATTTTATAATTATTGCAGCTTTATTCTAAAACCTTTTAAAAGGAAGAGCACATTTGTGATCAGTAACAATTTTTAGGTTAACAGCTTATATTCAGATTTGTTTATACAAGTTAAATGGACAGCCATAGACTAGGGACTTGTGTTTCTATGTATGCGCTAGAAAACAATAGAGATTTTCTGTCAGGTTTTAAAATTTTTGGAGTTTAAACTACAATAGCAAGTTTTATATTTTCTTGGAAACAACATGAGTTTGACATTTAAAGGAAAAATTTTTTACTTTCTAACAAATACATAGATTTCTTTTTTGCTAACCACAGGACACTTGTCTTTTAGTCACCTTAAACAGTCAAATTTCCCTTGTATATATGATTATACATAAATCACATACCTATGTGTATGCATTTCATAGATAGAAACAAATATGTATGCATATTTTATTAAGCTCATAATAAAACTGTCATTAAATGTGGTTTTTAAAAGTCCTGTTACATACATTTGTCTGTTTGCTCTTAGGAATAATTTTTACATCAAGACATGGATATGGGTATGTGTATGTACACCACTTATTTCTTAATAAACAAATGCTATGGTTAAATCAAAAAGTTAAAATTATATGTTGTAAAACAGAGCCAAACAGATGTTCCAAAATATCCAGATGCTTGGTGTAATTAAAATGAAACATCTGGATTATTAGCAGATTGCATTTTTTTAATTGAAATGGCTGGAGGCTTTCAAATAATGACATTACATTTTTAAAATGACATGATTTGATATTAGCAATATGAAAGTCTAAGACTTTTGTCCAGTTACAAGTTAATATGTGTTACAATAGAAGTGATATTCTGTGTACTATGTACATATTCACTATCATTGTGCTGGATATCAGATTACTTTCTTTTCACATTGTTTCTTTAAAATACCTTCAATTTAGTCCTTAGATGTAATTAAATTTAAGAATTTGTATTTTTTTTAACTAACTATGCCAGTTAAGCTGGGCTTCCCTGGTAGCTCAGCTGATAAAGAATCCACGTGCAATGCAGGAGACCCCGATTTGATTCCTGGGTTGGGAAGATCTCGTGGAGATGGGATAGGCTACCCATTCCAGCATTCTTGGGCTTTCCTGGTGGCTCAGATAGTAAAGAATGTGCCTGCAGTGCAGGAGACCTGGGTTTGATCCCTAGGTTGGGAAGATCCCCTGGAGGAGGGCATGGCAATCCACTCTAGCATTCTTGCCTGGAGAATCCCCATGGACAGAGGAGCCTGGTGGGCTATAGTCCATGGGGTCACAGAGTCAGACACGACTGAACAACAAAGCACAACACAGCAGATGTCAGTTAAGCTATTTTAGATGAAAACTATTTCTTGTAATCACGTATGAATATAAATCATTGTTTATTACTGAATAAAAAACTAAAGAAGATACAATTCATTCCAGTACTTTAGAAAATTGATTTATGTTGACTTCTTGATTAAAACAGACAATTACATTGGTGTATGTTTTTGGTTCATAATTTTAATGACTGACTCACTTAGTAAAATTTTGACATTCAAATAATAATGCTCATGTATAAATATGAGCATAAAATGCATAAAATGCCTTCAAAAATGTACTTCTAATTACTTTTTGAAAAACATTTGCATTCAACTTTATTAACTCTAAACTTCATGTTTTTATATTTGAGTGCCTACCTATGGTGATTAATAAAATGCCTAAATTTACTGAGGAGAATAATGAAAATCCAGAAGAGTAGACTCCTAATATAGAAAATTACAAAGTGTATGGTCTTTTTTAAAAAAGACTCATATTTGTTTTCAATGTGTTGTGTGATTGTTATAATTTAGGCATCTCCAATACTCTCGATGTATATACACTTAAATATATATATATATATATTTCAAAAAATACAATTTCATTTATTGTGTCCTCAGACAGTATATAGTTAAATGCAACAAATAGAATTTAGAATAAATTCTGAGATAGATTAAAGTACTCCTGATCATCATTCACTCCCACCACCTGTGTCCTTAAGAAAATGCTCAACTTCAGTTTAGCTGGGCTTTGGCTACAAGCTGGGTTGATTATTTATTCTCCCAGCTTGCCTATGGGCTCAGCCATATGACTTACAGTGACAAATGAGATATCTGTGTGTTATATGCAGCTGTTTCTCTTGTGCCTCTACCATCATGGAGAAATGGTTTCCCTGAATAGCGGCTACTGCTCCTTGATCTGGGTCCAGAGTGAACACTGTTGCAATACACTGATACTAGCCTGCAGTGAAGAGTCAGACAGGGTCCCTGGCTAGAAGCAGAGTCTCTAAATTGGACTTTGTTTAGATTAGCTAACCTAAAGTAGATCTATAGACTCATTAACATTAGTTGTTATTATTGAATATCATTTAGTTTGGGAGATCAGTGGTCCATTATTTCTTCTCCAGTAACTAATTGATACAGGATGACTTAATTACTTTGCGTATCTATAGATATCCATGATCTTGGTGTTATCGCTGAATGGTTTTAGATATATGAATTAATGACAAGTTAAGTGTGTGTGTGCTCAGTGATATCTGACTCTTTGTGACCCCTTGGACTGTAGACTAACAGGCTCCTCTGTCCATAAAGTTTTTCAGACAAGAACACTGGAGTGGGTTGCCATGTCCTCCTCCAGGAGATCTTCCCAACTCAAAGATCGTACCCACATCTCCTGTGTCTTCTGCATTGGCAGATGGATTCTTTACCATTGAGCCACTGGGAAGCCCCAATGACAAGTTAGTTTTAGCTATTAATATGAACTATGTATTTATCTCCATATGGCCCATCTTCCAAATCAATGTGAAATGCATTTAACAATGCATGAGACAGAAGAGGAAGGATTTTATCAGCTATTTGTCCAGATGTCCATAAAAAGAGAGACCATGAAATCATTTGTGTGAAACCTGAAAATTGTAAAGCACTGTAGAATTTTTTTTTAACCTTTCATTTAATTATATAAAAGAGACCACGATGACCATTCTACATGTCAACATTTGTTTTCTAGTCTTATTAATAAAATATATAATTTATGAAAACCAAGCCACATCTGCCACTTATTCTTTAAACTTTGGCTAAATCTTTACCACTTATTCTTTAAACTTTGACTAAGTCTCAAATGGGAGAAGAATCTTGGCTGATAATTCAACTAACGTATGTTAAAGACCTAACATGATAATCAAAGAGCCACATGATAGGCAGGAACTAGGAAAAGTAAACTGGTTAATTGCAATTTGAAAACTTCTGGTCAATTTTTCAATAGAATATATTAGCTGATAATTAGTTGTGTAGTATCTTGTGGACTCTGTCTATACAGAGATTGTAATAGAACAAATCATTATTGAATAAGTTTATTGACCATAAGAGATGTAGTTGGAAAACCTGAATCTCTACCCCTAAATAATTAAATAACTAAAGGTCTTCCTAAAAAGCAGTACCCCATACAATGCAAAAAGCTATCTCTCTAAGCTAATTAGAAGACATAGAGAAGTGGACAGTGATTTAGAGGAGGAAAATGGAATTGCTTAAACAGGAAGGATACATTAAAGCTTCTAATCTCTTCTGATTTATCCTGAAGAGTTGCCCTGGAGCCCTGTTGATCCATGGTTTGAAAACATAACTGTTAGTAGCAAACAAAGCATTCTTTCAATTTGCCAGTAGCATAGAAAAAGTAGAAATAGAATGGTGATGAGAACAAGAGTCAGGTATGTGCGCAGTTTTAAATATGAAAGAAAAAGAAGCTATTTTATTTTAGCATATATGTAAATGTTAAGGGCTTCCCACATGGCTCAGTTAAATCATTCAAAAATGAAATTCAGAGAGCTTTCCAATGATTGGTGCCAGGTTGCTCCTCACATAATGTGTTTAACACACAGATGCCCTGCAACTGAAAACAAGATAGAGGAATCAGAAGCTACTCTTCTAAAAAATGAATTAGTGTTGTGTGGGAAAACATCATTCTTCTAAGAGTGTGTCTGTGTGTGAGTGTGTATTTATGGAATCTGTCATAATTCCAGGACAGGTGGCTAAGTCTGTTAAACATGGAGATATTGCCTGCTTCAAAATTAGATCCTAGATATTTTAGCTTGTGGGGTCAGTATTTCTAGATGGGGCCCAGGATAGGAGCACAGGGGCTAGAAATAAACTCTTATGTAATCAACCCACCCATATTTAGATGTAAGCATCTAAATTTTCAACATTTTCAGATGGGAATATGTGTCCTGCTCTCCCATCTGCATTTCAATATCACCTTAAGTTTGGATACAAATTTTAGTTCAAGACTTTATTACCAAGGGTGCAAAGTTCAAAGGTCTGTGTTTCTATAATGGTTGTTTTTATATAGAGAGAGGCACCATACTGAATTATACTAAAGAAAAAAGGCAGAGGTGAACAAACTGGACCAATGCTTTTTATAAAAAGTAACATAAAGGGCATTTCTGTTATATATATGTCAATTTGAGTATATTATTTTATATTTAGATCAAAATAGCCCTTCCAGCATATGAATAGAGGATTTACTTTCTCTGAGAAGCACTGCTATTCTTTAAGAGCATTGTGCACATGCTTTTTTGTGTTTAAACAGGCTTGCATATGAAGCTTGCATTTATGTATGTCTATGTTTAATTTTAAAATCCCTGCTGAATGACAACAAAGGTTAAGAACTTTGATCTTTATCTCACACTACACACTAAAATAAAAGTCAGATGCCAGACTATGGGCTGTCAAAGCCCTATTTTCGATGCACTCTAAAGGTTTCTGGGTTATTATATGTGCCTCCTTTCTATTACCTTGGCTCTGTCAGTTCTTAGTTTAGTTGGTCTGTCCTGTTGTGAGTAGCCCAATAGTGCTGTGCTTTCCTTTCTTGATTCCCTATTCCAGCCCACACCGTGGTATGCAGATGATTTATTAAGCTTTTCTCAAATTTCCCAGTTCAAACACAGAGCCTGAATGAGAAACCTTGACATTTCCATCTGGGTTAAGATCAATTAACAAGATTTTGCTTCTTTTGTTAGTAAAACTCAGAGCCTGATTAAAACCAAAGTAAAAATAAAAGAGCATTTGGTAGTATAGATCCCTCAAAAGTATTGAAAGGCTGCATTTTCACTAAGGACAACACTGCTTCTAAATCAGTCAAATATATCTTGTTCAGTCATCCAGTCATGTGTGACTCTTTGCTACTCCATGGGATGCAACATGCCAGGTTTCCCTCTGCTTCACCATCTCCCAGAGCTTGTTCAAACTCATGTCCATTGAGTTAGTGATGCCAAACAACCATCTTGTCCTCTGTTGTACCCTTCTCCTCCTGCCTTCAATCTTTCCCAGCGTCAGGGTCTTTTCTAATGAATCAGCTCTTTGTGTCAGGTGGCCAAAGTATTGAAGTTTCAACTTCAGCATCAGTCCTTCCAATAAATATTCAGGGTTGATTGTCTTTAGGATTGACTGGTTTGATCTCCTTGCTGTCCAAGGGACTCTCAAGAGTCTTCAACACCACAGCTTAAAAGCATCAATTAAAAGCAAAGTAATACCTCTGCTTTTGGGTGTGCTAAGTTTGTCATAGTTTTTCTTCCAGGGAGCAAGCATCGTTTAATTTCATAGCTGCAGTCATGTATTATATATATATACATATATATGTGTATATATGTACATATATATATAGATAAAGTTATATATAATCCCTTGCTTTCTTTTATTTTTAAATTGAAGTTAAATTGACATATGACATTATATGCTTCAAGTGTACAACGTTTTAATTCAGCATCTGTTTACACTACAAAATGATCATCAACAATAGTCTAATTACCTTCCACTATCGTAAAAATTGGAGCAGGAAACGGCAACCCACTCCAGTTTCCTGCCTGGAGGATCCCATGGACAGGGGAGCCGGGTAGGCTATAGTCCATGGGGTCACCAAGAGGACACAACTGAGTGACTAACAACAACAGCCATACAACTTTTGCTTCCCTGGTAGCTCAGCTAGTAAAGAATCCACCTGCATTGTGGGAAACCTAGGTTCAATCCCTAGGTTGGGAATATCCCCTGGAGGAGAGCCTGGAAACGCACTCTGGTATTCTTGCCTGAAGGATCCTCATGGAGAGAGGAGCCTGGCAGGCTACAGTCCATGGGGTCGCAAAGAGCCAGAAACTAAGCACAGCCCAGCACAGCACCACACAATTGATCCCCTTCACCCTTTTCTTCTTTATTAATATTTGACAATCTATCCAATGTAATTTTTCAAATAGTTGAATAAACCATTTAATTGATTGGATTTTAAAATTTTTCCCCAAATCCTCCCATTTCTCACTTTGTAAAAGAAACATATTTGTAAAAATCATCAGTATCTTGGAAACTATTATGAAAATGCAGTGTGAATAACTCATTTCTGGAAATAATGTACATGTAAGATAACAGATGAAATATGAAAATCCATTGGGTACTACTACTTACCTGGTTCCAGCTCTTCTTCCTCCTATTTCTCTTCATTCTGCTTTTCTCTTTATCCTGACCTTCAAATGTTTTGAGAGAGAGGACTTCAGGTTTCAATCATAATTACTCAGCTATCCTGTTTATATCCCAGGAAAAGCAATGTTTAAATACATCCGAGTGGCTATGTTTTAATAAGCAATAATTCATCAACCCTGGTATTTGAAATTCAAATAATTTCCATGTGCCATTAAAAAGGAAGTACCCCTTCTTTGCTGAAATATCTTTCTTATCTTGCAGACCATGCAAATATTGGCAGTGGGCAAGATTCAGCCTTCTCCTAATAGTCTGTTGACCTTCAACCTGGAAACAAACAAACAAACAAACAAACACACTATGTATACAGACACTTTCCCACATGTGTATGCTTAGTCACTCAGTCCTGTCCAACTATTGCGACACCAGGGAGTGTAGTCAGCCAGGCTCCTCTCTTCATGGGATTCTCTGGGCACAAATATACAGACACTTTCCTACGTCCTCCAATAATTGTTTCTTGTGGAGTACCTTGGACTTTAGACAGTGCTTTCCTACAGAATTTTTGGTGATGATGGGAATGTTTTATATCGGTTCTTCTGATATGGTAGCCACTAGACATGTAAGTTAGTGGAGGTGATGGAATTCCAGTTGAGCTATTTCAAATCCTGAAAGATGATGCTGTGAAAGTTCTGGACTCAATATGTCAGCAAATTTGGAAAACTCAGCAGTGGCCACAGGACTGGAAAAGGTCAGTTTTCATTCCAATCCCTAAGAGAGGCAATGCCAAAGAATGCTCAAACTACCACAGAATTGCACTCATCTCACATGCTAGCAAAATAACGTTCAAAATTCTCCAAGTCAGGCTTCAACAGTACCTGAACTGTGAACTTTCAGAGGCTTAAACTAGTTTTAGAAAAGGCAGAGGAACCAGAGATCAAATTGCCAACATCCACTGGATCATCGAAAAAGCAAGAGAGTCCCAGAAAAAAATCTACTTCTGCTTCATTGACTATGCCAAAGCCTTTGACTGTATAGATCATAATAAACTGTGGAAAATTCTGAAAGAGATGGGAACACCAGACCACCTGACCTGCCTCTTGAGAAACCTGTATGCAGGTCAGGAAGCAACAGTTAGAACTGGACATGGAACAACAGACTGGTTCCAAATCGGGAAAGGAGTACATCAAGGCTGTATATTGTCACCCTGCTTATTTAACTTCTATGCAGAGTACATCATGAGAAACGCTGGGCTGGAGGAAGCACAAGCTGGAATCAAGATTACTGGGAGAAATATCAATAACCTCAGATATGCAGATGATACCACCCTTATAGCAGAAAGTGAAGAAGAACTAAAGAGCCTCTTGATAAAAGTGAAAGAGGAGAGTGAAAAAGTTGCCTTAAAGCTCAACGTTCAGAAAACTAAGATCATGGCATCTGGTCCCATCACTTCACGGGAAATAGAAGGGGAAACAGTGGAAAGAGTGTCAGACTTTATTTTGACTGTAACTTGACAACCCTGTGCTAAATCAATAAACATATATCTTGCTTAAGCCACTGCTGTTATTTTTTGATATGTTTATTAGGGGCACCTTAGCATATAGTCTGTGTAATGAGCCATATAGTAAAGATACACATAGAAAAAGAACAGGAAATGAGGTCAAAGACAGTTAAAAGATTTTAGAGAAAAAAAGTAAACATGAGATAATATTTTAATAAGTCCACATAACAAATGCAGTAGGAGCATGTGTGTTAGAAATCTAGCGTTATTAAAAATGCACACAGGTAGTTATCCCTGATTATGCTATTTGAATTAAAGATTTTCATCATCAAGTCAGTTAGTGTTTTAACAAGATTTATGCTAAGACAACAGCTATAAATATTTGAACTTCTATGTAAGAATTTGAAGTTGAGAAAGTCAAGGAACTGAATAAAATTAATGGTTCAAAACTGATACATAGGAACATTAAACAGGAATCATGGCATCCGGTCTTATCACTTCACGGCAAATAGATGGAAAAACAGTGGAAACAGTGGCAGACTTTATTTTTCGGGGCTCCAAAATCACTGCAGGTGCTGACTGCAGCATGAAATTAAAAGACACTTACTCCTTGGAAGAAAAGTTATGACCAACCTAGACAGCATATTAAAAGGCAGATACATTACTTTGCCAACACAGGTCCATCGAGCAGACAAATGGATAAGGAAGCTGTGGTACATATACACAATGGAATATTACTCAGCTATTAGAAAGAATACATTCGAATCAGTTCTAATGAGGTGGACAAAACTGGAGCCTATTATACACAGTGAAGTAAGCCAGAAAGAAAAACACCAATACAGTATACTAATGCATATATATGGAATGTAGTAAGTTGGTAAAGATAACCCTGTATGCAAGACAGCAAAGGAGACACAGATGTATAGAATAGTCTTTTGGACTCTATGGGAGAGGGCAAGGGTGGGATGATATGGGAGAATGGCACTGAAGCATGTAAATTATCATATGTGAAACGAATTGCCAGTCCAGGTTTGATGCATGATACAGGATGCTTGGGGCTGGTGCACCAGGATGACCCAGAGGGATGGGGTGGGAAGGGAGGTGGGAGGGGGGTTCTGGAAGGGGAACACATGTACACCCATGGCGGATTCATGTCAATGTATGGCAAAACAAATACAATATTGTTAAGTTAAAAAATAGATAAATAAATTAAAAAAATAAAAAAAAAGAAACGAGCTATCAAGAAACATAAATAGATATCACTAAGTGAAAGAAATCAATCTGAGAAGCATGTATACTGTACAATTCCAATGATATGACTTTCTGGAAAAGTTAAAGCTTTTCAGTAAAAGGATCAGTGGTTGCTAGGAGTGGGAAGAGAGTGAGGGATAAATGAGGATTTTCAGGTAGTGAAACTGTTCAGTATGATACTATATTGGGAAATACATGTTTATAAATCTACCCAAACCCATAGAACAACATCAAAAGTGAATCTTAATGCTAAGTATGGAATTTAGGTGATAATGATATTTCACTGTAGCTTCACTGTTTTTAACAAATATACTACTCTATGGGGAATGTAGAGAATGGGGAAAGTTATGCATGCATGAGGGCAAAAGGTGTATGGGAAATCTTTGTACCTTCTACTCTGTTTTGTTGTGATCCCCAAATTGTTCTTAAAAAAAAATAAAGTTTTAAGATATATACCAAAAAATAAATAAATAAAAGCAATTTCAATATATTTTGCAAAGTTGAAAATCAAATAGGTATTTGATAACATTAAAGGATTATTTATTTTGTTGATAATTTATTGTGTTTACATTTTTAAAATGTATGCTAGGAACACATGTGAAAGTTATTATTTACAAAACAATGTGAGATCTGTAATTTTTCATTTCAATACTGTGAATAGAGAGAGGAAATGTAGTTGCAGAATATCAATAATTTTTGAAGATGCATGGTGGGTGCTGTACGTTCATTATATTAGTCCTTCTTCCTTTCTGTGTATCTAAAATGTTTCTGGTTTCCCAGGTGGCGCTAGTTGTAAAGACCTCACCTGCCAATGCAAGAGAGGTAGGAGACACGGGTTGCATCCCTGGGTCAGGAAAACCCCTGGAGGAGGGCATGAGAGCCCACTCCAGTATTCTTGCCTAGAGAATCCCATGGACAGAGACGCCCGGTGGGGTACAGTCCATAGGTCGCAAAGAGTCTGGAGACAACTGAAGCGACTTAGCATACAAGCACACACATAGTGATTTAGCACTCACACACACAAAATATTTCTAATGAAGTTAGAAATCTGTCAAATGTGTGAGCAAATTTTTGAACAAATATTTTTAATAGTATCTTTAAATGTTTTTCTATTTCCCCAAAGTCTATTTCTACTTTCTCATAAAATTATGTACCTCATTGACATATGAAATACTTAAAACTATTTAAATATGATACGTCTTTCTATTTAAATAATTTTATGTCACTATTATTGTTCCAGTAGGAATCTAACTACTAAAACTATTTTTCTGAATTTTTTTATTTTATAATCACAGGCATACCTCATTTTATTGCTCTTTGTTTTATTGCATTTTCCAGAGATTATTTTTTTTTTACAAATTGAAGGTTCATGCCAATCATGCATCAAACAAGTCTATTGCTGTCATTTTTTTTTGCAATATTTATTATGGTAATTTGTGATCTTTGATGTTATTCCTATGACTCATTAAAGTCTCAGATGATTGTTAGCACTTTTTAGCAACAAAGTATTTCTTAATTAAAGTATGTACATTATTTAGACATAATATTATTGCACACTTAGTAGACTGCAGTAGTGTAAACATTATTTTTATACACACTAGGAAATAAAAATATTTGTGGGATTTGCTTTATCTTGATATTTGCTTTATTGCAATGTCTGGAACCAGACTTACAATGTCTCAGAGGTATATCTGTATATGATTGATTAAAACAATATAGGAATACTTCAAAGTTAGATAAATAGCCATTGACCGTAAAGGGGCTTTCAAAATTAACCTCTTAATGAGCTCAGATTGATTGTACTTTTCATAATTAATGTACTTTTATTTGAATAAATTCCACGCATTGCTTTAAGACAGTATTCACCATCAATTCTAAGTCACTATTCTGTTTCTATAGATCTAAAAGCTTAATGATTTTCTTCATATAAATAAGGACATGGAGAATAGCATTTATATATTTGAATTACTTGTGAGTTTTAAGCAAAAAAACATAATGTTCTTTTACGGTAAAGAATCCACCTGTAATCGAGAGACCTGGGTTGGATCCTTGGGTTGGGAAGATCCCTGAGAAGGGAGCAGCTACCCTCTCCAGTATTCTGGCTTGGAGAATTCCATAGACTGTATAGTCCATGGGGTAGCAAAGAGTTAGACACGACTGAGCAACTTTCACTTTCATCCTTTCATCATCACCATCACTTTACTACAACCTTTTTTTTTTTCTTTCTTATCAGCAGAAAAAAATTATTCCTTTTAAGGAAAACTAAATTACATCCAAGAGCTTAATCTAAAATGAATTATAATGATCTCTTAGTTGGTAATTGCTTTGATTCCCTCTTTAAATACATAGAAAACAAAGAGTTGAAATTTTACTTAAAAGTGCAATTGCTATGAGGTCTTTGAAAGTGAAAGAGAAATCGCTCAGTCGTGTCCTACTCTTTGCAACCACATGGCTCCTACCAGGCTCCTTCATCCATGGGATTTTCCAGGCAAGAATACTGGAGTGGATTGCCATTTCTTTCTCCAGGGGATCTTCCCAACCCAGGGATCGAACCCAGGTCTCCCGCATTGAAAGCAGATGCTTTACCATCTGAGCCACCAGGGAAGCCCATGAGGTCTTTAGAACTATTTAATATTATATTAATATCAGCAATATCAATTTCAGTATACTTTTGCTAAGTATCCTAAGGACGTTTTGAAGGTTTCTGTTTTTTTTTTTTTTCCCCCTGAATTCCAGAAACTGCAGGAATGTGACAGTTTCTGTGAATAGAAAAGTAAGAATGGGAAATCTGCATCTTCTTAAAAGAGCAGTCTCATGCAGACTGATTTTGGGGGAATAATACATATTTGAAGCTGAATATTAAGATTTCAAAATTTAATAACTTCATGCCACATCCGTGCTCCCCTTGAAAAGTTTTTATATAATCCAGGAGTCCTTTCTGTTGTTTCAAAACCACTTCTCTAAAGACTTAAGCATTCTATTCACTGCAGCAGCACTAGAATTCCTAAACCCCAGGTTGTCTATCATCACTTAGATTCTATTCCGCACACTTAATAGTCTATCCTAATTCTCTACATTTCCCATTCTCTAAGCATGTCTGTTGAGTACTATCTTTGACAAGTTGTCATTAGCAATGTCTCTGATATAATCTCATCTGGTCTCTGAAGAGCCCCCTTACTATCTTCCCTAACAATTCTGTAAGGACATGGTCTCCAGGGCAAGATTCTCAGTTAGAGGTGTTTATATTCTCTCACACTTCACCTATGTCATGGGCTATGTTAAAGTAAGCTCTCCTTTTTGCCTATTTTAGCTTTCAAACAGTTTCTCACTCTTCTGTTAAACAGTCTAACACTTCATATCTTATAACAGCTATATATATTTATATCAAAGTGCAATTCATTGCCTTACTTCATGGTTTTATCTTAGCACGTGGCATATGTCAGAAAAATTGCCTCTGGAGTGAAAGTATTGGCTAGATTTTGCAAAACCAGAAGCAATGCCATAGACTTTTCTGACAGACAACAGAGATATTGGCACATTTAAATCCAACCTCCAATATCCTTTCTTTACTGAAATTGTAAGCCAGTCTCTGGACTTGCCTCTCTGGCTTAAAATGGAATTAGTTATCAGTCATGCAACTTTCAGACTTCCCAGGTATCACTAGTGGTAAAGAATTCACCTGCCAATGTAGGAGATGTAAGAGATGTGGGTTCTATCCCTGAGTCTGGATTATTTCCTAGAGGAGAGCATGGCAAACCACTTCAGTATCCTTGCCTGGAAAATCCCATGGACAGAGGAGCCAGGCCACAGTGTCACAAAAAGCTGGACACGACTGAAGCAACTTAGCACGCATGCTCGCATGCTACTTTCACAAATCAAGATCCACAGATGGCTTCCTAGAGCTGGTCAAGCTGACCTTGGCCTCCATATTGCTAGCAGTGGTCTTCTTGCTGGCCTGCATATGAGATCCACCTCTTAATCCAAAACACTGTTTGTCCAAATATGTCTCAAGTCATTTTGACTTGAGTTGTCTCAAAATTTTCATTTCTCCTCTTTGTGTGTGTGTGTGTGTATGTGTGTGTTAATCACTCAGTTGTGTCCAACTCTTTGTGACCCCATGGACTGTAGCCTGCCAGGCTCCTCTGTCCATGGGATTCTCCAGGCATGCATACTGGAATGGATTGCCATTCCCTTTTCCAGGGGAATCTTCCTCACTCAGGTATGGAATCCAGGTCTTGTGAATTGCAAGCAGATTCTTTACCATCTGAGCCACCAGGGAAGACCTTCTCCTCTTAAAGTCCTTTCAAATATCTATAAACTGGTTTTACAAACTCTTAATTACGAAAGTTCTCTCACTTGTTTTGCTGTCTAGAATCCATTCATCACTGAAAAGCTCACATAAAATACTAGTCATTCATTTCTTAGATTTATCTACATCTGTCTGATCTACTAATAATGATGATAGATAGATAGATTAGATATAACAACAAAATTTCTAGTTCTTGGAAATGTAAATAAATATTCCACCTAAAGAAGACTGCAGTCCATTGGGACAGTCCTAAAATTAAGATGTTATTTCAATTATGGCTTCCCAGGTGGCTCAGAGTGTAAAGCATCTGCCTGCAATGCGGGAGACCCGAGTTCGATCCCTGGGTTGGGAAGCTCCCTGGAGAAAGAAATGGTAACTCACTCCAGTATTCTTGCCTGGAGAATCCCATGGACATAGGAGCCTGGTATGCTACAGTCCACGGGGTTGCTAAGAGTTGGATGCGACTGAGCGACTTTACTTTTTTCAATTATGATAGGTTCTACTCACTACGCTGGGGAAATATTGAAACATATAGCAAAGGAGTTTTACCTAGTTAAGGAATGAAGTAGTACTAAACTCAATGTATAAATTTAGATCCAAAACATGAGTGAGCAAAAGATCAGAGGATGAAAGGGGTTGTTTCTAGGTAAAGAACAATGTTATAAAACTTTCTCAGTTGACTCAAAGTTGACAGCTTGGTAGTTCAGCAGCCTATAAAGAATTCTATATCTTGGGAAAGCTAGTGGGAGAAATGTGTTTGAGAGATTTGTTTGGGAAATATGTTTGGGAGATATTAAGTAGCTGCCATATATATAGTATAAAATTATTCCATAGTGTTCTTAAGAAAAAAATCAGTTGAAGTAGATAACAGAGCCATGGTCCAGTGATTTCACTAATAATCATTCCTTCCCATGCTTTCAATATATAATTAATTTCATATATGTTATTTTTCCAAAGGAGAAAAATAAGCTATAACATAGAAATCATAGTTCATAATAGGATAATTAGATAAAATAAGTTGGGAGCCATTCATATTCTCCTGTTGGGAGTTTGATAATCATTAGCAACTTGGCATTCTTAAAAGATGACATTTTATCTCAAAGTTAAGGACATAGGAGTCCAGAGAGGAGTCTGTAAATAAAACACTATGCAACATCAACATACTAATAAATAAATTTATGTATAAATTCTATTGACTACAATGTTAAAATCATTTGTTTTGACCATTATTTTTAAGAATCTTAGTTTGTACTTGAAGATGAACAAGTAAGCATAATGCTGTAAAGATAAATTACAAAGTTTGAAAATTACTACAGCTCTAACTCTAGAATAAAAAAGCAGAAAATGCATTTAGTGAAGAGAAAATTAAACAAAAGAAACTTATCTTTCGAAACATAGGCAAAATTCAAATGCACAAGTGCAAAGAAATAGTCCTGAGTTATCAGAAACAAGATGAATAGAGAGGAAAAAGTTCCATCAAAACACATTTTGAAGTGATATTCCTTTTTTTTGTAAGAAATTCTACAAAATTGGCAATTAGCAACTCTTGTTTATTGTGCAACTGCAATTCTATTTCAGTCTTGTTTGGAAGAAAGCCCAAAAGTAGAATTGCATAGTTAAGATCCTTTAAAAGAAGAGTAAGATATTTTGATAACCCTGAAAAAGCATATGTTATACTTCAGATGACTGGATTAAATGGCTTTTTATTTAAAGCATTTATGGAAACAAAAATAAATGTTCCACAAAGTAACAAATAGCCAAAGGGCAGATGGAGGACGTCAGCATCTAGAGAAAGGACAGACAGAATTTATGTGTTGCAATTGGAATGGTACATTACCTTAATTTTTCAGATATAAACTCAATGTTTGCAAATGACTGTAAGAGTATATTTAAATGAATAACAAGTAAATTACTGTATTTTACTGGCCTAAATGTATTTTTATCTTCCAGTGCCTTTCAACATTTTCTTATGTTGAAAATCTACTAAGGTTATAAAATAAGTTAATATCAAATGTATGTGTTTTAAAGTTTTGACTTGAGGAAAAATGTTTTGTAGCTTTTATACATTCAAATAACTAGTCATATTTGTTCCCAAAACCCACCTCCTTATTTATACTGCATTTAAATTTCTTATGTGCATTCAACCATAACAACAAAATAACCGGAAACCGTAGAACGTTTATGTGACATTTTCTGATACTTTTTAGCTCTGTCCCAGATTCAATTTACCACTTATCTCATACTTATAAAAACCATAGGTTTTTTCATGATGACAATATTATAATATATTATATAATATATATATATATATATATATATATATATATTAGGCTTCACTTTGCTTACACCCAAGAGCAAGAGGAAATAGTTTTTAAAGCAACTGCACATGTAAATATTTATCTAATATTATTTTGGGATATGTTCAGCTTTATTTCACATGTGAGGATATCTACTTATCAAGATGAGGTCATAAAAATAATGAATGTCCTTTTACTTTACAATATCTATGTCATTTTTCTTTCCCTCCTCCACCAATTTTAATTTCTAATTTTGTAGGTATTTTTTAGTATAGTATTTTAGTTTTAGCTTAATAGTAATTTATTATCTTAAACTTTTGAAAAATCCCATAGCCTATAAAAAGGGGGGGGGGGCAACTAAAAGGAATCCTTTTATCTCTCACTAGAAGAAAATAAATACTATTAATTTGGGTAGTTTTTTTTTTTCAATTTAGAAATACTTTGAACAAATGTTAAACAAACAACTCCATGGTATTGCTCCAAGGGGAACTTGCCTCTAACATCACATCTTCATCAAGACAAACAGCATTACCAACATCACATCCCTCCTTGAGCCCCATACTGATCATTATCACATCTGAGAATAACCAATATTCTGACTTCTAAACTTAAATTTTTCTGTTTACTAACTTTATTTAAATGGTATCCTATTCCATGTTCATTTCTGTACCTGATGCCTGGCCTATTTCACGATTACCTTTTTTTTTTAGGTTCACCTAGCTGTTGTTTGCTGTTTCAGCGTTCAGTTTTTTATTTGATTCCATGATATGAATTCACTGCAATTAATAAATATTTAAGTTGATTTTATATTTTCCCCTTATGAATGATTTTTCCATTAACACACTTGTACATGCTTTTAGTAAACATGTGCATATATTATATAAATAGGGAGATGAATCATGAGGTATATGTATATTCATTTTTTTAGGATACTATCAAGTACAAGACATTTCCAAAATAGTTGTCCCAACTTACACCCTCACCAGCCATGTAAGAAGATTCCAGTTGTTTTATACCTCTACCAATATAAATATTAAGTGTGTCTTTCAATTAAGAAATTTTGGTAGATCTGAGTAGTATCTATTTATATTTTAAGTCTATGTTTCCTGTTCTTTTTGAGGACACATTGTATAACCATGATTTATATCATTATTTGTCTAGCACTGTTTATTTAAAATGTCTTCCTTTACTCACTAACCTGTAAATTCATTTTGTCAAATCAAGAGCCCTTAAATATTTAGGTCTGTTATAAGCTTCACATATCATTCCTGTGGTCTGCAATCTTCTCTTATAGCAATATCACATTTTGATTATTGAGCTTTATAGAAGCTATCCAACCAATGTATTTGAAATACAATATAGTTGGTCAATGTACAAGAATTACTGGTGAAAATGATCAAATTTTAGGATTAGTAATTTAGATAAAACATTAAAGTCATATCTATATTTTAATAATTACTAGTTAGTAAATAAACCAAGAGAATAGTCAATTTTTGTCAGAACAATTCACTGGAATGTGAGCAGATATACAAAAGTATCAGATTAAGGATT
The DNA here is from genome assembly GCF_054371585.1 of Giraffa tippelskirchi. Lineage (NCBI taxonomy): Eukaryota > Metazoa > Chordata > Mammalia > Artiodactyla > Giraffidae > Giraffa > Giraffa tippelskirchi. The sequence continues at coordinate 40,625,646 of NC_137282.1, read as the reverse complement.
ATTTATGGGAGAGGACAAATAAATTTAGAAGGTGATGTCCATCATAGAACTTTAGAACTTTCCCCTTGGGTCTGCTCATCAATTAGTATAAAGAGATATTATTAATCAAGTTTTTCAAACTCATGTCTTCAGCTTTAAATAGATTTAATATCTATGTTCCTCATTTTTTAAATTTATTTTTTAAAGATTTTTTGGTAAAGACCATTTTTAAAGGGGGCTTCCCTGGTGGTTCAGACTGTAAAGAATCTGCATGCAATGCAAGAAACCTCAGCTTGATCCCTGGGTTGGGAATCTCACCTGTAGAAAGGAATGATCAAGTGGCTCAGATGGTAAAGAATCTGCCTATAATGCAGGAGACTCAGGTTTGATCCCTGGGTTGGGAAGATCCTCTGGAGAAGGACATGACAACCATTCCAATACTCATTCCTGGAGAATCCCAAGGACAGAGGAGCCTGACAAGCTACAGGCCATAGAGTTGCACAGAATCGGACACAACTGAAGTGACTTAGCACAACACATGCATTTTTAAAGTCTTTATTGAATTTGTTATAATATTGTTTCTGTTGCTTATGTTCTAGATTTTTGGCAGTGAAGCAGGTGGAATCTTAGATCCTAGACCAGGGATTGAGCCTGCATCTCCTGTATT